>NC_141575.1:3605479-4236224 GCF_036417535.1 Chlamydotis macqueenii | reverse complement strand
AAGAGCCTTCCTGGGATATTTGGATGTGTATGGCTGCGGATAGACCGCACAGATAGCAAAACAAGCGTGAGGACAAAATCCCTACCACCAAACTGGAGCATTTCTGAGGCATCAAGTTGGGTATAGCCTGGGGAGAAAAGTTTACTTTTTAAGTTGGTTCTACTATTTTCAGCTTTTAGGCTCTAAATAATGATGAGGCATATTTAAGATGAGTAAAACTGAATGTATTTCTTAATGCTGAGGGTCTTGAAGTGCTGCTGAAGCAGACTCCAGAGGCGGATGAGGGATGAATCCTCAGGGCTTCAGAGGCTGAGGGGAGAGGAAAGCCCTGCGTGTGCGGCTTCGGGCTGCTGCCTTCCTCCCGTGGCTGAGCAGGGCTCCTGGGGCTCGGGGTGCGCAGGGTCAGCGGGTGCTTGCCGTCATCTCTGCAAACTGGGCAATACTTTTGAGGCTGAAGCTGCTGACAATAGCTGGCAGAAGTCTTTCTGCTTGCATCTAAATGCAGCCCTGCTTGGCTCACCAGGTTAAGCATCCAGAGCAGAGAAACCTCACGTGTTTCTGCATTTGCCGTCCTTCACCTTGGTGCGTTTGGAAGTGGATTAAATAAAAGGTGAGAGAAGTGGGGAGAAGGGGAGGGAGAGCCAGGGAGCAACCGTGAGGAGGAGCTCATCCATTACTATGCTGTGCACAAGGCAGGAGGTCTTGGCCTTCTAGTTTGAGTGCTTATTCCCCATAAAATACATCTGAGAGAAATCAATACAAGAAGCATGCAAGAACTTAAATCAAAGCACAAGGAAGCGGCACTTGGCGAACGGAGCGACCTTGCAGAGAGCTGTCAAAGCTGGGGCCCCAGCCCTGCCAATGCAAAACCTGCCAGACAAAAAAAAAAAACCAAACCCTGCAAGGCTGCCGTGCAGTCTTCAGGGCAGTGTGAGCTTCCTTGGCATGGGGTTTGGACTGGGAAACGGTCTGATCGCCGCAGCAGAAGGCACGTGGACAGGGTAGGGTGGTCACGGGTTGGGTGAACGGCACAAGGGCAAGCTGCCTCTGGGGACAGCAAGGAGAGCTGATGTACCCTGCGTTGCCTGCACAAGCTCCTCAAGAATGTCGGAGATAACAGGGCAGAGGTGGTACCCAGCTTTGAGGTACAGGACGTGCTCCCTCCAGCCTTAGCCGTGGATGACCTTGGCCCCTGGCAATGTGTACGCAGACCCAGGGCAGAGCTCCATCTCCACCAGGTCCGTGTCCTGCCAAGCCTGCCCACTTGCCCACCACAACAGCCGAGGACGGAGGGCAGTCTCCCGCAGCCAGATCCTCTCTTACCGCTGGCTGCCTCCATTGGGAAGGGCCACCTTGGCACGCAGGTGCCGGCCGCCTGACCTTGGCGGTGGGTCGCAGCACCGTGCCGCAGACATCATAAATCTGCAAAGGTTTTCTCCAGTCAAGCTCCACCTCTGCAGAGCGTGAGGCGCATGTTCCCATGCTGGGAAATCTGACCCCTCGGTAGCCTGAGAGACAGGAGAAGCCTGGGTTTGGTGTTTTGAATAAGTGGCTTTTTATCTGAAATCCCTTTGGGAGCATGAGCTCAGTAACCAATGAAATTATATCTGTTGTTTCAAGCAGTGAAGAAAACTTGGCCTGATGTTTATTGAGATTTATGGCTTCCCTTGAGCTTAATTGTCTTTGGGAGCCCTGGATCTTTTTAACGGTTCAGCTAAGTGGTACTAAGAAGGATGGTAATGGTTTGAGCAGTCTGCCCCCTTAGCATATCTTTTTCTCTCACAGAATTTGCTGATATTTGGGAAATATAGCTGATGCACTCCCCTCCCGAGGTCACAGTTATTCATTGGTGTGAAACTTCAAGAGACAAAACCAGGTGTGAAAAGCTCCCAGCAAGTGTTTCCTTGGCAAGGCGTTGATTTCCATCTGTGAGGGCTGGGCTTCGAGGAAAGAGGAGGAGGAGGAGGAGGAGGAGGAGATGTCCCTGCTCCTGCTAGGGAGGGTCACCCAGTCCTCTGCAGAAGCACTGCGGTCCCCCTGCTTCATGATCTCCTCCTGGATGCTGTGCTTCATCTTTCTTGGTCTTCCTCTCTGCCATCAGCCCAGTGGCCTGGTGCAGAGTCCTCTCTGGTCCTCAGCTGTGGTGGCTTTTCCGCTCCCTTTGCTGTGGGATCTTGGTTGCGTGCAGCTTTGGCTGCTCGTGCCCAAGCATGCTGGAGCTCATCCAGGGGTGGTTGGTAGGGTGAGCATTGGGATCAACCTACGGAGATGCAATGGGGGTGCTCTGGGAGGAGGGCACCACTCCTTCCTGCTCCTTGCACTGGTCTGAACTGGGAAGGTACTATGAGGGCTGCAGGGAAGGAGCCTCCTGCCCAGCACTCGCCGCACAAGAGACAGCTTGGTGCTGCCTGGCTGTGGTCGGTCCCTCGCGGTGCATCCTCAGCGCTGGAGGGCTCTGACATTGGGATGAAAACATCGCCCTTCACGGGTAATTATTCCTCGCCTCTGGTGCCTTTTCATCTCCTACTGGCGGTGACCCTTGTTGGTTTGTTATCTCTCCCCAGCCATCCAACGGAGCCGTAGACCTGTCATCGTGGGGAATGACCTTAACCTATTTACTCACCTCCACAAGACGCCTTGTCCGCTCAGCTGGGAGCTCACAGCAGGGCCAGCAGAACCCGGCCGGGAGCAGGGGATGCTGCGGTGGAGGTAATTACAACAGCCCGTTATGGTTCAGCGGGCACCTTCATTAATAAACCTCAGGTTTCAGAGGTGCCTAACTCGGCCATTCGAAACCACATCTGGCTGTAACTCTGCAGCTTGTCTAAGCTTTCGGCTCATCTCCGACTGCCTAAGCGGTTTACAAGACGAGCAGTAAACAAAGTCTGTTTTGTTGGGCTTTTGCGTGCTTTAAGGCAAAGAAAGCAAACACACGCTCCCTGGGCTAATCTCCTCAGCGCAGAGCCGGAGGCCGAGAGCTCCTTCCTAGGTCACGCCAATGGGGTTTTTATCTCTGATGTGGCTCAAACAACGAGCATGGATGCGTCCTCCCATGCGCGCACAGTCTGGACTGGTGGCATTGGTCAGGGTATCCTTACTCTTTTGTGGCATCTCCAAACCACAGGCAGTTTAGACAAGTCACGCTGGGAGTGTGGATGGCTTGGACCATGTTCTCCCTGCTAAAAACTACTGGAGCCATGAGCCAGTTCCAGCCTCATTAGGATAAAGCCCCTAAATAAATGATACTGACATTTTCCATTTGCCATAGGCAGCCAGGAGCAGAAGGGCTGTGGTGTCTCACCAAGGTGGTGGTGGTGTGGCCCTTGCAGAGATGCAGCGTTTGGGCAGGAGATGGACAAGGATCCCTCCTGCCTCTGCTGCCCACGTACTGGTCTGACCGTGTATTTTTAAAGCTTGACTCAGCAGCGGAGTTCGTCTTGGGATTGGCTTACCAGGGTTGCTGCTGGGTGAGTAAATTAACCTACAGCCTGCATCACCTCCGAAGGTTTAAATATCTTCCCTAGCACAAGCCTGGCTTACAGGAGGACGAGATGATGTCTTGAAGGAAAGGATGGAGTTAAATTCCACAGAGGTGGAAGGAGAGGAGATGGGGTAAGGAAATGAGGATCAAAGGGAGTGGGTAGACAAACCTCCAACTCTAACCAGCCCCACCCATCAATAAACCGTCCCCTCTAATAACCCAGCATCCCACCAGAGCTGAAAGGCAAGTCAATGCAGGCCCAGGGCTTCTCTGGGGTGCAGAGCCCAAAGGGAGGGTCGGGCTGCCTGGCTGCACAGGGATTTGGGGAGGCCTGAGCTGCTGGTGTGGGGTGTCTGGTCGGGCTCTGGGTGATCTGGACCCTGCTCAGCAGTTTCGGACCACGCAGACCCTCCCGCAGCTCTGGGGTGCAGCAGCTCATGGTGGTGCAGGGAGCCTGGCCAGCTCCTCCAGCCTTGCCCAAGGTGACGCCAGCAGCGGGGTCTGAAGCCAGGTCCTTGTACTGAGGGCTTCCAGGTCCAGCCAAGGGGAGAACATACCCAGCCCTTGGCACTGCAGTGCCGGCCCCCTCTTCTGCAGCCACCTTGGCTTCCCAGCAAACAACTGGGAAAGTCATGGATTTGGCACGGAGTGGCCACCCAGGGGACAACTTTCTGCTCAGCCAACCTGCTGGGAGTGAGCCGAGTGCTGTGGGCAAGGGAGAACCACCCCACATCAGCATCCCCAACCGCCGCATCCCCAGCGCGGAGGCCACCTCTGCATTTCCCAGGTGCTGAGGGCGCTTTCCCACCCCGGGGAACTGAAGAGGAGGTGGCAGCTTTGGCTGCGGGTTGCTGCCGAGCTCGCTGGTGGGTTGCTAATGATGTTTGTGAAAACCCTGAATGAAGACCACACGCAGGAGGCTCAGGTGAGCCGTGTATCTCAGACCTTGAGGGTACGAGGCAAAAATGCTTCTGTGCCTGACTCACCCGCTCTGTGCTAACACTGACTCATAATTACTGATTTTGATTCAGACAAAAGATTTATCTGCAGTCAAACATACAGCAAATGGTCGTGAAAAGGGGAGGCAGTGCTGCTGAGGTGTCCACAGCCCTGTGAAAGTCTCGGGGAGGGTGCGACGGGCTGGAACCAGCTTCCTCATCCCAGCTTGAAGGTTGGATGTGGGGCTGGGATGAGCCCCCAAGGCCAGGGAGGGTCTGGTCACCCTCATCCCTACATGAGACTTGGCTATGCTGGAGGGACATTCGCTTGCAAAAGGTGACTTTTGCAACAACAGCCATTTCTCTGAAGAGCTACCCATGCTGGCTGGGTCTCGGCTCTTTCTGATTCCTGCAGCTCCGGGGACACGCCGCTGTGTCCCACAGCCCTCATGCGGGAAGGCAGCTGCGGGGATGAAGATGTCTTGTGAGCCGAAAGCGTGTTCGCACGGTTCCTCTGCTCCATCACAATCGGGCCGGTCAGGCGGAGCGAACAAGAAAAGCCTGCCGAATAAAGGCACGAGCGACTCCCATCTCCGTTAGCGGGGCGGATTAAACCCCGAGCAGTGCCCGGGCTTTGTACCGTGGGCAGCTCAGGGCCGTCAGCTCCCAGCGCTGTGGCGGAGGCTACCAAATCCCCTAGGATCCCGTTCCCCGGAGCCGTGCCACCGCCTGCCCTGCCTGTGCCCTCTGGGAATGCCCTGCCTGTGCCACCTTTCCCTGTGCCCCCCCCCCCCCCCCCCCCCGCCGCTGCTCAGCCTCGCTGGATGCTAAGTGGAAATTCCCCCCTGTGCCAAGCGTTAAATACTTACCGAGCTAATGCCGCGTCTTCGCAGAGGTGCGTACATGAGACAACATGTTACCGTAATTAACAAGCAGCTGGAGCTGGCACTGGTCTCCGCTGCAGCTGCTCCCGGCGGCTTCCAGCGCCTTTCCCAGGGCTGCGGCTCGGCCTCCTCGACGTGAGAGCGGGTGGAGAAGCCAAGGTGAAGGGATGATGCCTTGCAAGGTCTTTATTCGCTTCAGAGGGGACGGTTCTGGTTCCCAGCCCGTGGTCTGCAGAGCCCTGGGAGTCTGAGGGTTATTTCTGGTCTGTGTTAGATGCCTCGGACGAGTGGGTCTGTTCCCAGCAGGCAAACGCTTATAGAGAGGTTTGAGGAGCCACTCTGAGAAGTTTTGGAGTGCACCAGTTTGGAGAGGTTTCGGGAAATGGCTGGAGGAAAATGAGTCATTGGGACTCAGTGGTTTGAGTGGTGGTTTGTCCCTCGCAGTTGGTGCACTCTTGGCTGGCTTTGCCGTGGGAATTGTGTCCGTGCAGGGTCTCTTCCTCGGGCAGGGGTGGCCCAGTGCCACTGGGGTCTCTGTGACGGCTGCCAGGGACTGTGATGCTTCTGGTGATATCAACACTGGGAAGAGATTGGGAGAGAAAAAGTCTGAGGTGCTGGGGTGGGTTTGCAAGCCCAGCCTTTGGGAGAGGCTGTGGAGCGGGCTTTGGATGCTGGGAAGCGTTTGCAGAGCATCATCTAGTTGACTGCCCCTGCTCGGTGCCCAACCCCTTTTCTCTGGACCAGTGTAGACCAGCTCACTCATCCATCGATCTGCTCAGCTCTATGCAGAGCTGCTGCAGCAAACCTCCCCGTTCTTTTAAATTGCCTTGAGCTCCCTAACTTTCCAACCCCAGAGAAGTCATCTCAGCAGTAGATGTTTGTATCATGACCTACATTGCTATTGGGTTTTAAATGTATTTTTTTTTTTATTGTGCTGTATACTAGCTTCCCACATGCAAATTGCTCTGAGTGAACCATTTATCTGGAAAACAAAGGTTATGTTCTCAAAAGGCATTTAGTTCCCTTTCTGAATGATTGAGCGAGTTTTCAGCTGAGAAAACAAAGGTCTTTAACAGAGACCAAGCCAATGACAGGCAAAAAGGTTCAGGTAAGACCCCTCCATTTATTTAACGGCTCCCCCTTCCTCATTCATATTTACAAGATAAAAGGGGTTCCATCAACCCATTAAAGCTGAAATACGTGTCCTGTATTCAAGGAAAGCAAATCCCATCTGGCATCCCTGGAGGAATATAACCTTAACTTCAGCTTAATGCCGCGTTAGGGTATCTCGCAGATTCTGCCTGAGATTTACCTGCCTTCAAGGGAGATTGATTTCAGAAGTAAACAGGCTCGTGTGACAGATCTCTGACTTTGGCGAGGAGGCGCGGAGCATTTGCCGCTCGCTGGTTCCCCCGTCTGTGCCTGGGAACCGCGGGGCAGGCGGAGGGGATGGTCACGCTCTCAGGTGCAGATCCCAGTCGCTGCAGGCTGGGGTGGGAAGATCAGAGCCCGAATCGGGCTCACTTTCCCTATCTCGCAGCCCATCCCGGGGGAGCAAGCGCAGATCCCAGAGCAAAAACGTTCCCATTCGCCCCCACGGACACAGGCCCCCGCCTGGGCTCCAAACCCGCAGGGCGTTGCATCAAGGGAGATGTTTTTACGGAAAGGCAGGTTTGACGTTTACTGAAATCACTGGGGTGCTTCCACTTGCCTGGGAAATCAGGGAGTTTTCCATGGCTAAAACCAGTGCTACCGCTACCTTCCGGCAGCCCCATCCCAATGCTGCCCGTTTCCCTCATCCTCCTCTGCTGCCTCGAGGCCAACAACTACGAGCATCTCTCTCACGTAATGTAGCCTTGGGGACATCAGTGTTAGGGCAAAGACGGTCCTAAAAATACCACCGGTGGCTGGAAACCGGGGGTCTGGGTGGTGCCCTGGGCTCCACGTAAGGCTGATGGGGCTTTCGTGGCCAGCAGCCCCCACCAGCTCCTGCCCTGGTCCAGCCCCTGCCCAGCCGGCGGCGAGCGGCCAGCTTGGGTGTTTCAGGGATTGAATTGAATTCCTGTGCAGCCTGTACCTTGTGTTGGACGTAGCCAGGTGACTCCCTCCCAGGTGGTTCTCTGGGCCAGCAAAAAGAAAGATGGCTCGGGGTAGAAATCACAGCCTGCCCTGGTTTGTTAAAATGCTTTCAAGGTGGCGGGGTCATGGGGAGCAAAGTGTCACACTGCTTGTCTGAACAGAAAGTGTGTTTCTGTACAGAGCCAGTTTGGTTTATTATTGGTGGGTTTACTGATATTCATAAAAATGATGAGGGTTTTGTAATTAGTGAATTGATCCCAAATCCTTTTAAACGTACATGGGAGTTGGACTCAATGACCCTTAGGGTCCCTTCCCACTCGAGAAATTCTGTGATTGTGTACAAGATTGTTTTTAAAAGCCATGGGGCTAAAATATAAGAAGTCTGTGTGGGGTACCCCACTCCCCTGTGCCCCTTCCTTCAGACCTTGCTTCTGCACAAACAAGAAACCTGCGAGGGGCCACCCTGATAAAATGCCATTGGGTGGATTTTGAAGGGATGCTGCCGACACGCAGGGGCTCTGGGGCCGGGGAAGGGCCCGGCCAGCCTGCTGTCCTCCGTCACCGCCCGCAGGTCACCGGGCCGTTGATGCGCGCGCTGTGCAGCCTGAGAATGAGAGACCAGTCAGCTGCAGGTGGGTGAAACCTATCTCCTCTCTACTGAACTGGCCTGCCTGACTGGTTTGGGTTTGTTGTTTTTTTTTTTTTTTATGATTATTTTTTATTCTGTCTCCAGTTAGGCAATACACTTACCTGTTAGAAATATCGCCCTGGGCTGCCAGCTCAGCGAAGGAGAAAAGCGGGTGTGTGTTACAGAGGGAGGATGGGGCATCGCCTCCCTCCGTGGGGTGGGCACCTCTCCCCTGCCCCTGCCTGGGCTGCGTCCGCTGACCCCCCCTCTAGCTCTGGTGAATCTCTGCCGTTCAAGCCGAGCATCCTTACAGTGGGATTTTCTTAAGGGTCACTCCTGAACCCCCTCTCCGCGGTGTTCTCACACCCCAAGGATTGCTGGAGCAGGTTGCTGGACCGGAGCAGGGGAATTGAAGCCCAGCTGGTAGTTTGGGATCATTAACCATCAAGGTGCCCCTGGGAAGAAGCAAAAAGTATTTGGGAAAATTTGCTAACAGACTCTAATGACTTAATAATCCCTGCCGGAGAGCGCGCGGCAGGTTATGTGAATGTCAAGTTTGTTTGCTTTGCCGAGAGCTGGCTGCTGGTTATGTAATGGGAGGGTGTGACCTCCTTCGCGGGGGGAAAAGGGGAAGAAAAAGGAAAGCCCAGGCCCACTTCCATGCCGGGATGTGAGTAAGCGTGAGCACGGGGATAGGCGTTAGGAGCCCTGGCAGCACCGGCTGGGGGGGAATCCAGAGCCAGGCACAGCTGCTCTTGTTCAGCTCATCTGGAGGGGCTGAGCGGCAGGGTTGGGGTCTTGCAGCATGACCGGGGTGGATCGGGGTCCACCCAGAGCAGCGGATACTGGGGCAGGATGGCTGGAACAGCCACTGCCAGCAAAAGCAGCCAAGAGCCCACGCAGTGCAAAGGACCGATGTGGTCAGTGCATCCCTGCTGCACTGGCGTGGGCTGCAGAGCAAGGGAGGCTGGACAGACACGGAGCAGACACATGTCCCCAAGCAAGCCGTGACATGGCACGAGCCCTTATCCCTCCACCAGACCGCATCTTTTGTTGCTCCAGCTCCCCAGGCTGTCATTCCTGATACAATTCCTGGTTTGGGGAGGCTGGGCTGCGAGCTCCCCAGGGGTCGGCTTGGTGGTCCGCAGAGGCGATGGCTGAGGTAGCGCTGAGCTCCCAGGGTAATGAGATCCAGCCTGGGCTCACAGCGAGGGCTGGGAGGGAGATGGGTGTCCTGAAATCTTTGGCCCGTCTCGACCAGGGCTGCCCAGATGGGGAAAGCTGTCCTGTTTCGGGAAGGCCAACGGGAACGCCTCTACTTCACCTGGCTACGGGTGTTCAGGGCTGAGCAAAGTGGCTTTGCTGAATACTGAGGGCTTTCCTTGAAGATGAAGGAAACCCAGGGCTGTTCAGCTGTGGCATGTTTTGAAACATGTTTTGTATTACCTGGCACAACTCCGTACAGCCTGACCCACTCCCCGCTGGGGTCTGACATCCTCCTCGGAAGCCAAAACAAGGCAGGTGGGTGCTGGGCCCCGCTCCCCACAGCTGAGCCAGGGTGTATGGGGAACGCCACCTCTCTCCCCGTGAAAGCAAGCGCTCGGCCTCCTGGGGCTCAGGCTCCCTCCCTGCAGCCCCAGCGCTGCTCCTCAAGCTCCGACTTGCCTGCCATCAATACTGTTCAAACAAGCACATTCGCAGACGTAGCTCCGGGCCAAGTTGTGGGGCAGGCAGCAAGGAGCAGCCGCAGCCTGGCTCCAGACCCTTCTGCGGGAGGTCCGGGTGGCGGGCGCGTGGGTGCCGATGGCATCGCGTGCCAGCCGGGGCTCTGCCCCGGGGCTTTCCTCCGCACCTGCGGCCACTTTGAACCCAAGCCACGGCCGAACGATGCCAGCCGTGCGGGTGGAAAAACGTGGGAGCGCTGGGGCTGGGCAGGCGTACGCGTGTTTGTACGACCACTCCTCCGTCCGTGCTTTTGGGGCGGGATGCACATCCTCACAAGAGGCATCCTGGGGTCCTCTGAGTGAAACACAGCTGCAATGCCAGCTCCTTCTGCCACGTTCCTCCCTCCTGCTTTCAGTCTGGTTTCCCAGGCTGATGGGCTGCAGGAAATTTGGGGAGGATTGCCGTGGGCAGGGTGCTCCGGAGGCACCCATGCATGGCACCCAGCTTTTCCAACTGCAAGGGAGAGCACAGGCAGCTCCAGCAGAGCGTGAAACACACTCCTCCAGGGAAAAAAGGAAAAAAAAAAAAAAGAAAAAAAAAAAAGTCAGACAGAAAAAAAAGAAAAAAGGAAAAGGCTTCTGAAGCTTAGAGCTAGATATTTATACACTTGACATAAAGGATGTTTCTGCATTGAAGTAATAAGTGTGACTCAGTAAACCAATGGGGAAAGGGTGTTCCCTTTGCAGCAAAACCTCAAAAGATCAAAGAACTTCTTGAGCGGTTTAACATTTCGAATGTTAAATGAATCGGGTTCCCCTCCCTCTCCCCTTCACCCCTGCCTTCAAGTTCTGAAAAAGAAGTGGTTTGGTTTTAGCTTGGAAGGGAGCGTTTTGGCAGCTCCGGGGAAGCGTGGTGCTGGCTGGCCCGCAGCGCGAAGATCACGGGCACGCGCGCGCTCAGGTGTGCAGGACCCGGCTGCCGACGGGGTGGACGTCAGCCCTGCTCGGGATGGGAACACACCACGGCCTTGGGGCTTCCCACTTGCTGGCTGAGCTCTTGCTGGTTTATGGAAACCGGCTTTTCCCTCGCTGTCACCTCACTGCAGGATGGGTCCGGGCAGCTCCGGCTAGAGAGCGAGGCCATCGTGTACTGGGAGGGTTGTCCCATCCCGGCATGCGGAGCCCACCGCTGCAAGCTGGGACGGGCTGGCTCTGGGCTTTGGGCAAAGCTGAGCATCACCAGATCTCAGCCAGTTCTTCCCGTGGGAGAAGCAAATCCCGATATTTTTGTGCATGCACTCACAGCGAGTAGATGTTAGGGGCTGGTCCCTGTCCCCTGCCTGCACCCAGCCGCGGGCGCTTGGGGCTGGCGTGCCGGTGGGAACGCAGCGGTGGGTGCTCACCAGGGCGGGATGGAGCCTTGTCGGTGGCTCTCGGACACATGTGCCTTTCTGGGATCGATAGGCTGGAGTAATATATTGCACCGAGATAACAAATCACTTAGCTCATTGGGTCTTAATTAAGCCTCTTTTATCTCCATGACAGCCACACACCTGGGCTATCGCCCGGGAGAACCGTAGCTGCGGCCGAGCCGTGGGGACGCCGCGATGGAGCTGGGGGATTGATGAGTCTCTGCTGGGTGGAATTACCTCATTGTGTTTGCCGCGTTCGGGGCCATCCATCTCCCGGCTCCCTCATCCCTCCGTCCGGGCACCTGGAGCACCGGCCGCTGCCCCCTCCTCCCTTGCGGGTAGGGGACAGGGGACAGGGCAGGGGACCCTCCTGGTCGCGTTAGCTGGGGGACGAGCTGGGGGAAGCTGCCCCGTTTGGCCTCCTGGGTAATAGATACAGTTGTTATAGTCCCTGACAGCACGAAATGAAGACCTACATCACCATAATGTATTGTCACAGTGCGCACGCTGCGGCCCCCGAGATGAATGAATGCAATATCTCTGCCTACGAGGGGGATGGAAGGGAAGGGCGTTCTGCCGCTGCCGCTGGCCTCTGGGCTGGAGGGCAGAGCCGCCGCTTTGTGCGACTGGAGAAGCAAAAGGCATTTTTTATTCGTGATGCGGAGGTTGAGGGTGTCCGATCCCCACGGAGCCTGTGACAGATCCCCTCCGTGAAGGGGAGCGCGTAACAAATGGCTGCAATGCTGCTGTGATGAGTTCATCCAGCGATGAAGTAATCTTGCCCCGGCGTCATTGCCAGCTTAGGCAGCAGGGCGATTTACTGCTCCGGGGCTCGACGGATCGACACCGATTTCAGCTCACGTAACCTCAGAACGGAGGGGAACCGTCCAAACCGGGGAGGCCCGTTGGGCTGGAAGCGTGCCTACGCGACAACAGGAACCCACAGCGTGTACTGCTTTTAGTTCTTCGAAAGTAGGGCAGCTTTTCCTCTGAAGTGTGACTGCCCTGTGCTGACTTGGAGTGAAATAATGAGAGCTGGGAGCTGCGAGTGGCTCACGGCCCAGCAGCCAAGCCCTGCAGGACCCCTCTCTTTCTTCAGCAGTCACCCTTCTTTAGGCTGATGCTTAAATCCTTCTCCATCTCTCTGTCCTGCTGCTGGGACTCATCCTGGCTGGCAGGAACAGGGCAACGAGAGGCCAGCCCTTCCGCTCCGCTTCACACCCTGGCACCTGGGGCGGGCTGGCAGCAGCGCTTCTGACACCAAAAATGATGGGAAACCAGACAGATATTCCCAAATTCCTTAAGATTTCTCCCTTTGCCAACATATGACATGGCGATGGCCGTATCCACTTTCAATTCTTGCAAAAGCAGTTGAAGGTGCTGAGTAGGCAGGGTGCCACAGCACGGCGGATATTGCATGTTTGCAAATAGTCACTTGAAACAAGAAAATAAGGTTCTGTGCTGGAAGAGAAGCAGCCCATAATTCATCTTGGTGTTAAACAAAGTCCAAAGTGCTCATGTTACACAAAATCCAAGTGGAGGGCAACACCCATCTACTGTTCCGGAGTTTTCATGACTATTCACAGGTTTTTGGATAAACATGAGAAAGTTGTTCTAGGAACGGCCAAATCCCATAAGCTGTCGGTAAAACCTTCCCCTGCAGATTTGTTCAGCTGGAGCACATGATGTTACTAACGCCATTCACAACGGGGCTCCCGCGTGATGGACCTGTTCTCGGTTGGTCTTTCACATCAGGTGGGACAGGATTCCCCCCCATGCCATGGCAGTTTGGGTTTTGGGCTGCGCTTGGCCTTTGGTTTCCCCTTCCCGAACCCTTCAGCTGGAGCCCTGGGCTACAAGAGTTGCTTTGGGGGTTGCTGGCTTGGCAGGACGTGACGGGCAGGCTCTGCAGAGGGGCAAAGAGCAGCCCCATCGGCTCAAACAGCAGGATTAGCCCCCGGTGCCCGGAGCGATGCCGTGTTGACCCCAACAAACCCCAAGAGCCTTCCCGCCGTGGCCCAGGTGTCTGCTAGCTCCCCACGTAGATACTTTCTGTCCCTGTACCATTAACAACCAGCGAGCAGCACCTTTTGTCATCGCATTAGGCACCAGGCGCGTGGCCACCGCCTCATTTTTGGCATCTCCCGCTCTTTGCTACCAAACTCCCCGGCTCTCCCCGTCTCAGCTGCCAGAGGGACACAGCTCTGCTTATTTTCTTGGCTGGTATTGTTACCCTGAGATTTTTTTTCTCCGAGGCCAGCCCTCGCGCTGGCGTTCAGAGCCCGTCTCCGTCGCTGATATACGATGCCCTTGTAATCTCCAGTGACATAAATTTTGCTCCTGTTTGTCTCCCCGTGTCATATCCTTCTTGTGCCCTGTCTGTTACTGTGTCTAGCGCTGTGGTTGCGTTTCAGCATTTTCCGTTGTTTGTCTTCTTCACCTGAGGATGTCCATTATGGGATGTAACAGCTTTAATAGCTTATAAATGGGAGACTGGAGTTTTTATGCTTCGGGGAGTACCGCTCACGGCAGCCACCATTCAGGAGTGGCATTTGCCAGGACTTACTACCTAAACTGGCATCTTCCCTCCCAACTTGTTTTAAAGCCCAGGGACAAAGCTCCTGTAAGGCGGTTGGCCCTTACTGGAGGTCAGGCTTGTGCCTGCTGGGATTTGGAGCTGGTATGAATGGGCTACTAGCTGGGCCAGAGCCTGGCACTGCTGGGACTGGATGGTGACTCCTCTCCGCTCCCAGCACCTGCGTTGGGTTTGTCCCTGTCCCCCCATGGATCAGCATCCTTGAACCGCAGCTCGAGATGTCCGGCTTCACCCGTCTCCTCCAAAATAGCGCCCAGGGCACCGCGGTGCCCGGAGGCAGCTGGAGCCAAGGCTTGGCCTCAGGAGCAATCGTTCAGCTCTCCCTCATCCACACCTCTTCCAGAGCAAAGCGCTGTGCAACCAGGATCTAATTAAGCGGGCTAATCTGAAGGAGGTACTACAGCTCCATGGAAAACTGCTTCAGTTTGGCTTCTCTGAATAATAAACAAAGCACTTGGGCAGATGATAGGGCATTTAAGTGTTTACTCTTCAGAGCATTAAGTGCTAAATTTGTTTTTAGCTCCCTTATGAAAAGCCCTTGCAGAGTAAAAGCACACAAAGGTCTCAGTCATCCCGTCCCGCTTTCCTCCAAGCCTGCAGCGTCCAGCGGCGAGCCTGGCTGCGCGGCCGCCCCAGGGGGACAGCCAGAAGCATGGATCCTTAGCATCACAAGGAACCACGGAGATTTAATCTGCTGGCAAGGAGCAGGGGATAAACCGGAGCCAAGCCCCAGATCCACCCGTGGGGATGCTGTGCACGGAGCCAGCCCGGGCAGGGGGCTGTCTTCACTTACTCCAAACTAAGATGAGCATCCACTTCTTTTTATTTTTTTTTAATCCATTCCGTCAATCACTTAGTGTAATAAACTCCCTAAATGGAAAAGATAAAGACAAAAACCGCCAAGCGAGCCAGAGCACGGAGCTCATTTCTCCCATCTCCCTCGCTTTGCTGTGCCACGGTCGTTTCGGCAGCTGCTGCTCAGGCTTGGGATGCAGGACCTCAGCAGGATTCGGCCAGGGGAGTGTGGAAAAGGAGAAAAAAAAGGGTTCGGGGATGGCTGCTCTGCAATCGTAGGCGTGTAGAGGTTGTCCCTCCCCGCGCGAGGCTGCGATGGGGTGGACGGCTCACATCTGGCCACGGCTGCCTGCGATGGGGTGGACGGCTCACATCTGGCCACGGCTGCCCGCTCGGCCCAAAGACCACATAGCGAGGGCTTCAGGGCTGAGCTCACCGCTGGAGCCATAGAAATGGAGCACAAAACCAACAAAACAACTTTCCATTTCTAAAGCTTGAAGGAGTTTGCACCCCGCCACGCCAGGACAAAGGGAGAATTAGCAGCCAGCAAAGAGAAAAACAACACAAAGCCACATCGTGGTGTCAAGAAGCCAAAAAGCCTTTTTCCTTCCCAGTGCGCGGGCACGGCTTCAGTGGCTCCGGTTCTGCACGCGGAGCCCGACGCGGTTCAGCTCTGCAGCGCTTTGCATTCATCTGCGCGCGCCTGAGCCGAGCTCTCCTTGCTGCTGCTTCAGCTGTGATTTTTTAAACCAGTTTTGACACATCAAAACCGATGCGGAATGACTCAGAAGTTTTCAGACAGAGCTTTCTCCTTGAGGGAGGGGAAGGAGGGGGCGCGCGCATATTTAGCGGCAGCAGCCTCCTTTAAATCGACCTTCTTTTTTTCCAGAAGAACACTACGGTTTAGGCAAATTTGGGATGTGTCTGAGCACGCTTCCCGTCCACATCATGGATTCAATTACAACCCAACACTTTGCAGATTTCTGTTAAATTTTAACTCGTTTCACATGGGTTGCATGAACTTTGCCTGACATTTGGAAGCAGGCAACTTGTGTCATCAGGTTACGCTCACACTTATCTCTGCAAACATATCCTTGTACCCAGACCAGCACCAGCGCAGCCGCCTCCGCCGCGAATGGCATTAATTGAACCTGAAATGTGCTTTCCTCCGGCGTTACGCTCCCTCCTGCTCGCGGAGTGATGGGGGTGACCCTGTCCCCAGCCCGGCGAGCTCAGCAGCAGCAAACGCGGTGGCCGCATGCGCGGGCACATGCGTGGGGTGGCCGGGACCTGAGCGTGGAGGGGATGGGGACAGCGGGTGGATGAGGGACGATGAGAGATGGGTGTGTGGTCTTGCTGTGAGTTTTTGGTGAAGGGCGATGCTGGTGCTGTGAGAAGGGAAAGACTTTGAGAGGATCCTATTCCAGACAAGTGGGTGCTGCTGGTGGCCCCAAACCACATCTCCCAGGGAATCCCGCAGGTCCACGGCAGCAGTGGTGGAGGAGGAGGACCCCACCATCCGTGCTGGCCGTGCCCTGCTCTTCTCCATCACATTAAGCCATGAAAACCCAGTGCTGAACATCTACTTTAAGCAATAGGTCCTTGAGATGGCTGAAAAATCAGGTCTGATCAAAGCCTGGTTTCTCTCCTGGTGCCGGGGGTTGGCAAGGGGAAGGGGGAAATATTAAAATCCCAAGATCAGTCAGTCGCTGGTTCTTACTTCAGCTGCAAGAGCTGACCGGCTCTGCTGATCAAAGGCCTCACCACTGTTGTTTTAAAGGTGACATTAACATTTAAGGAGCTTTTGAAAGCCCTGGCTTGCAATAAAAAGCCAGACACCCCGTCACAGAGCAACTCAGACGCAAGTTTAATGATAATGAAACAGCCTTTTGTTCTTAAACTCAAAGAAGAACCACAAACCTATTTCTAGTGTTTATAATAAAGACTGGGAAGCCTTTTGCACATAATCCAGCAAACCGATACCTGCAAGCCGTGCTGTTACCCAACGATCTCCAGAGTGTGCAGAGCAGGCTTTTGTGCTTGCTCCTCTCCTCGGCGTGCAGGCACAACGGCCACATTTCCTTCCTTCTGACGACAGGCTTCGACCAGCACCATGAGCACGGCTCGGACGCCTCCGCCTGCTCATGAGCCCACCCTGAGCTGTGCCGCTGGCCTGGGGTGCTCGAGCATGTCCCCAGCTGGAGTGGCACAGCGTGACGTGGCATGGCATGGCATGGGATGGGATGGGATGGGATGGGATGGGATGGGATGGGATGGGATGGGACAGCATGGCATGGCATGACGTGGCCCATCCCTGCTGCTCATCCCATTCAGGACTTGCACCAGCTTGGAGCCTCCTGACCCGGGACAGCTGTATTTTAGGGACCAGCTCGTGTATGCCAGGAGCACAGCAGGCACCAAGCCTCCCTTTTACAGCAGCAGAAATCACCGCTTTTCCTCCTTTCTCCCTCTCTGCAGCCCCGTGTCGCTCCCTGCACCCACCAAACCTCACTTTGGACTCATCCCTGCGGCAGATGCCGACCCGGATGGCCGGGGCTGCTGCTCCCTCCGCTCTTGGAGCCGGATCTGCGGAGAACCGGGCGCCTTTCAGCGGTGCGGCATGGGAAGCTGCGCACGCAGTGCTGGGGGGCTCGGAATGGGCAACGGCCAGCCTTCGCCCGCCACTTCGTTTATAAATAGCCTGGAAACGAGAGCCAGGGAGATAGGAGCTGTGGCCGGGTAAGAAAATCCCCCTCTCCCCGCGCTGGTTCTGGCTGTATTGTCTCTCTTTGCTTTATGGCTCCCAGCCCTGCGCCGCCTGCTCTATTTTACCTTGCAGCTCCGATAAGGGCAATTGCATGCGCGTTCCTTATCACATGCAATTGGAAGTATCCAGCAAATTCCCTCATTCTGCAAAGTCCTGGAGAGCCTTTGCTCTACTGCACAAACATGTTTTTATGACACTGTGTTACATCAAAGATCTTTTTTTTTCACTCCTCCCCACACTCCGGGATGTGGTAAATAGCACTGGGTCCTGATCACGTGCGTCGTCCTGAGCAGGGAAAGCGCCAGGGAGCCGAGCAGGAGCAGAAAAGGGAGGTTGGCTCATTTGGTTTCTTAAGGGCTTGGGCTTGGCAGGTCAGAGGTCCAGCAGAAGACGTGGAGGATCGATATCCTGCAACGCTGCTCCTAACCCTTCCTGCCCACGATGTTGTCCAAGCGCAAATTCTCCCTCCTGCCTCTTGCAGTGGCGACCCAGGATCATTATTTCTGTTTTCCAGAGGGATGCACAGGCGTCCTGCTCCCAGACCCCGCTCCGGCCACTGCCCTCTGCCTCCCGTGCCCAGCCAAGAGCCGGGATGCTCTCCGAGCCGGGATGCTCTCAGCACGGCGGTCATTGTCTCAGAGCCCAAACAGGGAGCGTGGATCTCCCGCTTTGATTTCTGAGGGCATGGATATCCAAATAAATTAGCAATGGGAATGTGCGGGGGTGGGGGAGGCAGGCGGTGGGAGAGCTGGCGGGCTGGAAGTGACCCAGACCCAGGGAACAGATGCAACTCATAACGTTAATGAGGGTTTTTTTTTTCTTTTCCCTCCCCAAAGGCACTGCACTCTTGAGAACGGGGGGCTTTCTATCCCATGGCAACACCAAGCGGGGAAAAAATGGGCCTGGCTTTTATTTCATTTTTTTGTCCTTTACAGGAATCGCAGGCAAACAAAAGCCCTGAACAGATTTATCATTTTTCTTTCTCCCCCACCCCCTCCTTTTCTTTCCTTTTATATTTTTTTAAAATAGGGTTAGAGCAAGATGGATGGTTCCCCAGGCCCAGGGAATGAGCAGATCGAGGCAACCCTGTCGTCTCTGGCATCCCATTAAGCCAAGCTCTGGGAGGAGGCCGCCGTAGGACTTATTAAATTTGCCCCAGCCCAGACCCCAAATGCCAGCCCTGGCACAGGGCTGCCCTGGCTCGGCCACCTGAGTCCCACCTCACCCTCCTCCTTGCTTCCACCGCCAGCACCTCTCGCGTATCCCACCCCCCCCGGACCCCGATCCAGCCCCGCTCTCGCCCCCCGCATCAGCTCGGGAAGTGCTTCCATCCGTTCTTGTCAGCCGAGGCCGATTCGTCACCGGCGGGGTGACAAGCGGTTGTATGGGTCTGTCAGCCCATCGCTGGCGTGGGCTGGGCCCCCCACGGCAAAGCCAAGGGTCCCCCCCAAGTAGGGGGCTGAGGGTAGATGGGGGGACATGGCCAGCCCCCGACCTGCCCCTGACCTGGGGGCTCCTGTGGCTGGAGAAATGGCAGTGGAGAGGGAACAGCAAGGGAAAAAGAGGGGAAAAAGGAAAAAAAAAGGGAATAAAAAATTAATTTGAGTGCTATTGGGTCCACTACTGGGAGGCATGGGGGCAGGCTCAGCTGGCGGGCGGGCAGGGAGGATGCTGCCCCATCCCCGCCGCCCGCCAGCACCGTGTTAGCACGGTTATTTCCACTTTAATACTTAACAAGGATTTAAAACCCTTCTGTAGTCAGAGTTTGTTCTCAGCAATAAATTTTGAATAGCTTATAAATTATGGACACAACGCGGTGTCTCTGTCTGGGAGGAAGGGCCGGACCCGGCTTGCCGTTACGGCGGTGTAAAGCTGGCACGGCATCGCCGGCAATGAGTCCGGCAGGCCAGCGTTCCCGGGAGCCGGATCCGTCCCGCCGTGCCTGGATATAACATTACCGGGACGATCGTATCATATCGCACTGCAAAGCACAGTCACGTCCGCTTCACACCTCGCGATAATAATCACCCGGGATGCAAAAATCACAGGAGAGAGTTACGGATGAGCGGAGAAATGGACGTGATCTCCCTCTTTACGTATGTATGTGTATATATAGGTGCAGATATATAGATATATATAGCCACAAGCACATGCATTCCCTCATATGCACAGAGAACATGCTCAGGATGAGCGGGGTCAGATTGCCCATCTCCCGTTAACAGTCATCGCCCCGCGCCCCAGCTCCCGACCGAACACATCCCCGCCGTAACGCCCAGCCGTCGCGCAGGGGACTGCGAACTCCGGCCAAAATCCCTGCAAACCAGGAGCGTCGGCTCCCGCCGAAACACTTTGCAGCCGCCTGCTCCGCTCTTGGCTCCGGGGCCGGGAAGGGATCCACGCTGAGAAAAAGCCTGGCTGGAAGAGATGATTTCATCCGCCCGGTGAGAGACACAGCGAGCGTTTCTGAAAGCCACAGAGGTGTACGCAATAAACCTTCCCTACTTTTTCCCTGGCACACCGTAGCAAGTCGGTAATTAGGTTAGAGCGACGCTCCAGCTTTATTTCAGTGCTCCGATGTCCAATAAATGCGTATGAAGTTCAGATGTGTGCCCGTAGTCTATAAAGGCTGTAGGAAAACGGCCAGTTTTCACTACATTAATTCATAAAGCAGGTCACGCTGCTCTGGCCCTTTACCTCACTTGTTATTTCTATTTATTAGCAATATTGATGTTTCAACCAGGGATCAGGACCCTATCGAGCCAGCTTTAATATCAGAAAAGATTTAGCAGGAGAGAGCTCTGTAATGAAGCAGCTATCCCAACGCCCAGCGCAGCTCACAAACACTATTATTATTTGTAATAATGTTTTATTTTGCATTTTGCTTCCGCAGCAAACCCAGCATCAACGTTGACCCTGGCCAGGCCGTGTAAAACGCACCACCGCGTGCTCGTCGGCAGGTTGTGAAAAAACCTTGTCAGGCCTGAAAACTGAGCAGGTCTAAAGGTGTATAAAGACCCGTGTATAATTTGGGAGGGCGATGCGGCCAGCAGCCTGGTGCAGCGGGACGGTGCTGGTCACCATGTTCACCAGTGTCAGAGGATGGATCCCTGCCCGCAGCGGGGCACACGCAGCACCCCAGGACCGTCACCCTGGTAACTGTCACCCCCGGGACTGTCACCCCGCTGGGACTCGCTTTCCGGGCAGTGAAGCTATTTAGGCTGCGTCAGGGAAGGCTCACATATTATGAATGCCAAAACGAATTTTTAAATCAAAACCAGTCGGGAGCTATACAAAGCCTAGAACCGCATCTAAACCAGCTTCCAACTCATTGCCTGCTGAGATGCTGAGCACGAGCCAGTCCTCAACCCTGAGCGATCCATTTAAAGCCAAGATATACTTGACCAGGGTTCGCCTGGCAGAAACTCCTGGAATTATTGATCCTTGAGAAAAAGCGGTCAAGGGAAATAAAGCTGTCCTGGTTATTGCCTTACCATGTTCTCTGTCACAACTGCAAAACTTCAGCAGCAGAAGCAAGAATCACTCCTGCCTCGAGCAGATCTCCCTCTGTGGTGGCTGAATGGAATTCTCTGATTCCCGTTCCACCAGGCAGGCAGGACCTGTACGCACAGCATTACCTGTGGGTTTTTATTTTTGTAATCTCTTTAGAATGATAATATTTCCTAGAGCTTGGTGGACCTGAAACTGCCTTTCTGTGGCGCGCACAACAGCGGGATTGAAAACTGCTTTGAGCAGCATCAAAACCAGATGTTCCCCAAGAGCCAAGGGAAGATGTTACCTGCCTCGCTCACCGGCCCGTGGCCGCAACATTTCAGTGCCAAACTCTCTGAGGCTGAGCCTGAGCCTGGATCCATCACTCCTGCGGAGCAGAGCTGGGCTGGGGGGGTACAAACCCCCCACGAGTCCCCCGGGAACTGGGGCCGGTACAGGGCTGGGGGAGGAAACCAAGAGATTTCAAGACATTTCGGGAAAAGACTCCTGAAATTCCAATATCGCTCGCTAAGCAAGACCTCAGGGGTCGGATCCTGCTCTTGGTGACGCTGCGGTGAAAGTCAAGTAAATCTGGGGGACTCGGCCAAGGTCGCTTCAGGCTGGGAAGTGACGTCTGATTTCCCATGGCGTAAATGGCAGCAGGATCTGGCCCCCCCAATGCTTCTCTCTGTCCCCCCCTTCTGCCGTCTCTTTCGAAATGTTTATGTTGGATTGTCCCACGCTTTACACTGGAAATCCGTGCAAGGCGTCTCTCTTGTGGAAACGTGCAGTGTCAGCAGCTGGTGATCCGAAACCCCGGCCGCATCCTGGAAATCCTGGTGCTGAGAGAGGGAGGCACGAGTGCTGCGAAGGAGCGGGGCATCGCTCTTCCAAACCAAAATTAAACACTTCGAGGAGCGACGCAGGGCTGGGGCCGTACAGGCAGGATGAGAGCGAGCCGTGGCGGCCTGGCTCGTGCTGCCGGACCCGCACGCCGCGTCCCCGGCCATCGCATGCGCTGCGCAACCGCAACCCCCCGTGTCCGCACCTTTTGCACGCGCGACGGAGCCAAGTGGGAATTTTCTGGTGGATTTGCTTTTCTGCAGGGAAATTCCAGTGAGCTGAAATCGAAGCTTTAGCAGAGAAACCCTCCCGGGCTCCTGAGGAGGAGGAGGAGAAGGAGGGCAGTTGCAGCGCAGCGGTCAGGGCTCGGGGCAGCGGGAGAGCCAAGGTCAATCCCTTGCGCTGAGCCAGGCAGGATGGGACCTTCTGCCTCGGGAACTACTCCTGTTTGAGTGTGACTCTGTGGTTTCCCACCTTTTCATGACAAATTCTGTTTTTTTGCCAACACAGAAGAGGGAAAACATCAGCAGTGCCCGCAGCCTCTCCCTTCAGCTGACGTGGACGCAGCCGGTGCCGCAGTGCTGTCCCCACGCTGAGACGAGCAGGGCTCATCGCTACCATCAAGGGGTGAATTACTTACGCCTTGTGGCATTGACGGTGATTTTCCTGGGATAATGCAGGGAAGATTTTGCAAAGGCAGCTCCCCTGCTTCCTTACGGGAATACATGAGTGAACCTTGAGAGGCTCGGCAGGAGCAGAAGCAGGGATGGACCAGAGCAGCCCCCAAAATGTCCTTCCCCAGGATGAGGAGTACCTCACTATCTGGGACAGCATGGGCAGGAGCCCCAGGGCGTCTCTGCGCCACGTCTCTGCAGCCATTTCCACATCAGGTCCCCTCTGCTGAGCCTGGCAGGGGGATGGAGCCTTTGTCCCCCGGCCATGTGCTATTTACTGCTTGCTCTGCATCCTCACCGCGGGGCGCGGAGACTGCGGGGCCATACGAGACCGTGGCGATGAACATCTAGCCTGACCTACTTACAGCCTGGGCCCTGGGACTTTCTGGAATTCATCCTCTTGGAAACACAACGTATAATTTTAGGGCAGTGAAATCCGCACTGGATGGGGATGTTGTCCCAGCCTCCGCCGGGTCCATGACGCCGGAATTGCTTTGACTGCCTCGGAGTGTGCTTGCCACCGCGAATCAACGCACGGGCTCCATTAACAACCCAAATTGTCACTGATATGCTTCCCATTATATCTCAGGCCTTACACATCATTATTTCATTTAAAAGACAGTATTTGTTTTTTCCTTCCCTTAACTCACGTCCCCAAAAAAATCTCATTAGAACGTTGTCGCTCGTCGCAATTGGGAGCAAATCGCAGCTTAATGCAACCTGCCAGGGTAGCTGATCACCCCGCAAAAATCTCCTTGAAGTCTCCATGCAGGGGCAGGCGGAGAGGGGAGAATAATAAAAAGACACGGAATTAGGAGGTGCCAAGGCTCGTCTGAGAGGAGAGGAAGAGGCTGTGGGTGCCGACAGCACAGTGATGCAAATCCCCTTTGGAGCACCCAAAGAATCAACCTAAATGGATTAACGTGAGGACAGAGAAGAAATGACTTTAGTTGTTTCCCTAATTCAATTCAATTTATTTTTGTACAGCCTCTTCGCACAGAGCATCTCACAGCTGCTTCACCCAGAAAAAAAATAACACAGAAAGGCCGTTCTGGCAGAAGTGCTCACCAGTACAAGCGTCTCAGCAGGAGGAAGGAATATGAGTGCTGGCCTTGAGGATTTGATTTTCCAAATCGTCAGCAAATCACGTCTTTTTTTTTTTCCTAATTTCAATATCACTAATTTCCCTTGGCTTTCCTTAAACCACCTCCGTAATACACGGAGGCTGATCCTCGTCTCACACCGCTTTTATAGCACTGTAACTCTGATCTCACACTGGTTTTACACTGGTGCAGTCCCACTTACTGCAACTGAGTAAATCCCTGATTTATGTCCGTGTAAACGGCAGCAGAAATAGGCCCATGGTTTTTCCTGGAGCAATGCCTGCTTCACCCCGGGGTGAGGAAGAGGAGGATCTGGTCCCTTGCATTGCAAATGATGTAGAAGACTGTCATTAAATCACACCTAGAGCCCCACTTTCAAATATGCTTTTGCTTTTTTTATAAAATGCACTGTATTGTCAAAGGTACAAATGCAGGGGAGATCAGCCAGGAGGGGAGGCCAGGACAGGTGGCTACTGCTCCAGTTTTGATGGAGAGGATGGGTTGCAGCCCCTGTTCCCCTCGACCTTTTTAGGGAAAATCAGCCTGCACCCTCTCCTTGCTCTGGTTTCTTCCTCGCGTTTGTGCAGAAGCTGCTTCTCTGGGCCCAGTTCTGCCCACCGAGAGGCTGGTGCTTTGGATTAAATTGAAATGTGTGTGTCCTGTTTGCTTTTAAATATTAAAATGTAATCCTGGGGAACGAAATCCCTTAAGACAGCGGTGTGGCAGAGCAGCCTGCGGCACAGCCTTTCCCGCTCGTTAGAGCAAGGGGAACCCTTCAGAGCCGGAGATGAGAGCAGAAGCGGGTTCCTCTGCAAAGAGCCACTCACGTAACTCTAATTAATTTATTTTTTAAGGCTACATAGGAGGGAGCTGATCAATGCTTTGCCCTGCAGTCTGGTTTGTTTGGTGCATATATCATTTCCTTGATTTATTCTCTGTGATGTGAAAGGATGTAACCGGCATCTTGATACCTGCCCGTGAGACTGCTCCCTTCCCCGTGTCACGAGCAGGCGCAGCATCCCGAGTTAACTCGGCTCTTCACGCCACACCTGATCCCTGTTAGATGGCTGCTTTTAAAAGCAGCTGCCCTGGCTGCAGGGTGGTGATGCTGGATTGGCATCAGGCATCAGTGCTGGGTGAATCCCTCCACAGACCCCACTGGGTGAGACTGGGACTGCTGTGTTCAAGGGATCCTGCCAAGCTGGAATCTCCACCCAGGCAAGTCTCATCCTCGCTTGGTTCTGCTGATGGAGGAAAACCAGGGACTGTTGTAATTAATGATGGTGGCGGACACTGATTTATCATGGATTGGAGTGTTTTCCCCCCTCTTGTTTGCTCTGGGAAAAAGTTGGGACAGAGATGGGGGAGATGAAGGCAGGCTGGCAGCCAGGAGGGAAGGGGACCTCTGCTTCCTTGATGGTGCTGGAAGGACCTTGTCTTTGCTCAGATGTGGCTCTGGTTTTGTGGACAGGGGTCCCTCAGTGCCCACTAGCCTCTGTGCTGTGCCCTAAGGAGCCTTTTGCTGCTGTGCAAAGACACTGGCCCTCTGTGGAGGTGTGTGGTGGCCAAAGAGTAAATAGCTTTGGGTCAGTGGTGTCACCACAGGTCTCCCAGCTTTTCTGTGCTGTAGCTCAGGTAGACCCTTGCTGATGCAGGGGAGGGTCAAAAATGCCTTTATTTATCTCCAGCCATCTTCCCTCTGCTGTGAACTGGTGCAGGGAAGGGAGTGATGCTGCAGTCCTCCAGCAGATCCCTGGCTGGGGCAGACTTTGGGCACAGAGGGCCAGTGGGGAGAAGAGGATTCAGGTCCCCCAAATTCCACTTTCTGGGTGCCAGACCCCCTCTTGGAAAGCCCAGCAAGCATAAATCAGTGTAGCTGTATTGTTCTTATAGGGCTGTGCTGATTTATGCCTCTTGGGACCAGTCTCACCCAGTCTGCTGGACAGACATCTTGTCCTCACACCCAGCGTGGCACCAGCTTCTCCTGAGCCCCTCTCCTCGCTCTCCTGCTCTGCGCGCTCGGAGAGAGCACCAACGGCACGACCCTCCCGGCACACGCAGGGACCCCTCGCCCTCTCCAGCCTCCCAGATGGACCTGGGAGGATGAGGTGCCACAACCTGACATCAGCAGCATAAAATATGGTCCTGGCAGTAATCTGATAGAACTTGATGGTAATTTGGGGTGGGGGGAGCAGAGGGGGAGGCGTTGGAGAAAGGAGGCATTGAGAGTACGCTTCCTTTCAGTGCATTGCTGGGAAGACCATTAGGAAAACCACTAGATTATTTTTCACATTCTTCAGTGCAAAACTACTGCATTTTATGACCACTATCAATAACAGCTATCGTATTACTAATGCTACAGTTGCCACATATATAATATTTAAATCACATTTGCGGCTGACAGAGACCTATGGATATTCTCGATCCCAACAGGCTATTACAGTTCATATCATGTCTGTCATATAAATATTATGAATCATTTCCCGCTATCTTTATGGGGGCTACATTGACATCGTCAAAAAGGCTCTGGGTACTGCCGGATACTGCATATTTATATACACCTTATGTATATGTATGTGAATGGAGGGAGATTTATACAACAATCACCAGTAATAAATGCCTATGATAAAGCATATTATCTTCACACTTCATTTGCAAAGTGTTTTGTATGCAGGGGCTGGGAGAAGGCTGGCAGAGCAGGCTCTGGGTCAGATCCTGGTGTAAATCCGGCGGTTTCTCTGCCGCGAGGCTGGTCGGCAGCAGCGGAGGCACGGCCCCTGGCAGCGGTGTAGGATGATGTTCAGCTGGTGCCTGGGCACTGACGTGGTCACGGTGCCGCCGGTTCACATCAGGTGAGGATTTGGCTGGCGTCCCGCTTGCTGGATGGGTGATGCTCTGCGTGCTCTCCCCCAAAGAGCTGTAAATCTCATTGTTCATGTGCTGCATTTCATCTTCCGTCCGTTAATGATTTCTTTGCTGGCTTCCTTGGCAGCCCAGCCCTGGTCTGGGTGATGAGATGAAACAGAGAGATCTCCAGGTGTTACAGAAGGCAGAACTAGACTTTCCATTTACAGAGCCTTTTTGCAAAGCAGGTAATTAAACCACTGCCCCTGCAAACCAGGCGAGACATGCTAAACCCAATCCACCAGCAAAGCACGAGGGAGGGAGAAACCTCCCCTAGGATTACTCAAGCTAGACCCAGACAAGAGCCCAGGTGCCCTGAGACCTCTCCCCCAAACCTGTTTTAACTGCTTGAACACTTTATGAAGGCTTGCTCCATATGCAGAGACAGACAAGAACAAATGCAACTTTACAGCTTGGAGGTTAGGAAGTCTCTAATAAGCATTAAATGTCCACTTCTGAGGCAGCTGAAAGTGCAGCACGGTACTTCTGACTGTGCAAGGCATAATTTTATCTGAGCAGCCTCCAAAAGAGGGGAGAATGCAGTGTCTCTGCCTGTCCTTGGCGTGGGAATGCGGCTTTCCAGCTCCAGCAGATCAAATAAATCATGTGCGTTTCACTTCATAAACAAACCATCAGCCTGTTAAATGCTGCTGGGGAAAAAAAAAATAAAACCAAAAAACCCAGTTTGGATCTTCAGCACTTGGAAAAATGTCTTGTCTTTTAGAGTTTTTGCTGGTTTGCATGTGTAGTGCCTCCCCTCTGCAGCTGTTTGTGTTTGCAAGGTCTGACGGAGGCTGAGAGGTCCTGGCAAGACCCTGCTGACTTGTGTGCTTGGGTCTACCTCCACTTCCAGGCTCCAAGGTCCCTGTGTGATGCCATGGCCTCTCAGCTGGCCCCAAAAGTGTCTCTTAGCCTGGCTGATACCGAGAAGAAGAGCAACGTGTGAGCTCCTTGTGTGAACACGACGTAGATCCTGTCCCAAAGACCCACAGCCCAGATACCCCAGGTGGAAAGTTCCACAGTGCGGATGTTTTGGCAGCCTGTAAGTCTCCTGAGGGAGACGGGTAATACAGATCCTGGTCCCATGGCATCCAACGGCTTCAGGGTCCTGGAACCTGCAGTGACTTTGGGAGGAGCAGGTTGTTGGAGTTGAGAACGAGCCTGGGAGAGTCCCACAAAGTGTGCAGGAGTGGAAGGTGTCCTCCTTTGGCTGCATTTGGTTTTTCAGCTTGCATACGCAACCAGATGGCCCCAGTCATGCACGGCCGTCTCGGGGAGGGACCCTGTGGCCACAAGCCCCAGGCCACTTGCCCCAAGGTCAGGGTAGCTCTGGTCACCCATTGCAGCCTTGCCCCTTGCTGTGCTGGGGGAGATGGAGCCCAGACACGACCCATGAGCTTCTCCCATTCTTTCTTACTCAGACTTTGTATTTATTCTTTCTTTAATCTGTAATAAAATGTACCCAGGGAGGGGAATAATTTTTTTTTTCTTACTATGCAGGAGGGCATGAAACAGTAGGGGAAGCACAGCAGGTTTTGCTGTTGTCCCATCAGATAATTCTGAGTTATGAGCAAGATAAGCTGGAATCTCTTAGAAAGAAAACCAAAAGCTATGATTTCCAAATCCCCTTACTGGGCCCAGGTGCCCGGCTCTGCACGCAGTGCCAGGTCTCAGCCCCACAAAGTGGCTCAGTGCCTGCCTCCTGCCGATGCCCCCCTTTGCCCCAAATGCCTCGAGGACATGTGGAGGCACGGGGGTGGGGGTGGAGGGAGAAGCCTTTGCCTAATTGTCTCTTACGTGTGAACAAACTTAATATCTCTCCATCAAATTCAGCTGGAATTGAGTGATGGGACTGAAAGCTCTTCAGATAAGGACGGAGGGACCCCAAATTATCTCATCGCATAACGCTGCCTTCCTTAGGACCCCAGTGCACTACTCAAGGGCAGAGGGAAAAAGAGCCGCTCAGAGTTTCATAAGCCAGCTCTTCCAGACAGCAGAGGACCTTCAAGCATCCCTGCATCCAGCAGATGTACGAGCCAATTACCTGCAAAAATTATCTTAGCGTCCCCTGCCATCGCCCCCCATGATGATTTAAGTCCGTAGCTAAGAAGTGCAAAGCTGAAGTTTAGCACAGCGTTAGGCAGCCTGGTAGAGCTTATTAAATTAATAGTGCATTAAAGAATTGAGGAGAGGTGGATGGGGAGGGGGGAAAGGGAAAGAGAAGGTTTGTAAGACCACAGAAATATCCTGGCTACCTTCTGGCATCTTCAGGAGACTGGAAATTTGGGACTGCATCCAGCTGTCTTCTCTGGGGCAAAATTCCTTTGGCTTCTGTGGGAGGTTTTACCCAAATAAGGAGCGCAGGATCAGACCTGTTATTGTCACTGCAATTAACATTTAGATCCACATCTAACACGAACTGTTACAGGCTGGTTAGGGAGAAATTTAATTTGCTCTAAACAGCTTGATGGGAGAGGAGCGTGAAATGTCCTAGTTATGGTAATTTCATGTGTTGGAGCCTACAAAGGTGGGTTTTCAGCCACAGGTCTCATAACCCTGGTATCTGGGGCAGCCATCAAGCTAAGGGTGCTTTGGGACCCTGAGGTTTGGGGGCTCGGTGGTGGGGTGAGCCCTCTATGCTGGCTGGCAGCGCGCTGATGGCCATGGCCGTGCTCAAAGCCGTGGAGGCCCACGCTCCTCCTGGGCTGGTACGGCACTGGTGACCCAAATGGCATTTGTGGGGTACAGGCAGCAAGAACCCGGAGCTGCCCCGGTGAGGCACGGAGGAGCTTTGCCCCCAGATGTGTTTCCCCGTGTCAGACACAACTACAAGCTTTAAAGTAATTTATTTCAACCTTTTTGCTGTTGGGGTTTGTACACAGGTATCCACGATCTATGAACTTGCCTCACAGACCCTCTCTTAACCACTTTGGATCCACTGCTTCTAACAACTCCCAACTTTATTTTGTATCCTTATATATTTCCTTTTTTTTTTTTTTTCCTTTTTCTCCCAGGAGTTAATGTAACTCAGCCATAAAAACTGACTTGGAGATGAAACTTGGCATTTAAGGTCCCAGCCCGGGAGCAAATGAAGTTACCAGTTATAAACACACACCAAAATCTGTTTGGACATGCTGAAATTACAGGAGCAGAGGATAAAAAGGATCCAAGAGCTTTTATTTTGTTTCAACTTCTGCAGCTCTGCCTGAGTGTCAGTTTGCAGCCGCTCACCTGGTGCACGACGGGTCCTCTTGGTCTTGTTCTCCTTGTAGTAATTAAAGCCGATGAATTGCAACGCATCACTCGTTGTGCAATGGTGGGGGGGATCCTGTGGGGCTGCCGGTGTACCCCTCATATAACCATCTGGGTCTGCCCAGAAGGAAAAGCAAGAGCTGTAAGAGAAATGAGGGATTAGAGCCTTCCCAGGGCCTCTCCTGCATGGCCGGTGACAGGTACGGGACAGACAGACAAGCACACGCAGGTGACAGCCAGGGATACGGCAATGAGGGAAAGATAAGAGACTTTGTTTTTATAGGAGGAGGTGCTAGATTGCTAATATTTACGACACCAGACGCTTTGCCAGTTAAAGAGTAAATCAGGGCAGATAAGAGGCTCAGAAGCTCTCCATGGCCAGATTCACCACACGGCGAGGTGATTGCTGGTGGCGGCAGCGCGTCCGTTGCGAAGCAGCGTGGCGATGGGTGCCCCGGCTCTTCCAGCCCCTGATCTCCCCCAGCCCCACTCCGTACGGGAGAGCTGAGCTCTGTGCTGTGCCAGAAGAACCCCCCCCCAGCAGTTGTCCCCGGTGCCATTTCAGGTTTCGTGCGCGACCCCGTGAGCGGCCACAGCCATGGGCCGAGCCTGTTCGTGACGCGTGTTACGGCCATGGAGAGCGAGGGTCGATGTGATGGTTAGTATGCTTCGTGCGTAGCGGGGCTGCTTTGGTCCATCGAGTCGCTAATACGCATTCTCGCAAGGCTGAGCATCATTTACGATGCCAGGGAGGGTGGGGGCCTGCCCCCGGGCAGCAGCCAGCCGTGTGGGTGGGGTGGTACCCGCAGTGCTGAGGAGGCCAGAGTTTGCAGATGAACCACACAGGCAGAGTTTGTTCGTTCGGCCTCATTTCTGGGAAATTAAATAAATTCTGCTTTGAAGGCTGGTTGCTGTGTGATACGCTCTGGGGGGACAGGGACCAGGGCTGGGGGTCTCGCTGACTGCTCTGAGCCTGGGGAGATTGCTCAGCATCACTTGAAGAGACTTCCTCACTGAGGCTGCCATTGCAGTGCTCTGCATCTCTTTTTTTTTTTTTTTTTTCTTTTTTCCCCTTTTCCTCATTACTTAAAAAAAATCACAATAATTGTTATTCCCTTTTTCCTTTTTCTTTTCCCCTTATGTCATCATTTAAAAAAAAGTAATTGTTATTCTTGTTTTTTTTTCTTCCCCCCCCTTTCTTTTCCCCTTACCCCACCACTTTATATATATATATTGCTTTTTTTTCTCTTTTCCCCTTTCCCCATCACTTAAAAAACCCCCAGTGACTGTTATTCTTTTTTTAATTTTTTTTCTCCTTTCCCCATCACTTTACAAAAAAAATTTGCTTTTTTCCTCTCTTCCCATTTCCACATCACTTTTAAAAAAAACCCCATGACTGTTATTCCTTTTTTTTCTTTTTCTTTCCCCTTTATCCCATCATTTTAAAAAAAATACAGTGATTGTTATGCTTGTTTTTTTCCTTTTTTCCTCCCTTTCATTTCCCCTTACCCCATCACTTAAAAAAAAATACAGTGATTGTTATTCCCTTTTTCCCCTTTCCCCATCACTTTAAAAACCGCCCAGTGATTGTTATTCCTTCTTTTTCTTTTCTATTCGCTTTTCCCCTCCACTTTAACCCTCCCGGGGCTGTTATCCCCCTCCCCTCCCAACCACGCTGACCCCCCCCTCCCCACGGAGGCTCCCCCCCCCCCACCACCCCGGGGCCGGGCGCGGGGCGGCGCTGCGCGGCGGGGCGGGCGCTGCGGGGGCGGGGGCGGCGCTCGCTCCCCCCCTGCGCGGGCCCCGGCGCGGAGCCGATCGCGCCCGGCGGAGCCCTGCGCCGGAGTTCCCGTTCTCGGGAGTTTGCAACAACTCCGCGGCCTCGCCGGCGCGCCCGGTGCTGCGCGGGGCCTCCCCCGCCCCCTCCTCCTCTTCCTCTCCCTCCTCCTCGGGCTTTTTTTTTTTTTTTTTTTTTTTTCTCCCTTTTTTTTTTTTTTTTCCCCTCCCTCCTCCTTCCCCCTCCCTCTCCCCCTTTCGCTTTGATTTCGCTCTCCGCCCCTCTGCGCGCCCTGTGTGTTTTTTCGCCGCCGATCTCCACCGAGCCCCTTGGCATGAGTTAAGCACCAGCTATGGACACCAAACACTTCCTGCCACTGGGTGAGTTTTGTTCCGAAAAAGAGTCTCCCTTCCTACGGCGGGGCGGGCGGGGGGGGGTGTTAAATAAAATACACTAAGCGCTCGAGCTGTCCCCTCCTCCGCCCCCCCCACACCCCCCCAGCTGCCCGAGGCGGGGGGATGCGCTGCGCCCCTGCCCCGGGAAGGGCCGGCAGCCCCGGGGGGGTCGGGGGCAGCACCGGCTGGGCCTGCCCCGTGGCCCCTGCTCCGTCCGCCGTATTTCAGTTATTATGATTTTTTTTTCTTTTTTTCTTTTATTTTTTGCGAGGCGGGCGGCGGCGCCAGCGGTATTTTCAGACGGGGCAGCGGGCACCCGGGCTCGGCCGGGATGGAGCCCCCTCCCCGCCCGGGGCCGGTTCTGCAGGAGGGCTCGGCAGCTCGCAGCCTTTGCTCCCTCCCTCCTCTTGCTTTTCTCTCTCGGTTTCTTTCTTTCTTTCTTTCTTTTTTTTTTCTCTTTTCCTCCCTTTTCTCCCTCCCCACCATCTGGGGCGCGCAGCCGGGCAGGGGAACGCGGGGACCCCCGTGCTGCTCCCGCACCGGCCCCTCCGCCCGCATCGTCCCTGGCTGGCAGCTCCCAGAAGCCGACACGCTTGGGACCCTCCTGCTTTTTTTTTTTTTTTTTTTTTTTTTTTTTTTCCTCGCTTTCCCCTCCTCCTTTTCCTTCTTTTTAGTTACATTTTAAAACCTCTTTCCAGCTGGAGTTTGCCATCGTTTCGGTGGCTGAGTCAAGTCCTGGCTTGTAAGGGCGAATGCCTCCTTGCGTCTCGGTTTCAGGAGAAGTGATATCGCCGAGCTCGGTGTTCTGGGAGGGGGGAAGAAAAGTTTTAGTGAAGTAGCCCGGCGCCAAGTCCAGGCGAGGAGGAAGAGGGACAAATCCTGCCACCTCTGTCGCTGCTCGGCGCGGTGGCCAGTGGGCCGAGCGAGGCCGCGGCCACCGAGAACACCCACTCTGGCTTCGCCGGGCTGTAAATCTCAGCTCAACCTCTTCTTTCTTTTTGTTTTGAAGAGCTGCAGTTTTAGTTGGTCCCGTCTAAGAGCGGAATAAATACAAATGCCATCCAGGTCCCCAGCGAGCCCTGGCCCCCAGGAGCGTTTCCAGGATGGCTGTGGTTTGGGGGCTTTGGCAGGGAGACCCTGGTCCCGTGGGGCTTCAGCTGGCATCTCCCTCTCCCCAAAAATCCCAGTTTTCCAGTGTGCCTCTTTGGTTCGGCTGGGAGGTGGGAAACCGCTGCCAGGTCGCCTTAATGTGAAGTCGCTGCTGGGGCTGGAAGCGTCCCACCTGCAGTGGCCCCCCAGCTCGGGTCCTGCTCCCGACGTCAAACCGACCGCTTCTGGGGGGGGTTGGACGCGAGTCATCGCAGGCGCACCCGGCGAAGCAGCAAGCGCCCGTCTCTTGCCGCACAAAAGCGATTTAATGTCGGGGGCGGCTGGTTTTGAGTATCTGCGCTTCCTCTGGTGCTCTTGTAGAAGATGGTCCCACCCTCGGCCGATACGGGCAGGATCAGGCCCCCGCGTGTGTACTTCATAGATACTTGCGTTTTCCTCCAGAGCCGAGCTCTCTGTTGGGCTGGGGATGCTCAATGATACGCCGTGTTATTAGTCATGTTGACTTTGACGGGGGAGGAGAGGGGGAGCGTGTGTCACCTTGTTGCTGGCTCGGGTAAGGATTTTTCACGCCGGTGCGAATGAAAAACAACTGATTTATCTGCTGGTTTAGAAAGGTACGGGGAGGGTGGGTCTGCGCAACGCGCTCTGCGGCGTGCCGGGAGCATCCGGAGGGAAAACAGGGCGGCCAGCCCAGGACAGCGGTGCTGGGCAGGGGTTATCGCTTTGCCTCACTGGCTTTGGGGAAAATTCAGGTCTGGGATTGTGCCTGCTGCAGAAGCGGCTCCTAAACTTTATCCACTGGCCTTTGCTCACCCCTTACTGGAAAAATTGGCTTGAGATTGTGGGGCTGGTGGGTTCTGCAGGTTTTGGAGGCCTTGTTCTTGGGAGACAGGTTGAGCCTGAAAGCGTGGGAGCATTGAGGAGCACGAGTGGAGACCTTCCTGGTGAAACCAGAGTGGAGCTGGGGTGCTTTATGGAGGTGGGATGGTCCGAAACCCGCTGCGTCCTGACTTCACTGAGTGCCGGGGTGTTTCACCAACCCCATCCCCTGTTGTGGCTGGGAGCTGGTATTTGCAGGCTGAGGGGAAAAAAAAAAAAATTAGCCAAGCTTGTAGAGTTTGTTTCCCTGCACACCAGCGTGGGCCTGAGCTGGAGAACAGGAGCAACTGGGGTCCAACATCAGGCTCTGTTACTGGGTGGCCCCATCAAAATCTCGGCTCGGTTTGGTCTAAAAAGGGTAACGCGGTGGTTCCTGGCCAGGCCCTGCCCGTGGGCAGATTCGGATTACTCCACTGATGTCACGGGGGCAAGCGTGGCCAGCGCCGGGCAGTTTTAATAGTCGGATCTCATTTTCCTGCTTGTCTCGGGAGCGGCTGGCAGATGCCAGGCAGAGGCTGGCCGCGAGGACGGCACGTCCCCAGGCATCTCCCGGGCCGGATGCTGTTGCCCTGTGGCTCTGCGGGCCGTCCCGCTCCCGGGACAACATCCAACCCCATTGCGGGGTCTCGGGTGCACGTGCCGAGCTCAGGCCTTGCACGGGGCCGGGAACCAAGGAACTTGGTTCTTCAGATGGCTCCTTTTTCCCAAGGCTGCGACCGTTGCAATCCTTTTGCTGCTTCATTTTCTTCTTTGCCCGTTCCCCTAAGGAGGTGGGAGCTCCTGGGGAGCAAAAAGGGGGTGTTGAGCTGGGGGAGCCCTCTCTCACGGCTCGGCCTCACAGGGGAAGGAACATTAAGGGGTGTCCAAGGCCGGTGCTTCCCGCTCGGAGGTCAGCTCACTGGGTTACAACCCCTGCGAGTCCGTCTTCCCACCCGCACGGCCGTGCCAGGGGCGGCTGCAGCTGCTCAGGATGTGGGGTGAGAACCGGCCGTGCGCGATCCTGCCGAGGCCGGAGCGGGAACGCATCCGAGGAAAACAGCAAAACAACCCTCCCACCCCGCCCCGTGTCCGACATGGGGGCTGCTTGGAGTGGGAGGGAGCGTGGGAGCGCGAGTATCCGTGAGATGTCTTCATCCCGCATCTCCTGGCCTTGCTGTCGGGCACGTGGCCTGGATGCTGTGCAAAAAACCCAAGGCAGGTCAGTGGGAGCCTGTGTTCAGCTTGAGACCTCAGCGTGATCCTCAATTCTGCTTCTTTCAGCTTCAAAAATTTACAGCTGGTGGGGAAAAAATCCATAGGGAGGCAAAATTATAAAAGATGCGGAAGGTACCGCAGCTCGTCTGAGCATCCTCTGCCCCACATCTGGAAGATGCTGGCCGGCTCCGTGGGGCTGCCGGTGCCGCACCGGAGAGGGGCAGGAGAAAGTCAGAGACCATGTCCTGGTCTCTCTTGCATAGCGCAGGGCTCGACCTCTCCCCATTGACATATGCAAAACAAGCCAGGAAGGAATTTTTTCAGAATCTGGGCTGTGACAGTTAAATTAAATCCTCCGTGGGTCCCTGAGTTTACTCCACGTCGTCCTGCTGTGTTGGAGAGCGCATTTGTGTTTCTCGTATTTAGGGTATTTTATTTGTTTAAAAGAGAGCGGGGGAGAAAGCCACAGAATTTTAGTTATTCATTGCAAATATTATTATTGGCATTTTGTTCCTGTTGAAAAAAAAAAAAATCAAGGGGGGAATGAAAACATTTTCACTGGAAAATATACCCTGGCTCTGTCCCACCCACGTCTTGAAGGCGAAAATAAATATTTATTAAGAAACGGGTTAAAAACCTTTTTGTTGGATTATTGTTTTCTGGGAGCAGGGGTGGATTCCCATATGCCAGAGCCCTGTGACCCAGCTGAATTTTTAATTTTTAAGAATTTTTTTTTGCAGGATGGTTAAGGAAACAAACAAACGGTGGAGCTGTGGGCACCGCGGGGCAGGGGCTTGGGCTTTGGGATGTTCTTTGGTCCTGCCCCTTGCATAGGCTGCTCGTTCGGAGCCTTTCGGGAGGGGACCGTGCGTGAGCGGGGTGTTCCCCCAGGCTCCCGGCTGCCTGAAATCACCGACTCATTCTTGCTATAAATATCCCGTGACCCCGCTGCGGGAGGTGGTGAGACAGCAAGAGGTGGTGGCCCTTGGCACAGGGCTTAACCCAGGGCGCTGGTGATGGAGCGGGGATGCCCAGGGGGTCCCTGTCCCCCAGCTGGGCTGCCAGTGGTACCCAACGCTGGGAACGCCTCACGTCCCTGCCGGCGAAGAGCTGGGTGTTGAGACCTTCCTTGGGCGCTTGCTAACCTCACTGGGGTCTCATTTGTCCTCTTCTCTGGCTCTGATGCCCGTCTCCCCGTCATCACCTCCCTTCTGCTGGCGAAGGGACGGGGTCTCTCTCGGCACAGGGATCGTGTCGCTGGTGCGGGATCCCACCCCGGCAGTTCCATCCTTGCTTCCAAAAAAGCCCAGGTGGGCTCTCAAAGTCGGCGTAGCTCCAAAGCCATCAGGGAGGCAGCCTGGGTGGTTTTATTTTAATTGATTTTGTCAGGAGTTGCTGTATTTTATTACATTTAAAGACTAGACTCCGGAATAACTTTGAACGTTTGACACGCACACAAAAAGCAGCTTTCTGACATTTTCCTCTTTGCTTGTCTTTTATTTTCTTCTTTTTTTTTCTCCCCCCCTCTCCTCCTCCTCAAAGGAAAGCGTGTGCCTGGAGGGAGGACAGGGGAGGAGGGAGGAGCGGCTGCGTCTCTCCAAAGGCTGCTCCAACATCAAGGCAGCGCAAAGCAGACGAAACGCTATTGCAAATAAGGATTTAAAAAAACCCTACGGAAGGATCCCCGCACACGCCAGCCAGCTCAAACTGCTAGATTTTCAGACAGGAGCAATTTACCCTGGGAAAATGCTCTATTGTTGAGATGGAGAGTGGCTGGGAGAACTTGCCTTTTCCAACGATGTTTTTTTCTTAGAAAAAGCAAAGCAAAGTCAGGGAAACAACCTGAGTTTTTTATTTAGAGAAGACAGAGCATTTCAAAATGGAGGGTGTTTTCTGAGATAAACAGGGAACAACTCCCTCGCGAGAAAGGGAAGAAAGGGCTCAAATTGAGCCCAAACGCAGCTCCCGGCCTTTGAAATTTTGTTTAACGTGGAGTTAAAAAATAATCCTGTTCAAACAGACCACTTGTAAGCATTAAATGGTTGTTGGTTTGGTGGTGTGTTTTTTTCTTTTTTTTTTTCTCTCTTTTATTGTGATCTACCATAAAAGTTTCAAGGTTGCACCTTGGGGCTGTAATTCTGGTGGCAGCCCCGTTTGTGCCAGCTCCTGCCTCCGCACACCAAGAGGGGACGGGACCCGGCCTGGAGGACTCGTGGTCTGCCCGGATTGGGACGGGTACGGGGTGGGAAACTGAGGCAGGCGGGCGTGTCTGAGCGCTGGCGAAGCTGGGAACGGGGCCCGCAGCCAGGGCGTGGGGCGGTTGTGAAACCTCGGCTGGGACGGCGGCTTCCAGCCCCGCGGAGCAGATCCGTCTGGGATCTGAGCTCCCTGTGGGCTTTTGAGGGTCCCGGCGCTTGGTAGCTAAAAAAAAACCCGAGCTGCTTTTTGGCCTGGGAGCAAAGAAAAACTCGCAGATGGGGTTTGTGTGCGAGCCAGGTGCTCCCAAACCAGAGGGCAAGGGAGAAATACCCTAAATATTTGTTGTGTTAAGCATCGGGAGCGGGGCTCCCATCCCTTTTCTGCTCTAGCGGAAGGTGGTTCCTCTCGCTGTGAGCGTGGCTCCTTCTTTCAAACCCCAGGGGAATTTTTTTTTGTTGGTTTTTTTTTGGTTAATCTCTTGGTTTCAGTGGGCCCTGGGTGGAGGTCGGTGGTGGATTTGGGTTTCGGTCTTCTCGTAAGCCATAACCCTTTCTCCGGGTCGCGTCAACTGGGAGATGGCTGCAGAGCAAAGAGATAAAAGGTGCGATACTGGTATTGGTGACCAATAAAATGGTAATGGGATTCCCATCTGGTTGTTACTTTTCATGGTCTCCTCTTTTGTGGAGTTTTACAGACTTAAAAAAAAGGAAAAATACGGGGAGGGGGAGCTGAGGGCAGCCCCGGAGCCCCCGAGGTTTACAGCCCCTCAGCTCGTGGAGCAAATCCTTTGTGCCGGGGCTGCCAGGATTGGATTAGGGAGGGATGCCCTGTCGCGTTTCAGCTGGCTGTGCAGCGCTGGGCGCGAAGGCAGAAACATTGGATTATTGTTTTTCCATTTTTGGCCGATGAGTAAGTGCGGGAAAGTTGTTTTTTTTTCTCTCTTTTTTTTTTTTTTTTTTTCTGTGAACTCTGTGGGCTGCTGCGAGACAATTTTATTGCGGGCAGTGCATCTCCTACATGCCCATTACGGAGCTGGAATGAGGCAATGGCAGGGGTGAAGCAAGAACGGAAGGAGAAACGTGGGAGAAGGGGTGCGATTCCAGCCCAGATCCGCCCGGAGGTGCGGAGGTGATGCGACAGAGGAGGCTTTGCGCCGAGCGGGTGAGGCGGCGAGTGATGGCAGAGGCATGAAGGGGCGTGAGGAGGAGCGGGGTCAGGAGCAGACCCAGCGACGTAGCAGGGGGCTGGGGAAGGTGTTTTGGGTGCCCTCGGCGGGGCGAGGGATGGGGGAGGGTGCCTTGCCAACCCTGCGGCTTCCCTGCCTTGCACTTTGGGGAGCAACAGCCTCTCCCTGAAGGACCCGTGTGCAGGTGGGCATTCTTTCCAAAGGTGCTTTAGGGAAGAGAAAAGAGGGGAATAAAGAAAGAGAGAGGGTGGAAGCAGGGGTCCCTGCGAGGGGCCAGGCAGCTTTACCAAGTTGAAGGCCTCTTGTTGTGGAGCTCTGCACCTGCGTGGCCAGCCCTCCCTTTTGACCTGCACTTGTTCGAGTGTGACTTTCAATTGATCATAAAAATCCGGCGTGATTCACAAGCGCTCCTGCCCTCCAGCCTGCCGGGCTCCGTCTCTCCGCGTTCACTTAGCGTGAGAGAGCAAATTGCCCTCCAGTTCATCCTCCCTGCTCTTCACAGGGAGCCATTGCTTGCCGGATCTGCTCCCCCCGCCGTGCACTTCTTGAATTATAATACATTAGAGATGATGACTTAGCATTTTAATTTAATTTTCTCTCTCTTTTTAAAAATTTATTAAGGAAACCCATGTTGATGCAAGCTCCCAAATGTCGGGGTGGGGAGGGGGTGCGGCTCCCGGCTCCATCCCAGCGCAGACCCCGTGTGCGTGCGGCTCACAGACAGTGAAATTGCACCCTAGAGTTATAAAGCAATTGTCTAGCTCAGCAGCAGAATGAGCATGAAATGGTGCAGAAAGCAACTAAATAAAATTGGGTAAGGCAGATGCATGAAAATAATGACATCTCTATACTGTCGTCAGGCGCGTTCGCTCCTTCTTGCGCACGCAGATAAACTTTTATAACAGACTCTGCATTTATTTTCCCAGGAAACTCTTCTGAAATGGAGATGTGTGTTAGCGCGGTGTGAGCCCCCGCGTTCCCTCTCCCGTGTTTCTGCAGCCATTGTGCCTCCCCTCCCCTGCTGCTCTCCCCGTCCCCCTTTTCCCCTTTTTTGCTTTCAGACCAGGGTTTTTATGCTCAGCCAAACACCGGCACGATAACCTTTGCGCCTTCGCTTCCCCTCGGCTGCGGCGGCCGTGCCGGGTTGGAGGAGCGCGGCGAGAGGGTGACCTTCCACGTGCCGTGGAAATGAGACGAGAGATGCTAGCTATCGTCTCGCTCGGGGTTTTCTGTTTTTCCTTCTTGGATGGTGGCAGCTGTAAGGATGGGATGGTGTGGGATGTTGTGTGGGGCTTTAGGAGGTGAGGGCGAGGATGGAAAATGTGGGTGGGTGCACCGGCTGTGTCCCCACATCCCTCCTCCCTGGTGATGGCAGGTGGCACCAGGGCCACCCGCTCCCACCTTCCACGTTTGTCAGCCGCACAGTTTAAAAATGCCCCAAACTGGGGGCTTGGAGAACTGACCTGAACTGCAGTTCCTCCCCAAACACCTACCCTGTTGCTTCCCCTGTGCCGCTCTGCTCAGACCCTGCCCCGGAGCCTTGGGCCTCAGCACCTTTCCAGCAAAATCTCCGTATGGGATGTGTCCCTGGGGTCCCAGATTCACCGCTCCGCTGCTTTGCCCACAGGAGATTGCTCCTGCTCTGGGCAGGCGGATGCCGAGGCCCTGCCAGCATTTTTTTTGCCGGTGTGGAGCCACGGCACCGGAGCAGAGAGCGGGGAAGCGCACACATGCAAAAAAATCAGTGTGAAGGCATAAATCAGGCTGAGAGTGAAAGGTTAAAGAAATCCAGAGGAAGCAGAGTGATGTGCGTGATAGAAAGGGGTTTCCTGTACCTACGCGGGCCACCCAGGCTCCCTTCCTGTCAGGGTAAACCTGCTAAAGCCGAAACTTTCTGCACCCGTAAGCAAATCCTGGTCTGCTGGGCTGGGCGCGTTGCGAGCAAGCTGTGCCCGTTTATGCTTTTTGCTCCCTGTGCGCTGTCTCCGAGCCCCGGCGGTGGCATTTCTAGGATGCCCGGGCGGCTCTGCAGCCGTCGGACCCTGCGATGGGGAGTGGGAGCGGAGCTCGGGGAGGGCAGGATGCGATGACCCGTGCTGCTGCCGTGCAGCCCTAAATCCCCATCCTCTCCGCTGCCGTCCTCGCTAGGCTGGTTTTCTGCAGGGGAGCTGTGCTGGCTGCGCTGCGCTTGAGGGACCGGACATCGGAGGTGGCTCTGGGAACAGTTAAGACTCCTGGGATGATTACCTGCAGGTTCCCATTTGAGCGCCTAGGAAGGCTTAGCCTGATCCCTGCCAGAGATAGCCTGGCCCTAGGCCAGCTGATACCAATTGTTTGCAAATGTCAGAGACTTTGATCTAAACAGGGGTTCAGAGCTGGGATGGGGAATCCCAGGTGGGCTGAGGGGGCTGATGCTGCGTGGGGACTTGGTGACCAGCAGCAGCCCGAGGTACGCCCTGCCAGCAGGAGCGGGAGGCACAGATTCAGTTCGTTAGGGTTTTTTGCCCGTGTTTCGAGTTGTGTTTTGGTAGCAGCGCATCCATGCCCCATCCGTGGAGCTCCGGGGCAGCTCTGCATTGGGGTTTCACCCTTCTCTGAAGGGGAAAAAGCCAGCGGTTCCCTTACGGCGAGTCACTCGCTCTTCGTGCCTCACCTGTGGGGCAGGTTTGGGCTGTGGAAATCGGAGGCCATTGGTCACCGCGGGGTTTGTTTAGCTTGGGCGCTGGGTTTTCTCATCTTTGTTGTTTTCTCCGCCTGCGCTGCTGTTGCCGAGGGGTGTTCGCTCCTCGCGGGCACCCGGGTGTTCTGGCCGGTTGGGTGTTAAGCCATGGGAGCCAAGGTTGGGCGGGCATGGAAAACCACGTCTGGCTTCTCCAGCGAGGTTTCACGGCCTCTAGGTGTGTGCAGGAAATGTTGCAGGGCAGGGATTTCTTGCAGCAAGCCCTGGGTGGCAGATAACAGCGTGGTTCCCATCTAAAGCCCCCACCTACGCCAGTGGGGATGCTCCGCCTCTCCCTGCGCCTTCCCAAAACCCTGTGGCAGCTCCAGGGGATGCCAGGCTGATCCGAGCATCCTCCCAGGTCCCATCCTTGGAGCAGTGGTGTTTGTCCCCGGACGCTGCCGTGGCTGTTGTGAGGTGCGGCCAACCTCGGGGCTGCGGGCCAGCATCCCGCCAGTGGCAGATGACATCAGGGACCCCAAAAAACTCTTCTTAGGGATTCACAAGCAGGCGAGCTCCAGGATATGGCCCGGGCAGCAACAGCATGGAGGGCAAAGCTCGTCCCGGAGAGCAGAGGGATGCTTCCAGTCCCACCCAAAATGTGGGGACCCCAAAAGCAGCCCTTTGGTGGGAGGAGAGCGCGTGTTGGGGTGGAAAAGTGCCTGCACTGGGTCGGGGTGTGGGTTGGGGTCCTCGCTGCCTGTACCGGGCGGGAAGGGGGTGAGCGTGTGGCTAGGGGCGCGCGCCGGGTGTGGGGAGGTGCCCACGGGGCGGGAGCAGCCGGTCATGCCGGTTCTCCGCCACACAGAGCTGGGTGCTGGGATGTCCCCCGAGCTGCAGTCGAGGCCGAGGTGAGAGCTGGTCCCGGGTCCCTCTCTGCCTCTGGTTTCTCGGGTGGCCTCATGCAGATCACCCGGTCTGGGCATCCCCTGGCTCCCAGTTGGGTGATGGGGCGAGAGCTCTTCCTTGGGTGGGCCTGACGATTGCAAATCTTTGGGAGCAGAGACCCTGTGCTGGGAAAAGCAGCCAGAGAACCTGGCCCTGGCTGGGAGTGAAAGCTTGTTTTGCATGGGAAGGGAAGGCAAAGCCAGCGTGCTCCCTAATTGAAAGCATCTTTGTGAATTAATAAGGTAGAAGTGACTCTACTGAGGGGAAAAAACCAACCCAGTGTGTTGGCCTGCCCTTGTAATTGTCAGTGTGGAAATCATGGGCACATGAGGACTTGCAAGCGAATGATTAAATCTGCAGCCTTATTTCAAAAGCAGAGGAAACGAGCCTCCCGGTGCTGCCGGGGCTGGGGGTCACGGGCGACCCTTCGGCAGGGGTGGTTCGGCTGGCGCGGGCCCTGCGAGCGACGACGGGGTCAGCAGCTCGGCATTGATCTCATCGAACGGCTTCAAGATCGCGTCAGCTTAAGTAAGGGCTGAGATTGACCCACGGCGATTTGCTGACTTCATTATTAAGACGATGATACGGCTGGGCTGGGCTAGGGGAGGGCTCGTCGTTCCCGTCTCTGCGTGGTGGGATGGATGGCTTGGGGCAGGACTGACACCTTTTCCAAATTTTCAGCATATGTTTTGCTGCGAAAAGGTGAAATCCTGAATGTACCTTGAAGGAGCATTAGGAGAAGGACTTTCCATCCCAGCTCCTGGCCCTGTCAGTAGCTGCAGAAGAGGAATGTTATAAGGAGCTATTCATCACTGCAATTATTTTATTAAGAGTACACAGTGTGCTTGGGAGCTGGAAGAGATGGAGCTTTAGGATGTTTTCAGCATTATAAATACCGGTTGGTTACATCACCCGGCTTTTAAAAAACGGGATGTGTACTCCAGGGGAAAGAGGATTTGCAGACACCCTTGGAGAGGAGAGCTGGGCGTCTGTTCCCAGCAGCACAGCTTCTGCCCTCGCGTCTCCCTGGGGACCAACGGGGAGAGGAATCTCTGTGCTCTGGCCCTGCGCGCAATCCCTGTGGGGAATTCGTGCCCAGTGCGGGCTGGGGATGGATGAAGCGGGCTCCTTGAGGGCAGCCAGGTCATTACTGGGGGAGGTGGGTCAACTGCTCTGCTGTGGACACCGAGCCTTGTGGCACATCCCTGCTCCCCGCTCTGTGGATGCTCTGTATAAATTCACGCTACCGAACGCTGAAAATCGTGCTCTGAGGCCTGTTTTTGTTGTTTTCTGGCCTGTGCGGGGCCTTGCTTGTTTTACAGGTGTTGCCCACCTCGGTGGGACCCCGTCCTGCTGCAGCGGGGGTGGACGGCAAGCTGGCACCTCCGCCTGCGTTATCGCAGCCGCGCACCGGGGCTAAAGTCCACTATGGGAAAATGCCCGGTGGACTTTTAACTGGAGTCCTTAGGAGAGCCCAACTTAGAAGCCTTTAACTGTTTCGTGGCAATCTCCACTGGAAAACAGAGAGAGGAGAGGGTGGGCTGCCCGCCCGAGATCTGTGGGGGCTCGCTGGTGGCCGTGCCGGGGAGGTGATGGGGACCATGCCGGCTGGGCCTGGGGATGTCACTGTGCGTGTCTGCCCCTCCGCCGGCTTTGCTGTCAGACCCTTGGCCCCGCTCTGCCAAGTAGTGTGGGCCCCCCAAAATCCAGCTCTGGGGTCGTGGAGGCTGCAGCCAGCGTCACTGGACTGTCCTCTTTGGGACGCCTCTCGGCGTGCGTCCCTGTTTTCCCGCTGCGTGGCCTGAAAAGATGAACCCTGTGCTGGAGGAGGGGACGGGCATTGCTCTGCAGCATCCGGCAGCGTCCATATCAATGGGAAGCTGCATCTGAAGCTTGAAAGGAGGCTTGGCTGCTGCTTTTTTGGCTGGTTTTGCCTCCTGCTTCAGGCACCTGGGTGCCCAGCAGGGTTTATTTCAGCATCTTCATCCTTATTCCTCTTGCCCTTTCCCTTGCTTTTGTTTTGTGTATTTATTTTTTAATTTTTTTTTCTGCAAGTTGTGAGTCTTGTTTGCTCTGGGTGGGTCTGCGGGCCCCGCGCGGGTCCCTGCTGCCGGCCCAGGGCTGGAGCGGTGCCTGTGCCGGGGCAAGAGCGGGGCTTTCCCGTGACTCCAGCAAAACCAAACAACCACCCTCTCTGCATCACGGGGCCATCCATCCTCCCGCAGCGGGGACGAGGACGGGGCATGCTCCCCCAAAGAAGGGAGCAGGGGGGATGCAGGATTCATGCCCGCCGAGAGCAGCCCAGCGTGGGACGGCATCGCCGGCAGTCCCTGGAGGCACGGCTTTGCCGGGGAGTGGGAAAACTCCCCGCGTGCCGTGAGCTGTGCCCGCCGTGGAAGTGATTCCCGGTGAGAAATTCCTGCTGTGGAAGAAGCCTTTATTATCGGGCAGAGCGAGGTTTGTTTTGTTTATCATCCATTTACTTGGCTTTGGAGGGATGCCCAGATTTCTCCAATTTTGTGTGTGTGTATGTGTGATTTATTAGGATTCAGGGTTTTTTTTCTGGTTTAATTTCACTTCCTCAACTGACAGGCCATTTGAACAAACTTCTTTTGGATGATTTCCTCTATAGTTTTAAAGGGACGCGTAAAAATGGAGAGAAAATGTTGCAGCATGGTTGACAATTAAAAAAAAAAACACCCGGTGATGAACCCCAGCCCTGATTTCGGTAAGGGAGAGAGCTCAGAGGGTGAAAAAACAACATCATTTCTCTTTTGGGTACTTAGAGCTTTTGACAGCGCTTCAGGGATCGCTGGCTTTCCTTGTTTCGCTGTAGAGCTGATTGCGCCGTGATCCCGTGCGCCCTTAGACGCCTTCCGAGCTTTCCGCATGCGAGCGGTCCATTAAAATAGCTGTGCGTGTCTAAACCTGTGCCAGCTCCAGGCTTTGGTTTCCTCTCCTTGGCTTGATCTGTTCCGCAGCAGTCAGGAAGAGAGGAAAAAAAAAAAAAAAAAATCCATTTATGAACCACTGGAAAATGTAATCGCGGCCTGCGGAGAACGGGGCGCAGGTAGGCCGAGGCAGAGCACCTGCAGCTGCCTTCAGCTGGGTTTGCTGCTTTGGTTCTGGCGGAGTTTTTACGGGCTGGATTTCGCAAGGGCGACGTGGCTTTCAGAATAATTGAAGGCAGAGGGTTTTGCCTGGGCGTTCTCCGGGGCTCGGCGCCGGGCGCGTTGCTGGCCACGCAGCCCCGGGGTGGCGGGGGGCCCCGGCCGCGCTGGGGTGCTGGCGGGGTGCAGGTGGGGAGCGGGGGATGCTGCTCTGGCCGTCGCGCTCGCGATGCCTGTCAGCAGGGAGATGGAGTTGAAGGAAAACTTCCTTTCCCCCTGTCCGAGCTATGAAAGCATAAGAGAGAGATTTCCCCCAGGGATCGGCAGTGATAAAAAGCCTCTCTTTTGAAAAGCGGTGAGAGGAAAGAAGTGTGTCTAATCCTCCCGGAGAAGAAAGGGAGAGCATCCCGTCCCTCTGGCCGGATCCTGCCTGGTGCTGGCTGGTGCAGAGGAAGGGCCAGATCCTCTGGACGGGAGCGGAGATGATTTTTGTCCCACGGGATCCGGGCCTGGAGGAGCTCCCGGGAGCCAGCCTGCGGGTCCCTGGGGTCTGGCCGGGGTGCGAGCAGCGGCGTGGGGCTCAGGGGGGGCTGGGGAGATGCTGCTGGCTTTGTTGCCATCCCCGCGTTGTTCAATCTTTGCAGAAGAGCCACCCTGGCACCACGCACAGACTTTTCCTTCCCCTTTTCCCCTTGGCCCCAGGGCTGGAAAGGAGAGATGCAGCGAGGAGGGATGCTTGTCCTGGGGCGATATCCGAGGGACTGCCGCAGCCCTCGGTCGCTTTTTTCGGGTGATACGTGGGCGTCTTTCCTGTCCTGGTACAGCCATGTCACCATTTCCTCGGTGACAACCTGCGGTGTCCAGGCGTGGCACGCGCGCCGCTCCGTCACCCTGTCGGCCGTGGGGTGGTGGCAGCTCGGCCGCAAAGTCCGAGCTGAGTCCGCCCGGTTGTCTCAATTGCTGTTGTGGTTGATAATTTATTTCGAGCGGCATCCGCCCTGTCTCGTGACTTCATTGAAAAAAAAAAAAATAAAGCAAATGGCAGCACGGCGTGGCTGCTGTGGGCCACGGGGGTCCCTTCCCGGAGCCCCCATGGGGTTCCCAGCCCGTGACGAGTTGTGCGGACCAGGAGCAGGCTGCTCCGGAGGGGGTTAGCGGAAAAACATGTTGGGAATGGTAGGGTAGAGGGAAATGGCAGCATCGCAGCGGAACGACCTGTTCGGCCGGGAGAGCAGCTCGGCTCGGGGTGGTGGAGAGGTGGGCGTTGGGACGGGACCCTCCGCCTGCCATCAGTGGGGCTGAGGATCCTTTCATGGGCCGCAGAGCTCGTGAACAATTATCTGTGTCTCCTGGAACTGAGTAATGGTAATCCTCAGCCAGTAAAGTCCTTGTTATGCTGAAATTAGTGAGTTTACGTTTAAAAAAAACAACTAAAAACCTGAAACTCGCAACCCTGTGAAGGAAATCCCTTCAGGAAGGAGCGGGCGATGGACGGGTGGTGGGACGGAGCTCTTGCCAGAGCCCTGCTGCTGCTTTTGGGCAGCTGGGGAGGGAAAATAAAGCTGACACGAGGGTATACCTGCTAGCTGCACAGCCTGGCATGCGTGCCCGGCTTCCTCAGCAGCCGTGCCTCGGGATGTGCTTGCTGGGTAAGGATTTTGGACAGACCATCAGCGTTTTGGTGTTGGAGAAATGTGCTAGGCGAGTGCAGAGCACCCTTTTGTGTGCTGGGAGCTGAGGCATTAAGTGTTACGATGTCACCGACAGCCCGTCTGCTCATCCTGGTAACAGCGGGAAACTGGGGCTGAGATTTTTAAAGATTGTCCTGGGATGCTCCAGCCAACGGCTTTGGTGCTGGGATTTTATGCCCTGGCCCTTGGGAAGGGCTTTGGCAGAGCCCGTGGCTCGTACGCGGAGGGAGTGAGTGACTCCTGAACCCCTCGCAGAGAAAGGCGAGCAGGAAAATAGCTCAGGGCTCTTGTGAAAGAGAGAAGCCGGCTGATACCTATAATTAAAGCGGGTGTCAAGGAATGAAGTGCAAATTCCTCAGCGAGCATCTCACCGGGAGGGAAAGCGGCGCCTGCCAGCTGACCCGAAAGTGGCGGCTCCTGCCCGCTGAGAGGCTGCGGAGGGGACGGTGCCGCGTCCGCGGGGGCCAGGCAGGAGCCCGCTGCTCCCATCCCTCCCAGTGAGGGGGGATTTGGGATGCTTGCTTTGGGATTGCGGGTGAATGAGGGCAGGAGCAGGACGTGGAGGTGTCTGTGATGGGGTGGGATGGCCTCGGAGGGTCCTCACTTGGGTTGGAAGAGGCACTTGGGGAGCTCTCCTGCATTCTGTGTCACCTTGATGGCAAACGGTGGGGTCCCTCTGGCCGTCCCTCGACACAGCACCCTGACTCGGTCGCTGCGGCTGCACGCGCCTTCCCAGCACATGTCAAATCTGCTGAGCAGATGGAAAAAAAAAGAAAGAAAAGAAAAAAAAAAAACAAACCCTCAACCCAATAATATGAGGAAGAAATGCTGCTGTGTCCTGGGTGGATTAGTCGAGACTCCTCGCCGGATTCCTCCGAAGGGAGGTGCTCGCGCTGGAAGCCAGCCACCAGCCGGGCCTGCCGCATTTTTCCTGGATTCTCTTACCATTTGGGGACTGAACTTTTGTCTGAAAAATATGTATTTTTAACTTGGTCGTGTCTGAAACTTGTCTCGGCTTCAGGCTGCTTGGCTTTCCCCCGGCTCAGCGTGCGCCGAGGTGGATGCGCTGGGAGGTGAGGGCCGGTTCCTCCATCCTGGAGCGGACCAGGAGGAGGAAGTGAGAGAAAGAAAGGTTTGTTCTGACGCAAAAAAAGAATAAATAGTTTCAGAAGGTGCCTCCTGCCTGGCCCCATTGCCTGATGTACACAGCAGGAGCATGGAGCAACAGCACTGGTATGTCAGGACAAAACAGTAGCGATGGAGACATCGGCGGGAAAATCTGGTGTTAAGATAGTGAGGGGAAAAAAAGGAAAACAGGATAAATATCTTGGAAAGGCTTGTAGTCCCCAGCACTCAGGACTGATGGACCCAGATACATGATTGCCTTGGAAACAGCCGCTGAAGTGTGCGATATTTCTGTCTCTAGGTGCTTGCTTCCCTCCCAGCTGCGGAGCTGCGGCAGGGCACCGGCGCCGCTGGCCTCCCCGTGCCGCCGTGCCGATCCCGAGCTGCTCCTGCGCCGAAGCCTGGCTCGGCCTGGCAGGGCGATAACGCGGCCGTGGGTTGCGCCGAGCTCGCCGGCTCCTCCGGGCAGGGAAGAGGCTGGCGAGGTGCGGCGTGTCCTTTGTTTATTGTAGGGTTTGCCGGACGCAGCGTGGCTCTGCGGGGCGGCAGGCTTGCTTCCCTCGCTTGGGGACAGAGCTTGCCCAAGCCAGCAGGACAATCCGGGCTATGTTTTCATAATTAAAACAAATAAAACAAACCCGTTATTTACAATACGCGCTCGGGAAGAGTCGAGCTGAATATTGTTTCCTCGCCGAGTTTTTCCCTTTGTCGCTCACACGCCGGTTTGTTGTTGTTGGCTGCTCCCGAGGCCGCAGTCTCGTGTGCCGGGCTGCCCGGGGAGCCGGCGTGGGGTGGCCGGCCCTGGGCTCTGCCGGCCGCGCTGGTGCGGGTTTCGCTGCGTGGTGCGCACGCGTTTGTTCTTGGAAAGCCGGCGGAGTTCGCGGGGACTCGGGCGATGCTGGCTGCTCCCCCAGGGAGGGGCATGGCTTACTGGGGAGGGGGAGATGGCTGCGGGTGCAGGCGCACGGGGAGAGAGCACGGATGGCCACGATCACCGTTTTGGCAAGTTTTCTCCCCGCCTGCTTTCTCACGGGCAGCAGCCCGGCTGGGGACGCTGCGGGGATGGGTGCGGGACGTCCCGGGGCGCAGGGGGAAGGTGTGCCCCTTCCGTCGCGCCGAGCTGCAGGCGGACATGTTCATATGGGAAGCATATGGCAGGTAATCCAGGGCCGGATGGGTATTTGCTTCCACTTCCCTGGCTGCCGGTGGGCCCGTGCGGCTCCCGCACGTGCGGCCGGGCAGCGCGTGGTGGCATGGCCAGACCCCGCGGGGGACAGCCCAGGAGCACGGCGCAGGAGGGCTGGGCAGGGGGCCGGTGGCACAGCTCACTGGCCTTGTGTGGCCGTGCGGAAATGCCCTGCGGAGCGTGGGGAACGCTGCTGGGCACTGATGCAGCGAGCTGTGCCAGGGCTGTGCACAGAGCCACTGAGCGGCCCTAACACGGCAGGCACGGCTTAAAGCTGGGCTTAGGAGGTCAAAAACTAGCCAGTGAGGTAATGGCAATTAATTAACTGCAGGGGACTTTACCAATATTAACTAATTGTTTTGCTATGAGCAAGGTCCGTACAATTACCCCACCTTATGGACTGAGGCACTGAGGTGTGGAGGAGCCGTGCGCCCACGGTCGAGGTGCGTTAGCATCAGGGCTGCAACGGCTGCGACGAAAGCCGGGGGCTGATTCTGCTCCCAGTGACGTGGTGAGCTGTCACCCGGTGTTTCGGGCACGGCAGGGTCAGATCCCAACGTAGGCTCCTCTTTCCAAGGAAGCAAACTGCGCTTTGGAGCCTGAGCATCTCCATCCCTACGTGCATTTTCACCGTGATGCTCAATACCCCCTGCCCGCGCTGGCGATCTGGTGTCTTGTTTTTTTGCTGTTCTCCCCAGAAGCAGCAGCATCTGAGCAACGTGCGCGGGGCGGTGGAGTTTTTGCAGAGGGAGGGGGGCCCGAGGGCTGGGGCTCCTCGCTGAGAACCGCAGGGTTTGTGTGGGTGCAGCTATTTTGGAATCCCGCTGGACAGAATGGCTTGGCCCTCGTGTGCTTGCTCTTTGTTTGTGTGTTTACTTATTTCGGTGGCCTGAGAAGTTTGTAGAAATGCTGCAAATGGCAACTTATTTTTTTTGTCGGCTCTTTGGGGAGGGATTAAATCTCAGAGGCCCATTGTGCGAGCTGAGCTAATTTTAGGCTTCTGATCTTAAAATAGAAGAAAGGGAAGGAAAAAAAAAATAATTAGGCGTTTTTTCCCCTGGGCCAAGGGAAAACAGGCTGCCGGCGTCGGCTCACCACCTGCGAGGTGGCCCCAAGGAAGAGCCACCGGCCAAAGTCAACACGGGAGGCGGCTGCTGCTGCTCCTGGCTGGCAGCGGCTGCCGCTGGGACTGGGCACGGGCGAGAGCGATGAGGCGAGAACCAAACCGGTGGTTTTATGGCACCTGGCAGCGTGGTGGGGACAGGGGTGAGGTTGGGGTGCTCGGCTGTGCTGGGGAGCGATGGTGACCCATTGCCGTGCTGGGCGAGCAGCTGGTTGTAACAGCCCACCCCGACGGCTTGGGACCAGTCCAGCTCCTGCTGTGGGCCGGTTCCTGGGTGGGTTTTGTGTCCACAGACCCCCGTGGCTGTGACACCGTGCGCAGGAAGTGACCCGGGCTCTGCCTCAGCGTCCTTCCCCCCAGCATTGAACAGGCAGGGAAGAAGCGTCCCTGTGATGGTCCGGCTCCATGGAGGCTGGATCCCATTTCGTGGCGGGGCTAGTCATCCTGTGAGCAAATATTCTGGCTATATTAAAATGCTTGGGATTTTCTAGCGAATTGAAGCTCTCCAAACCCTGCCAAGAACAATTCAGCAGCCTCCAAAAACAGCTTTCCCTGAGGATTATTTGTTCCTCTTGCCAGAAGGATTGATGAGAACTGGTAGATTCAGGTGACTTAGCCCAGCGTGACCTGATGGTCTCGTCCCGGGCGGGCTGGCCGCTTGCTCCCGCTGCCGAGCGGGGACTATGCCGTGCCGTGGGGTCCTCGCCTTCCCTGCAGCCCCAGGAGGAAGCTCGGCGGAGGTTTACAGCTTGCAGGGCATCTCAAAACCATGCAATGAGCTTGTCAGCACTTTGCAATCTCCTTTCTCCCTTTTCCTCAGGAATCCTCTCGCAAAGGTGCTGACAAACTCGAAGGACGCTGCGGCCGAGGCGCTGAGCGAGGTTGTGACGAGCTGCGGTGCCGGAGCAGCGCGCGGTCGGCTCGGTCCCCGCCGAGCGCCCACCAAACCTTCCAGCTGCTGCCGGAGCCTCTCCTCACCTGCGGGAGCCTGGCTGGCGCGGAGGGGCTGGAAACCGGCTCCTGAGGAGAGAGCAGGAATAATCCTGGCTGTCACCTTAATAACAAAACCGGCGAGCGCCGCGAGCGGCCTTTTGAACCGCCAGAAGTAGCAAAAATGCGAGGCATGTGTTCAGGCAGAGCTTCGGTCTCTGGGCGTTTTTGGAGGAAAAAGGAAACATACACGAGGCTCTTTTCTTTTGGTTAAAACCTCTTTTGTGATCCCCCCGCTTTTGGATAGCGCTCTGCCTTCCAGCAGCTCGCGCTGGAGGTGGATGTTGGTGCTTGGGGATGTTTTTCCACATGCTTCCCATAGCTCCGCTCGCAGGTTTTGCACATGGGATGGAAGAGGGAGGTAGGCTGCTTTCGTATCATATGATAATACAAAATTAGCTCCACTTTACAGAAATTGAAGACGCCCAAGCGCTCTTAGGCCTGGGTAGGGCGTGCTGGGTGTTCCCGTCCTCCTTCGCCTCTGCCCAGGGTGGGAGGCAGAGACCCCGGAGCTGACTGGGAGCCGGAGCCCACGCCGCTCCGTGCACGCCCGGCTGTTTTCTCCTGTAATCCTTTGCCTGCAGAGGGTGAATTCCAACCCGCGGTGGGAATTTAGGTCAAAGGTGCTTTTAGTTCAGAGGAATATGATCGAATTAGGGCCTTTTGTGTTTGCTTGTGGGTTTTTTTTCTTTCTTTTTTTTTTTTTAAAGGGACTTGCAGAGTCCCTGCAGGCTGCAGGAAGAGCTTGGCAGATAGACAGTCAGATCTTGACCATCCTTAAATCCGGACGGTGCTGTCTTTGCCCATGCAAGGGCTGGGATTTCAGCTGGAAAGGTCAGAATTGGTCCAGAGTTGGTCTCCCCGAGCAACAAGCGGCATCCCCTGTGAGTCCACCCCGGGGAGCTTGGCTCAGGGACTTCCCTGGCCTGGGGGTTGGAGGGATTATAATCTTATCCCTTGGGAAAAGAGACGGCATCCCGCTAGTTGTGAGCTGGGAGGTTTCCACGGACATCCCTGCGGCCCTGGGGAAGGGGGGAGTTTGTTCCTGCTCTGTCGGGAAGAGCTGGCAGGGTGCTCCCCCACCCAAAGTCACCCGTGCTCTGGATGGGATCCCGTGGGAGCTTCCTCTGGTCCTGCACGTGCCATGGCTATCGGTCAGGTCAGGGTGGGCTTGGCGAGGCGCTGGGCTCTGCAGAGGATGCTGAACCCTTTACAGGATGGATGAGCCAGCCCAAAGGTCGGAGCAGGGAGCTGGTGACTGGGAAGCGGAGGGAAGGATGGATGTATGGTTTGAAAACAAGCTCCTCCACACCTCTCCCAGTGGGACCTGTTTTGTGACACCCTCTTGCTGTCACGCTGATCCAGTGAACCAGCCATTACTGTAATTTCCAGCCACCGTGGGCTTCTGGTCCCCTCTGCAGCCGCCCTATCGCCGCACTTGAGGCAGCATCGCGCTGCCGGCAGAAACAGCCGCAAGCGGAGAGGAGGCGCAGGGAAATCCGGCCTTCTGCTAGCGAGAGGCTTGAGGAGCGGGGAGGAGGATGGTAATTAGGTTTGTGGTTAAGTGCTTCGTCTTCTGGGACCTCTTTGCTGAGAGGAGATCAGCGTACTTGTGCCAAAGATCAGCTGTGACTATGCTGGGGTGTTGCTCAGCTCTGGTCCATCTCTGCAAGGCGGGAGCATCCCTGCGGCCATGGTCCTGCCTGCAGCCCGGGGAAGGGTGCTCGGGATGAGCCAGGACTCTGGGTGTCACCCCTTTGAGAGCATCGGGGCTGAGCTGACAGAGCGGAGAGGAAAACATCTCTCCGCTGCTCAGCCCTCTGGGCCAGCTAATAATAACCTTCCCCCGGGCTGCCGGCAGCGCTCATTCATGAATGTTTGCAAAAAGCGCCTTCAGGTCGCGGAGGCAGGCGCCGCACGCGTGGGCTTGCTCCCCGGGAGCCCGGCCATTGCTCGGGGAACGTGGGCCCTGGGGACGGCACCCACGGAGTCACGGGGGGCTGCGGCTGCGCTGGATCCCGTTGCCCTCCTGGCCAAACCGCACGCGGAGCTGGCTTGTGGGGTGAGAGCGGGGAAGGAAGGGGCAGGTGCGTGGCAGGTTCTGGCTGTAAATAGCCTAAAAAAGCAGCTTTTATGAAGACACACATTAGTTGTCATCTGCTGTCTTAGCCAAGCTACCGCAGCCTCTTAAAGACTGTTTGTTTTCGTTGCTGCCGTTAATGCAAGGTCTAAAATAAGAGCTGCAATTTCCAGACACTTTTGCTATTAGTGATAGGCAGGAGTTAACCATTCAAGCTTAAATTAATTGTGCTGTGGTGTTTTTGTGTTTTTTTTTTTTTTTTTTAATTGATGCATAATGTATGATGAGAAAAAGTGAAAAAATAATTAAAGTCTGAAGAGCGCTGCATGGATTCATTCATTATGAAATCTGGGTCAGCAGCCGGAGAAGGAAAACAAGGAGGGGGGGCTGCTGGAGTGGAAAAACAGGACTTCAGAAGCGCTGCAGGCGTCGGAGGACTTCGTGAAAGGCCCTTTTTAGGCAGCCTGGGAAATCCGAAATTGCGTCGCGGCTGCCCCCCGAGGAGGAGCGTGCCTCGCGGGGCCGTGGTGGGGCGAGCGGGGCTCCGCACCTCGCTTGCGAGGGGATTCCCTCTCCCGACTCCGCTGGTGCCTTCTCTTTCAGACGCAGGGGTTGGGGCAAGCGCTGCCGTGCTGAGCCAGCGATTCTGAGCAGAGGTGACTGAGGGGAGCGCCTGGAGAGGCGGAAGGGGCTTTGCTGGGTGTTTGCAAAGCTGGGGCGCCACAGCAGCTTGTTTCCAAAAGGCTCTGCTTGTTGCGAGCATCCCCGTACCGTGAGCATCCCCGTACCGTGAGCATCCCTGTACCGTGAGCATCCCAGGCCATGAGCATCCCTGTACCACGAGCATCCCATGCCATGAGCATCCCTGTACCGTGAACATCCCATGCCATGAGCATCCCCGTGCCATGAGCTGGTGCTCCTGGGAGCTTTCCGCTCCCGGTGTGTTGAGCGCCTGACAGAAGGGCTGGGTACAGGGCTCGTGAGCGGGCGGCCGGGCTTTGTGGACAGGCAGAAATGAGACCGTGGCTGTGCCCGGCTTGGTGCCTCCTTTGCTCACTGGCCCATGCCAAGGGGCAGGCAGCCCTGCCTGTGCTAACCAGCCGTGCGCACACCCAGAAAACCCCGTTTTTGGGACACAGAGCGCAAGTCCCCAAGCAGTAGAGTTTGGAGAGTCGCAGTGATGGGTTGGCAGGGAGCAGCGGAGATCGGAGGTGGGATGCACGGGCTTCACTCGCCCTCCTGCACGGCCACGGGCAAGTCACTCGGTTTTCGGTCCTTCTCTAGGACACAGCTAATTGAATTGCAAAGAGCGTGGTTGAAACTTGGAGTCTTCCCCGTTGGCAGGAAGCAGAGCTTTCAAACCGTGCTTTTGTCCTGGTTTAGGGGAAAAATATAGCACTTTTGGAATTTAATCGCAAAATGGAAATTCCTCTCCTTCCTCTTGCTCTGTCCACAGGAAGTACGGTCCAAATTGATTGGACTTTGCAAGAGTCAGCATTTGTGCTTGGGAAATACTTCCATCACAGGAGCATTCATCCTTGAGAAATAATTTTCTGACCCAGTCAGATTAAGTGCTCTTCAGAGCAAGGACTCTCTCTCCCGGTACCCAGCAGAATGGAGACGTGATCCCACTGGGAGCTTTTGGGCTTTCCCTTGAAGCAAATATTAATTCTAGCAGTGATGGGAGAACCTTCCTCTTGTTTTACCCCACTAAACAGCCGCATGAGCGTAGAGGCGTGCACGCAAACCCGGATTTGCGCACACACGCGGCTTCTCCCGGGGAAGCCCTCCGGTCTCACTCGTTCGCAGGCACAGGCACGTTTTTATCTTTCTCTGAAGATACATTTCCTGCTCTCTCGCAGATCTGCTTGTCTCATGCAGAGACCATAAATAAATGGATGTCGAATTTAGATGCTTGTGTTGTAGCAGCGAGGATGATATAATCTTGCGCGCAGCGGACATGGCAGGGTGGGGTGGGTTTAGGGATGGATATAAATGCGTATTGATCGCCCGGCTGCTGTGGTGCATATGGGTCTGCCTTTCCCTCCCAGTGAACTTCCCAGGATAGATCCGGCTTTGTGCGAGGGCTGCGGTGTCCTTCCAGGGTCTGGATCCGTGGGGCTGCCTGTGGCATGCGTTAGTATGTCCAGGGATGCGTCGTGCCGGGGACCGCCGCCGTTTGCCTTCGTGGTCCTCCTTCCCCGGGCTGTGGCATCGCTGGCTATCATGTTTTTCTTCAGGTATCTGATTTCTCTCCCGCTCCCCTCCTGCAAAGGCTGGCCTGATTTATTTCCAGGCTACGCAAAAGGGATGCTTTGGGGTGGGGAGTGCTGGGAAGAAACGGTTAAACCGGAGATGCCGGGATGTTTTCCCACACGGTGAATGGTAGGGGAACACAGAACACGTATTGAATCGGAGGGAAGTAATAACGCTTCTAATTTTCCTGTGTGATTTAATAAAAATGTAAATTGACTTCGGGTGGATGACTCACTATGGAGCGTGGTGTTGATCGAGATTAATTGGTGGCTGTGTGAAACCAGTTGGGCTTTGTTCCTTCTCCTCAAAGGCAACTGGAAGGGCTCTGCGGTGGTGGCGAGGTGGTGGTGGCCCTGGGGCTGCCAGACACCTCTGCCAGGTACCTGCTGAGCCCCTTGGCCCGTTTGGTCCCAGCGTTTTGGGGCAGGGCATGGTGGGGCTCTCAGGCAGTCAATGCCTTGTGGCTTTAGCCAGTGTTGGTGGATGTCTCCCCTTGGGAGCTCAAGCCCCGGGAGTGGGTCCCAGTCCCAATCCCGGTCCTGGCAGGGAGGCAGGTCTGCCCAGGAGTCACTGCCGCAGGAGTCTGGGGCAGGATTTGGCCCCCTTGTAGCAGGGTCTTCCATCCGCCCGCTTCTGCCGGCGTGAGCCAAAGCGTGCCAGGACGCTGCACTCTGACCCGGGTTCAGCTCTGGACACTAATGGATTACAAATAACAATAATAAATTACAGGAGATGGGATAATCTACCTACTGTAATGTTGTATTACCATGACTGTTAGTTATATATTAATGTATAATTGTATTACATTAGCTACATATGCATAAACCTCATGCTTCGGGGCCTCAGCCAACCTTTAACTCTCTGTGGTTCACAAAGAAACTCCAGCCAGGGCTGGGTATCCCACGCACCACCGCCGGCATCGACGGCACCCTCTGCCAAGGCATCTCCCCTGTTTTTGGAGCCCGGTGCTGCCGACGAAAGCGTGGCTGCTGCCCAGCGCCGTGCTGCCCAGCCGTCCCGGGGGTACCCACATCCCCATCTTCCCGAAACGTGGATGGAGAGATGCAGTCCTGAAAACAGGAGCTGGGATGCAGAGGGTGCTGGGTGAAGGGATCTGTACGTTTTGTGACAGTGGGTCAGGGAGAAGGGGAAGATAAACCCCCACTGCAGCCCCCTTTCCTCCCTGGCCCCGTTCAGCTTCGCCTTCACACCTGCGCGGCGCGGCGCGCGGCGCCGTGATTGCTCCCCAGCAGATACCTGGCGTGACCAAGACCCAGTTCTGTCGAAAGTAATGAAGTGCGAGCCCTTCCCTTCAGTTATTTTTAATGCGCTGAACCCTGCGACGGGTCTGCTCCGGCTCTGGTAAATCCGAGCGAGCTGCTTGTTGTTTGCAGAGCCTCCTCTCGCGCTGCCGGCTTGCTTCTCTGGGGGTAAATTACTCGTTAGGCTGCGGGGCTGGATGGACTCCGCTATGTTTGTTTTCAGGCTCTCCCCGGTTTGATTAGCGTGGGTGCAGATGCCGTGGTGGGAATTGCGGATCTGGGAACGCGGATCAGTGCCCGCGCTGGGGCTGGTGCACGGGGCAGCTGGGGACAAGGGGCTTCACCCTGCCGGGATGGGTTTCTGGCCGAGGGTGGTCTGGGGGGTCCGTCCCTGCCCTGCCAGGGGACAGCCTGGCTTTTAACAGCTCCAGCCCTGCTTGCTCTGCTTTTCCTAGGGACATGGATGTGTCCTTCCCTGGTCCCATCCCCTGCTGAGCAGTGCCTGCGGGATGAACGGTGTGGCATCAGGAGAGATGGGAGATGGGAATTTCTGCGCTGCTCCCCTTCCCGTCCCAGCGCAGCCCTCCTCGCTGTCCTGCCTTTAATTTTTGATCCCTCTCTCTCCTCTTCTCCTGAGAGCGCGAGAAGCAGAGGCAGGAAACGCAGCCTGCTGCCAGATGGCCAGAAATGTAGCATCTGTAATACTTTATCAGAAGAAATTACAGCCGAATCGCTCTCCCTGATTAAACAGCCTGGCCAGATCCTCTGCGAGCCAGCTGGACAGCCTCACCCTCTCGCGACAGGCGGGGAGGTGATGGGAGCTGAGGACACTGAGTGTGGCAGAGGGATGTTTGGGTGGGTGAAGGGGTCGGACCAGACCCTCTCGCAGCGGGGTGTGCGTCCCTTGGGAATGCTGTCACCTCCCTGGGCACATCCTGCCCTTCGCTTTCCTGTGGGGGTCCGTGGGGTGTGGAGGTGAGCATCCCTCCCTCGGAGGGCAAGGGAGAAGGAGGAGCGGAGGAGTTGAGGTTTCCCCTTTCTCGTTGGTTTTCCAAATCTTTTCCCCTTTAAAAAACTAACACAGCCATGACCACGGGCTGGTGATATTCTGCTTTTGGAAGTTGTTGTGAAAAGGCAAAGTGTGAGGGGCACACTGGACACCCGTGGCTGGGTGTAGCATCACCCCCAGCCTCCCAACTCACCTCGACCCTCGGCCAGGGATGCGGTAAAAGCACCTGCAAAGAGGGGACGGGCAGCAATGTTTGGCAAGAAGGGAAACTGAGGCAGGGTAGTGGGCTGTCTCTAAGGTCTGAAGGGTCATCTGAAAAGCTAGCGAGAGGCAGATCCAGAGTTGAAGCCTCTGAACAACCTGTCCTCTGGCTCACCCTGCCCTCGCACTCGTAGTGAGCGCGGTGGCCAAAGCACGGTGCTACCGGTTTCAATGGACTTGGCGTACGGACGACTTTTCTATGAGTTCACTCTGGCTGGCTGGTGAAACGCAGGCGTGGACTAATGCCACTAATTTCCACTAATGACGGTGGAAAAATCTCTTGCTGGCATGGGCAGGTACTGGCTCCCCAGGCTGTTGTGTGCTGGGGGACCGGGGAGAGGGGGACGTGCTGCCTTGCAGAGGATTTTGCATTCAGGCGTACGAAGCCATTTTCTTCCCTGATTTGCTGTCCTGGTACTTGAAGCAGTGACCAGATTTTTTCTTAAATGGAAAACAGAAGGAATCTGTACTCTTAAATGCCTGGAATTAGCTGTGGGCTGTAGGAGGTTTGTGTATGAAACACCTTAAATAGCGGGAGAGAGGTGTTGAGCATCTGCGTGTGAGAGGGGGGAGATCCGGCGTCCTGAACGTGTCCTGACACGGGATGCGTTTGGCCGGTGCCTGAGCCGTGCTGCATCTCCGTGCCCTGAGCCGTGCTGCATCTCCATGCCGCATCCCTGTGTCTCCCCATCAAGCCTACGGGGACCCAGCCGGCCGGGGCTGGTACCTGCCATGGGCACGGACGTGCTCAGCCCCAGTCATCTGGGTGGGAAAGAAATGCTTGGTCCAAGAAAGGCACCAAAAAAGCATGTTTTTCAGTCAAATCCAGTGGGATTTAGTCGGAAGGATGCAGGCTGAGCAGGGACTTCAGTGGGGTTTGGGGTCTCCAGGGGCTCGGTGCAGCTCCCGGGGCTAGGGAAGGGTTGTGGTGATGGGGTCCTGCGCGGAGGAGGATGGAGAAGCAGCTTCCCTGGGTGGCGAAGCCTTCCTCCCTCGGGCCGGAGGAGGGGAACCGTACACCTGGAGAAACATTATCCCTTTCCTTGCCCGTAAATATTTCACAAGCAGATTAAAAATTTAAGCCAAAATGAGCCCTGCCATCAGAAGAAACCGACTCGGTTTCAAGTTCTGTTTAAGTATTTTTCTTTATAATGTAGCTGTGTCAATTAGAAAATGACATTGCTATTTAAAATGCTGTTCCGTAGCCCTCTTTAATTAAGGCAGCGATATAATACCAATCTGCTCTCATTAATGAATTTTTAACAATCAAAATGAGAGCTGAATGACGCACAGTTGGATTTTCAGCGCGGATGTTTTCTCCCTGACGGCGGAGTTAAAGGAGCAGCGGCTGGCGCGGGAGGAAGGCTGCTCTTCCTCGGGCGGCCTCGGTACTGGGATGGGGGGTCGGAGAAGCATCTTGGGTGCTGTGTGATGGGTGTCGAAGGGCTTCAGCCCTCCGTTGGCGTTGGAGAGCCATCCCAGAGGGAGAAGGTCCTCCTAAGGCTGATGAGTGGCTTTGTCTGACGTGTGTGGGAGTGCGGTGAAAAAGCCAAGACACACGCCAAACTCTTGCAGAAGCCTGAGCTTGACCGCGTCCTCGCTGCCGGGCCTCGCCTGCCATCCTCGCCGCATCCCCTGGCCAGTTTCCCCCCCGGGTCCTGCAAGGTACGCGATGGGGTGCGTGGCTTCCCCATCCAAAATAAATACCTCATTGCAGCCCTCCTTCCCGCGAAGCGTCTCTTTTTTTTCTGTTTTGACAAGGCAGGGCAGATGAAAAGATGCTCCCGCGCGGCGGCTCGTGCTGATTGCCTCCCATTGTTTGAGCAGGAAGCCTTTTTTCCGCGGCGGTTATTATCTGTGATTGCTGGAGGAGCTCTCTCCCCTCTGGTTCTTCCTTCGAGGAGGAACAAACAAAACCAGGAATTTCTTTCAATAATAAAAAAATTAGCCAGGCGTGAAAAGCTTAAGTGCAATCATTTCCGTGGCCTGTTTGATTTGAGTTGATATGATTTGTTTGCTCTCTTATTCTTCCTCTCCCTTTCCTCTTCAGCATCCATGCTTTGCTCTGTCCTGTCCTTTCCCCGGCGAATAAATTTGGGGTTTTGGGAGAAGCGCGTGCATGGTGCAGCATCCTTGGCCTACCTGCGCTTGGAGCTGGGTGGCCGTGGGCTGGAGAGCGGCGTCTGTGCCATGCTCCGGCCCCGGGGCTGGGGTGCAGGTGCAACGGGGAGTGAAATTTTGCTTTAAAATAGTTTTGTGCTGAGCTGAAGTGACCAGCCTGGAGGGGCCGGGGCTCCCTCCCACCTCCATCGCCTGCGAGAGAGTCGGGCGAGTGGGTTGAGGTTTTCTGGCTGGGTTTTTGTTGCCGTAGGGAAGAGAACCGAAGCCTGGAAACCATCTTGTGGGTGAAGGGAGGAAGTGTTAATGTCTAGGAAAACAGAGAGAAAATAGCAGCGGCGGCAGCACGCCGTCGTCCAAGGCCCCGACGCCAGTCGGTGCAAATCCTCCCAGCGGATGGGAAAGGCCGACGGGGTCGCGTTCGCCCTTCCTGGCACACGTGTGTCCCGGCACCGCGGGCACGCCGGGCTGCCGGCCAGCGCGGGCAGCGGCTGCGGGGAACGGGACAGCTGTCCCGAGAGCTCCTGCTGCCTTCTCCTCTTGCAGGGCCCGGAGGCAGAAGAATGTATTCATAGCGGAAAAAGAAAAAGCCCAAAAATAAAATAAGGGAATAGATTCTCTGATGATTTTAAGAGGAGGAGAGAGAAGCAAAGGCGGCTTTGAGCTTTTGCCCAGGAATAGCCAGAGATCTGCTTGGAGGCTTACATCCCACTGTTGATAATTTTGGAGATGAATCATCTGCGTTTTCCCGACAACGTTAGGAATAAGCGTCCCCAGGGTGGGGACCTGCCCGTCAGCGGGGTGGTCCCGATGATGCTGGGGCTTTCGGGAGGGGCTGGAGAGGGCTTGGGTGGGCGCTGACCCAGGTTCAGCGCAGGGAGCAGGTGGAGCGTGCGGCCGGCTGCGTCACCGGCCCCTCTGGCCACCATCAGCCCTGCTCAGGTGTTTGGTCAGTTTGACCCCAAGCCAGCGCAAGGGGGTCAGGCGGCGGTCACCCGAACCGTGGCCTCGCCGGGCTGGCACCCCCACGGCCCCCTGCTGCCACCGCCGCGGCGAGGGGCAGGTGTGCCCAGCTTTCCCCGCGGCGGCCGTTTTGAAGGAGCCATCAGAGCCCGTTAACATAAGCTTGTGCGCGAGCCAGCGTGGCACTCAGGGCGCTGGGGTCCGACCTGCCCGCTGGCACCCATCGCTGCCCGGCCTGGAGATGGGGCGGCACGGGGACGGCTTAACTCGTCCTTCGCCGGGCGGCGATGCCGGGCGCCACGGGGGACCACGCAGCCCCGCGGGTGCTTCGTGACTCAGTGCTTGCATAAAAGACGAAGCAGAAGGAGAGGGAGGGCGGCAACGCTGCTCCTCGGGGAGCTGAGCTGATGCAAGGCTGGCGCTGCAAAAAGCAGAGCCCTGTCTGCTCCCCAGCAGCACGGGGGAGCAGATTTCTCTGAGGAGAGAAACGCCTGTTGTCACCTAGCCCGGGCTCAGACATTTGCTATAGGGCCGCTCTGTCCCGTCGGGTCCTTCCTCAGTCCGTTATCGCTCCTGGGCTGCATCGGGGGGCCAGGGGCCTCTGACCGTGCTGCTCCTGGATGTGGGGTAGGGAGTGAAAACTGAATCGGGGCGACCCGTGAGAGTGCAAGTTGCTTCTTAAGGGGACCCTGGGGGAAAGCTCCCAGGGCTCTGCAGCCCCTTGGCGGGGAAGCAGGAGTGGTGCCACCGCCTGTGCTCCCAGATGGGCAGAAAGCTCGCTGCTCCGTCACCTGCTTGTAGCCCCGGTGGCAGGTCATTTCCCGCGTCGCAGGACACGCCAGCTCATCGTTGGCGTCGTCACTGGGTTTGTGCCGGGGCGTGGGAGCTTCCTAGTGCCGGGGATTTTGGGAGGCTGTGGCATTGCTGTGGGGACTGAGGCCGTGCTCCCCGGCTCGGCCGGCACACCACCTGCCCCGTCTGTGTGTCCCACACTGATCTGTTTTCTCCTTCTCTCCCTTCTGATGGGAAGACAACTTTCCTGTCTGGAAAGTCCCGTTCTCCCCTCTCACGCTTATTTACAGTCACTGCAGGTCTCGCCCCGTGCGCGGCGGTGCTTGGGGATCCTGGAAGGACCTCGCTCGGCTGGAGGAGCCGTGTCCTGCTGCTCTCCATCCTCCTGCCCTGCCTCTGAGCCAGGCGGTCAGGCTGTCCCTGGGGCTGCCGGCGTCCTGCCCCTCCATCCTGCTCTCTCCCAGCCACGGAGTTTTGTTAACGTACTAATTAGCGTGTCTGCGCCATGTCCTTGGGAAGGTGGCTTGGCTCCTCGGTGCTAACCGAGCCGCTGTCAAACAAACACCCCGCGGCACACGTGCTGCCCGTGCACCGAGCCTGAACGGGGCCGCGGCAGGGCTTCAGCTGGGCAGGACTGGTGTTCCCGAACGGTGTTCCCGAACGGAGCGTCCTCTGGCCCTGTCCCCGGTGTCCCCGGGAGGATGGAGCAGAGCCAGCGCTGCGTCACCGCGTGGTCCTGACTGCAGCCAGCAGCTCAGACAGCACACTGCTGCCTTCACCCCGTGTCCGTGGGTAGAGCCGAGTCAAGGGGTGGGTTTTAACGTATTTTATATTATTTCATATATTTTAATAGTAAATTTTCTAGTAGGTGGTGCTTTGGAAGGTCAGACACGGTTTGTGAAGTCTAGCTGGATTCAGTGAATAGTCTGATCTCTCAAAAGAGAACTGCAGTAATTTTAATACTTCTTCCTTTTCTGATCAGCCTTCCCCTTCAAAATACCATTTTCCTTGTGAAAACAGACCCGCGCTGGCCAGACAGCCCCCAGATGAGGCGCGGCGCTTGCTTTGAGCTCGGAAGGAGCATTGCAGCTGGACCACAGAAACGTTTTTCCTGCTTCTTTGGACCTTTGAAAAACCTGGAGGTTTGGGGCTTTGCTTTAACCCCTGTGCTCACCTTTCCCAGCTCCTCTTCGCCGCTGGCAGAAGGCCGGGAAACGCGAGGACCTAGCTCCGGGAAGCACCAGACAAGCTTGCTGCTGCCGTACGTGAGGCCGTTTGCCTGCGCGGTGCTTTCTGTGCCTGAGCAGCACGTTCCTGTGTTGTCACGAAACAGAAGACGGGATAATTAAATTGCCCTTTTCCCAGCAAAATGTTACCGTCTCCGCGCGGCGGCGGGCCTGGCTGCGGCCCGTTGCCAGTCGCCCGTGCCTCGCTGCCGAGGGAAGGTGTGAAAAGCGCCGGGGAGGAGACCGGGGTGGCGATGAGGGGGGTTGGAATGGATATTTGGCATCCCTCGGAAGGGGAGGGGGCGGCGACGGCGGTGATGCCACGGAGGGGTCTCGGGTGCCCCCGCCGGTATTTCCCAGCCTTTAAGCTGCTTGAGAGCGGCAGGGGCTGCTCGGGGTGTGGATAATCGAGATATTCTTGTCGTTAAGCCTCTTGAGTGTTGCAGGGGCCCCGGCTGTCGGTCCGTCCGCTGCCAGGTCAGAGGGGCAATCGGGGCGTTATCGGGGCTGTCGTGACGTTACTGGGGGCTGGGGGCAGCGGCTGAACCGCGGCTTCTCCCGGCGGCAAGAAGAGGCTCGGGAAAAGATGCTGGTGGGTGCGTGGGGTGGATGGGTGCAGCTTTGGCGGCGGGCAGCCTCGTGTAAAGGCAGAACGCATTTAGGTGGCAGGGCGCTGTTTGTCACCCTTCCTCCTCTGCTTTCTTCTCTCCTTTCCTCCTCCTCCAGCCTCTGCCACCCCAGGTCCTCCGATCCGTCAGTGTTATTGCTTTGCCTTCGGCTATAACCCTGCTCCTTGACTTCCAAGAGCTGGCTCTCCCCGCCCGTCGTCACTCCGTCGCTCCCCTCCCCTCCCCTGAAATATTAACGCCACAAATCACAAGCGACAGCCGCGCGGCTGGAGCTCCTGGCTCACGCGCTGGCTGGGAGGAGGTGTCGGCGGCGGGATGGGACGCGCGGCTGGTTGAAGATGGGGAGGCAGAGGGGCAGAGCATCACGGCTGGGGCTTACGGTGCCCCCCTGCTGAGGGGGGGTCTGCAGCCGCCCGGGGTGGGTTTTGCAGTGAGGGGAAGGTGCTGTAATGGGGGTCAGTCTTTGGCAATTGTTCAACCCACGGGTCCCTCTGTGCCTCAGTTTCCCCCAGCAGAGAAACGGGAATGGGATGGCTGCAGCTGGAAGGGTCGCTGCCTGTGCTGGGTGCATCCCTGCGCTCTGAACCATCCCAGATTGCACCCTGCTGTGGCAAACAGCATCCCGTTGCACCGGGAGCTTGCCAGAGCCCCACGGTTTCCCTGGAGAGAGGTGAGAGGGCAGGATCCGTCCGACTTTGGGAAGGGATGCCCCAGCGCAGGCAGAGCCGGGGGAGCGGGCACGCGAGGGTCGCTGCTGCCCGCAGGGCGGCCGCCTCCACTGCCGGAGATGACCTTCCCGCTCCACTGACCTTCATGCCCATCAGCATCAGCTTTGCTGCCTTTCGACGTCTCGGGATGCGGGCGGTGGCAGCGGCCAGGGTGCGAGGCTGGGCTGGCGTTCCCGTGGGGGGCTGCTGGGGCGTGGGGGGCTTGGCCGGTGCGAGGGGATTTACGGGTGCACTCGGCTGTGTAATTCAAGGACTGGGGCTCGCTAACAGAGGTTAAAAGGGGAGTGGTGTCATCTGTTGGGAATATTATTGATGGCAGCCTCTGCCGATGGCACCGCTCGTTAGCATCCCTGCCGCCCTCGCCCACCCGCCCGCTTTCCTGAGCAGAGGGAGAAAATCACCAGTGGGGAGAAGGAGGGGGTGCGGGGTGGCTGATGCTGGAGCCGCCCGCTGCGGAGCAGCCGTTCCCCGTGGTCTGTCCCTTAAGGAAACGCAGATGTCACTGGTGTGGAAAATACAGTTGTGGTTGGGTGTCCCCAGAGCAGCTGGGGGGGTCTCGGCGGTGGGTGCTGCCCGTCCCGGGGGAGGGTGCTGCTGCGCCTCGCGGTGACGGGGAGCGGGGCGCTGGATTCACGCATGGAGCAGGTTGTAGGTGTCGACATGAGGGTCCCTGGGTGCACGGGGTGGGAAGGGTGAGGGTGGCAGGCGCTGCCTCCTCTTACCAGGCTGCTTCCCGGGGGCTCCCCGCTGGCTCGGCTCCAGCTCTCCAACTGGCTCCCGCGAGATGTTTTGGTGTTACCGACTGCGCTGAAAGCTGCAACCCCTGCATGGTGACCAAGGGGACATTTTGGGAGACATCGAGGGAATGTGCCGCCTCCTTTAGCCTGTTCCGTCTTGACTTTCTGCCACGACGGGGAACAGGCTGGGCATTGCCTGGGGAAAGCGCTGTAGAAATGAGATGAGACCCCTCAGCCATCACCCAGGCATCACCAGAGGGGTTTGTGACCGGACCGCTGCTCGCTGCTCGTCTGGAAGGACCCCAAAGCATCCCCTGAGCTGAAGCATGCCCCAGCCTCTTCATGGTCCCTTGAGCCATCGCATTCCCGCAATGCCTGAGGAATATCAGCAATGCCGTAAGGAAACGGGTGGCAAAACAGCAACGCCAAGGTCTCCCCAGTGCTGCGCCCAAGACGTGTGGCGCGTTTGTACCTTCCCACGTGTCAGAAGTGACACCCCTTTTTTTTTTGGAAACATTTCATAGCTGCCGGACAGACTGATGCCCGAACTCCCCGTCAGCTGGATTACAAATGGGAATAGCTGCCAGCCCAGCTGGGATACCCCACGTTCCGCGGGCTGCCAGCGCAAGGTGTTTGTGGAATTCCCAGCTGAACTCATCGGTGCTTCGCCCCTGCCCCGCGTCGTCCGTGCCTGCGCCAGCCCTGTTTCTGCCCCGCGTGCCAGCCAAGCTGAACCCCTGAGTGATGCTCCAGGAAACCCTCCTGGTTCCCTCTGGTTGTTCCTCTCTTGGGCCTGCTCCAAAGCCCGTCGACAGCCCTGGAAGTCGGTCTCCAGTGGCTCCATCTGAGAAAAGAAAGTGTTGAAATACCGCAGGAAATGCTGTTTTTCCGAGATAGCTGCCTCGGCCAGAAATGGGAAAAAAAGTCTGATTTTGGATGAAAGGCCAGTTTCTCATCCTTGGCTTCAGCTCTCTGAAATTTGTTTCTCCCAGGACCCAGCCAGAGTCTGGGCACAAAATGGGTGCAGGCGGCCCTGAGGGAGTTGCTCGGCGTGGCCGTGGGTGCCACCGTCCCTGTGCCCCGGCACCGGCACCCTCCTGGGGCACGGGGGGAAAACGGGCTGAGTTTCATTCTGCCAGCTGAAACCTTAGCTTGGGCGCCTGTGTGTCGGCTCCGGCAACCTCGGCAGGACCCGGGTGACCGCGGCACGAAGAGGCAGATTTTGGCTGCTGGGGACCCTGTGCACCCCGGAGCGGTGTGCGCGGTGGCTGTCCTGATGAACGTGCGGCCAGCTCGGGGTGCACTGGGGGCCCCCACACTTCACTGCGGGGCCAGGCCAGGGCTTCTTTCTTTCTGCAAAGCCAACTGTGATTCTGGTTTGGTTTTTTTTGCTGATATCCTGGGGCATGGCTGACTTGGAGGCAAATTTCCTGACTTTGGCCTTGTCTCTGCCTTCCAGTCCTTTTTTTTTTTTTTCTTTCACTCACAGCAAACATCCGTTTTGTCCCACTGCAAGTCCATTATCACCAGCTTAACTGGACGCCCAGTCAGGAGCGGCTGTGCAAATACACTGGCAGTGGAGGCAGCGGCTCTGTGCTGCAGATCCCACCGGGAGCAGGGGCTTTGAGCGCGGGGGCTTCGTGCTGCTGCCCGGCCACTTCCCAGGTTCAGGGACAACTCGGTGTGCTGAGGAGTGTTACCATCCTTGCACAGGGCATCCCAAACGGCTCTGCATTTTATTTTACTGAAATCAAAATGTCCCTGCCGCGCAGTGCGGTTTGGGATGGCCACCGCGCTGCTGGCGGGGATGGGACAGCCGGAGCGGGTCCGGTGGGGTGGGCTCGCTCGAGGGGCCGCATGCGTTGTCCCAGGTTGCCCAGCAGACGCGGGATGTCTGTCTGGATGCTGGGGGTTTGCTGAAGCTGTGTGCCCCGTCGCCCTCTCCGCGTCCCCGCTCTGGGTGACGACATATGGGGATTTCTGCGGTGACCCTCTGATTGCTCCCTCCCTCCCTTGCCGAAGCAGTACCCTTTCCAAAACCCACGTTATTATGGTTCCTGCAGCTGCTCCCTGGGCAGTCCAGGGGCTGAGGCAGGCGTGCAAGAGGATGTCTCCTATGTACCCTACGCAGGGAGGCTCCTATAGCACCCTAGCCAGTGGGTCGGGAGCAGATGGGCGTCCGTCTATGCCCGGTGTGGGGCAGGAACTTCTCCCCACTGCTTTTGGCTTCATCTCGTCCATGAGCCGCCGGCAGCGGGGTTTGCAAACGGGACTACGTCAGCTTCAGCACTGCTCGGGGAGGAGGAAGATGTCGCAAGGCGAGATGGGCAACACAGGCAGCGACTGCCTGGCCCACCGGAGTACCTGGCGAGGGGGCTGAGGCCTCCCCCTTCGCCAAGGAGGAAAAAATAATAATCTGCAAGCCAAGAAACTCTGGAGCTGCTGGGAGCGTATTTATCACGGTGAAGAAAAAGGCTCTGTTCCCTGCCTCTCCGCAGCGGCTGTTTATCACACACACAAGGGTATGGAGAAAATGTTCCATTTGTTGGGTACAGCCGTCAACCCACACAGCGTATAAATTAAGGGCTTTTACATGCAGAGTTCCCGAAATAAAACACACACACACACAAAAGAGAGAGGAGTTTTGTGTCGGCCCCGGCGCGCTGCCTCTCCCTGGCTGTCCCCGCGCCCCGGCCCCGGCCGGCGCTGGCTCCCGTTCAGGAATTCCACATTATCTCCGACCGTTTCCAGCTTCCTCAGCAGGGAACAGCTCTGCTTCTGTCTTCCTGCGGCCACATCTGGAAAGTGTTACGCCAGGGTGTCAGCCGTCAGAGCCGGGCAGCTGGCATGCACTCCCCGCTCCAGCCCCGGGACGCTCGCTCTCGCTGCCCTGCCTGCCCGCCGCTGCCTTCCTCGGAGGGCTGTGGGGAGTTTTATCCCCTTTTTGGGGAGGTTTGGGGGGAGTTTTTGTAGCTGCCGTGGGGATGGCGAACAGAGGTGGCTCCAGAGACCCCCGTGGTCCGGGATGCTCTGCTGCGGTCCTGGGCTCTGCAGCGGGGAGGGATGCGATGTGAATCCCTCTCTTCGCGTGCTTTACAGGGGCTCCCCGCCGGCTCAGCGGAGTTTTCGGCTCCTGGCCCTGTTTCTGGCCTGGCAAAACCCGCAGCGCAACAGGGATGTGGTGCTGTGTCCGCTAAATGCAGGGGGTTAAAGAAGGGAGCTCCGGCGGCTGGATCCGGTGTGGTTCCAGCTGTGGCTGCACTTGTAATGCCTGTGGGTTTATCTCACCGGGATTTCTTCACCTGGGGCGTAAAGGCGTTTGGCTGTCAGCATCTCCGTGGCGCAGGGAAACCCCCGCTGCGCAGGGGGGGCACGTGGAGATGCTCAGCCGCATTGTCGCAGCGGGGGAGATGAAAATGAAAGAGCTCCCTGCGGCATCCCGGGGTTTTTGGGTTCCCTCCCTGCGGTAGCCTCTTCCCTGTGGTCCCCAGGTCCCTCGCGCAGGTGTGGCGGTGACGCTGCGCAGCGGGAAGGAGCTTTGCAGGAATTTCGCAGGTGGTTTGGGGGCTGATGTGCCCTTCCAAGCGAGGGACGCGGAGGAGGCTGGTGGCTTGTTTTTAAAACAGGGGTAGTGACGGTGACCTGGAAGCAGGCTTGTGTGGTGCCTTAATGAGCGGCACAGGAGGGTCTTTAGCGGGAAGGGATGGTGGAGGTGGTTGAACGTGCCCTACGTTATCGTCAGTGGGAATCAGAGAGCTCCCTGCAGTTGACTTTTGGCTTTTTTCATTTTTTTTTTTTTTTTGCTCTTGCTTTTAAACTGGTGGGTCTGCCATTATGGGATTTTAAAATTAAAGCGATTTAAAAAAAAAAAGAAAAGAAAAAGAAAACAGGCCTTGGTTTTATAGACCCTACAGATGCATCCGGCACCAAACTGATCCCAGATGCAGCCCCGCTGTCAATAGCGTTACACGAGGGATCAATCCCCTTCATTGTTTTGTGTGGCCTCTACAGCATCATCAGCTAATTAAAGCTAATGAGTCCCAGAGCAGCACTGACAGCATCTGATCCTATCAGCCCGGCGCGGCCGTTTTAGCTTGACAGGCGGCTCTGGAGCGGGATCCCGCGCTCCAGACCCTGCCGAAAGCCCGTATTGGCTTGGGGGATCCGGCTGCGGATCAATGGGAGCTGTTGTTAAACAAACATCGCCAGATTAATGTCAGCTCCGCGGGGGGAGGAGGTCGATGGCTGCTAATTCGAAGGAGGTGGGAGGGAGGAAGGCGACACGGTGACAGCGGTGACAAGGGATGGAGCGGGAGAGGCCAGGCTGTTAAAATGCTCCCCGTGTCCGCGTCTGAGAGTTTTTTCCCAATCTCGGATTTATCGTCACCCTGGGTGGGAGGCTGTGCTGGAGAGGAGCCCGGCAGCGTCCCCAGGGCATTTGAGGTGCCTAAAACTCTTTGGTTTGTGCCTCATGGGACAAACCATGGGCTGTCCCCAGAGGAGACGGGGACTCCCGCGCCTTTTCTGAAGGACGCTGATTTTGGCTCGAGCATCTCCCCCGTTGCGGCGGAGCACTGAATCGCGGTTCGTGCTTTCCCTTTTCTTGTGACTCCCGTTGTCCCTCGGCTGGGGCTGGGCATGCCCAGGGATGCGGATTGGGAAGGTTTCCATTCCCACAGCTGAACCACCCTGTGCTGCAGCTAGTCTGTTTGGGACTCTCATCTCTCTTTGCCTCTTTTTTCCCCCATTCCTGCGTTGCCAGGGAGGGCGAGATGGGATAGGGAGGGCCTCTGTGCTCCCAGCCATGAGGGGTTCATGTCCCCCAGGAAATGGGGCAGGAAACCTGGGTCAGGAGCAGCACAGGGACCCTGGGGTCCCAGCTGAATGGGGGTCCTGGTACCTACTTGGTGAGTTCATGGGCAAATAGATCCCAAATGGCAAATGCAGCCGCGTCGGTTTAACCAGGGACCTGGGGCTCTGCCCAGAGACTTGATGAAACTCAAATGCCCTAAAATTAACTTTTCTCTTGCTGTCCTGGTGAGACAGAGTCCGCCCGGGGGAATCCCCGGGGTGTTGCGGGCTGTTGGTGGCTCTCTGGCTCCCTTTGCAGCCCCCAGCCCAGCGAGCATCACTGGGAGATGACATCCAGCCTGGTGAAAGGGACAACCAGGGGAGAGCGGCAGGCTCCCAGCACGGTGCCCCATAAAGCACGTTGATAATTAAATCCTGCGGCTTTTATATGAATTCCAGGGCATTTTCCTTGGGCTGGAGCCATCTGCAGCGTGCACCCCGCCCTCCCTCACCTCTCCCCTTGGCTCTCCGCAGCTTAATTATTTTTTGCTTTGGCGTTGGGTGAGTGTGGGGCTCTAGGGAGCAAAGAGTGGCTCATTGCAGGGCTCCAGCCCCTCTCCATGCAGCTCTCTCCTGGTCTCCGGGGCCTCATCCAGCACCAGCATCACCCTGCAGCCCGACTCCGCTCTCTGGATTTGGTGCAAAGCACAAAGGAGCTGATGTTGCCCGGAAAGTCTTTGTTGTGCCCCTGCAATAGCTGGGCTGGGCTTTGGGTTTGGACTTTTTATTCTCTTCTATCTGTCAAAGACTTTGTCGAGAGGAAAAGCCGCCACTGCTTCTTCAGCCCTCACCGCCTGCATCTGCTTGCTTTGAGGTGTCTCTTAACCAGGCGGCTCCCACTGCGGTGAGTGGGAAGGTCTGGGAAGTCGTTTGAACGCCAGGCTCAAAGGAGGCGGCAGAAACGCTCCCGGAGCTGCTACGCGCTGACGTCTGGGCGCTCAGCGGAGCTCTGCTGAAGGCAGAAGAGGTGGGAAGCCCCAGACACCTGCAATTTGGTTAATAAATATTTATTTGGAGGTGACAAATACTCTTCTGGAGAAAGCCGAGTTAGCAGAAGAAGGATTGCGAGGGAGTGACAGGGTGTGCTTTTTTTTGAGGGTTTACCATGGGGATGTTGAAATGAGCAGCTGATGAACCGAGGGATGTCGAAATCCGTGTTTGTTTCCCGATGCGGGCTGCCTGACGTCAGGGGATGCGGGCAAACCTCCTCCCTTGGCGAGTGGGTGCCCGGCACGAAGCACCCTGGTCCTGAGGGGGCTGTGGTCGTCTGGCTGGGGGCTGGGGTACCCCCCTCTCACGGGTAAGATGGGACGGGAGGGGTTAGGAGCCGGGGAGGATGCAGCAACGCTGTGGTCAGGGTGTGGTATGGATGGTAAAAAGGCTAAAATTGAATTGTTCTCTGAAAAAGGAGAAGCGAAGGGAGGGGAGGGAAGCCGGCTGGGGACGGGAGGTGTAGCGCTGATGGATGCTGTCGCCCGGCTGTGTCTGTGGTGGATGATTTCATGGTGCTTGGAGCAGGGATGGGGCACTAACCCCATCCCGCCCCTGTAAAGCTGGCCAGCTCCTCCTCGGAAAATGGAAAAAGCTGCTTTGGTTTCTCCCCTGGTCCATCTGTATGTGATTTGGGGAGGGGAAACTTTCTGTACTGGGACTTTGAGGGACTTTCTGTATGTGAGACCCATACCAGGCAGAGTTTGTCTGGGCGTTGCGGCTGCTGCGTGCTGTAGGCAGCGGGGACAAGCCCATCTCCCGGCGTTTGACTCTGTCCTCCTTGCTCCGTGGCGGGCTCGGCTCGGCCTCACTCAGCCCCGGCGCTCAGCTCTTCCACCGCTCTCTCGTTCCTCCAAGCGAGCTGACATCCAGCTGCAATACCCATCGCCGCGATCAAAGCCCAGTAGAGACGAGGCACGGCGTGGATTGCTGCCAGGCTGGGCTAAACGTCGTGTTTATCCTGGGATGGGCTTTGGGCTGGTGGCTTTGACACCCACCCCTGTCCTGACGCTGCCACCACCGCTTCTGCTGCTGGGCTGGGTATTGCAAACGTGCCGGCGGTACCTCCGGTTGAAGAGAGCGAGAGGGCGAGCCGGGCGGCTCTGTGCCGGTGACTCAGTATCTTCTGGCTGCGGAGGAAGCGGCTGCTGGAGATGCTGATGTGCGTGGGCAGCAGGGCTCGGCCACATCCTGCAGCGGCTCAGCCCCGCGCCGCGCTGGAGCGGGAACCCGGGACGCGGCGGGGTGTGGGAGCCAGACCCGCTTGGCTCCTTCCAGCATGGCACGTTGGGATGCTGAGGCCGGCGTGCTGCTCCTGAGCAGCTCTAGCTTGGCGTGGACACAAGCACCGAGAGTTTTTGGGCTCGGTTTTCCTTGTGCGGGGAGGTTTTTTGCAGAGGATGAGGAAGACTGGAAGACCTCACTGAACAGAGAGCTACGCTGCAGGTGCTTTTCCAGCCAAAGGCTTGATGTGAGCCCTTCCGGATGCTCCTGGCTCTGCGGGCCCTCGTGCTGCTGCGGAGGGAGGAACCGCTGCTGTACCCACTGCCGCTTGCTCGTTTTTGCTGCAGCTGCACATGAAAGTGGGTTTGGCGCGATCGAACCCCAGGAAACGCCCTGCCCTGGCATGGGAGGAGGTTTTACACCCCGGGCCATGTGCGGGCAAACACGGAGGGGCTGCCGGGCTGCTCCGCTGTCCCCTCCATGGGGACAGAGGGCGGCGGCGGCAGAGCCGGCGGCGACAGAGAGGGAGGGAGCCCGCGACCTGGGAGATTAATAATAGAAACACTGGCATCCGTTTTAGATTAGCGAGAGAAAGCTCAGTACCCATCTCGCCCAGCATGTAACTTTAATGCCGAGATAATGAGCAATGATATTTATTTGTAAAAGATCTGGAGATATTGCTGCCCGGGGAGCAGCCGGCAGCTCTCAGAGCCCTCTCGGTCCCCTGCTCCGAGCTGTAACCCAAGCGCTCTCCTCCGACCGGCTCACTTTTCACGCTCCAGCTCCGTTAACCGAGCCGGGCACGTGGTCCGACTCGGAGCGCCGGCTAAGATTTGCTCAAGCTGCTCGTGATTTGGGCCGACGCTGCGAGGAGATGCCTGCCTTGCAGAACTGGAAATGTCCCCGGGCAGCTCCAAGTTTTGCTGCTGGGATGGGCTTTAAACCCATCTCTGAGCCCTCCCCGCTGCCAGGTGTCGCCGGGGTGTGCCCGGGGAGGGCTGGCAGGAAGGATGTGGGGTGGCACGGCATCAGCCGAGCGGGCGAGGGGAGGGCGGTAGGGAGAGCCTGCGAGCGGGCGCTTCTCTCAGCCCGTGGAGATTTTGGGGGCCGTTTTGGGGAGTTTGGGGGCAGACAGCTTTTCCCGGTGGCAGGGCTTCCCTTCTCCCAGCTGGGTTGAGGTGGGTGTCACCAGCGGTGACAGCCCCTGGTCTGGGGAACCAGCTGGGTCTCGTGGGCTCCTTCAGACCCCCTGGTTTAGGGATGGGGCTGCTCCTGCTCCCCTTTCCCTGCCCGGGTTGTTCCGAGAGGACTGAGGGATGCTCACGCCGCCGTGCCCAGCCTTGCGTTGTGTAACCGGCCGGGAGGCAGGCTTAGGCTGTATGTGGCAGGTGGGTGTCCCTTCCTTATTAAGCCATCCCCTGGGTAATTACTGGGTTAAGGCCTGATGAGATAATGCTTCATTATTTTTGTGCTATTGGGGGATTAGGAGCAGTGGGATTTCTCAGAGGCTTTATCTCTGCTAAGGTCTTTGGGCTGCGAGGCACGTTCGCAGGCGGGTAAGAGGACCTGGGCTCTGCCAGCCCTCCGGCACCGCTTGCCTTTCCGCAGGGACGCGTGCCGGAGGCTGAGGGTGGTGGGCGCGGGTTCAACGGCTGCGGGTGAGGGGATGCCAGGCACGGGGGGCTGCTTGCGCCGTGAGGAATCTCCTTTTAGTGCCCTGGCAGCCCCATTCATCACCGCGCTCCCGCAGACGGGCTACGCGCCAGCGGCGGGGAGGAGGTGACGCTTACAAATAAACAGGGAGGTGGGTGGTGCGCGCCGAGGCGGGGAGCGGAGCGCGTCCCGGGGGGGGCTTCTCCCGTGATTTATGGCCCAGACGATGCGGAGCTATCCGCGCGGCCTTTGGAAGCTGTTTACTAACATGTCATCTCCGGGCTGTTACTCCGATGCGGGCTGCTCGCGAGGGCTGCAAGGGGAAGCATCCATCCCCCGTGCATCGCTCCTGTCCGGCCGGGGCCAACCTCAGGGTGCTGGTGGGACTGGCGTTCAGCCCTCTTTGAGAGTCCCAGCAATGCTCTTATGGGGGAGTTTGGGTTGCTGGAAGCCAGAAGGGAATAAAATGGGTTTAATGGAAGGAGGCTTGGCTCGGCGGGGGCTCCCCTTCTCCCTGCCAGCCCGGCCGGGCGGCCCTCGAGCCGGAGGGATGGAGCTGGCACCGGAGCGGGGAAGCAGGCAGGCTGGACGCGGGCCAGGCTGCACACTTGATCCAAACACAGCTGGAGCTGATCTGATGAAGTGAGAGGTTAAGAAGAGAGCATCTGTTATCTAAAGGGGACACACAGTGGGAAACTGTAAGCTCTTTATTCCCCCCACCCCACCCCCTCTGTTCAGTGCATCATCCCTGACTTTATTTCTTTGATTTATTAAGGAAGCCTGTGCTTCCGGGGCTGTAATTAAGTGCCACTGTGTGAGCTTTTGATAGCGAGGGAATGATATAATGGCTTGCACATTCGCCGGCTGCTCAAGTGCTTTAGGATCTGGATAACGCGAGGAGGGATTTCTCCTGCCCACCAGAGAACCGCAGCCGTGCCGAGGCTGGGTCGCGGTGGGATTTGGCCGAGCGCGGCGGTGAACGCCGGAGGAAGCGGGGTGGTAGAAGTATGGTTCAGGAGGGTATCCGTGCTCCAGTCTGAGAGTCTGCATCCTCTTCCAAAAGGCCATCACAGCGTCTTTACAGGCGGCTGGAGCCCAAACTGGGTGCCCATCCTCCTGGATGCCCTCGTTCCCTCCCAGCCTCGCGTGGCGCTGGAGCTGGAGAGGGGACCACGGCCCCTCAGCCACTGTTCCACGGTGCCATCCCTGCCCTGGGGCGTTTTTAGGGTAGCGAATGGTCCAGTTTGCATTCCCAATGGGCATCTCCATGCTCTGGGCTGCCTGGCACCGGGGTGTCTGATGCTGCTTATTTGTTTTTGTTATGAGGACCATTTTTGATAGATAAAAGGGATTATTTTAGTGGCTTGGCCAATAGCCACAGAAGGAGCGAGCTGTGGGTCCGGAGCTGCGTTTCGGCTGTGTGCACGTACGCTCACTTGCTGCTGGCTGGGAGGGTGGCAAGGAGGAGGAGGAGGAGGAGGAATGGGAGGAAAAAACCCCAACCCTACATGTAAATAAACTTAAAAATAAAAAGTGACAGAGATTATTTGCTGCTTAATGAACTAAAATGTCCAACCTCCCGCCGAGCGGCGACATTGTTTAGAAACTTCAGAAAGGGCTTTATTTTACTGGGCAGTAAATCTCATTCATCCCCAGCCCTGGCACTGCGGAGCGTGCGGGATGAACGGGCCGGCGCTGGACGCAGCCTCCTCCCTCCCGTGCTCTCTCTCCAGCCAGCTTCTCCGCTGGATATTTTTTCCCCTTGCCCACATTTTCCTCCTTTCCTCTTCTCCTTGCCAATCCCCTCCGCCGTGCCGATAAGAGGGTTATCCGGCCAGGAAGAAAGGAGGGGTCTGTCCCCGTGCCTCGGCATGTCACATCCGCTCTGTTTTGTTTATTCACTTGAAAAATGCCACCCCCCTCCTTCTGTCTGTGGGTGGCAGCTGGAGAGTGGCCTGAGATAATCATAGCGTTATTTTTTTTTTTTTTAATTCCTCTGAAATGAAGCCTCCTATGGCCTGCAGGCAGATTTGGTCCGGTTGCCCCCGTCCTGCTCCTGTGCTCCTTGCTCTGTGCAAGAGTGACGGTAACCTGTGTCAGACCTCGGTGCTACAGACAGATCCCCCCGAGCACCCCCCTCACAGAGATGTGACGGCTCCTGTGTGGGGACCGTCCCTCCAAACCTGGCAGGGTGGACGGCGGGACCAGCATCCCCTGCCCCAGGGATGGCAGAAATTGCGGAAAATAAATACACGGGCTGAGCATCCGTGGAAATGAGAGCGTCTGAGCTGGGGTTCAGGTGCCTGGGAGAGGTTTCTCTGCTTCGGGCTGACAGGGATGATGACAAGTTGTTCTGGGCTAAAACCAGGCGGTTTGGGAGCCGGTCAGGCTCAGCGAGTGCATTGCTGAGGTTGAGACTGGAGGCTTTGGAGCCGCTGGGAAGCGCTGGGAGCTGGTACCTGTGGTGGGAGAGGGACCATGGGCAGGTCAGGTGGGAATTTTAGATGTGCCTGACTTTTCCTCAGGACAAATGAGGCACCTCGAAAACTTCTGACCATAACTCATAGGGTGATGTACTCCTAAGGCAAGAAAGAAGAGTAAGGTATCTATTCCTGTTTGAGTTTAATATCCATAATCTGCCATTCATCAAACTGGGACTGTAAGATCCTTACTTAGACCTAATCAGTGGATAATGGATTATCTACAGAAACTAATAAAAGGTAATTATCTATGCTTTGCAAGTTCCAATTACTGTACTTATATGATCAATTAATTCTTGTAACAATTTCACAGGTGCAACTTGTGTGACAGCGGTGCGCTGACTCTGGGCTGAGGCTCAGCACCTGCTTGGCGACGCGGCCGCAGGGATGCGAGAGGCAGCGGGTGCCGGCAGCAGCGATGCTGTACCGGGAAAAGCCGCCTCCCTGCAAGGAGCTGCCGGGCAGTGAGGGGCTGGTGTTTGGTGGTCTTGTCCCCAGCAAAAGCGCTTCTGCCCTGTGCTGTTTCCCTCCCCGAAGCGGGAGACGGAGCGCGAGTTCGGGAGACGGAGCGTGAGTTCGGCAGCCGCTCAGCCCCGTCCATGGCTGCGTGTCCCAGGGGACGTTGCCCCCGTCTCGGCATCACCTCGGAGAGCCCGGCTGCTCCCTTCCCATGCCCCAGCCCGGCCGGCACAGCGAGCAAAGCCCCGTGCGAAGGCAGCTGGCTCCAGTCATCTCCTCCTCCCGCCTGTCCTCGCGTCCCTCTCTCTGGCCTGCGGAGTCTTCGAGGGTCGTAAAAAAGGAGAAGGAAATATTCCAGCAATGTCTGTGCAGTTTTAGGGACGGCTTAAAATTACAATAAATTTGAGACACTTTACGTGTCCAGTTGGGGCCCAGCATTGTTGTGGTAATTTGAAGCAGATTGAGTCAAGGCTTGTGGCAAATGGCAGATCGAAGGGCTCCAGCGGGAACCCGGGGATGGAGGAGGAGAGGTGGTGGGGAGCGAAGGAAAACGCTATTTCTGTGATGCCGGTCGGAGCTACAGAGCCAAGTCCTCCCAGGCTGACCCTGGACACCTCTTTGCAGTGGTGCAGCCCTGATTCACAACTCCGCCTGTGGTTCTTCCTTCTCTTTTAGGGGATTATTTTGATGTTCTGGAGCTCGGTAGTCCAGTGTCACCTTCTGGTGTCCCCAAGATTGTGCTGTGTTAGAGTATGTTGTGGGTGAAGCTGCTCACTTCGACCTGGGGTCCCAGAGGCAGGTCCTGCCCCTGGGGTGGCCTTACTGGGACACAGGGATGTGCCCCTACGCATGGGGTTTGGACGATGAACCAACCCCCTTACAAGGGCAAATCCACAGCCCTTGGGAGCCTGTCAGGTGTTTGATGGCTTAAATTAAGTTCTCTCAAGCTCTTCCTTGGCATGGTGAGGTTGGACGGAGGTTTGATAACGGGCGAGCTGCTGGCTGGTTGGGCTGGTGGAGGGAGCAGGGCTGTGCCTCTCCAGAGAGGCCGGAGCACTCAGTCACTGTCCTTGTTCTCATCTGGGGCTTTGAAAATGTCTCTGAGTCAGGAGCATCATGCTCCCACTCAGACCAGAGACCCAGAAAGGACCGCTTGGAACAGTTTGGTTTGGTTTCTGCCTTTGCAGGGAGTTTCATGTAGCTGCAAAGCAGCAGAATCAAGAATTTGTTTCAATACAAAACTTGTTTTTCAAAAAAATTGTCAACATGGGATCTTTTAGAATTTCCATTGTTATTTCCCTCCTTCCCCCCAAACATGAAATCAATTCATTTGTCTAAGTCTTTTTTCTGGGAACAGTCTTGGTTTCGTTGACATTTTTGGTTAACAAGGGAAAAAGCAAACCGACCAAAAAAAAAAAAAGAAAAAAAGAAAAAACAACCCCCCCAGGCCTTTCTACTTAAAAAAGAAACTCCCCTCCCAGCTCTCCCAGTGACCATGATACAACCACTGCTTTGTTCCCAGCACGGTTGATGTTGTTCCCAGCTTGCTCCGAGCTGCCCTGCCAGCCCGGGACGTCCCAGGAGGGGAAGGGGCTGTTTCCTCCTCCCTGCTTTTGCATGAGCTCTGGGACGCGGTGGCATGGGTGGTGCGAGAAGGGTGTTTGCTGGAGGAGGACATCTCAGTGAGCTTCCACAGCTGCCTGGCTTGGTGCGAGCGCTGCGTTGCGGTGGGTTTGGGCATGCCGAGTTGAGGGATGGGGAGGTGGGCGCGGGCAGACCAGGCTTCACCTCTCCATCACCTGCAGAGGAAACAGGCAGGCAGGCAACTGAAGTACCAGAGCTGAGGGCACAAAGTGGTGTGAAGGACCGGAACCAGCTCAAAGCGCGGCCCGGATGCTCCAGCGCAGCGCCCTCCTCTCCCCATCGCTGCGTGCCAGCCCCCCGGCCGGTCTGTCCTCAGCTCCGTGCTGTCCTTCTGCGCTGATGCTCCTGGCCTCATCCACCGCTTCCTTCGGTTTTGTTTCCGAGTCTTGGCCAGCGCGGCCAGCCCCGCCGGCGCACCGCGGGGAGGAAACGCTCTTCGTGCTGCTGAGAGGTGCTGTCGCACGCAGCCCTCGCGGCGCCCGACCGCAGCACCCGGCTGCTTCCAGAGCTGCTTTTTTTCTTCTTCTTTCTTTTGTTTCTGTTTCTCTTTTTGTTTTTTTTTTCTTTTCTTTTTCCAAGCAAGCCACCACAGGCCCCTTCAAACGTTCCCCCAAAGACTATTCTCCCACTTGTCTGCAGTGCGTTCGCAATGCTGAAACTCCCGTTGCCCCATCCCAGCCTCCTGCGCTTGCTTTCTTTTCTTGGCTCAGCTTCTGGATTGTGGGGAACCAAGCCTGGGCATGCCAGTTCCCATTCGGTACATTTTCATACCTTTAATTCCACCTTTCCCCTGACCGGCCGCGCAGACGTGACTCACCGTCCCGTGGTTGCGCCGGCGTGGTGCACGGCTGCGAGGTTTTGCCAGATAACTGTGTGTTTCGGAGCTTGACACCCATCCTCTGGCTGCCTTCAGCTGATTTACACCATTCTGGGACAACTCATCTGGCACTAAACTCCAAAATTTGCTTGATGGCGGGGTAGCGGGGTCAGGCGGGTGATGCTGGCTGGGGGCTCGGGGTCCCGAGGCAGGTGCTGGGATCACCCGTGCGTTCCGGGGTGCAGGAGGGCAGGGGTGCCATGGCCTGGCCGGGCGCTCTGGAGCTGTAGGCCCCCAAATTCAGTGCCGGGTAGACGGTCACAGTGAGCAGAGTTGGGTGCCTTTGTGTCATCAGACAGTGATCAGCGCTAATTAATCTAACACTAAAAAACCCAATGAACCCTATTGGATAGGATTTGCAAAGCGTGGTCTCGTGGGGTCCGTGGGAAGCCGCCGCCTGCAGCGGGCACGGAATCAGAGCGATACAGAGCACGTTTGAAGATGCCAGCCCCGGTGACGTAGAGTTGCTGCTAAGTGGCTCCTTGGCAGCGGGAAAAGGCCAACAACTGTTTGTCCGGATTATGAGGCGTGTGGTTTGGCAAAGCCTGGCTTAGCGAGGGTCGAAGGCAGATAGACACATGTTGCAGACCGTCTTTGCGTTTGTTTGCTCGCTGTGTTTTAGTTTGAAACTCAAGCCTCTTCCCTGTGGTTAGATCCTCCCAGCTAAGCAAGTTTTAGCATGGAGAAGTTGCTTAAGGAAGGGAAAGGATGCTGGACGCGGCGTAGAGTGAGAGCAACCGCCGTCACCGCAAACGCTTCCCGACCTCTCTTGACAAAACCGTCGGCGCTATTTGCTCGCTTCTCTCCGTCCGGCCCCTTTTCCCGGGTGTTGTTTTCTAAGCAGGTTTTGTTACTGCTGCGTGGTATTTAAATAGCGCCAGAGGTGTGCATAGTGCGTTACAGACACGGAGGAAGAAAAGGGCCTTCCTCAGAGGAAGTTTTGTTATAATTTAGATGATTGTAGACGTATTTAAGGCTGAGAGGCGGCAGGCAGCAAAGCAAAAGGACCGACTTTGCGCGAGGTCCTCATGCGACCATTTAACTGGGACTGGGGATGCTGGTTTTTAACAAGGTGGGTGACAGGAGAAGCATCGACTCTGCCACCCTGGGCAGAAGCATCAACTCTGCCTTCGCTCCCTCAGATACAGCTCTTCTGACGACGGCGAGATCGCGGGGCTTTGAATAGGAAACGGGAAAAACAATCGAGGACTTGTGCCGCCCGGTAATGCGCTGACCCAATTGTGCACTGCTGTGTGAGGGGCGAGAAATTCCTTCCTGACCCTTGTACTCGTCAGCCCGTGCCCTCAAGCATGAGATTTGATTTTCTTTATCTGGCTTTCCATAATTGGAGCTGTCGTGTTGGGTACTCCCCGTGTCCCACCCCTTGGAAGCGGCATCTGCTGCATTTAACTCAATGGGCCTTCTCCTCTGGGAGTTGAATCTTGACCCTTTTCTGGGAAACGCCTGGAAAGAGAGAGGGAGAGCTGGTCCCATCAACCTCCCCAGCGCCTGGGGGATTTCCCCTGGAACGTGGTGGTTGCTGGTTGATGTGTCCCCCCGTCACCAGTGCGTTCTCCCCTTTTCCCTTGCTTGGAGATGCAGCCGTCGGTGTTTCCCCTCCTTGGCACTGGTTTCTCCGGGGCTTTGCTGGCCCTGAGGAAAGGCGGAGCGTGCTGGCGTGGGGTCTGCTGGCCAGCAGGGACAGTTTGGCCGGGGAGGTCCCTGTGACCCCCGGGGTGGTGGACGGATGCGGGGGTGGCTTGGTTTCCCGACGCCGTGGGTGCATATGGAAAGCTGGATGCTCCCCGCTGCTGGCAGGGACATCTGCACGCTGCGCCGGTTGCGTGGGAGTGCAGCTCACCTCCAAACCGGGGCGGGAGACGGTTTATTTTGGCATTCCAATAATGAGCGGAAAGTCCATGTTTTCCCCCCGAGCTCTCTACCGCCAGCAGCGAGCGTCACTCAGCCCCATCCCAGCTACCGGATCGTCTGCCTCTCTGCTCCAGCCGTTTCGGGTTGAGAAAGGAACGGGAGGGTGCTGCAAAGCCCAGTGCAGCCCCGATCGACCCGCGTTGTGTTGCTGCCCGCTCCCCTGCCAAACACCCCGGGGTTTCGGTCCGCAAGCGGGGAGCGAGTTGGCAGAGCCCGTCCTGCAAGGGTTAAAGGCTTTCGCCCCATCCAGCCTGGGGAAGTGGAATTCGTCATGGCCTTCAGTAAAAGCGCTGGCCAGGTTATAAAAATGACAAACGAGCACAAATCAGTAATGAAGTTAGTGTTTTCTGGGAATGCCAGGCACGAACGGAAAAGGACATCATCACGCCGTGATGCGTAGGACGAGCTGCCCCACGCGTGGTGGGTGCGAGGTGGCACCGTCCCCTTGTCCTCCCCGCATTTGACTCTCCCCTGGCACCATCACCGCCGCCGTGAGCCGGGACGGCTCTGCGCACTGGAGATTTTTGGTGCCTTTTGGAGCAGGGCCTGTACGCTGGATCCTCATTCGGCGCGAGGCACCAAGGAGATGACTCCGGGATATCGGAGAACGGGGATCGCACATGGTGCCCTGGGGAAGTCGAGCACTTGATTGATCTTCAGGACACAGGGTGGTGTTTCCACAGCACCGAGGCAGCTTTGGAGGCCACGTTTCCTTTTCCAAAGGGACTTGGGCATGTCTGGAACGGAAAGGGCCTGCTAATTAGATGGCCCGAAAATCTTTACCATCACTCGTTACAGATACATTAATCAGCCCATATTGAAAGAACCACACTGCAAAAATGACATCATCATTATTATTATTATTATTTATTGTTTAGATATGGATGAGTTTAATCCCTTCTTAATCTGAGCCGTGTTCAGGAAATGACCCGACATCCCAGTGCTGCTTCTTGGCCCCGGTGTCCCCTGGTTTCTGTGCAACCGTAAACCTGCTTGGGACATCTCAGTGATTTTCAGCAGTGCTTTAGAATGTGTGAGAGAGAGAGGGAAAAATGGCTCGGGGCTGTAAATCAGAGGAGGTGGGAGTGAGGGGGCTGAGACCTGGCAGAGGTGTGACACAGGTGGGGAGCAGCGAAGGCTGCCGGGGCTGGGCTGAGCCGTGCTGCGGGAGCTGGGTGCTGGTGGGCAGGAGGGGACAGTGGCTTAGGAAGAGCAGTGCCGGGTTTGCACAACTTTTCCAGGTTGGTGGCTTTCCCAGGGAATTAGCACGTTTCTGTGATTAATATAAACTTCCTTAATCGGCCTTCCAAATATCCTGGATTCCGGTTGACCTCCGGGCGCCTGGGCTGGGTGTCCCGCTCTCCTTTCGGATGTGGTTTCTCTTGGAGGCAATGCCTGGTGCCCGAAGCGCCATCACCAGCCCGGCCCTGTCCCCACACCGTTCCAGCTCCCTCCTGGCCACCGACGCCGTGCAGAGCCTGAAGGGGTTTTTCACCGCCGTTGGTGTTTGCTTGGCCAATGTGCCATCCTTACACGTATGCAGACTTCAGGTGCCACCCTCATCTTTGGAAACCTCCTTAGATGAGTCAGCCACCGTCTGTCATGGCAAGTGACCCTCCAGACCCTGAGGAGAGCGCGCTTTCGGAGAGCAGGAGCGAGGGGTTAATGGAGGGTGGGGGTGAAGAGCTCATCAGGGAGAATCACGTTCCTTCAAGGAAATCGATAATCTGGGATGCTTCTGCTGCTCGTTCTCAAGGGGTTGTCTTCACCCCTTCATCACCACTTTCCAACTCAAAATACCGGTGCTGGTGCAGGCAGGCTCGTTCTTCCTCCTCCCCCTCAGCTGACCTTACCGAAGGCCTTTCCACGCGTCAGGCCGGCTCTTTGCAACGCTGCGGGATGGTGAATCCGGAGCACAACCTAAAGCCGACCCACACCAGCAACTCCAAACACCCTAAGAACCCAGCAAACGTAAAAAAACCCGCAGCAAACCGACCCCCTCGTTGCGTGCTTGGGAGGAATGGAGCAATGCTTGGGCGTGAAGGCTTCCCAGCCCCTCTTTGCCATCAGCCGAGGTTGCCCTTCGCGGCGTGAAGGCGCGCGGTCCCCTGTTTGAAGGAGATGGACCTCGGGAGAGCGATGGGGGCGATCCCCCTGCTCCCAGGCTGCCACGGTGCGGAGCCGGGCTCTTGCCGCGAGCCGCAGTGGTGCGACGGCGCGAGGCGATCTTCCTGCCTTGGGTCCTTGCCAGCGCCGAGAGCTCTGCCCCACGTCCCCGAGCATGCGGCGGCACGCATCCAGCCCCCATGCTAATGTGGTGGCTTCACAGAAGAGTTAATCATTTGCCAGCCGGCGCTGCCGGGGTTTTATCTGAATTCCTTGCTGCTATGGACAGGCTGTCGCATACTCGATTGTCGTGCTCTCGCCCAAAGCTGCTGCACCAAATGTTTTGCAACAAAAACCCCAAACCACATGAAAGCAGTCGAGTTTCATATTTCATTATAACCCCGAATTCAGGTTTGCCAAGAGGCTCGGTAGTTCTGCGAACCTTTCCCATGAACCTTCAGCGAAGGCTGTAGCTTAACCTGGGTTTGATGAAAACCCAGGTGTGACTCGGTCGCTTTTGAGCAACTTCTGAGGTTTGTGCAAACGCGAAATCCAGAGGCTTTCGAGAGGAGGGAGGAAAGGAACCTGAAAGCCCATCAGAGCTGGTGACGGTGTTTGCAGGGAGCCCTACGCACGGCTGGGGCCGAGCCGTGGTTCCTCGGGGACCGGGGACCCGGGCATCCGTCTTGCCGGGCACTGGGTGATGCTCTTGGGGATGGTTTGAAGTCGCTTGGCAGCATCACCACCAAACCAGCCCTCGTGGCTGGGTAGGTGCTGGTAACTCTGAGCGTTGCAGCTCCTGGGGCTGAGCCATACCAGCATCTCCCAGCATCGGCCAGCGCCGCGGCCGCTTTGCTTTGGAGCGGCGGTGGCTGAGCCCAGACTGCTCTCGGTGTTGCGTGAGGAATAACTCGGTGAAAGTCGGCGATGTGCAAGAAGGCGCCCGAGCTAAAAATTAAAGGCGAGTGCCACGCGGGGTGGGGATGGGGCTCCTTCCGAGCCACGCCTGGCACACACCAGGTCCTGCCTCTGGATTAGGGGTGTTATTATATCCACACGCGGATTGCTTTTTCGGCAGCGCCGTCTTTCCTTTCTCCAGTAATTTCCTGAAATAACGTTAGGGAAATGTGAAAATCTTGAACTTTTGAACCTCCCTGGAGGATGGCGTGCGGGGGGGTGGTGGCAGGAGGAGGGGACGCCCGCCTTCTGCCTGCCGTTTATTTTGGCTACAGGGCCCAGGGATGGGGATGAGGGGGCTCGCCAACCCCCCGGCCGGCCGAGGAGCCGGATCGGCGCTGCCCCTTATTAATTAATGGCTTTCTCATCGGTGGGTCACGGAGGCGAGGAAGCCAGAGGAAGTTTTCTTTTGCTCGCAGATGCCGGGGAGAGGGGGAGCGCCTGGGCTGGGTGGCGAGGGCAGGGGGTGACACGCGGGGGTGATGGATGGGGCCTTGGTTTTTCGGCCGGGCTCTGGATGCGGGCAGCTCGCGCCGGGGAGGAAGAGAGAGGGGAAGGGGGCTACGCTGTGCCTGGAAAGTACTTTTCCCTCTGATGAACTTCAGAGGCGTATAAATCACTGCCAGGCTGCAGCTGCGAAGCATGTGACGCTGGCAAATTAATGATCCTTCGGAAAATGCCGGCCATCGCGCTCCTCTCCTCGCCTCTTAAAGGCGCAGCCGGCAGCCGGGCCAGCCCCAGGCGTGGGAATCGGGGGGCCCGGGCCGGGCTGGGGGAGCCGTGCGTAAGCTGGGGCTGGGGGCTGGGGCTGCCCGTGGAAGGGGCAGGCATGAGGGACTGCTGCAGTGGTCTTGGTGGTGCAGAGCTCTCCGTGGTGGCACACAAACCATGGTGCAAAGCTCTCTGTGGTGGCACACAAACCGTGGTGCAAAGCTCTCTACAGTGCAAAGCTCTCCATGGGTCCAAGCTCTCCGTGATGCGACGCTTTCCGTGGCTTGCTCCTGTTTTGCTGCCCGTGTACAGGACCAAGGTGCTCCTGGAGATGTTGTTTTTTCCAGGGTGCACAGTGGGTGCCTGGTGGGAGCTCGTGGTCTCTGCGCAGTGGTGCCTCTGCTGCACCCTTGCCCACCTGGGCTCTTTGCACAGCAGTTGCTGGGGGAGGATGGAGCCGTATGGGGGGCATCCAGGGCAAGCCAAAACCTTATAATGACTGGAGTGTTGAATTTGCAGTCGGGATGGACATCACACGGGGGGCTGACCACCCACCCGATGCAGCAAGGTGTCAAGCAGAGAACGGTGAGGCATCTTTCTCACGGTGGCATCGAGAGGCCACCACGTGCCAGGGCTGGGTGTCCGTGCTCGTGAGGCACAGCCATCCCTTACAAACCTGGCAGGTGAACTGCTGCAGGGCTGGAGGGCAGTCGGAGGCTCCCCGGCTGACCCCGGGCCACCCCCCGAGTCCCAGCCTGCTGCCTGCCCCTCACACCATCTTGCTCCTCTTCCTCGCTCTCACTCTTAAGAGCAGCAGTGGAAGAGGAGGGGAATCCAGCCCTGCAACTTCTGTGCAGCGCTGCTGGTATGCAGGAGGGGGAGGGAGCCGAGCCATCAGCAGAACAGTTAAAAATTACTAAATACTTCCCTAATATAATTAGGTTTCCATGCAAGCAATTGCTTTAATCGCCAGAGGGATGTGGGGCAGCGGGGAGGGGAGCCAGCCTGGGCTCTCCCTGCGCTGCCGCTCCGGCCGGCGTTTCCCAGCCCGGTGCGGCGATGCTCCGCTGGGGCTGGACCGAGGGCCTCGCGGGGAGATGTCCCCGGTCAAGCCCCAGTAAGGATTTGTCCCAGGCTGAGCAAGAAGTAAATAAAAGTGTTTTGCAGACACGGGGGGCTGCAGGCGAGCGCTGGTGGGGGGCACGTGGAGACTGATGTTGGCCCCCTCGGATGGGTTTGGTGGGAGATGGGCTCGAAGGCTGCCCAGACACGCTGCAATTTAAACTGCTGTTTATTTTCTAACCGCTGTTGGAGCAGGGAAAGTTAGGCAGGCAGGAAGGAAAAAAAAAAAACCCCAGAGCCCACTCTGTGATTTACGTGGTAAAGGAGATAAGTGGGGATTTAAAGAGCAGAGAATATCTAATTGAGACGAACGTGTAATGTGAGCACGGATCCAAACAGAGAGATCGTAATCAGAAGTGTTAGGAGAAGCTGAGGTTTATTAATGAAACGTCTCGGCTATTTGTCAGCTGAAGAGGAACAGCCCTTCCCCAGCAGCCGGAGCGGGAGGGGGCGAATGCGGGGATCGCGCTCGGCGTTCCCGCTGCTGTCGCGGAGATCGAGGCTGCCATCTTCCTGCCCAGGTGGATGATGCTCGGGCCCAGTAGCAAAGGCAGGGGTAGATGAAAAAAGGAAGGACGTGGTTTTTAGGAAGCTGGGTGTTATCATTTTCCGTGTCGTAATGTGCCGTAGAAGTCAGGAGCGGGCAGAGCTCTGCAGCGGGGCTGATAACCGCCCGAGGAACTCTCGCTGGAGCTTTCCAACAAGTCCCTCTCCTCCTCCCCGCTCTTCTGCCCAGCTCTCTGCCCTCGGGAGCAGTCACTCGTAGTCTTCTCCGGGAAGGCACGGCGGATACTCGGCAGCTGGGAGGCGGCGGCCGGCCTCGGGAGCAGCCGCAGCTGCCGGGTTCAACTGTGCATCTGGCCATGGGGCTTTTCCACGGCCCCGACATGCCCGTGGGGACAAAGCGCTCTCATCCAGCTCCTTTCTCACCCTGGCACTCGCTACGTCTTCCTCGCTGCTCTCCCAGTGCTCGGCTGCCCTGCGGTCCTGTGCCACGCTCCTCGCCTGACCACAGCCAGGTCACAACGCCCAGGCGCATCTGGGAACAGCTGCCGAGCCTGCGCCAGCAGCCGCGTTGGCTCACGGAGCCGCGGCGTTGGCTTGGAGAAACCCTGCTTTGGTAGGCGGGAGGCTGTGGGCTGCTGCAGACACATCTAAGCTGGGTTTGGAGGAGGTGTTGGTAGCTCTGTGGAGGGCACGGAGCGCACAGCGCACCACATTAGTCTCGCTGGTTTTTCCGTAGCTGCGTGGCTGGGAATTCGGCTGGCTGGGTCTCGCTGGATGGTTTGGTGGGTCTGCTACCCGGGCGCGGTATGGCGTGCCTATAGCTGTTCCCAGATGACACCGTGGGAGATGCACACCAGAGCATGGTGGACACTCCCCCTGTTTCGTCCTCCAGCTGCTCGCTTTTGGCTCTGCCCCAGCGTTGCCGTTCGGGCATCTTCATCTGTTGGGGTTCCTCGGGCGGGAGGACGATGCTGGCGGTGTCCGAGGGGTTAACCTGGAGCTGTGTGCAGCTCTGGCAGGGAAAGGCTCTGGCTGTACACAAAGTGAACATTTTTTTAAGGGTCTTTCCCCTTCCCAGGCCCTGGTAGTTATCTGCGGGCTGACAAAACGCCTGGAACGTGGAGACCCACTGGACATTGACCCGGCTGTACTGAGCTCAATTAGCCAAGGCTATCTGATTGGACTTGGCGCAGCCTAATTAGCTTTGGACTTCACCCAGAAACTCAAACCCGAAGGCAGCTTGCAGCCAGACCATCCTTTGTGGCCTTGGAGGGGGAAAGGCTTTCCCAAGCCTCTTCTCTGCCCTGGGAATGGGGAGGAACCCACCGCCCCTACCTGCCCGTCCCTCCGGCCATGCAGCTGGTGTCGCGGGGGCTTGAACTCCCTCCTGCCCATGGTGTGTTACTGAAGCCATGGAGGGGATCATGTAAGACCAGAGGTAGCTTCTTTCTCTTGAAAACCGGTGCATGCTGTCTAGTTTCCTGGGGAACTTGCTTTTATTGAAGGTGACCTGGCTTTGGCAGCTGCCTTCCCTATCTTCCTGAGTAGGCGCCTGGTTCTCAGGCTCCTTCTCCTGGACCTTCAGCTGCAACTGGCTCCCTCCAGAGCGTGGAGATGTGGAGAAGGAGCAGAGCTGGGAAGGGATGGCTGTTTTGGGACCTCAGGAACATTTGCCAATCTGGGTTTCCAGCTCCCTGAGCATTAAAGCACAAAAATAATGGTGGGACCAACTAAACCACCAACCGCAGGCTGGGAGATGAGCTTTCCTCCAAGGAGACCTGGAAGATGGTGTTCCCATGGGCTGCTCTTGCACAGCTCCCAGCAGCAAAGCCCTCTGGAGGGATGGCTCATCCCACTTGGATGGTTGTGAGATGTCTCCTGAGCGGATGACCCCTCATGCCCACGCCAGGCTTGCTGGCTCTTGGCTGAGAGATGGAAAGACCCATGCGGCCTTGCAGTCACCTGCTGTCATCCAGCATCCCGTAAGGAGAACTACCATAACTGTTTTTCTGGAAAACTGCTTTTCTGGAAAACCGATTAGCAGCATTTCCTTTTGCTGGTCATGGTGTGGCCGATGGCAGCGTGGATTCAGGGTGCTGGGATCCCAGCTGCACACTGGTGGCGAGCACCAGCGCCAGCCACGTTGGATCAATTAAAGCCCATTATGCCAAGTGAATGACTGTAATTATCTCAAATCTGGATTAATGCGCACGCACAGCACCGTAATATAATCCGTCTGGCCGGTGGTTCGCCGGCCGGTGTTCCTGGAAGCCAGGCACAGAAGAGCCTCGGCGTCCACGGCCGTGTCCTCCCCCTCTTGCCTCCTGCTGCCGTCTCAGACCCTGAGGACAGAGCTGGTCCCATCAGACGGATCCTACATGGCTGGTGTAGGACCTTCTGTAGAGATGTGGGCTAGCGCTGGCTCTCAACGCTGGCCGCAGATCGGAGCAGGAGAGCAACTGGGAAGCGTGGAGATGCTGTCAGTCCTGCCAGCAGCTCCAGTCGGTCCCTGTAATTAACAAAACCAGGGTAGATGGAGCACCTCCCACAGCGTCCCGAGGCTCTGTGTGCCTCCAGCACCCATCGGTGAGCAGGGAACATGGGTTTTAGCCCACAGATCTCAAAGCTGGTGGCAGGGAGAGCCGACGGGCTGCTCCTGCTCCTGGTTCGTTAGGATCTGGCTCATCCCGGGTCTCTTGGAGCGGCTGGGTCCCCTCCCCAGCTGCGGGCAGGACAGGACAGCGGCACATCTGGGGAGTTAATGCTGCGGGAAGCGGTGAGGGCATTTACTGCTGAATCCCCTGGGCTGTAACCCATGCACGGGCACGTCTGGCGAGGAGCAGAGCTGTCCCTCCAACCCGCGGGGAGACAGCGTGGGTCGGCAGCCCCGTTTCGGAGCTGGGAGCTCTTAGTCCTGCTTCATTGCACCCTTTTGGCTGCTTCGGTCCCAGATACTCCCTGGAGTGTTTTAGGGCTCAAGGTAGCGGTTTCCCCAGGAGAGGCTCCCGCTTAGCTCCAGGTGTGAGACCCATCTCCTCTCTACGTCCGTTCTCCCGGCCCGGAGCTCGGTGTGGGGATGGGACCTGGCTGCTGGGGGGCAGCGGGTGGGAAGGACGAGCGGTGGGGCAACGCGTGATTTGGGCTCGCCAGCAAGACCAGCGCATGCCACGTGCGTGGCTCGTTACCCTGAGGTCCTGGGGGAGCTTCGACGTGAGATGAAACTTCTCCTCTTTCTGCCAGAGCGAGCCGGATGCTTCCGAGCCCCCCTCGTGTCTCGCTGGATCCTGCTTGGCTTTCCATAGCTCAGAGCATAGCACCCCCTCAAGGGCAATTAGATCGCTTCCAATTTGCCCGTAAGCCCATAAAACTGCAATTGAATGTAATTAAAAGGCCATAATGAGCTTCAGCAACCTGCGGGACCACTGCGCTTTTGCTCTCACCGTGGCTCCTTTCGGAGAACGGGATGGAGGCAGGGAGGCGGCGGAGGTCAGCGTTCGCAGGGAGGATGAGGAGCTCCGAGCCCCGGGCAGACATGGGGGAGCGCCCGGGTGCCGCCGCCGCCGTGTACCCGCGCTGGTGGTGCCCATAGGGGAGGGCTGAAGGGATGCTCGGGTGCAGCCCTCCGTCTTTGCGGACCAGAGGGAACATCTTCCCCTCTGCTGGCATCTTCTGCTGCTGTTTTGGCTTCACCGGTGCTCTTTGGAGGCTGGGAGGGTGCCAGCAGGTACCAGTCCCCTCTGGGCATGGCCTGGTTTGCTCCTGGCTGCGTTGGGGGAAGGTTGGTGGCAGGAGATGATTGCAGTGATGGGGGCTCAGCCCTTGTGCTTTGGCAGTGAGGTCTGTGTCCCCCAAACCTCCCTTTTGGGGGTGCATGGGGACACCTCAGAAGATGGAGAGGTGCAACCCCAAGCAGGGTTTGCCTGGTGGCTCCTAACGCTGCCGTGTTTGGGGCAGAAAGCTGGGCTGGGGGCACCCGCCCCCAGCATCCCACCGGCACGCGCTCTGACAGCGCGGGAGCTTGGAGGGGACGGCGAGCCCCCGCTTCGGGCTGCTTCTGGCCGCAGTGGCGCAAGAGCCGAGTCCTTGGTCAGCCCGGGAGCCCCGGCAGCGGCGCTACACTGCACCCATTATGGCTTGTTCCCGCAGCGGGTTCCCAGCCTGTAAATTAGGGGCGCCGACAGCAGAACAGAGCGCATTGTGAGCGCCAGGCCAGCGCTGGCCCTTGAGGGATGAAATAGGAGCCTGTAATTTCTCAGGGCTGTTGTGACATCTTTGCACAAGCGTGTGATTGAGTCACATTTGCTTTATCAGCAGAATCCTTGTTTGCCTGGGTGCACCCTCCCCCTCCACCCGCCGCCGTGCTGCCCGCTCCCCTCCCCTCGGCCGTTCCCGTCTCTCCGAGGGGCTCCTCACACTTTCCATATGTCACCCTCTCCTGCTTGCTCACGCTTCCTGCTTTTGCCTTCTCCGCCCGCCGCCCCGGCTCCTGCCGCGGGGGGCTCGGAGGCTGCCGGGGTGCTTGGGAGATGGGAACTGAAAAGACATGGGTGGGAGAGATGGGGAGATGGTTGGCGACGGGGGTCCGTCATGAGTGGGGGAGATGGGTGGGGATGGGGGGTCCGCGCGAGGCAGGAAGCCGGGATCGTTGGAGCGCTGCCGGCACGGCGGCCGGAGGAAGAGGCGTTTGTAAGCGTTTCCTCCGGTGACATGGCGGCTCGCGGGGAGAGCGGCTTCTGGAAAATTCCTCTTTTTGAGTCCTTCCCCCTCAGAGATGGGAATAGCCCCCGCAGGCTTCCGGCTCTGCTAGCTGCTCCAGGAGCCGGCTGCGCTTTTACAGGACTGCTGGAAGGGTGGGATGGGGTTTTCAAGGCAAAAAAAAAGGCAAAATGAGCCCCCGTGCTGGAGCTGAGCGTGTCTGGACGGCCACGGTGTGGGGTTTGGCCCTCTCCTGCTTCCGTGCTGGCTCTGAAGCGTCAGGCAGACGCATCCGGGTTTTCGGTGTGGGTCCTGCGGCGGGGGGTCACCAGACCTTTGGGCAGCCAGGCTTTAGGAGGCGCTGGGGGGGTTAGGGGTGAGCATCTGCCAAAGGGGACCCCGTGGTGCCTGCCGTGAGGTTTGGGGTGGGTACCACTTTGGAGAACCCACATCCGCCCTGTCCCACGGCCCGCCAGTGGGATGCTTTTGCACTTCTTCCCCTTCATCTTCTGGGAGGAAAGCAGAGCTTTCCCTGAGTGGTGGCCTTGGGGACGTGGACTGAGGGAAGGAGAGGCTGGCGTGCAGAGTGTGGTGGAAAAGCTGCTCGTGGGCGCTGTAGTCTCATGCCCATCAGCCCCATAAGGTGAAATCTTGGCAGGAGGCAGCAGCTCGTGCCTGCAAGGGGCCGGCTCGGCAGCACGCAGAGGGGTCCTGCTGGATTTCCTCCAGCCAAGCGAGCCCACTGGAACGGGACCCCAGTGCCGGGCTCGAAGCCCCGAAACGCGTCTCTGCTCCTCGCTGGGTTTGGCGGCGGCCGCGCCGAGCGGTCTTGCGGGTGAGTTTCGACTGCCTGGGGGTGAGAAGCTGTGTGGCTTTGAGGTTTTAGTTTGGTCAAAGTGAAACCCGGCGGGAGGAGGAACCCACCGGGAGCAGAGAGATGCTGAAACTGAGTTTCTCACCGGCCCTGAGCGGCTCGAACCACCGCGGCGTCGCCCGGCACTTCTTGGAGCAAAGTGCCGAGTGCGGCTGAAGAAACTCTCCCGAACCTTGAAGCAGGTTCCTGAAGAGAAATTGCACGTGGGGATTTTTAAATGCCTGCAAAAAGACGCATTTCCATGTGTTATCCCCTGCGCGGACTTTGCGAGGGTCTGAGAGGGGCGTTCTCAGGTTTGCCGTTGTATGCGTGCCTAGAAATGTGAAAAGAAAAAACAATTCAAGTTACTTTTTGGTGAAATCACAGCTACTCAGAACCAACACACTTGGTTACGCTGTGGTGCAGTGTTCCTACGCCCATCATAGCTGTGGGATGGAGGCGAGAGCCATACTCCAGAGGGATGTATGGATAACATACGGCTGCGTCTTCTGACATCCCGCGATGTCCGCTCCCAGGGATGCCTCTGCCATGCGCCTGCTGCCCGGAGGGTTTTAGGGGATCGGTTCCCTCTCCTCGCTGGGCAAAGTGCTAGAAATGCAGTTTAATGTGCCTGGGCCACCAGATGATGCTTGTTTCCCGCACCATTGGGTGGTTTTTTGGGGTAACAGCCACGCTGCACCGCACGGGGCGTCTCCCGGCACTGGCGGGTCCGCAGCGGCAGCGTTGGAAGGGGAAGAGGCAGTTCTCGCTCCATCCTCGCTCCAGTTCTCTGCTGTGCTGGTGTAAACTGGGAGCAAGCTTACTCAAGATTGTAGGCCAGGGGCTATTCAAATTCGTCGGCTGTAAACACGCTCTGTGTTCACTGGAGTTTTTGATCAGGGACAAAAGTGAGGACCTGACCTCTTGTGGTCGCTGTATCCCCATGGCGATTTTCACGCGAAAACTGCGGTCAAACCCTCGCGCCCTGCCCAGATCCGCCGCCTGCCCCGTTGCTCTCGGCATTGCGCTTCGGTTTGCCGCCGCCGTCTCGGTTTGCTGTGCCGGCTGCGCTGGGGAAGGCGAAGGAAGGGGAGGTGGAAACCATCATCTGAGGTTCCTTGGATGGGAAGCACGACGGGGAGATTTCCGCACGGCTTTTGAGGAACGAGAGCAAACGGGCGGTGATTCTCGCTGCCGGGTTTGTTTGGGGAAACTCCCCACCCGCAGAGGCACCGAAGGAAGGAACGGGTGCCTTCAGCGCTTGGTGCGCCGCGTTGACGCGCAGCTTCGTCTGCATTTGGGTGTCAAGGGTTTTGAACCTGGTCAGCGCCAAAGGGACGCTCGAGAGCGGCGGACGAGGCGATTTCTGAACGCCAGACCTCGGCTGCTGGCCCCCGTCCCCTCGCGATGTGGCCCCGCAGCGCTGCGGAGGGCTGACTTAAGGAAGGGAGTGGCAACCCAAATTTAGAATTTCCTGCTGTTTAATACCCAGAATTGATCTGCTGGCTGATTAAGGAGGAAGAGGTGCTGAGAAGAAAAAAAAAATAAAGCAAAAAAAAAAAAAAAAAGCGGAAGCGGCGGGGTGTGGGTGGCTTTCCAAATCTCGGCTGGCGTCAGGGCTGGGTGCGTGGGGTGCATGTGGCGTGGCAGCTCCCCGGAGCCCTGGGGTGCCCACAGACCCCTCTGATCCCACTCGGGTGGGACCCCTGGGTCTGCAACCCTCCTCGGCTGCGGAAGAGCAGAGGTCCGGCAGTGTCTTTGTGCCTTGAGATGTATTTTTAACTTTCTCCTCTCTGAGAAGCGGGCTGCTGAGTAAACTCCCTGGATAGGGGAGAAAAAGTTTTCCAGCAGAGCTGGGTCACTGTAGTTCTTCTGGCAAAGCCTCTTAAGCGTGAATGAAGATTACACTGGCAAAAGCTTGTGCTGGTACAGTTTATTCCGGTACAAATGAGCTATCCTGGGAAAAAAAAAAAAGTACCTCTGCGCTGTTGTAATAGTTTCTACTGTGGGACATTTTGTGGTCTAGAAATGTTAAAATTGCAGCCCTTCCTGATATCGCTGTGTCAGCAAAAGCTGTCAGGCTGCTGCAGACGTGCCCGGCCGAGCGGCGACGCTTGAGGAGTGCTGTGCACTGGATGAGAAAATCCGATGGGGAAGTTGGTTGGATGCTCTTGGCAACCATGGCTCCCGGGGAGTCTAACCTGCCCGTCCGGCCACATCCCGTCATGGACGTTTGCTGGTCCAAACTGGAGGATTCTGCTGTTGGCCCTGAGAATGTGAAGGGGGTTGAAAATAGAAGTGAAGCTGCCCAGAGATGTTTGGTACTTGTCTGCACTGGTCTGAGGGTCCCATGCAGCTGGATGAGAACGGGGACAAATGTTTTACAAAGGTGTTTTATGAAGATCCACCATCTCTCTCCCAGAGACGTGGTTGATGCCCCATCCCTGGAAATGTTCAAGGCCAGGTTGGCCGGGGCTCTGAGCAACCTGATCTGGTTGGAGATGTCCCTGCTCCTGGCAGGGGGGTTGGACTGGGTGGGCTTTGAAGGTCCCTTCCCACCCAAACCGTTCTATGATTCTATGATTCTTGCATTATTGAAAATTAATAATAGCAAAAGAGTGCTGTCTGTGACGGAGGCAGGAGAGGAAAAATACGGGGAAGGCTGATTCAGCAGTCGAGATGCTAGCCTGGGTCTTGCAGTAGCCAGGATCTATTCCCAGCCTTGGCTCCGATTTCCCACATGACCTTGGCGAAGGTCGCATAAGCCTGCACCCTTCTTGAGCCGTCCGTGTCTGCTGGCGGGGCTGCTGCCTCGTCGCGGGCATCGCTTTCCCCGTGCCTCGGTTTCCCCAGCGGCGAAGTAGCTGTGACAGCATCCAAAAGCGATGGTTTCAGCCGCGGCGTGCTCCTCAGCCGCCGAAAAGAGCGGGAGGCGCGCACGTGGCTCCATCGCTTCGGATGCCTCATGTGGCCGAGCCCTAAATGTCATATTCTTTGGGAAAAATTCCCATCTGGATTCTGCGGCTGGCGCGTTCGTCGTTTAAGCGCAAGAAAAAGAACTTCGCTGCAAATTCTTTAGCTGCTGGAGAGCTCTGGTTTCCGATCTCCCAACTGCCATGGGGCATCTTGCAAGATATAGAGAGGTCGTTGTGTTTAAACAAAGGACACACAGAGAAAATAGCTGCAATTTATGGGTGCGGCAAAGAGGGGAAATGCTTTGAGAACTCCTGGTTTTTTTTTTTATTTTTTTTATTTAGAAACAGGCACAGAGTTTATTTTGGTCAAGAGATAGTCACACACCACGGCTTTAAATGGCAAAACTACGCAAGAAAAATGAATAGCCTCACTGCCTGAACTGAAAATGCGCTTGGGAAAATAGCTCCCCCTTTGCTGCCGTCCAAGTGGTATCCATCAGTTTGGGGGTTATTTGCTTACAGTTGTTTCTATTAAGGCTAAATTTCCTCAATCTAGGCTTTTTTTCCTTTTTCAATTCTTTTTTTTCCTAGAGCTCCTTTAGCATTCAAGGCCCTAAGAAGCCCGTGGTAGCGAGGAGGGCAGATTTCTCACGTCCAGCTCCGGATCCCCATCTGGGGTTTTGGGCTGTGGAGGGGGAAGCGTTCAGATGAGGAGGGGGAAGCGTCCCAGTGTCCAAGGGGTTGCTTTGAACTGGCCTGTGGGTCCTGGTGCTGTGAAGGAGTTCAGGTCTGGTTCAGATGGCAGAGCGTTTGCCCAAGGATTTTGGGTGAAAACACACCCAAACGCGTGTCCCTGCCTACGAACACTTCTCCCCGACCGGCCTGTTCAGTGCAGGGTTACTCTTCCTCTCGCCTCCTTTCCTTTTTGTTGTTGTTCCCTGAATTATTTTCTCCAGACCGGCCCCACCACACACACCCAGTTCCTCGCTGGGTGCCGGGGATCGCGTCTGCTGGGAAAGCCAAGTGTGTAAACAGGATGGGTGAGGGGAGCCGGCTCGGAGGCACGGGACGCCCGGGAACGGGGAGCTCCTGTGGTACCCAGGGGATGAGTATTTTGGGAGAGGTGCCGGCTCCGCATGTGCTTTGCTTTCTGATGTGCTGGAGTAGGCACGGGCCGGTCGCCAGTAACCTGCCTGTGACCTCTCCTGCCTCAATATTCAGGATCTTTTAAAAGGAAAGACTCTGCTTCACGGCCTTCCCTTTGCCGGCAGGTCAAGTGCCTGTTTCCCCTGGCCGGGGGATCCAGCGCGTCCTCGGGAGGTCTCCGTCCATCACCTTGGCCATTTAAAGACACCAAGAACCAGAGAGCCGGGAAGCGTGGTCCCGCTGTGCTAAAGCCCAGGAGCAGACCCCCAAGCCTGGAGAAATTTCCTGGGGTTCCTGTTGTGCCGCCCGCACGTCACTCAGCTGTGGGTGACGTGGTGGCCGGCGGTTGTTTTATATCAACATCCTGCGAGACGCGCTGCGAGGCCAGCCCCCCGGGGACGGGGATGCTCGCCTCCGCCGCGGCCGCGGAGACGCCTGCCAGGGCACGTGGGCTCGTTTCGGCGTCGACGGTGGCACCTGGCCGGAGCGCAGGCTCTGGGCACGTGTCCCTGCTGCCCGTCCCAGATGGGACAGGACACCCGGGCAGTGGGAGCTGGCAGCGTCCCAGCCCTGGTGCCTAATCCCCATTTTTGCAACCGAGCCCACTCCCCTCCTCGACCCCCTGCCCTGGGGATCTTGCTTTTGGCTCTTGGCTGGGAGCTGAAGGAATTATCCACGCAGGGAGCGAGCCTCTGCCGTGGCGTGTGTAATCCTGTTATGCCTACAGCGGGGAAGGCGCGTCGGAGGCGTGCTGGGGACAGCTGGGCCGCGCGTGGGGGGACACGGCGATGCCTCTGCGCCGGGAAACCTTTGGGGTCTCTGTGCCCCACCAGCACCCTCGGGAGGCAGGGGAGGGGCTGAATCCACCAAGACTGGAAGGAAGGTGCCAGAGCGGGAGGTGTGGAGATGTGGGGTGCAGTGGTGGGATGCTGGGTGCAGTGGTGGGGTGCCGGATGCAGCAGTGGGAGGCTGGATGCAGTGATGGGATGCTGGCTGCGTGGCTCTTTGTGGGAGGAACATCGCTGCCTTGCTGGGCCTTCAGTTCCCTGTGCTGGGGTTTCTCTGCTGGGAATGGTGGTCTCTGAGGAAGATTGCTGGGTCTGGGCTTGCTGTGGGTTCAGCAAGTGTGTTTCCCTCTGTGTAACGTTTGTGTGCTAGTTGTTCCCAAATCCTGGAGAGGCCGCTGACCCCACACAGGTGGCTGAAATCAGTGTTTCCCAGAATTCGGTTAACTTTGGGGCTTGCAGCCAAAAGCAGTGGCTCCCAGACCTCCCGGTGAACAGCCCCTGGCCAAGCAGGGTGCCTGCCCCTCTCTGGGCCCATCTTTGCTGGTGTGAACTGGGGGTTCCCAGCACGTGTTGGGGTGAGCGGCGGCGATGCCACGAGGCCCCTGTCCGTGCCGCCTGTCTGTCCCCGCTGCCTTCCGGCCTCTGCCCCTCGCAGCCTGCCCGGGGGCCACGAGCCAGCCCCTTCCTCGCGCGGGATTGTTTTGCAAGCAGCGTGACAGGATGAGGAGGAAATGTGCCAGGAATGGCTCCATGTCTCCTCTCAGGAGAATCGAAGTCTATTTTTAACCCTCCCTTCCCGCTCCCCCTCCTCCCGCTCCCCCGGGATGGCGAAGCCGCTGGGGCTGCCGAAAGCTGCCCCCCGCTACCCGCGCACGGGCAGGCGCGTTCCTCCTCGCTGACTTCCCCATGGCAGGCTCGTGCCCCGGCCGTGCGCACCGACCGCTCGTGCGACGCACGAACGCGCTCCGTCAGTCTGCCCTCCCCATCGCCGCAGCGTGCGGCCCCGCGGGGGCTGCTCCTCCGCGCTCCCCACGCATGGCCTAGCCCCGCGACGCTGCGATAAATCGGAGTTATTCTGTAGCACGGAGGGCGTCTGGCCGCTCCCACAGCGGGGTTTCTCCCCGGGCATCAGCCAGAGCAGCGATGCTGCTGCTGCCGCAGAGTTCAGAGCCAAGGTGCAGTGGGTGAGCGAGATGGAGGAGGGCAGACTCAACCCCGTTTCTCTCTTTCCTCTCTTACAGATTTCTCCAACCAAGTCAATTCCACGTCCCTGAACTCTCCCACAAGCCGGGGGCCCATGGCCACCCCATCCCTCCACCCGTCCATCGGGCCGGGTATCGGCTCCTCGCTGGGCTCCCCGGGCCAGCTCCACTCGCCCATCAGCACCCTGAGCTCGCCCATCAACGGCATGGGACCTCCGTTCTCCGTCATCAGCTCCCCCATGGGCCCGCACTCAATGTCTGTCCCCTCCACTCCCAGCCTGGGATTCGGCACCAGCAGCCCGCAGGTAAGGAGAAGGTGACGGGGATGTGGCTGCTGCTGGTTTAGCTGGGGAGAAGCCCTCTCTGTGGGTTTCCCAATCCAGAACTGGCTCTGGTCTCCCCAGAGAGGAGGCTGCGCTGGCCAGGCCAGCACGGGGACATAAACCCCATCACAGGCAGCGCAGGCAAAAAGCAGAAGGAGCCCAGGGGGGAAACTAAACCGGACGCATCCTGCTCCTCTGGCCAGAGCTGGGCTGCTGCAGCCACCTTTGGGGCTGCTCTGGGTGGGCTGTGGGAGACCAGCACCACCGGAGTGCGGCCATCCCTCATCCCCCATTGCTGGTCCCCTCCGGTCCTGCCCTGGTAGGAGCCAGAGCCACCCTGGGACTGTCTGCACCCCGTGCTGCTGGCCCGAGCTGTCCCATCCCCTCCCTGGGTACCAGCACGTCCCCTGCGGCGCCGGCCCGCCGGCCCCATGGCACATGCCGAGGGGTCCCCTGCCCGGGGGGCTGCTTTCTCCTCGCAGGGTAAGGGCTGGGCATTCGCTGGCTGAAGATTATGTAAAAAACCCTCCAACTACAGAGAGATAAGCTCTTTTTAAAAATAGCAAGATCGGGGCGCGCTGGCCAGCCCCTGCCACCTGTTGCTGGCTGCTGGCGCGGTGTATGTTTAGTAAAAGGGCAGATTAGGGAGTTGGCCACCACCTGCCACTTGCTGCCGGTTTATTTATTCCAGGCCCTCTCTGGGAGTCAAGCACCTGCCAGCACCTTTATTTTTAAATATTGGCCTGATTTATTTCCAGAGATAACGGGTCTTTTTACACAGGGCTGCGGAGGGCTGTGCTGTGCTGAGGAGGGGACCATCCTTACCGTCCCTGGGACCCCCAGGCCACTTCCCCAGGACCCAGTGACCCCACGCTGGCCGGAGAGGCAGCATCTTTATTTGCCTTGCGATGGGCTTCTCCCGTTCCACATCTGGCCCGTGATTCCCACAGATGTGCGGGGCCTTGCACCCCACAGCCTGGGGTGGCTGGGTCCGGCCGGATCCCACTCCCCGGCGCAGGAGATGAGTTGGGTGGACATGCCACCTCCCATCCCATGGCCGAGGGAAGGGGAACCGAAACCACGCCTGGGAATGGGCGGCTGGAGCAGAATTAGCAACCAGAGCGCCGAAATGGTGGGGAGGGAGTGGGAAGCGTGGACGTGAGGCAACGCGGGGGTGAGCCGCAAGCTGGGGAGGAAATGGGGAAGGGGCGACGCACCCCCAGCTTCAATGACAAGGCGTGGTTTGCTTCAGGGGCCGGCGAGCCGCAGGAACCGAAATAAAACGTGGCCACAGGGCAGAAAGGGGAACTGAGAGCGTGGTCGGATGGCGCTGGGAGCCAGCTCACTGCGCAGCGGCTCTCGGCGCAGTGCGAGCGCCCGTCCTTTGCTCAGGGACTCGTCTTAAGTGGTTTTCCTGGAGGTGACAGTTAGGAGGTCTTCAGCCTAATGGCTCCTGCCGTCTGTTCCCTGTCTGGCCGCATTAGGTCCCCGTCCCCATCCCTGCAGCGGGCAGGGGCGCCTACCTGGGCCCGCAGAGGCGCGGGAGAGGAGGAGGAGGGTGCGGGCAGGCGGTGGGGCCGATGCTCAGAGGGGAGCGCAGCCCCCCGCGCCGCTGCACCGGTCGGCAAAGCGCCGGGGGTAATGAGGCGTGCGGCCCCCGTCGCCGGGCGGGGATGGCACTGATGGAAGGTGGTTTGAATCAGATGGCAGATGCCACTTGCCATCAGGCCATGCCTCGTCGCCTCTGGAAAGCCAGCGGAGCAGAAGGGCACGGAGCGCGTGAGGTGTGAGGTGGGGTCCCTGTCCACCCCGCGGGGTGGGGTCCTGTCCGCCTCAGCTCCTGCCAGCACCGGGGTGGCAAGGAGCTGGCAGGCTCCCAAAACCTGGGGTGCTTTCCCTCTCCCATTTGACCCGGCGGAGGCGAGGAGCCAGCAGCCCTTGGTGCCAGCGCTGAGGGATGCTCCGGCACCCTGAGCTTTCTGACACCTCCCGTGGTTTCCAAATACAGCCCCAAAATCCGGGTGTGAAGCAGGGTGACCTCCTGCAGGGTCCCAGCACCCAGGGAGCCCCTGGGCCCCCTCGGGGAGGGGGTGCTGGTGCCGAGCCGGGCAGGGGGTGAGGTGTGTGGGGCAGGAGCTGGCTGACAGCAGGGTTTGCAGTAGTGAGCGAGGTCCCAGCTGGACCGGGAGGCTGGACCCAGCAGCTCTGCTGCTTACTGGGATTTAGCACGTATTTAAACCCTCTTACCTAAAGATTCCGGGAAAACAGAGGGGAAAAAAAAAAGCAGGATTTTCAGCTGAAAGGCAGAGACCTTCCCTTTGGTTTGCAGGGCTGAGCTGCGCCAGCAGCCGCCCCAGGCATCGCTGGTAGCAGCTCGGGGTGCCCAGGGGCGAGCAGGGATGGATCAGATGCGGGATTAGGCTTTTCCAGAACCGCTCTCTGCCTTTGCACAGTGCTCTTTGTAAGGGTGCCTGGGGGACCGGAGGATTTTCTTTTTTTGGAAGGGAGAAGGAATAAAGCTCTGCTTGCCACAAGGGATGTGGTTTGGTCCCCAGTGCAATGAACTGAGCAGGGGAGGGAGAGGAGCCGAGGAGTCCCAGCATCACTGGGGAAGCAGAGCGCTGGTTCCTCCCTCGTCCCCGCTGAGCCAGGGTTGTTGTGCCCCGAGCAGAAGTGCTGTGCCAAGACGGGGGGCCGCTGCCTCCCCTTCGCCTCCTCCCTGCCTGCACGTGCTGCCAGTTTCGCTTGGCGGCTGCCGGCGGAGAGGGGAAGGCACGGGGCAGGCGCCAGGGTGGTGTGGGAACCCCGGGGTGCATGTGGTGCCTCCACTGAGGTTTCGGGCTGGCGCTGCGAGAGGAACCGATAACTTCCCCCATCTCGATTTGGGGCTGACTCAGCTCTGACTGGGGCGTCCTGCTGATGCACGGGGCTGCGGAGGGCGGTGGGACCTCCCTACCCTCCTGGGCTGGCGCAGGGGCAGGGTGCAGGGCTCTGACTGTCATCCCCCCCCTGCCCCAGATGCTCTCGGGGGGGCTGCGTGGGCAGACTCTGTGGGCTGCTGGGGCTGGGGGAAGTGGTGGCGAAAGGCTTATCTTCAGCACGCAGGTGGTGGCCTCTGCCCTCCTTCCCACGCGGCAGCAGCCAGTGATGCAGCGCGACACGAGCCGTAGCCACCAGCTGCACCTGGGAAATGGCTCCGTTTCCCAAAAAGCGCACTGGGAGGAATCGCTGGAGCCAGTGACCCCGAAGCCATGGATGTGCCGCAGCAGTGCCGGCAGCCCCTGCTCGCAGGGTAGCACAGAGGGAGGCTCTGTGCCTGGGGACTCAGAGATCCCAAAGAGAGATGCTCCTGTGAGGTACCTGCTCGTCCCTTCCCTCTCTGCCCTGTGGCAGCGTCACCGTGCAGCAGGTAAAGCCCAGGAGCGTGTCCCACGATGGCACCAGGTCCTGGCTGCCTTCGATCATCTTGCGCAGGCAGGGCAGGAGAGGGAGGCAGATCCATCACATTTCTCCAGGGTGGGTTTACCGTGCCCTGTTCTGTGGTTATTCGTTATCTGCCTGCCAAATATTCCCCACCAGCCTGGAGACTTTAAAGCCAGAGGAACGGCTGCGCTCCTCTAATTGACAGATCACAAGCCCTGGGATTTCCCGGCATTAATTTGTGACAAGTGCAATTGCTGAGTATCTCTGTTAGGGAAGAGAAACACAACAAACCGAAGCACAAATCCTGGATTTAGAAGTTGGCAGGGACGGAGGCTCTGTGACGTTCCCTGGCAGGCTGGTCCGTGGGAGGACAGCCGCAGGGCTTCTGGCCGGCGCTGCATCCCAAACTGACCGAGCCTGGCAGCCCCGTCCACCACCAGACCTCGCTGGACCTGCCCTGGGCTGGGCAGAGTTGCTGTAACCTTTTCTCCTGTATCAAGATGGGTTGGTCCTATGTCTCCGTGCCTCAGTTTCTCTCTGTACCTGGGGGGATAACGGCCCTGCCCTGCTGCACCGGGCGATGTGGGAATCAGCCCAGGGATCCACCACTCAATACCAGCGCCACAGGGCCATGCCAGTGCCCAGCATCCACCCAGTTCTCCATTTTCTTCACCGACTGTTGGGGACCGAGCTCGCTGGGGTGGGAAGGAGAGGTGTGTGGAGACGTTACAGAGAAGTGTCCCACCCAAGCCAGCTCTGGAAAGCCAGGCCCCATTGCATCTGGGGTCTGTTTATTTGCTGTGACGCTTTCCTTTGGAGAGATAATGCTAAAAGTATATCTATAAATCACAGAGCTGAAGTGCGAGTGTCCTGGCCTTCATCATCCGTGCAAGCGCTCCCACGAACCATCACTGCAAATCATCTTCCCTTCTCTGCATCCCGAGGCGGCGTGAAGCTGGGGCCGTGTGCGAGCACCTGGCCGTAGGGGCTGTGCCGTGGCTGTGCCATGGGTGGGGGTCTGGTGATGCAGGAGGAACTTGTCTTTCCCTTAAGTCATGCAGGAGCATCCTTCTTGGTGCTGGTGGTCTCAGCACTGCGTAGCTCCTGATGGTGCCACCCTACCTGGCCCTCCTGCCCCATGTCCAAGCACTCGGGCAAGCCCTGCTCACCCTGGCTCCCCGCTGAGGGCTCTGTTTCTGTCCCAACAGCTCAACTCGCCCATGAACCCCGTCAGCAGCTCGGAAGACATTAAGCCACCCCTGGGGCTCAATGGAGTCCTCAAAGTGCCAGCACATCCCTCAGGAACAATGGCCTCCTTCACCAAGCACATATGTGCCATCTGCGGGGACAGATCTTCAGGTAAGGCTGGTGCCTGCCCCAGGAGGGGCTCAGGGCCGTGTGCTCGGGCCGTGCTGGCATCTGGATGCCCTGGGAGAGCGTGACGAGGTTTGTGGGGACTCTCCACTGGGAGAGGAGCTACCCATGCCCTCAGAGGAGGGGACGAGAAGTCCCTAATTGACCAGCCTCCCCCAGCCCCTCTGGTGTGGGGCAGGCTCTGACCCAAGCCAGGAGCAAGTCCCTGCTTAGCAGTGGTGTTAGGTCCTTGGCCCCGAGCAGCGCAGCCCATCTGAAGAAGAGGCGATAGTGAGGATCCCTCTACCCATCCTTTGATCTCTAGCACTCTTGTCACATATTGCCAGATAAAAAGACGTGTGTGAGAGTCTCTCCACTGCTGGGAGAGAAAGATGTGCTAATTCCCTTTATTCTCACGCTGTTTTAAAAGCTTTCCTGTCTTCGCCTGGTTGGTGAGGTCCTCAGGGACACCTCCCGTGCCTGTCAGGCTGCAGGGCTGGAAGAGGAGGGTGGGCGCGTGGTGCAGAGCAGGCAGGGTCCCACGTCCTGTGCGGGGAATCCGGCTGGGTCACGGCGGGGTGCAGGGGCACCCCCTGTCTCACTGCTGTGCTGCCTCACCTCCATCTACGACTAAGAAATGGGGAGGGCTTTTCCTGGGTGTAAGGCAGGTTGTAGCCCACGGAGGGCACCCTGATTTGATGGAAGTCAAGTCAAGGCAAAGCTCTTTAGCACGCAGCTCCGAGAAACCTCTGCTTCCCCCGGACACAACCGGGAGAGGCCCTGGGAAGAGCCGATGGTCTCTGTGGGGAGGGAGAGCAAAAGCGGGGAGCTGGGGGCACCTGGGACACTCGTGGGCCCTTTTAACCCGAACTGCACCCCCCCGCAGGTAAACATTACGGGGTTTACAGCTGCGAGGGCTGCAAAGGCTTCTTCAAGCGCACGGTGCGGAAAGACCTCACCTACACCTGCCGCGACAACAAGGACTGCTTGATCGACAAGCGCCAGCGCAACCGCTGCCAGTACTGCCGCTACCAGAAGTGTCTGGCGATGGGGATGAAGCGAGAAGGTAAGGCAGAGAGAGCCTCGCCCGAGCACCCGCGGGGGCTGCAGGTGCCTTTCCTTCGGTAGGAGGCTCCGGCTGTTGGCAGCACGGCAGCACCACGCGTGCCGGGGCCAGCACGAGCCTCGCCGCGGCTCTTTTTTATGTTTTGCTTTTGCGCCGCAGCTGTGGTCCCCAGAACAGCAGTAAGTCGCAGAGCGGTACCGGATGGTGGATGGTTGCACGTTAGGAAATTTAGTCAGCGCCCAAATGCACCGAGCTCTCCCCTTTCCCTGCAGAGCCCCGCCAAGCAGAGGTGTGGGGCTGAGCGCGTTTCTGGCCCTTCTTTCTCCGTGCGACACGGGATGTCACGTCCTGGAGAACCGGCTGCTGACGAGGGGACGCTGGCGAGATAAAGATCACGTTTAGTCTGCTGGTTACCAATCGCTGTGCTCTGGGGAGGCAGTGAATTGCCATCCCGCTCATCAGAGTCGGCTGCTCGCGCGCCAGTGCCGAGCACCAGCTGCTCTAACTCAGTAGAGTTCCCTAGCAGTGGCAATAGTGGATTATTTTCTCATTGGGAGGAAAAAAGAAATTCAGTCTCGTAAAAAGATAGCCCTCCCCGTACTGGAATTTAAATTTAGGATCTAAAACTCCCTGGCAGTGCCTCCTTTAAATGCTCTTTTTAAGTGCTGACTGTGTCTGTTTCAGACTGCTGGCAGAACAGGCTTTTACCAGACACGATGTGAAAATGACCCCGCGGTGCTGCTCAGTTCTCTGCTGCCTTCTCCCCTTACATCTTCAGAGCCCTGCTTGCCTCCCTGGCCGGCCAATAAACCCATCCCTCCGCCGCCGAGCCGCTCCGGTTGCGGCGAGCAGCGCTGCGGCCGGGGTCTCTTTGAAGAGCACTTAGTCTTGTCTGGAGCATTGATTAAACAGGGCAGCGCCGGAGCTGTGCCGAGTGTTGAGCAGACCCCGCCACGCTCGATTTACGGGGTTACCTAAGGACCCACGAGGCGCCAAGCCTTCAAATGTCAAGGCTGTCTTTGCTGGAGGTGTGGGGGGATTGCAGCTGGGAGGTGGGGGCACTCAAGGGACCCCCCTGGCCCTGCAGAACTTAACCCTTCGCTGCTCAGAAGTCAAGCGTTCTGGCCCAAGCAAGGATGGGTCGCACAGGAGGCAGCGGCTCTGCCAAGCATGGCCATAGGCAGAAACCTGCTTGGAGAGAGCGCACGGTTGGAGCGAGCAGAAGAGATGATAACGCGTTGGCTTTGATAGAAACACAGCGCACAGCTGGAATCTCCAAGGAAACCCACCGGGCAGAGCTTGGGGTGCTCCTGGGCCCGTCCCCATGCTCACACAAAGCAATACATGTTTGATAGAGGACTTCTAAGCTGCTCCTGGAGCCATCACCACGGAGCAGCTGCAGAGCCTCTCAGCTCCTTGTCCTCTACCCTTTCCTCACATCCCGTCTTTCTTCTCCTGTTTGCGTCGTTCGCAGCTTGGTGGGAACGAGAAAACCTCTAGTCTTAAATGGAGAGAGGGAGACTTTCAGAAAAGGCCTCTAAAGATGAGTGGTACAGCGCAGGCGTGGTGCTTCGTGGGCGAGGGGCTGGCATTGCCCTGACTGCTGCGCAGATGGGCAGAGCCACGGAGCGTGGGGGATCCCACGGGAGATGTGTGGCAGCAGGAGGAAACGCAGGGAGGATCTCCAGCCCCGGGAGACTCAGGTGACTAAAAAGAAGCCAGGAAGTCTCCTGTGTGTTCAGGACTTGCTTCTCAGGGGAGAAATGTAGGTGTGGATGGATGTGGAGCATCCCACCACCCCTGGCATCACCTCCGGAGCCTTGCACCGGCGGCTGGGGACCCACTTTCCTTTCAGACCCGTAGAACATCTCAGCCAACGTCTGTAGGGAAAGGAACATCAGCAGTGACGCTTTCACTCTGTCGCCTGCGTTGACACCCTGTGATCGGGTACCTGCTTCGTGCCTACCGTTAACGGTGATTGCGTGGGCAGCACCACTGAAATTACAGGTCCATTAATTAATTTCTAAATGGCGGTGGAATTCCCCAGGGAGCGCGTACAGTATGAGGACTCTATTAATTCATCTTGATTAACATTATCACAATGAATACCAAATGAATTCATAATGATCAGCCAATTATTTAAAAGTGTGACAGATGGGATCTTTGTAACTCTAGAAGTGCACTCAAGCAGTGCTGGCTGATCTTCTGACGCCGGTGCTGCACGAGGACGGCTTCGGAGGAGGTCAGAAAGCCGGTGCGCTGGCAGTCGGTGGATGTTTGGGGTATAATCCCCGTGTAGGGAAAGCTGGAATTACTCCCCTGGTCCCCAGATAAAGCTGTCTCTGGTTAGAAACTTAAAAATCCACAGTGTCTCCTGGCAGGTTTGGAGATGTCCTAGTGTTGTCCTAGACCTGAAAGTGAGAAGTTGGATCTCACTAAGCTTTGGTTTTGAGCAGCTCTTGAGTTTCACGTGTGGTATCCACCTGATTTGGCAACACAATGGCTCCTTCCTGTTGCATCCATCCCAGCTCACTGCTGCCGCCCATCCTTGGCCTTGGCCTTACACCAGTCCCACTGCTTCCACACCACCTCTGCCTTGGGGGGCAGTTTTGGGCTAAATCCTGCATTGCTAATTCCTTTTCCCTGAATTATCACCTACAACATAGCTGGCTTTCTATCCCCTAGTGTAAACTGTTGCATCCTTTCAGTAACAATGTCAGGGTAATGGGCCTCATTTTCCTAAAAAATCCCTTGCTCTGGAGACCTCATTTATAGCTGTGTAAAAGCACAGCAGATTCCTGCTGGGGAAGTCTCTCTCCTGTAGCCCAGAGGTATTTGTACATCATGGAAGTGCAGTAAAACCCTCTAAACTAAGTACTGTAGCTCCTGTGAGAGAATACCAGCTAAAGGTGTCCTGCGTGGTGGTGAGCAGCTCTGCGACCTGCAGAGTGATGCTGGGAAGAAGAGGTGTTTGTAACCAAAAACCTGTGCCAGAAGAGTAAAAGGAAAGGGTCTCTTGCATAGCTAAGAGGCTGGCTTAAAGGTGTTGTCCTGGTTCCGGCTAGGACAGAGTTAATTCTCACGGGAGCTGGGAGAGGAGCTGGAGCTGGTGGCCCCTGTGGCTGGGGACACAGCTGGGACAGGTCACTGACTGCCCACCAGCTGGGATGCTTTACCCAAATTGGCCCAAGGGCTGCTCCATGTCCTGGGCCATCAGGCTCAGGGTATAAAGTGGGGATGGGGCTGGGGGGCAGGTTTGGCTGCTTGGGAGGGAGCTGGGCACCAGGATCCACCCTGACCTGTTGTCCTGTGAGTTACCTGCTTCAGTGTTTTCTGTGATTGGGTTTTGTTTTCCCTCTCTGTTTTCTTTTCCTCTGTTGCTCTCTTAAACTGTTTTTGTCTCAATCCATAAGTTTTGCTGCCTTTTCTTTCCTGATTCTCCTCCCCATTCCACTGGGGAGGGCAGCAGAGGAGTGAGTGAGCGAGCGACTGTGTGGTATTTTTGCTGCTGAGTGGAGCTAAACCATGACAGACTGACTCCAGGGCACCAGGACCTCTTGGGCAGCTGATGGAGCTCTGGAAGAGTTTAATCCTGACACCCGGGGATCTCCAGGTGAACGTGCCAAGAGCAGACCTGGAGGGATGGACCCAGACCACGTGCTCCGGGAAGGAGCCTGGCCAGGGCAGATGAAGTGGTGTGCCCACGGAGGGGAGCGGCAGGGGCTGGCCGTGGGGTGCTGCTGGAGGGATGGGGGATTGCTTCAGGGCTGTGAGGCTTTGCTTTTGCAATCAGGTCTCGGGGATCTTGGCTTAAAGGGGCGCAAGCCTGCAGAAGCGGAAGTTTCCTTCTGGTGCGTGCGTCTCTTCTTGCGGCTGTTAAAAGCATTTAAGATGGATAGCAATGCTGTGCTCGTGCTGAATGAGCCTCGTGGACTCTGAGGTATTGCAGCTATAATAAATAAGCAACTGGGAGCGTTCTTCCCCTATGAATTACTGCCAGCTGTGCGAGGCTTTGGTTTTTGTACTCTGTCTCCCACTAAATACCGGATAGTCAACAAAATTAAGATTACCATCAGGGATCTTGACTAATGCAGGGATTATTATTGTGGGAGTGGTTGTTTGCATTCAGAAGCCTAACTCTCTCTGCTTTATCTGTTATTCATTAGGGTCTAAGGTGCCCGTGTGTCGGCAGCCTTGTGTTTTAAAGGGAAAAAGTGGAAACTGCCTTTGAGTTAGAGAGGCAGAGGTGGGAGTAAACACTGAGGGTCCTGGGATAAAGGCGTCTTGCATGCGATGCTGTTAGCTGGGGTTAAATTCAGAGGTGAAGGGGGTCGTCGCAGACTGCAGACTCCACAGCCTCGCGTTGCAGCACGGCGCTATCTCGTGTGACGAGGTCCCGGCCCCGCCATTGCTGGCAACGCCGCCGGATCGCGCAGCGAGCAGGAAATACCAGCGAGGAGCCCTTTCTCATGCTCCCGCCGGCCGCCCTTGGACGGCTCACAGGGAGCAGACGTTGGGAACCGGCACAGCCTGGCCCCACTCCGTCTTCTGCTTCTCCTTCCCTCAGCGCTGCCTCCGGACATGAGCGGCTCCTCACGTGAGCTGGGCTGCCTCTATGGGACCTGCTGGGCTGCCCAGTTTGTTAACAGGGCTACTGCTTGCTGAGCTGAAGCCTACAGCCTGAGCATGCTGCAGAGCACCGACGACGGCATTTGATGCCGATCGGGTGAAATGGATGTTGATGCGTCTCCGCTGGGAAGCTCATAGCCCATGTGGAGATCAGAAAGGTTGTCCTCCTCCAATGACTGCAGCTCAGGCTGCATAACTTGCCCCCAAAATCATTCCTAAATCCAGGGGCAGGTACTGTAACAGCAGTGGCCTGGGTACAGCGTGGCTGTGTCTTGCCTTCATCGCCTGCTGTGACATGATCCAGTCATGCTCTGAGGATCCAGGACATCTGTCCGGTTGTGTATCTGATCTCTGACTCCAAGACTTCACGAAACTTCGCAGCCTGAGATAATTCCTCCTCCTCTTCCCCTGTGCTGAGGGGTTGGTTTTTCCCCTCTCACTTGCGCTGCCATTGAGCTGAGGGATGTAACCTGGGAGGGGTTTAACTTGCAGCCTTGCAGGGAGTGACTCTAGTCTGCAGCTTGGAGACCTCCATGTGCGTCTGGGGAGCTGCTTAGGTAAATTAGTCCAGAGGGACCAAAGTTTCCTCCTGTTTTAACAAAGCGTGGACGTGGAGCTCACTAACAGCCGTCACTGAGCTGTACCTGATTCCCCCTGCCATGGCTCTGCATTCCCCGGAGCCATCCCAGCTCCCGGAGGATCTCCAGGGAACAAAAAGAGCAAGAGGAGTCTGGGGAGAAAGAGCAGGAATTCAGGTCTCCAACCTGCTGTCCAAGTGAATGGAAAAGCGGGCAAGTGGCCATACCCCGGTGAAGGGGCAGAGTTCAAGAGCACGGTTATTTTTAGTGATAATTTTGGAATGGAAAATGTCTTTCAGCTTAATGAGCTTGTTTCTTACATCCTTTTAAAGTGCTGCTCTCTAAACCAGCTGGTTAAATGATGCTGGGTTTGTTTTTTGGTTTTGAGGATACTCTTATGTTGAGAGAAAGGGTTTGGTTTATGATCTTCTCTCATTGCTGTAGCGATGTTGCTGTTTGCTTATGCTTCACAGTGTCTGGCTTTTGAGAGTGAAGTAAGTTAGCGATTTTTGCTTTTGTTTTCCAGAGCCATTCCCTGTGTGGATTGCCTGCATGGAAGGGTTTCAGTCCACTTTTTAATACGCCATTTCACTGAAGCTACCTCTTTTTTTTTTAATAGCAACACGGTGGTATTTTGCTTGTCTTAAAAAAATGCAGTATTTGATTGAAAATATTGGAGAAGAAAGCACCATTTATTTCTTCTATCTCATTTTTGAGTTTTTTTGCAGTAGTAGAAAGCAAAGCACAAGAAAAACACTGTCTGAAATAGTTTTCCTCAGCGATCGCGGCATTTTTGATACAAACAGGTACCTCTGGCGTAAGCGCTTCAGGGTGCCGATGGTACCCAGCTGAGGGGTAGCTCCATAAAAAGGCAGCAGAGCATAATAAATTCCACCACTGGTGAAACAGAAATCCCCAGTAACCCCCACGCAGCACTGCGTAAATAAAGCAGCCGCCTGCTTGCAGAGGAGACCGAGCAGGTTTGGGTCTTGGAGGCCAGCAGAGCCTCTGGGCTCTCCAGGAGGAGGGTGGTGTGCCCTAGTGATGGCAGGGCATGTCCCCAAAATGCCAGGTGGGAGCGGTCTGGAAAGCGTCATCATCCCTGTTTGCCCTGTGGTTCCCTGCATCTGCCGGGGAAGGGCAAGGAGCAAAAGGGACAAAGGCGGGAGAGGATCAGAGGGTGCTAAGAAGAACGGGAGAGCCAAGGCCAAAAAGTGCATCTTCTGTTCGCCCACAGGAGCCGGGCTGAGCGCTGGCGCCTGTCCCTGGCCGTGCTGGGCTTTCCGTGCCCAGGGACTCTCCACACGCTGGGTCTGTTCCCTGGAGAAAACCCCATTCAGACCATTTTTGGTGGGAGGGAATGATCCTTCTCCCTCCTCCCCCCTGAAAAGAAACAAACCCCAGCCAGTCATCCACGCTGTTGTTCCTGGAAGGATGGGATCTCAGAAACAAGCGCTCATCTGTATTAATGCAGGGTAGGTGGTGGTGAGGAGCCGCCGTAGCCTCCAGCTCTCTCTGAGCAAACAAACAAGCCTGGATGCTCCTGGGGGCAGGGGCTCTCCAAAACCTCTCCACCTCGGTGGAAAATCCTGTTCCCTTCATGCCTCTTCCTCCTCTCATTAACATTCCTCCGGCACAAAAGCGCGGTGCCCGCCGAGCATGGCAGTGGCCGTGAGCGCTCCTGTTGCATCTATGACCAGGCTTTAAAAACAGAGCGTGGACTTGACATCTGCCTTTTTGTTTTTTACATCTAACTGGTGTGCAGATCACAGCATCAAGATTCTCTCCATGAGGCTTAAAAAGGAAAGAACTTTTACCGAAGGGTTGTCGTTCTGGGGTGTTCGCATGGCTCAGAGAGCAGGGACTCAGCAACGTTCATCACAAGGCTTGCGATGAAGCGGCCGGAGTTGGGGATGCTGCAGTGGTTTTCCGGTGGTGTCCTCCATGTCCTCCCCAGAGCCTCAGTGAGCGGCTTGTTCTTCTCCAGCAGCTGGAAAGTTCATTACTGCACCACGAGCAAAGGCAAGGTGTCCAGCATGGATGTGTGCACCAGAGCAGAGGACGGATCTGGTGTTTTTGCACGTCAGCCCTTGGACCTGGGCAGCTGAGGCTCATCCGTGATGCGTGGGACGAGACATTTTGGGTTTTAAAGAGAGAGAGGTCACCAAGAAATTGGTCTTGACACATGGGGCTCTGTATCTTGCTGTACCGTGGCCTGGGGATGTGCAGATGGGCTGGAGAAGCTCGAGATGAAAAATGACAGGAACTGGCCTTAGGCAAGTACAGGCCAAATCAAGCAGAACAACATGAGAGCCTCTTCATCAGGTGCCATGGAAAACGCAGGCTTCTGTCCTTGGCTCAGCTGAGACATAGCTGGAGGAGGTGGGGCTGCCTCCCAGAGCTCCTTGACTACATCTCTTTTTCTTCTCAAGTGGATTGGAAGGTTTAAATGCTTCCCTTATGTTAAGAAAAATCAGGCTAGAAAACCTCTCAACCATACGAGTCTCCTTGAAGGAAAACAAAAGCATTGGCACAGCCATCAACACGGAGGAGAGCGCGGGGAAGCTTATCTCTGACAACACGGGGCTGGTGTGACCGTGGGTTGGGACTGCTTTGCCTCGCAGGAGGGGAGTTTGTGTACGTGCTGGCAGCTGCACCCCAAAGCCAGGCTCAGAGCTGTTGCAGGAGCAAACCTGTTGCATGCATGAAGGATGAAGCTGTTCCCACTTCATTCCTCGAGCTGCCCGTAGGGAGAGAAAATAGCATCTACAGCTGAGGCAACATCTAGAGAAGTTGCTGCCTCACAGCCATCCCCGATGGCTACGTCCAACGCCCAGGGCTGGGCAGGTATCTTGTGGCAGGGATCGCAAAGTGATGGCAGGTTTGTCCTTGCTTTGGAGAGGGTTGTCTGGTCTTGGAAACACGGCGGGTAGCAAAGCAGGTAACGCCCTCCCTGGCAAGGGCTTGGTTTGTCGCTGGTCCTGACGTACTCGGTGAGAATACACCGTCTGCTCTGCCGGCGGTGTCGTCGCTGCCAGCAGCCAGCCGGGCCGGGGCGAGTGTCAGGGTTTGGCGTGGGGTGAGCTGGCTTTCCCTGACCAGGGGAGCGGCAGCGGCAGCTTTCTGGGGTAGCAGCTCGAAGCGCAGATCAATAGGAATAACCCCTTATGTGTATAATCTGTATCCATCTGTCTCCTCCATCTGTCGTTTGTATCGGCTAGGTTCAGCCTAATCATAGCGAACACTGTCGTGATGACCTGTAAGACTCAACTCTCCTGTAACCCTTCAAGGGCATCTGATTCTTCGCCCCCAAGAATGTGACTGTTGGTTTTGATGAGGCTGAGATTTGCAGATTGAAGGCTTTAAGTAGCTACTGTCTCCCCAGACCTCTGCAACGCTTTCCTACAAATCCCGGTGTCCAGCTGCGTCGCTGGCGGCTGAGCGAGAGGATGTGTTTTTGGGACTAACAGCCCTTCCCGGCGGAGCAGCCCCAGCAGCGGAGGTGGTTGATCTTGGAGGAAGGATCCACGCTTTGCACCTTTATCCTTGAGACCTGCTGCGGCTGTGCATCAGGTCTTTGGCATTTAAGTCATGTTATAAAATCCCATTTGTTGAGAGTTTGCCTTTCTCTTAGGCTTTTCTGTTATTTAGTAGGCGTTTTATCTCTTCTAACGTGCCCAAAGGAGTTTTACTGCATCTGTGCTGTTGAAGGATTGGCGTTAAGCAAGAATTTCTGGCCTTTTGATGATGGAGAAAGCAGGAGTAGGGGTGGGGGGAGAAGTTTAAGCAGAGGTTTGTGTTTTTTTTTTTTTTTTTTGTTGGCCTGAAAAAGGGAAGAGAAGACTCCATGCCAGACAAGAGCCAGATGGACAAAAGCCACGAAACAAATCCGAGCTCTGACAGCAGCAGCTTACCTGACTCTGGCAGACCAAGCAGAAGATGTAGCATGGGCCTCGGGAGCCTCTGCAGCCCATAAACTTAAGAGCAGTTTGCAAAAAAATAACCTCTTGATTTTTTTTTTTTGCGTAACAGCTTTCACGTGGAAGGACTCTGAACACCGCTGGCGTGCAGTGAACGGCCACGCCGCACCGGCGGCTGCGGCAGGGCGAGCGGTGGGAATCAGCCCAAACCTTCACGTGCTGGGGTGGAGTTGAGTTAATGGGATCAACGTCCACGCAGGACTCATGTAGCGTGTGTCTTAATTTCCTGGTTTATAAGAAATAAGTTTTCTATTGTAGGTTTTGTTTGCACTTGGCGCAGAGCTGGTCCCACTGATTGCCTGAAAAGCCTTATTGTGTTAGACAGCTCTGATTTCCCTCTGCCCCTGCTGCTTTCTCTTAATTTCACGCAACCAGCTTCAAATTCGGCAGAGAGGTAAAGCGTTAGGATAATTGTCAATAAATAGCAGGCCTTTTACTTTATTGAATGTCTCCTCCAGCCCTGACAAAGAGCTGGGGGAGTTTGGGGGGGTTGCCTCTCATGACCGGTGATGGAAATTCCTGTGGCTTGGGCTCTTCTTGGCTAAACTGGGCCAAAACGGACTGTGGGAAACGGTGGTGCGTGGAAAGGTGTGTGATTTAGGGTATGTAACGTGATGATTGAGAAAGAGAGATAGCGACTGGTGTAACTGTCTGCATAAAGCTGCTTTCCAGGTACAGGGAAGGCGTGTGCGCTGATTTCAAAGGGCGATCATTAATAATAATGCTATTAGCATCTAATAAGTGTTTTTCATCTATGTGCTGTTCAGACACTAGCTCGTCAGCATGTGACCTGCTCCTGGCTAGATTCCTCCTGCCCCGCAGGATTTGGGACAGGTCTCTCCTGTCTGGTTAGAAATTGCCCAGGGACAAAGCCAGGGCGGTGGCTCGTACGGGCGCCTGCCAGCAGATCCCTGCTCCCAGCTCCTGTCCCACGGTGGCACCGTCCTGCGGCCCAGCCTCGCGGCAGCCGTTGGCATCGCTGACAGACCGGGAAACTAGATGCATGACGTGACCTCCGTGGAGATTCAGCACTGACAGGCTCAGAAGATGGGTGAACTCTGGGCCTAGGCTTTACACTGGCTGATCTCTCTTTTATTTAGGATTCCCTTATGCTGTCGCTTCACCTCCCTGTTTTCTTCCCCTGCAGCAGTTCCCATCCCTTTCCCTCTCCCACGGTGACTCGCCCTGTAGCTTCCTTTGCTTTTCATTACGTGTCTTTAACCTTTTTGATTCCAGGGCTTCTCCCCCTGCGGAAAGGGAAGTTTCCCAGCAGAGACCGGGTCTGAGCGGGATTCTCCCTCTCTGTGCTCCCAGGGAAGCAGCTCCCCAAACCTCACACCCCCTTGAGCTACCCAAGCCTGAGACCCGCTGACCACACGGGCGGAAAGGTCAGATGGGAGAACAAGGCGTCAGATGTCTGAGTGATCCTACAGACCTAATGGTGCTTTGGGTTTTCATGGTGAAGTGGCACCTGCAGCTCCGTGGAGCTTTGGGGTCCCAGCTCAGCCCCTGACCAAGAGCTGTAGGCTGACACTGTCCCTTCTCTGTCCACTTCCAGCCGTCCAGGAGGAGAGGCAGCGGGGGAAGGATCGCAACGAGAACGAGGTGGAGTCGACAAGTAGCGCCAACGAGGACATGCCAGTGGAAAAGATCTTGGAAGCTGAACTCGCGGTGGAGCCAAAGACAGAGACGTACATTGAAGCAAATATGGGCTTGACGCCGAGCTCGGTAAGGCACCTCTCCCCTCTACCCCAACCCCAACCCGGGCACTCGGGACAGAAGGGGTGGCTTGTGGGGCATCGGGGTTGACCTAGCACGAATACAGCAGTGAGCCTAGGTCGGGAGCCTTTCCTTATGGGAAAGGAAATAGAGCTCAGAAATGCAACTTCTTAGCTCTGCCATGGATGCCGTGTGTGAGCTTAGGTGAAAGGATGAGGGAGGCAAACCCCTCTGCCCCCACCCAACCACCAGCATTGGTACTTTTCTGTCTCAGGAACAGACACTGTAAGGCATAATTAGAAGGGCTCACAGAGATGGTTTTATTTTAGCTGACAGCCCTTAGTGCTAAAAGGCAGGAAGACACCCCACGCTCTGAAGAGTTTAGAGTCCAATTAAGCCAATAAACAGACCTGTGTGGCTGAAGTGCAAAGAGATAAGAGCTGTAAAATGAGGGTGTGACTTTTCAGATGCAGATTATACAGCTGCTTGGCTCTAAGAAGAGAAAACCTGGAGAAGTTTGCTTTCAAGTTTCTTTCCCATTTAGAAGCTTGCGGTACAACTGGGCCTGCTGGAAGCATCTGGGCTCTAACAGGACCTTGTGTAAACAGGAGATAGCTGACAGGGAAACAGGAGAAGAGTGAGAAGCTGTGATGAGGGAAACTGCCTTGGTCTCAACTGTCTTTCCTTAGAGATTCCCTTATCAGCAAGTTGTAGCCTTGCCTGGAGAAAGCCTCTCTGCAAAGCAGCTGCCTCCAAATGTGAGAGCCAACCTATCCTCTGAAATTCTGTTTCTAGGACAGACCCTGTGCAAAGCCCTCGTAAAGAGCCCTGTTGCAGAGAAAGTGCGCGCTGCCCAGTCTGGGCAGCACTGAGGATGCCGTCCCTGTTCCCCTCGAAGTGGTGGGAATGGAGGAATGCCTCTGAAAGGCAGGACTGCGATTGAGTCAACTAACACAGCAGCAGGGTCAGGAGGGGGACTCATTACCCCCACCCCTGGGTGCACTGGGGCATCTCAGAGCAAAGAGGGGGAGGGAGAGGGGAAAAAAATAAATTGCCATACACTGTAGTGCATATGCTTTTTGAGCCAGGGTCAGCTGCACATGTTTAATTTCCCATCTGCCTTACGGCGATGCCTCCTGGTAGGCACACGCCATGGCATGCTGCGTTAGCAGGAGGGGGCACCGCCGCTGCAGGGTGTCGGCGGGGCTGTGAAGGGTGTAAATTACCCCAGGGCCCTGCTAACTGTTGCCTGCCTTGCTGTTGGGGAGCGGGGAGCATCTCCTGGCTGCCTTGCAGCCCTTCATGGGGACACAGAGGTGCAAGTTGGCTACCCAGGACCATACGCTGAAATACCCCTCTGTTTCCGATTGCTCTGTGCCTAGAGGTCTGTGAGGCTGGGCTGATGAAATGCAGCTATCGCTAGCAAGTGGAAGGACTCTGCAGTATTTATTTTCTGCTTCAATAGTACTTTAGCTCTTTCTTTATACGAGGCTTGGAGGATTGAGTCAGGCATACCTTATCTTCTTGACAGAAGATCTCAGAGTCAGGAGTCTAAGTCTTGACTGCCTCTATGGGATGCTCTTCTTGGCCTTTACTTACAAGGACACTTTATGGCTGGCTTGTTAGGTGAGGCTTTTCCTTGCATAAGGCTTCCTCCTACGAACGGAGGCAATTCCTCAGCGGAATTCTCCAGAAGCAAATACAGTGCCGTGGTGCTTGCCTGCATTTGAGAGCAGCGATGCCGGAGGGTCCCATCGCCAGGAAACTGCAAGGGGCTTTTTTGGAGGAGGCAGCTCAGGCATGGTTAGCAAGGGGCTCAGAGAGGCTCTGACAGCTCTCAGGATTAAAAATACTTCAGGGGAGTTGTAGCTAGCGTTGTGCTGACTTGAAAACAAACCCCAGAGAGCGGGGCTGAAATAAATGGCTTCGTCTGGCGCTGCGTCTCCTCAGCCTCTTGTAGCAAATTGAAAGCTGGTTCCTGCATAATTCAACACGCATTACGGTGAACAAGGATGTGTGTTGCATCTAAATAGAAGCAGGAGGCTTGTTGAAATGCTCTATTATTGCCAAGCGGCTTCTGTCGATGAGGTGACATTTGTAGCAGGTTTAGCAGATGTATGAGATCAGCAGCTCCCAGTGCCGAGGCCACCGGATGAGGCCAGGAAAACGAAGGAGCTGCCCTCTTCCCAACCTCCCCAGAGAGCCTGTGTGATGGAAAGGCAGACAAATCCAGTTCCTAATAGACACAGGGTAAAACACAAGATGTTTCCTGTTAGCCTGGTATGTTGGGTCCTTTCATTTGCACCTGTGCACCTCAGTGCACCTGCATGGAACGCTGCAGGTGAGCTGGAGAGCTCCGGCGCTTGCAAGGATGTTTCCGCTGGGCTGGGGTGGAGGTGGCAGGGTGCTGTAGGAGATAACGCCCTCCTCACCCTCCTCATGTCTGTGACTGTCACCTTGTGCCACGGTGCCCTGGCTGCTCTGAGAGCAGAGATCCCAACTCTGGTTGAGGGAGGTCCCTCTGCTTTGCCAGGCTGGCACTGTTGTTTTTTTTTCCATCTAGGACAATGTGAGACCCAGCTGTGGAGCTTCAGCAGTTCTTTGAGCTGGTAAAAGAGGAGGGCAGGGGGGCTGCAGCCCCTGAGCTGTTCCAATAGCTCTGGTATCTAAACAGGTTGTTGCTGTTGAAGTGTGCTCTGTCCCATGGCTCTGTCCTGACGCCTTGGTTGATGCCAGGGAGGATGGAGTATGTTCATGGGTTGAAGCCCATGGTGGGGTGTGACCCTCGTGGGTGGCATGGACAGGATGGGGAGGGCAGAAAGCAGCTCAAAGGGATGTGCCCCTGCAACTCTGCTCTCCGGCCTTGGGTGGAAGAACAGTGCCAAGACATAGTGTTTTGATGACCATCACTAAAACACTCACTTGAAGTAATTGCAGCAGTGAGCCCCTGATAACAGCTCTTCAGTCGCTGCAAATAGCCGCTAATTGCGAGGGGTTGTCTGGCTGCTGACCCTGGCAAAGGGGATGAACCCGTCAGGAGGTTCCCACAAGCTGTAACTGGGCATGGCTGCAGGGTTCCTCCTCGCTGTGTGTCCCAGCGCGCCCCCAGACCCCCTGTGATCCTTGTCGCTCCGGAGCTGGGTGCTGGCTGTACGCCCTGGCCGTACCAGTCCCTGGGCATTATGATGGGGCGTCAGGATGGGTTTGCCTCTGCCCTGTGTCCCCAGCAGCCGTGAAGCTGGGCTCACGCAGTGTGAATGCCACCTTGGATGGGCTCCTGGCCACTGAAAGGCAAAGCCTGTAACTGAGAGGTGCTATCCCCATTAGCTCTTAATTGGCCTTTGAACGGCTGGTTTCAAGTCACCATTTTCTGGAAGATGTCTCCAAGCTCCGATTTTCCAGAAGGATCAGGTGCCTGCGTGTCCTTTCATTCTGTCACACTCCGGCACTGTGCCCTTGCTATTTACTGCAGGAAGGGATTTGCTTACCGTACGCGGGGAGGGTTTCGAGCACCGCTCCGCAGATCCCCTCCTGGAGACAGGCAGGGCCCTTTCGGCCGGCCGGGATGATACTTTTAGCTGCTTCTTGAGCTACGGTGACTAAGTTCTGCCAGGAAGCACCGTGGTGGTTCCAGGAACTGCCATCTGAGGTGTAATTAAAGGCTGGGCCCCTCGCTGAGGCTTTGTACGAAAGCACGGAAGGCTGGGTACAGCTTGTGCCGCCTGCGGAGCAGCGGTGATGCAGCCTGGGCTGGGAGACGCCCTGCATCGGGGCAACTCCTAGAGAGGGTGACAACCTGCCCAGAACAGCCCCTGATAAAAGCTTGGGCAAAAACATCTCACTTGCCTAAAATACCCGTTTCATGAGGCTGTGGAGGCACTGGCTGCTTCATGGGTCGTGTTCTGCTGGACTACGGGGTCTCCTGTAAGTTGTTTCCTGCTCCAGGGTGTCCAGATGTCCTGCCCTGTGAGAGCTGGGAGGCCTGGGTTCTCCACCTGGCCGCTCCAGATTGCTGGCCAAACTGGGATGACTTGAAGTTGGTGATGTTCCTATAGCCTGCGCCAAGGGTGTCCCTTCTCACCCTTCCTGCAAATGCCTCCGAATGCAGACATTTCCCATGAAATGAAACACTTAACCCCACACTCCTCCTGCTCAGTTTAGGATTTTCCTCTTGTCCGGAGGAAATCCTCTTTTTTCCCCTCTTTTGGGGAAGAGCCCACTCTCTGCTCACATCTCCTTTCCCAGGGAAGACCCCCGCTCCCTCGAAGTGAGACTCCCCTGCCCTTGCACCCCTCGGGGAGCTGCTGGAGATGGGCAGAGCAAGGAGGGCAAAATCCCTGGAACGATGCTCCCCGCTCCTCAGCTGCGCCGCTGAACGCGTGCCCATTCCCATCCATCTCCGCACGCAACAGGTGAAAATACTCCGAAGGCGGGTGCCTCTGAGCTTGCCAGGTGCTGGTTATTTTAAGCCTGGAGAATGGGAGATGTTGGCCACTGAGGCACAGAGTTTGTGTGTGCTGCCAGGGGACAGCGGAGGGGACTGGGCAGGAGTGGGACGCGGCAGCGTGGTCTTCATCTGCCCGGCCTGGGAGAGGGATTTGCCACAGGAATGGCCTTGGCCTGTGGAAACCGAGACTTGCAGGAGGGAGAGGTTAGGCTGGCGTTGGTGTCTGCTCTGCCTCCGAATTCACACCCCTTTCCCCTGGATTGCAAATCCAGGGATGAAGTAAGGACTCCTCCTCCGATTTGGAAACAGCTCTTTTAAGGACGTGGAAGAAAAACAATTGTACAATCAAAGCTGTGAGGTATCAGCAGAGATTACGGTGGGATATGTGGAGGGGCTCATACATCCCTGTCTGGAGGGGTAAACCCTGCGTACACACGTGTACTGGTGAGGTCTGCCTTCGCTGGGCTTGGACAGGCCCTTCCAGCTCCTCATCACAAGCCCACTTGAGCTGTTAGCAGTTCCTTTAAACAGGGATTTGGTGTGTTTAGGCTGACTGTCCTCCTTGAGAGCAGATGGTTTTTGTTACGGGATAATATTTCAAAGGAAAGGGTTTTTTCTCTGTCTTTTTTTTTTTTCTTTTTGTCTGTTAATGCCTCCTCTGGTGCTGGTTTATCAAGCTGGGAGATGCTGGCATGGAGAACGTGCGTGCCGCATGGGTGTGGGAGCCTGCCCATCCATCCCTGGGCTGGAGCTGGTTTGGTTCATCCATCAGCGTGATGGATTTTTGGGTCTCAACACTCCTGGTTCCTCTTTTGGAGCTTCCTAGAAACTGCTTAAAACCATGTGGTGAGGAAGCCAAGTCAGCTCCTTTCCTTGTGACTGATAACATCTGCTTCTGGGGTGCTCCTGTCTTTGGGGTCCTTCGCTGCAGCAGGGAGGCCGCGAGACCCTCCAGCCGCTCCTCCCGCCTCTCCTCTCCTCCTCGCTCTGCCTTCTCCCAGCCTCTCACTCTCCTTTTCTTGGCAGCCCAATGACCCGGTGACGAACATATGCCAGGCGGCAGACAAACAGCTCTTCACCCTGGTCGAGTGGGCCAAGAGGATCCCGCACTTCTCCGAGCTGCCCCTGGACGACCAGGTCATCTTGCTCAGAGCAGGTGAGTGGGACTTGTCCCCCCCGCGTGGGCTCCGGCACGGGGCCGCGGGAGCGCGGCATCTCGACGGTGACAGGTATTCTGCTTCGATTTAGGTCCCGGCAACTTGAAAGCCGTTAACCGATTCTGAGTAATAACCTCTGATAATTCAATTGCTAAATAGGATTTAAAAAGCCCCAAGGGACGCGTCGCTGAATGCGATCCAAAATGTTGCACCAGCTGCCAATCAGCTGAAAAACGGCCCGGCTTCACCTCTGGTGAGCGAGGCGCTGGGAGATGTGCGCTGGGTGGTTTAAACCAAGGGAGCCACACGCTGCCTTCCTCCCCGGCTGGGTCTTGAAAGACCAAGTGGGCTTGGGACTGCGTGAAATTTCATCTGAAATGTTTGATCATAATTAAAACCAGAAAGGGGAGGAAAAAAAAATATATCGCCCTCCTTCTCCCACCCACCAAGATGAAAATAAAATTTGCCGGGTTTATTTTAAATTTCCTTGTGCGGCAGGGGGTCTGCAGGAGCAGAGGCTTTGGGAGGTGAAAAGCAGTTGGCTGTAAAAAGGGTCTTCTCCCGTCGAGTAAATCCAAGCTCCTGCTGCTGGCAGGTTATGGGCAAAGATCGAGGAGGGCAAGGAATCAAGAGCCGAGCTCGGCGAGGGTGCATTTTAGGCATGAAGCTCTGTGCATAACTCTAATCATCAGATAAGTGATTAAAAAGGCTTTGGCTTGCCGCAGCGGGGCGTTTTGCTCCCTTAAACAAAGAGGAAGGCAAGTTGTCAGTGGGACACATGAAGCCGCTTCCGGCGTATGACAAACTCCACGTGAAGGGCGAGATTGGGAGGGGAAACGAGGAGAGCGTGAGGGCTGGCGGGGTACCCAGCTCCCCGCTTGGCAACGAGAGACACCAACCTCGACTGCTCGAAGTCGTCAAGGGAATTCAGAAGGGAATGATGGAGGAGTCTGGTCCAGAGCTGGTGAGCTACCTGGAGCAAACCAGCCCGGCAGCTAAACCTGAGCAAGCCACGGACTCTGAAGTCCCTGGTAGTTTTAAAAGTTCCCCTTGTTTCCCCAAAATGCCCTTACGTAGGGCATTCAAGAGGGGAAAACCCTGCAGGGGTGTGTGCTCCTCTCTCTGCACTCTCTGGCCGCTGGTTAATGGGCTCTGCAGATGAGACGCTGCTGATTCACCTTGGTGGTTCATGGCTGCTGACTGTAGAAAGTGTATGCCCCAAGATAAACGCCCGTGAAATTGGACAGGAAAGTGCTTTAAGAACCAAGTGCAAAGTATTCACTTTGACACAAAATGTAGGAACTGCCAGAACTCCTCTGGTCCAAGGTCTGTCCAGGAGAAGGTGTCAGGGCTCCAGAGGGGTTGGCGTTTCCCCCTTCCCACCATGCAGACACTGGCTGTCATTCTGTTTAATAAAGCTGACTGTAGCCCAAATGCTCGAATCTTAATACTTTCTGCAGTTTTTAATTGACTGTCAGCCCGTGTAACTGCGTGCCTTGGCCCTACGTACAAACACCCGCTCCCTCTTGCAACCTCTCTGAAATCCTTGACCTCGCTGGTTTCTGGGCGATTAAGTCGCAGCGTTTACTGGTGTAGGTTTTCCGCCCTTCTTATATTACCGAAAGGAGATTTTTATAGTCACATTTCATCTAATGGTTACAGCAGTGTGCTGGGAATGGAGAATTTGGGGGGTTTATGCTTGCTGCGGACCTGGCCGAGGCCCATATGCCCTCCCTGGCTGGCACCGGCTGGCCCTGTGGTGAAGGTGCTCCTCCAGCTTTTCCGTGGGTGTGAATATTGCCAGGGCTGGCTCAGGGCCCTCTCTGGAAAACACAAAAAATGTGTTTTTGAAGAGGGTCTCTAGAGCTGGTTGTGAGAGTGGATGAGCAGGGGAAGCGTCTCTATAGAAATCTTTGAGGGCTTTCTGCAAGTGCTGCACGGAGGAGCTGGATTTGGACAAAAAGCTGCCTCTTTGTGAAATGGAAACAAAACCCACAACAACAGGATTTTTCTTTCTCTTTAGAAGGAGGCTAGTGAAAGCTGAACTGGAGACTTTCTGACCTGATGTTCTCTCCTTTGTGCTGGCTGCTTGTTACGACCAGCTCCGAGCTGGTGTCGTGGAGGGGCTGCTCCATGGGGCCGGAGGAGAGGGGGCTGCACCCCCATCGCATCCCGAATTCCACGGTGGCTCTATCCCCGTGGCCGTGAGGCGGGCTGAGCACCCGGAGCAGCTCCGATGGGCTCCCTGCTCCCAGCATCTCTGTCGGGGCCTCAGATAACCTCCCCCAAGTCTTTTAACCAGTGGCTCTATCTATTATTGAGTGGGGAGAGCGGCCTGCTGAGAACAGCTGCCCATGAAATATTTAAGTATTAAAATTTAGCTGAGAGCGTCAGTCGGGTTCAGTCATGCATCCTCGGAGGCAGAATTAAGTGGAGCACGCATCTTTGGAGGAGCGGTGCTGGATGGGCTGGCAGTAGTTTTCCTCTGATCTTGAATCATTTAAAAATCTTCCCTCTCTGAGCTTTTTGGAGAAGGAAACCCAACTTTTTAAGCCTGTTTTCCCTGGGTTTTCTTGTTTCCAAGCTGGGAATGGGAATAACCCAATGTTTTCTCTGCAGCGAGGCCAGCCTGGCAAAGGATGCTGAGCGCTGTCTGTGCAGCCACAGTTCATTTTAAAGGGCTGGTGGGGAAATTTGGTGGTGAGATGGGCTAGCACGATGGTCACTGTGCTGCCAGGTGCCTTCCCTACCCCAGAGGAGCTGAAGCATCTCCAGAGGCTGTAGCCATCTCGTTTGAGAAACAAGTCACAAGAGTCAAATAAACCTGCTCTGCTTCTCCAGAGCTTGGGCTGAAATGCAAAACTCCTTGGGCAGGTTGGTTTGATCTCTAACTCAAATTTGCTGCCGGGGTTATAACTCATTTTTCCTGGTTGCCTCTTTATCTCGTCAGCTCTTTGGGGATGCTCTGGTGAAAGCAGCGGGAAGAAATAGCTTCCCTGTTTCAGCTGAAACATCCCAGCTCCAGATGAGAATAATCCAGCTGAAGGATGCTGGTGAACTCCTTAGCTGGAATAAGCCCAGCACAGATGTCGGCGGCACCCCGCAGCCTCACCGCTTTCACCTATTCTCGGCGAGCCCAGGGCTGGATTCGGGGCTGTGTGGAGCCGCGGCTGAGGGGTGTTGGGTGATGGTTGGGGTGTGAAGCTGGTGCCGTGGAGGGTTGTTACGCAGCGGCTCTGGTTTCTGTTGGTTGGAGGTGCGTGGAGGGGCTGGGTGTGACGGCTGGTGGGAGGCACCCGCCACGCCTTTCTGTGGGTCTGGCTCCCCTCAGCCGTGGAGCACGGTTCCTGCTGGCTCCTGGTGCGGTCCCACGTCTGCTCCTCCGTCCTCCTTGGGTTTCAGAGTGTTGCAATCCCTCTGCAAGTGCCAGGCCTCACCCAGTAAACAGCCAAACAAATGTTGCTGTGGTTGGGGTGGAAACATCCTGTGGCCACTTAGGAAAGAGTGAACTTTATTCCTTGTCAACATTTCTGATGGCACAACCCATCTCTGCAGCAGTAGGTAAATCCAGCACACGTGGGCCTTGTGTTTGTTCCCGTCAGTGAGAAAAGACGTGTTTCTGTGGCGGGAGAGGAGGTGAAGGATGTTATTGCATTGCTTTTCCAGCTTGGGGAAAAATAAAATAAATCAAATATCCTGATGTTTCTGGACCCTGACAAACAGCCCTGTGTTCTGGACACCGGAACGTTTTCAGGCCAGGTGAATCACACGTGGCGAGCGTGGGACGCCCCAGGATTGCAGGACACCCATCTTGTCTTATTGAAGATGCCTGTTGTGGTTCAAAGTCACCAGAATTTCCACCCTTCAAACTTTACAGCATTTCTTCTTGTTAGAGGTTTGTTTCAGGCATTCTTGAGAATTTGAAGATGTGTTAAATTAGGAAGGGGAGCTGGAAGGCGAGGAGGGAGGTTGCATCTTCCTTTCTTTCCCCGTTTGTCAGTAGCCCAGACTGCTCCCATGGTGTCTGGGCTCAGAGGAGGTGTTTCCCTGTCTCCTGAAGCAGCATGTCCAGTAACTAGTAAGACAAAAGCTGGTTTCCAGGAGGTGATGGAAAGCTGTTAGTGGAGCACTCATGGACGTGGGACATCCCTGTGCGGGTGAGAGGAGAGGCAATCCCTTCCTGTGTTTGTATGGCGGAAACTTGCGAGCCAGAGTTTTTGTGGTCCTGATTTACACAGCTGAATAATTGTGAATGAACTTCTCTGCCCCATTATGGCCTGAAAATGAGCCCAATTAGCTGACATAAAGCGTTAATAGGTCTTTAACTGCTCAGAGGCACGGAGTCTGAGGTCAGAGGAGGCTCTGCACCCACTCCTGGGTTCGCAGTGAGAGGAGCAGGGCAGCGAGCTGTTTGCTCTGGTGCCTGCAGGGTTTATAGAGGAAACTGCTTCCCTTCTAGCATTATATTTTTAGTGCATTTGTTCCTTAATGGTTTTTTCCTTCCCTGGCATCCAAGAAAGGGTTGGCTTCCCCCTCCCTTCCCATATCCAGCCTCGTTACTCTAGCTAAGGTGGTTCTTGAGCAGTTTCCTCCTCCGCACCGGGGCGGTGATGTTGCTGGTTCCCGAACCCGCTGAGGACCCCATGGCTCTAACCTACGGCCTTGGTTGTTTTCTCCTCCCCAGGGTGGAATGAGCTCCTAATCGCCTCCTTCTCCCACCGCTCCATAGCCGTGAAAGACGGGATACTCTTAGCCACCGGGCTCCACGTGCACCGGAACAGCGCGCACAGTGCTGGCGTCGGGGCCATCTTTGACAGGTGGGCAGGGGGAGGGACGGACGGTGGGGAACACCTCTCAGGCCACGTTGTCCAGACGTAGAGTCACAGAAAGGTTTGAGTGGGAAGGGACCTTTAAAGCCCACCCAGTCCAACCCCCCTGCCAGGAGCAGGGACATCTCCAACCAGATCAGGTGGCTCAGAGCCCCGGCCAACCTGGCCTGGAATGTTTCCAGGGATGGGGCATCCACCACCTCTCTGGGCAACCTGGGCCAGTGTTCCACCACCCTCAGGGTAAAAAATTTCTTCCTTTTATTTAGTAGAAATCTATCTCCTCCTAGTCTGAAGCCATTACGAGGAGGTAGTGGGTCATCCTCATCTCTGTCTCTGCACTGATCTCTGTTCCCTGCGTTGCAAGCTGCTTGAGGGGCTGGATGGAGATGTGTTGGCTCGTGGACTAGTACTCAGAGGAGCTCGGGCTGAGACGTGTCCATCCCGCGGCATGTGTGGAAACGTCACGGTCATTGCTGCAGGCAACAACGTTCAATCCCTCCTCTTAAACCTGTAGAAACCAGCAGCCTGAAATAGTCAGGGAGAAGGCTGCCCAGAGCAAATCAAAGCCTCTGTCATGGGGTCCAGATGCTTTCTAATGTTACGAGGAGGCCACCTCTTTATTTCTTTTCATCTTTAATTGGACCAAGACGCAATTTTATTTTCACAATGGAAAAGCACCAGAAATACCCAGCGGGTTCCACACGCGTATCCCGAGGGCTCTTTAATCTCATGCTTTGGGAAAATGTTTTAAAGCCAGACTGTCAGGGTGTTTGACCCACAGTGCGTCTCCAGACGCTGTGAAAATGGTGGCTTTTCTCTGCCCGAGACTCATCTTCAGACGACTTAGTTGAAGCCGAATCACCTTTGCTGCTTTGCTTTGCAAGGAAATTGTTCTTCAGATCTGGGTGACATAATTTTTTTCCTGTGAGGTCATAAGTGCAAGATCATGACTTCACTGCAGGATCTAACAGAAAAAACTGGGCAATCAGTGGAAAATATTTCAAGACCGACACCTGCAGTAATAGCAAAGGGAGTAATAAAAATTACCGGCAGAGGAAATTGCTTTTAGATACCTGTTGGGGTTTTTTTTATATTATTTTTTATTTTTAGGCAGCTTTCTCAGGTGTCAAAGCCTCTCAGTGAATGTATGAAGTCAGTTTTTATGGTCCCAGTCGTATCTCACAGGAACTACTGATGTTCCTAATGAGCTATTTTTGATACAGGAGGAAAATGAGGGCATATCCTCAGCTGGTAGAAGCAAGCGCTATCCCATGATTTCATTAACCGTGCACCGGAGGACCTCGCTCTGGGTCTGACACCTGGGTGTTTTCTTGTTTCTTTTTAACGCTGACGCCTGTGATTTCTGTGTCCTTTGCAGAGTACTGACAGAACTCGTGTCAAAAATGCGAGACATGCAGATGGACAAGACAGAGCTAGGCTGCCTGCGAGCCATTGTCCTCTTCAACCCCGGTACATGCCGTTACCTCCTCTCCTCTCTTGGCTGATGCTGTGTCCTTTGGGCTCCTTTTCTTACCTATAAAGCTCCATTGCAAATAACTGGGGGCACCCAGCTGCCGGGGACGGGGCGAGAAGGAAGAGAGACACGGGTGAAGGTCAAATTAAGTGCTGCACGTGCATCTGCCACCTTACAAGATGTGCTTTGCGGGTCAGGGATGGATCTGGACCCACACCCAGTATTGCTCTCCGGGTCTCCCTTTCCAAGGGGTGTTTGCCCCTTTGCAGAGGGCAGCACGGTTTCGTGGTCCAAAATATTCTCCGGGCAGGGCCCAGCCTTGGCCAGGACTCGGCCAAGGAGATGGCGAATGCCGCTGTTGGAGCTGCCTCCTGCTGATGGGCTGAGTTCTCAGCTGAGCTTGAGGGCCTTTGGCTTGATCAGCATTACACAGACTTCCTATTTTCAGTTTCACAGTGACTCTGTAAAGAGAAAGGTCTGGTGCTTGAGGGAGTTGTCCCTGAATAGGAGCAAAAATAAACCTAGATATCCTTTAAGAGAAAAGTATGGATTAGAGCAAAGTTAGAGCATGGACATTATTGTCCTCTGTTTCCCCATCTCAACATCCAAGGGCTTTTAATTAACTGCATTCCTGGAAAAGCCCTCTGCAAACCTGGAGAAGGGTGAAAGGCGTGAAACGTGCTCATAAAATACACAAGAATTTTATTTTTGGTTTGCAACCTGCTTAGTTTTCCAGACTCCAGGAGGCTTCACGCTGCTGGCTTTTCCCCGTTGGCCCCAGCTGCTCAGGGGAAGGAGGAGGTTTGGTGCCGGGCGTTGTGTCCGACGTTTCAGAGAGCAGAGCCCTGCTGCAGCAGCAGACAGACCTGTGCAGATACCTGTGTGGCTCTTTTGGGGGTTCCCTAGGTTTTAGAGCAGGTCAGAAGTAGACGGCAGCCGAGGACAGACCTCCACATCTGCGGCCGCCCCGTCCCCTCCCTGCCCTCGCCACAGCACGGTTTGTGCCCAAGCATGGCTCTTTCTCTGGCCTTTCCCATTGAACCCAGGCCAGGGCGTTTCAGCAGGGTTGATTGCTGGTTTGGGTTTGTTTTCCTGCTTGACTTCCCCCCTCCCCCCCAGCCCCTGCCCCTTGTAATCACCAGTAATTTATTGTCTGTCGTTTGGGATTAGCCGTGTATGGTAAAAGAAGGGGAATCTGGAGAGGTTCCCGTGGCGCACGTGCTTAGGGATATCGATTGCTGGACTGTCCCTTTCACCCTGCTAAAAACAGACCCTCGCCATGTCGCGGGGACCTGCCGGAGCGGGGGCTTTTCCTCCTGCTTCGTGCTGGAGGGAGAAATCCCACAAGCCCAGGACTTGAGCGGGGCTTAAACCCTTTAAATGAGGGTCTGTGGCTGCTGGAATGAGCCAGAATGGGTGGGGTTGGGGGTAGGAGGTGAGGTAAAGCGGATCTGCAGTCGCAGGGCAAAGCTTTCAGGGCTGGGATGCTCCTTGGGAGGTGTCAGGTACTGCCCCAAATTCCTGGGATTCAGGCCCCGCATCCACACTGTGCCCTGGTCTGGTGGTGCAGGGAGGGATGGAGGGGGCTGGGGGATGCACAGAGGAGGGGCCCTTGCCTGCCTGGAAAGCCTGGAAGTTTTTGGTTGATGGTCCTTCCCTTGCCTTTCAGACTCAAAAGGTCTCTCCAACCCGGCCGAAGTGGAGGCGTTACGGGAGAAGGTGTACGCATCGCTAGAGGCATACTGCAAACACAAATACCCCGACCAGCCCGGGAGGTGAGTCGCTGCCTGGGCCCCATCCTGCAGCCTCGCGCCCCCAAAAAGCCCCGAGCAACGGGTGCTGCAGCCCAGGACTGGGTCTCAGTGCCGACCTTGGGTCGCTGCACCTGCAGCTGCTGGGTCCCTTCTGTTTAGGACTCAAACATCTGGGAGTGAACGGTTCTCTGCAGAAAAAAACCAACTCATTTCTACCTGTTTCGGCTACGAACGTCCCTAGAAAATCCCCCTGTGAAGTGCAGAGAGGTCTTTGTTCCCGTGCCAGGAAATGTAACGCAGCCCGGACGAGCCCCGGCTCCTGCGGCCGCAGCGGTGGGATGAGCGCACGGGGGAAGGGGTATCATTTCCCTTTTGGCAACCACGGAGAGCAAACCGCAGCGAAAATAAGACGCACACGGAGTTAATTTTCAGTGGCAGATGAGCATCATTGCTGGGAAGCGAAAGCCTCAATTGATGCTCTTTTTCTCCCCTCCCCTCCTCCCCCAATCCAACTGGGAATGGGAGGGGGAATTAGGAATGCTTTCCTGGACCGCTCTGGAGCTGAGTGGGCGCATTTTCCCAGTTACAGCCTGAAGCTGGCAACTGCCAGTTAAGTTACTGACAGTCATTTGAGAAACCAAGCAAAACACTGGAAACTACTGCCGGTGCCTATCGCTGCTGAGGCGTGAATGTTGGGAAAAACAGCCCGGGCAACTGGGATTTGCATCTCACCTGCATTCCCAGTCTTGTATGTCTGGATGGTTAAATAAAAAAAAAAAAAAAAAAAAAAAAGATGCTTTTACAGCAATGAATGCAGTGGGCAGATCACACCCTCAGAAGTAATATGGGATTTATTTTTTCCTTGCTTTGGATACCGATGCGCTGGCAGATGAGAAAAGATGCATTGTTAAGGGGCTTCTCGGATGTTGGCGGTTGGCTTGTGGCGGGAGAGTTAGGATGAGGGTCCGTGGGGTGTGTTTGCGGTGAGGAGAGGAGTGAGGGATGAGCACGGAGCAGGGGTGGTTACCTCTCCTTTCCCAAGTGGTTTGTGTGGACCTCAGGCCAACTCAAGCCAACTCCTCTTCCAAAAAACGTTATTAAATTGCAGTTCCTAAGCAAATCCAGGCCCAGACCCTGGCCTTTGGCTGTTCTGGTGTTTCAGAAGAGCTCTGCTCCCCTCGGGGCTCCCAGCCAGGAGCCAGCCGTACCTGGCACAAGGAGAGCTGCCTTGGGAATGGTGGCCAGCAGCTCTCCTGGATCATTCCCTGATGGGCTGCACTCTGTACTTCGCACAGGCGTCCCGTGTCCGCAGCTGAGTCACGCTGCCCTGGCCCGCCGCTGCTCGCTGCCGCAGGCTGAGGTGGGGTGGGCAAGGGGGTGGCACAGGAACAGCCCCGCTCTTCAGCAGCCAAACCACCATGAAGCCGCTGTGTATGATGGAGCAAAGCCAAAATTGGTTCCCCAGGGCTCCACCTCAATGATCAATGATGTGTAAGGGAGGTCTGGTAGCTGCACCAGAGGCTCTGGAGTTTGATCTCTCGCTGACTTTGAATGACATTGGGCTGGGGACCTCCTTGTGTGATCCTCATACCCATCTTGGGAGACCTTAAAGGTTTTTGCACACTTAGGGCTGTCCTAAGAGCCATGTCTGAGCGTTGCTGACCTTACTGCACCTCTTGTACGGTGCAGGGCAGTGATGGAATAAGCCCGGGTGGCTTGGGAGGGTTAACTCATGGGCTGGGAGTCCAGAGTTGCACAAGAGCTGAAGGAGCTCTCTCTATCCCCGTGGTCTCCTGGCACAATTTGGTCACCATCTGGGGCTGGAAACAAGCTCTTCCTGCGGTTGAGCAAACGCCTGGTGGCGGGCACCCTCCCCTGCTCCGCGCTGCGGCCGGCGCTTGGCTTCCCCGCCGCGTCGGATGCGCTTTGGTGCGTGACTTCAGCCTGGTCGCCGGCCATCGAGAGCCTGTGAGCACCGTGTCCACACCAAAGGGGACCTTCTCTGCAGCAGCGAGGCGGAGGGAGGCATTTCTAGGAATTACCCCGGTGCCAGCCCCTGTTCCTCCGCAGGGAGGGCGCGATGCTTACATGACACCAAGCAGCCGCAGGGAATCGGGGCTGTTTTGTCCCCTCCTGGCTGCCCGCAGCCTTGGCACATTGTGCTGCGAGCTGGTTATCTCACAGTTAAACATATCCGAGGGCTGGAGCCATCATCTGGTTTGGTTTAAAGTGAAACTTCCTGAATGGGATGGTAGGACTGATTTGTTTTTCCTGGCTCTGCTCCCGCCGTTCTCGCCAGCTCAGCAAAAAAAAAAAAGAGAGAGAAGTGTGCATGCATGTATAATATCTGTATGTTTGTGCATATCTCTCTCGCTGTGTGGGTTTTCTGGAGGGTCCCCTTCTCCCTGGGCTGGTTCTGGCCTTTGCTTATGCTCCAGCCCTGATTGTGCAGCAGTAAAAACAAATAACAGCACTCCCGACCACTCAAGGACCTTTTCCCCCATTTTGAGAGTGGGGAGGCGATGTCCCGCAGCGCCTGAGGTTGCTGCCTGCACCCCTGAGATGTGGGCAGGTGAGGTGGGGGCACCCCGGAGTGCTCCGAAACGAGCCGGTGCGTTTTTCCTGGCTCCGCAGCCTCCTGCCACCCTCGAAGCCCAGCATGCAGCATCCTTTCCCCAGCCGGCCCTCGGGCTCATCTACTTTACCCCGGCCAGTTCCTGCGGCGCTGTCGGCTCTGCCCAGCCCCCCCGGTTCTCCCCTGCCTCGCTGGCATCGTGGGTGCGACCTGACAAGCGTCTCTGGGGAGAAAGGGCTTTTGTTCGGCTGGGGCTTGTTGGAGCCCCGCGCTGGGCAGGGAGAAGGGGAGCACCCTGTGTCCTGGCCGATTTGCAGCGCTCTTTCCAACTTTTGTGTCAAAGCTCTTGTCTCCTTCCATCGGCTTCACCCCCCGAGTTGCCCCCAGCCCGGCTGTCAGCCGCCTTTCTGCCGAGCGATGGCTGGCAGTGCTGCGTGGCCATGCCCGGTGCCTTCGGGAAAGGGGCATCGCCCAGCCCAGTGCCAGCCAACCCCGCTCAGCATCACCTCCCTCCCCTCGCCGGCTCCTCGCCCTTTTCCCTGATGAGAGATCAGCAGCTGAAGCTGCTTGCGCCGCAAATCTGGCCCCACAGTGCCTCCTGTCCATGACTGCAGTGTAGGGACCCCACGAGCATCTCGGGGTCCTCGCTGTGTGGAAACACGCACAGATGCATGGCGCCAGTGGTGCAGCCCAGTCCAGCCTCTCATTTCTTATTTTGCTCTTCCAGCTCAGCTGTCAGCACATGTTTCTTGTGCGTATCCACTGTGGCTGCTTGATCTGCAAGGCTGGGGACGTAATTAATGATTTCCCTGCCCAGCTCTGGCCGTAGCCCCGTGACTTTGGTAGCAAGAGGTTGTGTCTGACTCCCAGCCCTTCTGAGTGGGAGCAGCCACAGAAGTTTCGGGAGCTGGGGAAGAAGCACTGCCGGTGGGATGTCTGACCCTGTTGTGTCTCCTGCCCCCAGGTTCGCGAAGCTCTTGCTCCGTCTCCCAGCCCTCCGGTCCATCGGCCTGAAATGTCTGGAGCACCTCTTCTTCTTCAAGCTAATAGGCGACACGCCGATCGACACCTTCTTGATGGAAATGCTGGAAGCGCCCCATCAAATGACTTAGAGAACTGCTGCTGGGTCAGTCCCTCGCCCGGCCGGGGTCTCGCGGGGCCCCTTCCTCTGCTTTCCTCCGCCGCCCCAGCCCGTCCCTTCCTCCTCTCCCCAGCGCTGGAGGCACTGTCTGATCCGGGGCGACCCCTCTGCCGTCCTGGCCTCCTCGTCACCTTCACCCTTGTCCGTTTGCTGTCACTGCTGCACCTCAAGACCTGCTCGCTGGTTCCCTGCGCTAGATGTAGAGAAGTGGGAGCGGAGAGAGCTTGCCACCCGCCGTCCCGGCTCGCACCCCCGCCCTGGTCCCTGCCGTGCCATGAGTTTTGGGGTGAGCTGCCGGCCGGGCTTGGCATCACCCTGCCTGTGTGTGCCGCGGCCAGCGGTGATTGCCCCGGGGGCAGGAGCGGGGATGGGACGGTCCCAGCCCTTGGGGCAGTGGGATTTGGACAAGCCGAGGGGAGTGGTTGAACTCGCTGGATTGCAGCTGGCTATTTTCAGAGGATGGAGTTTTTGAAAAAGAGAAGAGAAAAAAAAAAGAAAAAAACAGAATTCTATTTTTGGTTTCTAACTATTATTAGTAGTCTTGGTAGTTACTTCGCGGAGGGAGAGGCAGCCCGGCCCGTGCCACACAAGTGAGTCACCTGTGGCTGCACAGAGCCTTCTTTCAGTTAAAAGCAGAAGATTTGGGACTGAGCTTTATTCTCCCCTCAAATAACAAAGCACCTGGTGGCACTGGGAGCTGGGGTGCCCTCTCTTCCTCTGTGGGGGGTGTCCCGCGGGCAGCAGCACCTGAAAAATCCCCTCTTTGCCATCCTGGAGGGCAGCCAGGCGTCGCTGCTCTTCCCAAAGATGCTGCTGCGCTCGGCGCGGAGCTGCCCACGCAGACACAAGCCGGCTGGAACACTTGCTTTAAGGCTGCCAGGGACTCAACGCTGCCCTTCCCCGACTCGCGGGGTCTTGCCAGACCCCTGCCGTCAGCACGGCGCCCAGCATCCCAGCATGGCCCCACTCAGGGGGTTCGATCCACGCTTTATTTCAAGGGCTGTTGCGTTGGAGCAGCAGGAGCTGGTGTGTCGGCAATGGATCCTTCGTGGTTTTTTGGTCCTGACCTGGTTCGCTGAGGTTGGGGGGGTGTTTCCAGCTGATGGGGTCGGCTCGGCAAAACGCCCTCTCTATGCCCGCGTTGCGGGTACGCAGCAGCCCAGGGTACCGGCAGCCGTTTCCCCTGGTCCCGCAGCATCGGAGCCTTCGCCTCGTGCAGGGGTTTCAGTTGCTCCCGTTGACTCAGCAGCTGCTGCGCAAAACACTGCAAGGCAACAATTAGTGGGAGTACTTGGCCAGGCTGGTAATTGTGGCTGTTAATTAGTGGTGAAGCAAGAACAGGGCTCCCCCTCCCCTGAATTTTCCCAGTTGGGCAGGGATGTGGGGGCTGAGAGGTCCCAGCTGGGTAGACCCCCTGCCCACATGAGCAGTGCACCATCCCGAACGGGATGCCGAGAGCACCAGAAGCACCTTGGCTTTTGCATGGTCCTTTTGGGAGATGGACAGGTTTTGGGTTTTTTTTTTCCTTACTCCCCATGGGATGGGATTCTGTGGGGAGACACCAGCCAGGGAGCATTTCCCCTTCACTGCCCCATCTCACCCTCATCACGTGTCTTCAGGGCTCTACCAAAAAAAAACGAGTTAGAGGAAAAGAAAAAAACAAAGCAGAGGAAGTGGTGAGGGATGCTGGGGAGGGTTTTCCCCCCTTGGCAGGACGGACTGTCCCAAACACACTGTGGGACCGGTGCTCGGAGCCAAGACCGAGGTGCCTGCGGTTGGCTTGGGGCCAAGGGCTTCCCCACCGCTTTCACATCTTCTGAGCTTCAAAAAGGCTAAGTATGAGGTCCCCAAGGTATTTCTTTTTCTTCTTTCTCCCCATGGGTTGTAGCTGGCTCTTCAAACATCTCCTTTGTGCCTGGAGGGGGATGGAGCAGTGCGCACCAGCCCCTGCCTCTGTTTTGGAGGGAACACAGTTGTCACCCTCCTGTTGTCGTCCCGCCTGGCAGCTCCAGTCCCCGGCTCCGTCCCCTGCCGTTAACCAGGCCATCTCATTGCTAAATAAATCCTCAAGATTTCAGGTCATAACTTTCCCTTAGGCTGGCCTGAAGTGGCAAATCCACAGAGGCGGGGAAAGTGTTTTGGCTGTGTCTCCCCAGCAGCCTGCGTGCCGCCGAAAATATTATTAAACAGCTTCACCCCGCAAGAATTTGCCAAGAAAACTAGGCGAGAGAAATGAAATATGTAAAGGGTGCCAGTAAACACGAGCAGGCTGCTCCTTGCCAGCGTAAGGCTGGCGCGGGCCCGCGGGGGGCTTGCGGGGAGGTGTTAGCGCCCGGCCGGCCGGCACGGAGCTCAGCCCGGGGCCAAACCAGCCCCCGGCCCGGCTGGGGAGCCTGGAGAGGATGAGGGTGCTTTGGGAAAGAGTCGGTGGACATTGCACTAGAATAAACCCGCTGTCCTTCTCCGTTGGGTGGAACCACTTTTTTTCCTGACTGCTGGTTTGGAAGTGGCTGTTTGATGCTGGGTGCTGAGCTGTGGTGGCTTGCGAGGCTGCGAGCTGGCCGGCTGCGGCCCTGGGCGTCGCTGGGCTGCAGAGCAGGAGCTCCCGTCCCGTCCCGTCCCGTCCCATCCCATCCCATCCCATCCCATCCCATCCCAGTTAGCCTTTGATCTGATTGAAAAAAAAAAAAAGCCACAACCAGGGGAGTGTCCTCAGCAAACAGCGTGGTGCGAAGGGGAAAGCTCTGCGGGCCAGGCTCCGTCAGGCCACGTGTCTCCGTGCCTCAGTTTCCCTGACGGAGCAGCGCACGGCCCCCGTTCATGCCCTGGCTGAGGAGGGATTTGGGGACAGGCCGAGCTTTGTCCTGGGCTTTCTCTTTTCGGCGGGTGTCGAGCGAGCCCCCACATTGCTGTAACTCAGTGTGACTGTTGCTTTTGCTGGAGCTCTGTGATTCCCCCCGGCAGCGGCTGCGGGCATTTTGGGCTGCCAGCGGGTCCTGAACGTGGGGGATCAACCCCCAGAGCCCGGACCCCAGCCCGCCCCGCGCCTCCCCCTCCGGCATCACCAGCCCAGCCCTCCCCATGAGATGGAAAAGCTTTGTGCATCCGGTAACATCTGCCGCAGCAGCCTTAAAGCAACGTGCTTTTGCATGAGTTTGAGTCTTTCATTTGTATTCTTTTTTCACTTTTGGCTTTTTTTTTTTTTTTTGTCCTCATCATAATTATAAATATACTACATGCTTGTTTGACGAGGTGATACCTGGGTAAAAGAGAAAAAAAGGCACATTATCCACTAGAGAGGTAGAACTTTCATGTAACCAGATCTTTGTCCTCTTGCAAAAATCTGGTTTGATTAGGGTGATCTATTTTTTAATTATTATTATTTTTTTAATTTTTTTTTTTGTTGGTGGGACAATCTTTAATTTTCTAAAGATAGCACAAACATCGGCTTTTCAGCCACCCGCCTGCCACCCTGGGATGTTCCTCCCTGCCTCCTCGCCCGCGCACGGTCCCCCCGAGCCCTAACCCCAAACCCAGCCGAACCCGCGGGCCGCCCTGCGAGGACGCTGCAGCTTCCCGCACATCATCGGCGTGGACGAGCCCCGCTGCCAGGTGGGAACCCCAGGAGCGGAGTTCCGGGCGGAGGACCTTCACCTCCCCGGCGCCCGTGGGTGCAGGAAGCCCACCCGAGCCCCGTGAGCTGGCCGGCAGCCCCCTCTGCAACTTTGCGCCCGATGCTGGTGACGGCGGGGCCGTGGCGCGGGAGCTGGTCCGGCCCCGTGGGCGAGGAGCGTGCGTGACCTGGTTCCAGTTGATGCGTATGTGCGTGTGTATACATGTATGTACTGTAGATATATACACTGTACAAATAGCCTCACTCACATATACAGATAGTATAACCCTAGCAATCACAGACTTTTTGTGGGTTTTTTGTTTTTGTTTTAAGTCAATTCTTTTTTCCTATTTTTTTCCTTGCTTTTTTTTTTTTTTTTTTTTTTTGCTTCATGTAAGCGAGTACATTGTATCTGAAGCCCTTTCCGAATTGGCAGATGCCAAATCTGGATCTTTATTCCTCGAGACAAAGGAACTGCATCTATTTTAAGATGCCTTTTTGTTTTGTTGGTTTTTTGTTTGGTTTTTTTTTTGTTGTTGTTGTTGTTGTTTTTCTTTTGAGCAGCAGGTGGTTTTGAGTAAAAATAGCTTTAGCAATTCCCAGTACTTAGTGATGGATGCCTTGGCTATGGGAGCATAGCTAAAAAATAAAATACGTTAAGATTTAGAATGACAAAAAAAAAAAGATAAAAGATAAGGAAAATTATCTAAAGCATCAATAAAGTTAAAATCTATTTTTGTACAAATGTAATTTTATCCCTTACGTATTCTTGGATATTTTCTTTCTGAATTGTTTTGTTTCTTCTACAGAGATTGTTATAAACTCTCTCTATTTTTCTCTTTTTCTCTCTTTCTCTCTGTAAATGTTCAACCCCAGAGACAGGGATCTGGAGAAGAGGGAGAAACTTTTGACCGTGTTTTAAAGGCTTTATATGAAATCTCTTTTGAAATAATTTTTTTGAATGAACTTTTTATTTTTTTCCCCACTTCCAAAATCTTTTTCGGGGGGGGGCGGGACGGGGAGGGATGGGCTGATCTGGGGGTGTCTTTTGTCACGTATATCCGGCGTTCCCGCAGGTCTGTTTTACTGTGAAATCACTACCGTATATTATTATTCACTTTAAAAAAAAGGAAAAAATGAAAAAAAAAAAAAAGAATTGCTGCTGGAAACGCCAGTATTTTGATGAACAATTGTATTAGAATTGTGAAAAAAAAAAAGAAAAAGAAAAAAAGAAAAAGAAAAAAGGAGAAAAAAAAAAGAAAATATATGAGCATTTTAAAATATAACCCAGTCCAAGTCCTCTTCTGTTCTTCACCGGTGTGTCCTGAGTTACTCCTTTGGGTCCCCCGGTGGGGGGGCTGTCCCCGTTGGGAGGGTCCCGTGCCTGGGCGCCATCCCTCCTGCTCTCTGCGGGGCCGAGTCCCTGCGTAAATCCAGCCTGGCTGGACGGAGCAACGGCAGAACTGGGGTGGAACCCCGGGACGCAGCGATGGAGATTTTTTCCCTTTCCCTTCCGGAACGAATTTCAGATCCTTTGACGTCTCCAGCTGCACCCTGCCAGGGACACCATCGTGCGCGTCCCTCTGCTCCTTTCTTTACACCCAACAAGTGGCCGCTGTGGCCACCGGGATGGCCAGTGTGGCCAGACCCCTGGGGACACTTGTGGCTGGTGGCCTTTCCCTGCGTGGGTGGCAGTGGGGTGACCGAGGCCACCCTGGGCGCATCGCAGGGCTGTGGGCAGGGATGGTCCCCGTGCCATCGGTCCCCGGCTCTGCCTGGAGGGGCTCGGTTTTGGGGTGAGCCCAAACCGAGCACCCACGGGCCATGGAGGGTGGGCAGCACCCCCAGCCTGGTGATGAGGATGTATCGATGGGGGATGCGGGGGGACAACGGGCTGTTTTCCAGGCCCCATCCCTCCTGGGTCGTATCAGTGCCTGCGGAGCGGGAGCATCGCTCCGAGGGAGGTGCTGGGAGCCGCGGTGCAGCGGCTGCGTGAGCAGCAGCCGTTAGCGCTGGCCTAAGCTTAACCTGGATTTGTTGCCAGGTACAAACAAGATTGAACTTGCTCTTGGGTTTACAGCGGAGATAAATCCTCCCCCGACGGCTGCAGAGCCGGTCAAATAGAGAAGGAAAATGAGAGTTTCAATTTGGTTAGTGACGATCCGTGTGTTTCTAACTCGGCCGCAATATTTTTTCATTTGGGAAGCGCTGGGAGGTGGATGGCGGAGGGCAGGGGAAGGGGCAGGGGGGATTCATAGCTTCGGCAGCAACCTGCTGCTCCCCAACGCGGGGCCACCGCCTGCTCCCACCCCCTGGCCCACTCTGGGAGAGCCCAGGGACCGGGGAGCACCCGGCCAGCCGCGCTCACCCGGCTGACGGCTCCTGGTGCAGAGGCTGGGTTTGTGTCTTGTTAACTTCCAGGCAGCAGTTTGTGTTTAGAGAGTAAATATTTACCTCCCTCCCTAAGGGCTTTTTCCCCCCTCCATGTCCCAGGGGGGAGCGAGCTGGGATCTGCGGGGCAGCGCTCGCCGGGATGCTCGCCCTCGCTCCTCGGGCTGGCCGGGTTACCGCTGCCCGCTGGCTCCAAACCCACGCTTTGCTTTGAAAAACGGGCTTTGCTTCTATATTTAAAGATGCTAATAACAGAAAGAAAAGCAAGGCCTAGCTAACCACTGCTTTTTATTATTTTTTTTTTTTTCTGGTGGGTGATTGCTGCTGTGTTCGCTGCTGTTCCCCCGGGAAGATGGGGGGGCTTTTCCAGGCCCCCAAACCCAGCTTTGGGGAAGGGCTCTGCTCCCCCTCCTCCGCTGCTGGGAAGGGAGGAGGAGGTTTGTACCTTGGCCAACTGGCTGCCGTTTCTCTGGCTTCTGCGGGGATCAAAGTGCCTGTTTTGACTCCCCTCCTGATTCCGTGATAAAAGAAGATGGTTGTAATGCAATTAAATATTTCTCAGGCGCAACGGCTTGGGGTTTTTGTTGTGTCTCGGGGCTGGGTGTGCGCAGGATTCGCCCTTGCCCTCGGAGACACGGAGCTCCGGGATGGCACACACAAAGGGGTCCAGAGCTCTCTGGTTTATCAGGAGACTCCTAATACCAGATTTCCTTAAATCCCAAGCTTTTGAAGGTGTGGGATCAGGCGAGGACTTCAGCCTCCTCTGCAAAACACCATCCTGGTCCTCTGGGTGCGTGAGGGGATGCCGAGTGGAAGATGCTATGTCGGGGCGGGTGTGAGGAGCATGCTCGGGGTGCTCGCTCTGGGAAATGTATCTTGCTTGGGGGCACCAGGCTGGCCACTTAATTTCTGCACATCCCCAGTGTTGACAGAGATGGAGTGAGGTGTCAGCAGGCTGTTTTGAAATCCTTAAGAGAAAGGCTGTGATCCCGGTCCGCTCGGTGCCTCAGTTTTGCAGTGAGGAGGGGCTCTACAAATAAATACAGACAGATGAGCTCTTTCACTGGTAATTTGTCACTTCATAATTGCCAAAGAAAAGCAGGTTAGTTTTCTCCTCCTGACCTCTCTCAAGTAGCCTTTTCACCCCAGCTGGCCCTGGGGCCAGGGTCGGGGTCCCGCCGTGCCCCCGGGGGGTCAGCCTTTCCTCCGTGTCGGGGCCACAAAGGGCACCTTGGCTTTCGGCATCACTTTTTCCAAGAGACATTCACCAGGAGTCTCCCCACGGCATCACCGAGCGGTACACACACCGACACCCGGGCGTGCCCCAGGGCACCTTTGCCTTCTGTGTCACATTTTCCAAGCGACATTTCCACAGGTTTCCCCATGGCATCAGCAAGTCTCACAGATACCAACCCTCGGGATGCCTCCGCCACCTCGCCCGTCTGTGTGGGTGGAAACGGGAGCAGATGGGAGCACTGGGAGATTGGTGCACAGCCAGCTTGGAGAATGTGGTACAGGGTCAGTCCCTGGTACAAACCAAATTTGGGCTCCCAAGTGGGGACGCACCTGAGGATGCAGCTGATAACCCTTCCTTGCCCTGGTGCTCCCCTCTCCATCCCTGGCTTCCCAGGGTGGTGTGGGGGCTGCGCTCCAGCCATTTCCCTGGTGGGATTTGGGCTGGAGACCCCTGGGGTGGTTCATCTACGGGAGCGAGCGCGGCCGACGGCGTGCGGAGGGCAGGAGGCTGGGGCCCAGGGGCGGAATTTCGAGAAGGCTGCGGGCCAGCAGCTCCCAGGAGGGGGGCAATCCCATGCCGGGGTGGGACAGTGCCTCGGGCAGCCCCTGGGGTCCGGCCTGGCCCGTCCGAGCGAAGAGCAAAGTGCTGCTGCCACCTCCCGACCAGAGAGAGCCCTGTCCGGGTTCCGATCCCCCTGTCCGGGTTCCGATCCCCCTGCCCGGGTTCCGATCCCCCTGCCCTGGTCCCAGTCCCCTTCCTGGGTCCTGATCCCCTTGCCCTGGTCCCAGTCCTCCTGCCCCGGTTCCGATCCCCCTGCCCCAGTCCCGATCCCCTGTCCCGATCCCAATCCCCAGCCCAGGTCCCGATCCCTTGTCCTGGTCCCAATCCCCGTGCCCAGGACAGCCCCAGGGCTGGAGCTGAACAACCCATGGAAAAATCCTGCTGTTTCAGTTTTTGACTCACTTTTGACAGCATCCTGGAAGGCTGCGAAGTCCGTGAAGAGAAGCTCTGCCTCCCTCTCATGCTCCCTGGTGCCATCCATGGACCTCGGGCCTTTCTGAGCCCATCCGCTGGGCCATTTTCTGTCCCTGAAAGGTGCTTCACTCTCAGACACCTCCATTTCCTTCCCTCCTCTTTGCCCTGACTCTGACATTTCTGTCCTGACTCTGAAATTTCCTGCTGCAGTGAGTTGGGCAGAATAGCAGCCCACCACCTAAAAAGCTATATCTTAAGTATTTTAACTCATTTTTCTTCAAAGAATACAAGGGCCTGATTTTTCCTTGCAATACGACAAAGGGTTAACAGAATGCTTGAAGTGAAGTATTGTCTAAAATGAGTATCTTCCATTTCCAACGAGCCTGAGATCCCAAGGCGCAGGCAAGAAATACTAGCCACAAAAATTCTGCATCTCTCTCCCTTACAACACTGGCAGTGAAACCTTGTTTGGCTTCATATGCAAGATTTTCCATCCTGTGCTCCAACGCAGCTCAATTCCACTAAGCCCACATCTTGTTTTTCTACTGACAAAGTGAGGTATGATTCTTGGCTCGCTGATTTTCTGCTGTGGAAGACGAAATGAAAAGATGCTTTTAAAGCTCATTCACTCAACACTCAACCCAAAACCCAGGGGGATGGTCAAATGGAAATTCGCTAAAGTTATCAGACAGGCTTTCTGCTGTATTTCTTTTACAGTGGGTATTAGGCTGGAGAAAATTAAATGAAGACACAAATGTTTGCTAGGATACTGTTAAAGGAGGAACAGCCCGATGGGTAAAACAGCCAAGTCATTTAATTTATTTTCTTATAAAAAGCTTGTGTCTAAGTCGCTGTGATTCCTGAGGACACAGCTCTTGGTGTTCATCTTGTCCAGACCTTTTAATTTATAACATAAAAGTACCCTACCTTGTAATAAGTGTGGCCACGTCCTTTGCCATGGTAGGGGCTACCTCGTACGGGTTCACCGCGGAGCTGGAGGGAGACGAGAGGAGGAAGGGGAATCGCCTGGCTCAGGGTCAGCCGGCGGCCGGGAGCAGAGCAGGGAGGGTGCTCCCACCCAGCCCCGTCCACCCACCACAGCCTCCCACCACCTTCCTGCTTGGCTGCCTGGGAACTTCGCAAGCTGGAGCCCCTTCCTGGGGGTCCCTGCCCCTTTCTGCTCGATCAGGGGGTCATTTTCCATTTATCCTGGCTGTGGTGAGAAAGGAGCCGGGGTACGGCACCACCACCATCATAGGAGGGTGCTGGGGCCCTAAGGACACCATGTCACCAGGAGGGTCTGGAGGAGCTGGAGGGCTTCACCTCCACGGCAGGGAAGGTGGTCTCCAATGTCCTGGTAGATCCTGGGAGAGGGGTTATACCACACACCACAGACACAAGACCTTTGACTTTCCCACATCTCCCACCAGCCCAGCATGAGGGAAAAGCCCTTCCTCACCCCCGGACTGGAAATCGAACAGACTCTGAGCATCATGTGCCACAGGACGAGCAGAGAGGGGTGGCACTGTCCCCGCACCCCAGGTCTCTTGCCCCCCATCAGTCACTAGCCAGGGCCCGTCATCCCTGCCCCATCCCTGCCCATCCCTGCCCCATCCCTGCCCAGGAACTGCTGGCAAGCGAGGAGGCTGAACGGGGCCAGGTTGGGAGGGCTGCTCCTGGGTGTCCATGGCCATCAACATCTGCCTCCCCTCCCAGCTCGCTGCCTGAGCAGACACACCAGGACGTGGGTTCCTGGGCGATCCGAAGACATTACCTAATCCTCTGAAACTGGATCCTCCCGTCAGACTCCGGTTGGATGAGAAAAGCTTGCTCTGGCCTGTCTGTTCCTGCTCCAAAAATGTTTCCCTCCTTATGGCAAAGAACGTGCTGTGCACAATTTCCTGCTATCTGGAGGGTGGAGGTGGGTCCCCAAAGACCCCATGGATTAACCCCTGCCTGGAAAGATCTCCTCACATGCTGATAAACCTTCTTTTTTTTTTTTTTTCAGGGGACCACACTGTCTCTGCCACCTTTCTCTGCTGGAAATTCCCACCTCTTCTGCCCCAAGCTCTCTGCCGTGCCCCTTGAAAGAAGCGTGTTGACAGCAGATTTCTTCAAGCACATGAGAAGTGCTCGCCGTGAGTTTCAGGCTCTGCATGACAAAGCCAGTACAGCCCAGTTCAGCCAGTTTCTAGCTCTGACCCTACACGGCATCGTGGTCCCAAGCACAAACCAGAACTGTTCTGGTGACAGCAGAGAGAGTGGGGAGGAGGGGTCTCAGGGGCCAGTCTGTGGTAGTGAGCAAAGGGTGAGCCACACGAAGTTCCCCATGAGTAGAGCCATTTGCACCATGCAGCTGGCTGTGGATTCACTGGTGTCTAATACGGGATGCTCCCACACAATAAAAATCTGTAGTGGAGTAAGTGAGAGGCTGAAACTGGGTCAACCGACCAGCGCTTCCTCCGGTGTGTGTCCCTCCTGTGTCTCTTGGTCCCTGCAGGGACTGTGGCAGCAGAAGGGCTGGGTGGGGTTCAGGAAGGCCCCTGGATGGCTTGGTAGGGTGCAGGCAGCCCATTTCCGCATCCTTGCTGGGTGCTGGGGACTGTCCGAGCATCTCAGCCTGCTGACAAGTGGGAGGAAGGCTGGCAGGAGAGATAATTTGTGGCTAGCTGTTTGCTGTTGTCACTCCAACCATTTTACCTTAAGAGGCAATAAGGATGAAAGCCAATAATAAGCAGCCAGCCATCATTTGGGGGGAAAAGGCTGTAATTTACTCTGCCAGGGCTGCGGGGAGTCCATCTGAGGCTGGTGTTATTGACAGGAAGTCTATACGGTTTGTTTCTTACAGTACTTATGTGTGCTCAGAGCAGTTGAGGGTGACATTTTTAAAATCTAAAAATATACAGCTGGTAGCAAACTTCCAGCAGCATGGAAGGGAGGAGAAGGATTTATGCTCAGAACGTTTTGAACTTTACGAAAAGTACGTTTGTAAAAAAGGTTTTAAAGGGCTCACAGGAGGGGAGCAGTCCCCGGGCTGCTGCTGGCCGGGGCCGTCGCTGGAGCTGTGGGGTTTCGCCCGCCGGTGCTCTGCTGAGGGACCTTGTCCAGGGCAAGACTGTCCTCCTGAAGGAGCCAGGAGCTTTTGTGCAGCCGCGGGCTGTAACCACTAAACCCGGCTGTGCCTCCACGGAGAGCCCTGGGTGGGATTTCTGTGCTGTTGGGGAGAATCATCCCCCGGGCAGACACCGTTGCTGTGTGCGAGCAGGGCGCACAGCTTATCCTGCTCCTGCCTGCCACTGTTCTGTAGCCTTTGCTGGACCAGGTCAGCCTGCGGCCACGGGCAAACCCAGCTCCAGTGGGAGCAGACACATCCCCTTTGATCCGGTCCAGAGGACGGGGCTACCTTACACGTGTCATCCCAGTAAACGCGGGTTTTTAATCTCCAAGGAAGATGATTGGAATTCTGATTTTCTTCTGCTCAAAACAAGCAGTAACCTTGCTGATGGCGACACTTCCCTTGGGAGTATGAGGGCTTGATCCTATGAATCTGGGGAAGCCAATGATTAAGATCTGCCATAGCCTTTTCCACAAGGAACATCAACTCCTTCCTTCTCCTCAAGCCATCGTCTTGTGGGGGAGGGAGGAGGTGGTTTCAGGAACAACGAATGACTAATCTCTCTCCTGCCTCTGCCAAGGGAGAACAACCAGCCACACGAGCATCCCTGCTGCTTGCGAGAGCTCTGGGACGTCAGCGGGGTTATGATTTATGGCAATCAATCCATCATCCTTATTTATAGCAGCAGCTCGATGGGAGATTTCACACGTGAAGATTGGCTTGTTCTATGGCCTTGCTCCTGCCAGAATTGTCTCTGGGCCTCCTGACCTTCCTGGGGGGCTTTGCCACGCCCACATGGGAGGTGCCATTCCTACCCCATTCTCACCCAATTTTCCCCTTCTTATTGCCTCTATCATTAGAGCACTTTCTCTTTTTTTTTTCTTTATTAAAAATGTGATCTTTACCTCTGTGAAATGGCCATCTTGACTATTAACAACACCTTCTCACTTGCCAGCTGCTGTTGTTTGGGCCCTTTCCCATCCTGCTGGTGTTTTGCTTGTTTGTCCTGCTTGCTCCTGGATGTCTCGGTGCCCACCGGTCCATGTGGGCTGTCGCTGGTTTCCAGGACCCTAGGATCTCCTGGTCATCTGGGAAAATCTGTTTTCCTCTGGAAAGCAATGGGGTCTTCTAATCCACTTTGCGGTAGAAGGCTTGAAAACTAACAGTCCTGAAGGGGCAGGAAACATACGGCAAATAAAAGGGATGTGCACATAGGAATGAGCCCGTAAATCCCGTGATCCCGTGACAGCAGAAGGGAGAGAGGGTCTTGCAGTCACCTGGGGATTGCAATTATGTTTTCTCTTTAATTAGCTGGGAATGGGCACCCTGGAAACCCTTTTTCCTGTTGTAACACTCGGTGACAGTGAGAAAAAGTGTTGCAGCCGCTGTTTAAACCTGAACCTGCTCCCAGCGGCTGGGTCAGCCCCGTTCCCGTGCCGTGACGAATGGAGCCCTGGGACGCGCCGCCTGCAACAGCCAAATCACTTACCTCGAAAATGCAAACCTTATGGAGAGCGAATCAATAATTTCTGGAGCCTGGGTTTCGCTGACACGCGGCCCGAGCCCGCAGGAAATAAACCCTTTGTTAATCTTTCTCGAGAGGCGCGCAGTCTCCTATAAAAAGCTTCTGAAGTAAGTAACTAATTACAGCCTGCACGAGGCTCTGTCTGTCACCCCCGACAGCTCTGTGGGACAAGGGGCTGCGGCGCCGCTGGCTGCGATGATGGACGAGCGCGCGCGGGCTCTTGGCTTCGCTCTGAAAGAGGAAGAATTAATGGGCAAATAAATTACAAATCAATTATTAAACCTTAGCAGCATGCAGGGCCCTGTTCGGAGTGAGTATCAAATATACATTTCTAATTAACTCAACAACTCTTGTCTAATGTGCTCTGGATGCTACCTACTGCTAGAAATATGAATTTTTGTCATGTGCTCTAAATAGAGCCTTTCATTTCTCTCTTCTTGCCTACCCAGACAGTTCAGGCTGCAGGTCTGTACGGAGCACTCGTTATGCATAGACAGGACTGAGAGACCCCCAAAACTTCATGCTGGGACCCAGGACGGCCCCGGGGCAAGCAGCGTGGTGGGGAATGAATCCAACATGTACTAAGTGTGCTGTGGGACTTTGTTTGCCCCAAATCCCCCATTAAAAGGGAAGCCACGGTACTTTCCTCCCCTCCCTGCTCCCATGGGACTGTCTGTCGGCACCCGGAGCTATTGCCAGGAGAATAACCGCTGCCTGATACCTGCCTGCAGTGTCTAGACAGATCCCAGGCCAGAAGTTCTTCCTGGAGCACTAAGAAAATAAAAGGGCTTGGCAGATGGATGGCTGCGCTTACACACCCACCTCCGCTCTCCTTGGGTGAATCGTGTCCTCCAGTTATCAGCGTGCTTCCAGACTCAGCACCACTGCTCCTGGGTGAGAGGGGTGTAAACGGACAGGATTCCCTCAAGGAATTTCCCATCACTGGGGTATGGATGGAGGGTGATTTTACAGGGTTCGAGGTGGAGTGAATGCCAGAATCACTGCAGTGCCAGGCTCCTTGAAGGATCCAAACCTGTGAGGTATTCCTGCTCCGTACCATGGCAATATTTCTGCTGCTCACTAATCAATTATAATTCTTAGACAAGCTCCCATATGGTGCCTTTATAAATCACTCTCTCCAGTTATCAAGCCTGTCTTACTTGCCTGACATGAGCTATAAGGAGGGTGGTTTTTAGGCTAATGTTGACTCAAGCGCACAGAATGTGATTTATTTATAGAGTTTTATAAAAGTGTTTTAAAAGTCAAAATCTGAGTCCTAAGGAGCTCAACAAAAGCTGAAGACTCATTCCGCAGTCTCTGCCTGAGCATTGCCATAAGAAGCCCTGGTTCAAAGCTGCTCTGTAAATACTTGTCCTCTGTCATGGCACAGAGGGGTCTGGGGGCTCAGGGGCAGCCCCTGCCCAAGGGACTTTAGCCGTGGTTCTTGCTATGGAGCAGCTCTCCATCACAGCGCTTGGCCCGCAGGGCAGAGACCCTGGGGACAGGCAAGGGACTTGGGCAGTGACCTGAAGGTTGAGGACTTGGTGGAGGAGCCAGGACAAAGGGTCCGAGGAGAAAATGGAGTAGAGAGGAGCCCTTCGCCTCCCCATCGGAGTAGAAAAGAGCACAAGGTCCTTGGAGCACTGGGTTGCTCTGATCCTGAGCACAGAGGAGAAAACCAGGGGTATGGCAAAGCCGCCTGCCCTTGTCAGGGGCCAGACAGCAAAGGACGGGGGCTCTGGGTGCTGGGGTTCATCTCCCCGGGAGACCGGAGCTTTTCCCCGCTCGGCTCCCTCACACCGGCTCGCTTGCTCCCCCCAGTGCTGCCGAGCATCCCCCGCGTCTGGCTCCGCGCATCTCCCCCGCTCTCCAGTCCGGGTCATCCAGCCGTGAGGAAATTCCTCTCTTTCCAGGCCCCCTGCTTCTCTCCAGAAACACTTCTTCACTTCGGGGACCTTTATTTCTGGCATCGTGGTTTTGTTTTTGTTTTTTGTTTTTTGTTTTTTTTTTTTTGTTTTTTTTTGTTTTGTTTTGTTTTTTTTTTCCCAGAAATATGTTTCGCGTTTTTCCTGATCTAAACAGTCTATGTGCAGGATCACAGGGTGTGATCAGCCTCCTGACCTGTAGTTCTGTGCCTTGTCTCTCTGTTAGTTGAAGGATTCAGGATATTCCACTTTCTTTCACAAAAAAAAAATCACAACCAGCCTGCCCTGCTTGGAGATTGTGAGTAGCAGGCTTCTGGTTGAGAGCTCAAAAGTTCCGTTTTGCCATTCACCTCCCCATAGATACACGTCTAGTAGTCTCCCACCTGTAAGATTTCACACAATTTAAGCTGTGGGGTTTTTTTTTTGCCTACAACAGCTCTGAACTACACCAATGCTCTCTACTTCCCTGCGAGGACGCACATTTTGGTGCCTGGTGCTGCAGATTTTAGCCCCTCTCCCACAGAGCTTTGGTTCCAGCACCTGTAATGCGAAGAGTGCGTGGGGGTGGGGGGGCTCTTTCCACTCCTGACAGTGCTGAATGAACAGCGTTTTTCTTTTTCCCATGGGAAAAATACAAGCTGAAAGGAAAACCTAGTGCACCAGCTTGGTGACATACGGGAAAGGAACCTCCCTGGGCCTGTTGTGCTCACATGATTTGCATGATCTGAAGAGGATAAGAGTGTGGAAACCGGTGTTAGGAACCAGAATAAGAAGCCAGTGCTACGGACAGGTTTCTCAGGAATTCTCGGGAAGCTGTCAGTGACCAGCTTTGTTTCCTAGCGTGGACAAGTTAGAGCTTGCACCCGTTGTGAAGCAGTTTTGGGGAGGGCTGGAGGAAGCCTGTGGCTTGTTAACATGACAACAAGTTTATGCGAGGAAGCAAAGCTTTTACACTTGGGACCTTTGGTTCCCACTGGGTTTGTCAAGATCAAAAGGGGAACACAGCTCCCTTAACCCTGCCATTGCACGGCGTAAACCAGCTGCGGTGACACTTTAGATTGCAAACCGGCGGGGCTCGGGATTGCCGGGGTGGGTGGGCCCCCGGGGGTTCGGCTTTGTCGCCAGGGCCGGGGTCGAAGTTGGGGTTGGAGCGGGCGGTGCCCGGGTCCCTCCCGGCGGGCGGCATCCGGCTGGGCCGGTGCAGTGCCCCGTAGCGCCCACAAGGTGGCGCCGTAGCATCGCGCAGCCACTGCCGCCGCTCCCTCCCATTGGCTGCGCCGGCGCGTCGCCCTGGCAACCGGTCCTGCGCCCCCCCCCCCGCATCCCTGCGCCCCCTCCATCGCTGGGGTCTCCCACAAACTCTCTTCCTTTCCCCTTCTCTGCCCTCCCCGATCTCTGCCCCCGGGCGATCAGCAACGGCGGGGAGGCACCCACGCGCGTCTGCGTGAAAGCGCGCCCCCGAGCGGGAGGACAGCGGAAGGGGATTCAGGGCGAAACCTCTGCCAAACGCGGGTCACCCCGTAACACAGGGAGGGTTTTGCCAGGCTGAACGCTTTGCTGATGATGCCTCTGTGACTCTGCCGCTCCCAGACCTGAGTACCAGGCGTGTTCTCTCTTCCTTTCCTTCTCGCCCTGCCCCTTTTTCATTCCCTTGTCACGGTCTGAACTCCCAAGCGGCTCTGCTGGTGGCTGTTGCACGGCGTGCAGACTGAGATGCCCGTTTCGAGGGTCAGTCGTGCCAAATTCTCCAGGGAAGAACACAGTGGCTTTTTCTGAACTCAGACAGCAGCGCAGACAGCCAGGCCTTGGCGCAGAGTTGGGCAGTGGCCTGTGATAGGAACATCTGGTTGGCCGAGGCTGAGAAGCAAATGTACAGACTATCTAGAAACTCCAGAAAATCTTTCAGAGGCCAATTTTTCTTTTCTTCCTCCAGCCAGGTCTCATTCTTGCCCTGGGTGGAGCTAGATTTCTATTCCACTGGGAACGGTAAACTGTGTGCTGAGAGTAGAGAAGGCCCTTCAAACACAGCCCGTGGGATGGAGCACAGCCCTCCCAGGCCTTGGCTCTGCACAAATGAGATGTGTTCCCATGCAGATCACACTTAACTCTTTTTGTGCCTGCACTGGGGAGGCACAAACCAACAACCTTGTATAACTAAACAACCCTTCAGCCCACTACCTGTTCTGAGCAGGGAGACGGGAGGCATTGCGCTCACTGTCGTTTCTAAAACATCTCAGCAATAGACCCAGGGGGCTGCAGCTACGGCTCCTCTCTCCTCTCCAGCAAGGGCAGGACATCTGGAACGGGTTTGGTTGAGCTGTATTTGGACTCCCAACAGGAGGCTGGAAACCACCCCCTCACTGTGAGGAGTCTGATGCTCCGAACACACTGTATGTGACTTAATTTTGAGGTCTTTAAGTTGATTCAGTGATGAATTTGACCCAGACTCTCAACAGTTCTTGGCTGACTGCGTCCCTTCCCACCCCCTCATGCTACTAGTTCGGCGGGCTCTGTAGTCCCTAAGAAATCCTTAATTCATTTCTGATAAACTATACCTGCCTCATTCCCTAACAACTGTGCTGGGCCCACTGGTCAAGCGGTGTCATCGCAGTGGTCTTCTGGCACTGCAGCATCAGGGGAATGGTCCTGAGAGCGCTGCTGCATCCTTTGCTCCATCAGCTCAAAGGGAAGGTGCAGGATGGGGCCACCTCTGCTTTCTTACGGCCACTACGAGACTGCAGGAAAGCACCGCAGATGGGATTTCTCTGCTGACTGAGGAGGGAGGACCGGTCTGGCTACCACAGCCAGTGCTCCCTGCGCTCCCCTCCGGACCCCCTGGGACCACAGCTTTTCTGGTCCTGCCACAGCAGGGATTGTGTAGGGAGAAAGAGGCATTTTCAGCAGGGTGTGACTCCTCCTTCCCTTTCTCCAAGGGAAGGGAGCTCAGAGGAGAGAAGGCAGTGTTTCAAGCCCCTCCTTTGGAGTCTGCATTACCCTCCTCCAAGCCAGCTCAGTAAATTACATTCCTAATTGAAACCATGCCTAGATTATGCTCGCCTAAATCGTGGGGTGGGCATTTGTGCTTGTAGCGAGGCTGTTTGCAGAGGAGCTCTCCCGGTGTCAGCGTGCCGGCCTCTGTCACTAACAGGCCATTTGGCATTCCAGCACAGTCATAAATTTTTACCCTCCACCATACGCGAGGGTCAGTGGGACCTGGATGCCTCCAGCTGATGCAAACTGATGCAAATGCCTGATATGAGGCTGTCTAGATGCAGACTCGCCTCCCAAGCCCAAAGTCTACGGGTGGGTGGAAGTATCACCACAAAGGTATTAGCAACCCATAGAAAGGGGGGTTTATCAATGCCCTGGAAGTGCTCTGAGCTCAGGAAGGGGCTGGCGAAGGCTCTGTCAGGAGTCACCACTTCGAGACGGGGCGACAGGCAGCTGAGGAGCCCAGTCTGAGCTCTAGGGCTGTGAGAAATCCCACATGGCTCTGGGATTTCCAGATGTGGAGGCTGACTGCACCTGGATCACGTGGAGATGCACAGCACCCCTTGCTCAGGTCAGGACCTTTATCAGGTTCCCAACCTGGACCACGGGGTAATGGAGAGGCTGGGCCAGCTCCCAGTGGGATTGGGATGGGATGGGAGACTGTGGTCCAGCATCAGGCCCAGCAGACAGCGAGGTCGCTGTGCCCCAGCAGCCTGGATGCTCTGCACAAAGGCTGCGGCTTTCGCCACTCCCTTCCTTTGGCCGGGGAGCTCTCGCTGCCACGTGGCCTTTTCCACTACAGCTCCCTCCTCTCTGCCTTGCTTTGCTTCTTGCTCTTTTTCTTTTTTCCTCAGGAAACATCTGGAAGCTGAGTGAGAAGCATTAAAAGGGGGAGGGGAAGAGAAAAGAAAAGGAAAAAAAGCAAGGGGGAGGAGATCTTGGGAACACCATATGATTTCACTTTCCTAAGACAACTGCAATTATGCCTCCGAGGCTTTACCAGTCACTGTAGATTCAAACCATGCTGGATGATGTAAGTGGGAAAATATGAAGGCCCTACTGGCTCCACTGTCTGCTTAAAAAAAAAAAATTAGCTTCTGGCTTTTTATTTAACATTGTGAATCAGAAGGGTGCCGTCCAGATGGGCTTTTTCTTTATTGCTTTCCTAGCCTTGGTTGTGCTCAGCGATCCCTTGGGAGAGGGAAATGCCTCCTGTATCTATCCAGAGGAGCCTCTTCTGTCCTGCAGCAGTCCGCTCCTGCCACGAGACAAATCCCCACGCCCCAAATCCCCACAGACAGAGCCGGGGCTGGGTTGCTCGCAGCCGAGACACATCCCAGGCTGGGCTCTTCTTGCTCGCACTGACAAGGGACTATTTATTTTTTTGGAAGCCCAGTTGGCAAATGGGGTAAGCAGGAGCTGTTGGTCCCAGTTTAGCAACCACGAGGACTCCTGTTTTCCAGCTAGCCTGCCCATTGGATGCTGGCTACTGGACCAGTTTTGGGAGGTTTGGATGCGATGTCTCTGTGCGGAGCCTGGAGCCCAGCACTCAGACAGAACCCCTTGAAAGGATAAAGATGTTGCTGTCAGATTTAATGGACTTTCCGTTTGAAAAAGCAGAAAGCTGCAGGAGAGCTGGGCTTTCAGCTGACAGGGGTTAAACTGTCATAAAACAGGCCTGGGAATAATGGAGAAATTTCCTCCACCCTCTGTTCCCATGGGAAGAAATCAGGTGTGTAAATGGGGAGAGGAAATCCCCTGCCAAAAGTTGCCCAGAGCCACCACTGCTGGTGCTGGGGGAGCTGGGGACCGAGCAGAGGTATGAGAAAAATGTACAAGTCACTCCTTGGCTGCAAATAAAGCAGCAATTTGGGTTTCTCTTGTTTTCCTTTTTTTTTTTTTTATAATGAACAGTTCTGGATTGCAGCATGTCTGATTAAGCAGCTGACGTGAGGACATGTCAGCGATTTGCTCTCATTAACGAAAGCTCAAGTGACTCGAGGTTTCCCAGGGCAGCAGCAGCTCTGGAGAGAGCCAGCGCCGGGCATCGCTTGCAGGGCAGGACTGGGGCAGCCACCACGGTGCGAGGGGCCCGTCAGCCTCTGGGGTGGTGCCTTCTCCCCACGGGGTCTGTGGTGGGGATTACAGAAAACAGGCGCTGCTGGAGTTTCCATGTAGAAGTCTCTTTTTAAATTGAGGGGGTTGTGTTTGCTCATCACACACAAGGGCAGAGAAAATTCTCCAGGAGTTTTGGCTAAAAAAAAAAAAAAAGATTTCCTAATCTTTTAGCTGCTGAAGCTCAGAAAATGTTGGTCCTCAGCTGGAATTTCTCAGCTCACTGTCGCTGAAGATACAGACCCTGATTATTTCTGTGCAAACCCAAGACTGTTTGAAGAAAAATATCCAATGCAAAAACTTGGGTTTCATCAGTTTGTCAGGAGAAACGAAAAAAAACCAAACAAACAACCCTAAAATCAAATGCAGGGGTGGAAAAAGCTATGTAAGTGAACTCCTGGCCACAGGAGTGGGACACAGCATGGCCTCACGGGGCAGTGGGTGGCTGTGGTGGCCCCAGAGATGGTCCCCGGTATCCCCATGTCCCAGTCAGGCCTGGCTTGGGCTGCTGGGCTACGTGGCCAGGGTTTTTGGAGGAACCCTGAGCAGGGCAGGAGTGATGGGGGATGCTCTACATCCCCTCTTTACCACAGATCTCCCATGCTGAAGTGCTGTGTGGTGGTGAAATGCCCCTGCCTGCACTGCCTTCCCTCCTCCTCCCTGTCGCTGAAGGGATGGGAAAATTCAGCCAACTGGAGTAAAACCTCCGCAGAGATCTGCCTTGTCTGAAACCCATCTTGTGCCTGCCTATCATGCCTGGGGACCCCCACCCTGTGGTGCTGGGGGGTCCTTGCCTGTCCAGCTCTCCCCAATCTGTGTCTCTCCCTGGGCTGGAGTCAGAAACAGCCCATCAGCTCACGTACAGGAAGATTTTGCTGCAGATAGGCCCTCCTGGGCTTTTCCTGGCATCTCTCCATCAGCTTGGAACCTTTTTCTGCTTTGCAATTTAAAACAACAGAGAGATCCTGGCAGAGCTTTGGCTGTGCTGAGGGAATTTGTGATAAATCCAGGGAGTTCATAAAACCCAGCGATCGGAGGGACCCCTGAGGGCCACAACCCAGCCATGGAGATGCAGCCCTCCTTCCCAGCTCCCTCCCCAAAATTCCCAGCCATGCAACCCAGACGCCAGCTCTTTCCTGCCTCGATGCAGCCCTGAGCACACGCAGGGTGGGGGGGGATGGCAGCCCCCTGAGGGACCACGTGCCGCAGGGTTTGGGTCCTGAGCATCCCTGGGGACAGCAGGGAGACAGGAGTGGGTTTGCACTGAGGCCCGGGGGCTCATGGCAGACACCACCCTGCCCTTGCCAGCACAGCCACAAGCACACACATCTCAATCGTGCGCTGCCAGAGCCATCTCATAAAGACCTTACGGTGGAAATGGACAGGAAGAAGGAGGTGTTAGTATCTTCGGTTTTTCAGACAGAGAATGCAAGTGGAAGAATTAAGTGACTTGCCCAAGGTCCGTCAGGGAAGCTATCAGAGATGCTGGGAAAAGGGCCAGATTTTCTGAGCTTCTTGGTGCTCAAGATGTGCCCCAGGCTGCAGGGCACAATCTGGGCGCTGGGCTCAGGGTTGGCTCCTCTCCTTGAGACATTTCCTAAGAAAACCTGGAGTAGCCAAAGCAAAGTAAATTCAACAGTGATGCTGTGCAAGGATCAGCTTTGGCTGCTTCCCCAGCTTCCTAAAGCATCATCCTCCAGAGATTTGTCTTGCAGGAGACTTGTAACAGCTCCCTGTTCATCAGGGCCCTACTCAGAACCTAAAACACCATGCAGTCGCTCACTCACTCCCCCCTCACCACCCTCCACAGTGGGATGGAAAGGAGAATTGGGAAACAGAAGGCAGCAAAACTCCTGGGTTGAGACAAAAACAGCTTAACAACAGAGGAAAAGAAAACAGAGAGGGAAAACAAACAAACAAAACCCAATAACAGAAAACACTGAAGCAGGTAACTCACAGGACAACAGCTCAGGGTGGATCCTGGTGCCCAGCTCCCTCCCAGGCAGCCAAACCTGCCCCCCAGCCCCATCCCCACTTTATACCCTGAGCCTGATGGCCCAGGGCATGGAGCAGCCCTTGGGCCAATTTGGGTAAAGCATCCCAGCTGGTGGGCAGTCAGTGACCTGTCCCAGCTGTGTCCCCAGCCACAGGGGCCACCAGCTCCAGATCCTCTCCCAGCTCTGGTGAAAATTAACTCTGTCCTAGCCAGAACCAGGACAGAACTAGGACACAACCAGGGAAAGATCTACTTGCAGATTAAAGCTTCTCTAGACCTGAACAAACAGCATAAGTGTACAAGACAGTGGGAAGGGAGTAGGGGGGGGACATCTCTCTGGGTGATGCTGGGAAAATTTCCTGGTTTTCCTACAGCAAAAGGGATTTTATTTCTCAATCACAAAGTGGGGAACCACTACCCAGTGGTGAAAGGAGGGGGGAAAGTTCATCCCGACCTCAACCTCTGCATAAGGGGAGGGAGCCAGCGTACCCATAGGGGCACCTGAGATGCCCCAGTACCTGTGTGCCCATGCCGGCAGCGCCCGCCTTGTCCCGGCCATCCTGCTGTGACAGACATCCCAGCAACACAGCTTTCCTGCAGGCGATCATATAGCAACTTTTAATCTGCAGGCATTTAAAATACGCAGCGTTTCCTCTCATTTGAACCTGAACAAAGCCCGGAGAGGTCGAACGCTCCTTGCCCGGGTCCCAGGCAATCTTGTGCTAAGCATGGGCCTGTGGGCACACAGATGTCGGTCCAGGCATGGGCCAAATTCTTGCTTTGAGCTCTCCTCTCATCAAGGAGCAGCTCAAAAAGCTACGAGGAACCCGCTGGGGTTAAGCCTCAGGCAGATTCCTGTAGAAACCTCCACGCTGCATCTTCATCTCACACCCAGCTAAATCTGAATTAGACTGGTGATTGCAGTGATTAATATTATTTGCTATTTGCTATTGCACTAAGATAAGGTCAGAGTCCCTTTGGGATGGACACTGAGTTTCCAGAGTCTTTGACCTCAAAGTTCTCGCAGTCAAAAGCAGCAACAAGTAAAGAGGAGACATGGGAAGAAGATGTGACTTTTCCAGGGATGCCAAAGCCCTGGTTTTCCTTTTTCTCCATCCTGACAAGGCTGGGGCAAGGACTCCCACAGCGACCACTTTCCCGAAGGCCCCCTCGTCCCTGCAAACCCAAAGCATCCCAGAAACAGCATTTCCTCCCGGCTTTGCAGCTCCGGTTACAGCTCGGGATCCGCAGTCCTGACGCGCCGTCGTGGTCTCCAGGGCCACGAGCCACAGCTGAATTTGCAATCTGAGCAGGGGAGAGCGGGGAAGAAAGGAGGAGTTTGTTCCCCGTGCAGCTGAGTGAAACCTGTGGCATTTAGCAAACCCACACAAAAATGCAATGATTGACTGAACACAAGGCCGTGCAAAAAGCTCATTCCATTTCTGCAGCTCATCAGCCAAGCAGCCCAGACATTTCTAACACTTGTGTCTTCTCAGGGGTTTTGGTCTATCCAGCATTATCATGCAGTCAAAACCAAGACTCTCAGCTAGGCTCTTCGCAAAAAAAAAAAAAATAAAAGAAGGAACTGGCTTAAATTAAATAGCTCATCTCACTCTGTCAAACTCAACTGCAAGAAACCCTGTGAGTTCAGCAAAAGCTCTGCTATCCGCACTAAGCAAACACAAACAGCCCGCAGAGCAGATGGGAGCAGCTGTCTAGGAAAATTCCTACTGATTGTTGCTTTGCCGGAGAATTCACGGCCTCAGCCGGGCCCTCTGAACAGCCACTAAAGCGTGGGCACCGTGCGAGCTCTGAGAAACACGACCGTCAGCTCTGGTTTGCTTCTTGGAAAGGAAGAGAGGCAGGAGGGGTGGGGGAAAGGAGGGTAAAGATGTGAACCCTAAAATTGGCAATGCCAAAGTACAAGGAGGCAGAACGAGCCCTTACAGACCCAGGCACGGGAACAGCGTGCGCGCAAGCCTGGTAGCACCATCACCACCCAGATGCCACTTGTTGGTAAGATTTGATTGATTCCCACGAGTCTTGGAACCACGTATTTGCTGGCAGGTATGGGACGACGTCAGACATTTCCTCCCCTGCGTTACCCCAGATGGAGAATGGAGACAGCCGCTTTCCATTTACCTTAGAGGAGTGTTCAGCACAGGGCTTGGTGGTTCGGGTCATCTTTAAACAGGACTAAAGGGTCATCGCAAAGTTTCTCTCTGCTTCACAGACAATATCGACCTCATCGGGCTGTAAGCGCTGCGGCACGCGCGCGACTCAGCTCGGGCTGCTCCTGACTTCGGATGCGGAGGCCAACCACCCCCCGCTTTTGCGGGCAGGCTCTGGACAAAGCTGCCCTTTCGAAACCAGTCTTTGCTTTTCAACACCCAGAAATCCCTGCCCAGTTTGCTGGATTATCCCCCATCACATTTACCGCCGCTGTGGAGGCAGGAGCTTCCCCCAGCCGGCGGGGGGGAACCCATGCGAAAGAGGCAATAAAATTGCCCTGGCTTCTTTCTTTCTCCAGGCTGAGCCAAGAGCTGAAAGCCAGCAAACCTGGGGAGCTTCAGCCTCTCCACCAGCGTTTTCCTGCTTAAATGGAGACAGTGACTCTGTTGGGGTTCGCTGGAGCTCAGGAGAGGGAGATATTATGGCCTAATGCAAACGGCACAGAGAAGACTGAACATAATTAAGGCCCTAACGACGCATGTTGGGCTCGGGTTTGATCTGCCAAAAAATCTCCTTCATAACATCCCTGCAGAGGTATAAAACGCTGAGCAAACCTGGAAAAAAAAGGAGATAGCGCTTTTCATTTCCTAGACTGATTTATGCTCTACAAACAGCATCACATGCTGGCGCTGACAATTTCCTGCTGAGTTACTTGCGCTGCCTTCCTGACATAACGATACCTGCAGACGGGCAGGAGAGTCGGTATGCTTCGAAAAGAAGCGGGGGAATATTTCTGTTTGACAGCTTGTTTTCTTTGGTCAATACAGTGAAGGATTTTAGTTCATTATTTCATGTCTAGGCTCAGCTCCCAGCCACCAAAGGGACAGCCGAAGTCGTGGGGTTAGGTAGAAGCTGAAATACTTTCCCTCATTTTGCCTAAGCAAGTGAGCAAGATGTGCCTGGGGATGTGGAAGTGAATTAATTGCTGTAATCCGAGTCCTGAAGTCCTTGAATGAACATTTTAATTGGGTTAAAAAAAAAAAAAAAGGCAAATTCAGTGCTTTAAAGCACTTCTGGAGCCAAACGCCCTAAGCTACAAGGCATCCATCGGTGCTCTGTGAGGGCTGCAGGCCTGAGGGACTGGCTGGGGAGGAGATGCTGTGGGAGAGGATGGAGGAGGAGGAGGAGAAAGAGTCAGTGGCATCACAGAGGTAGCACTGGGGATGTGGGGACCAGCGGCCCCGGCTCCCAGCCCTGCCAGGGCTCCTCCAGTACTGGAGGAGTTTAGCCAGGCACGTTGTGCGGTGCCCTCGCCTTCACCCCACCTGCCTAATATCCATTCATGATTTAGGATTAGTCTTGGCTTCAAACAGAGAGCCAAGAGCTGTAACATGAGCTGAAGCAGCACAGGGTAACAGCCTGTGTAAAGAACAGCAGTAAAGGAGGAATATTTTCTTCATGTGGCAATCAGGAAAGCAAAGGCGAGTGATGGAGGAGGTGGGTATCTTCCATTCAACACCCAAGTGGTGGAAACTGGTGTGACTCAGGTCCCTAAATATCTTCTCAGGGCTGTCTCTGTGTCACAAAGGACATTTGGAGAGGAGAATCCCTTGTGAAAAGGGGCTGGAGGAGGCTGGCTGCAAGCCCCCACAAGCTGCAAACGTTAGAATTCTCATTTGCACTCCTCTAAGGATCTGCAAAAAAGCCAGCAAACCCTTTCAGGATGCTGAGAGCATCGTGTGCAGGGTGCTTACGGTGTGTCATCGAAAGGGCTAACCCGCGTCTCTGCAAACATGTCGGGAGATGCTATTTACTGCCACCGCCAGAAAATCTTGTAAAGGGCTCAGGACGTCATCCCGCGGACAGTGTTACCGGCTTGGGAAGGTCAGGCCGGTAAAAACATACACACACAGGATGGCAGAGGTGTGAACTGGCTGCGCAGATTGCGTGTATAAACAGGGTGTTCACCGAGCACGGCCACCTGGAACGCGCAAACCGGAGACAAAAGCCACGTTGTGCTGCAAGAAGAGGTCATGTCCCAGGAGCCCCAGACCCAATTCCTTCTCCTTCTGCTGAGCGCTCTGCGGAATGAATCCCAGCAGGTTTCAACTTGACCGGTCCCGGCTGCTGCGCTCATCCCGGAGAGGAGGGACCCAGCTTCCGCACGGGGCTTGGTTCCCCATCCCAAGGACACCCCTTGCACCCGTCCCTCTGAGAGGCTTTTGCCAGTGCCTTTGCTTCAATCCAGCTACAACTGTTCACGCATCCATAGCAGCCTTGCAAAGCTGGACCCCGCTGCGTGCCGCTCCGCTATAATCTGGAACGCGTTTGGGATAGCGTGTGGCTCAGCCTTGCATCTTGAGCCCAGCCGGGCTCTCAGTTCATCGGGCGGAAAGGCTACGCCACGTCGCGATGCTGCACAGCCCCGAGGCGTTGATGCGATGGGTGGGGAGAGACAAGGAAAGTATTACACCAAACCTGCTGGGCCCTGGAGGAGGTTTTTACAGGGGAAATGGAAAGCTGGAGAGTGAACTGGAGACGATAGGCAAATAAGCTCATGATTTTTACACAATACCGATGCTCTTGGGGCCGGTTACGCCAGGTCCTGAGTGCAGGCAAAGGAGGAGAGGGGAGATGATGGCAGCATTCACTGATCTGAGCTCACTAGGACATTGTCTTTAGGACAGGGGTGTCCTCCTGCCTCCTCCTATGCCCTGTCCCACAGCCCACCCCAGAGCCTGCCTGCCTGCTTTCTTATCAGCCTTTCAGGAGGGGAACACCTCTCAAGAGGCTGCTTTCCATCTGGTTTTGATTTGTCTCCTGCCAAGCTGCTATTCCTCCTTTACGACCTGACATCTGTTTCTCAAGGGAGAGCATGGCGACACGGGTGCTTTGTCCAGCCGCCTTTCCGCGGAGAAACGAGGCAGTGCTGGCTGTCGTGCTTAAAATGGGGCATTCGAAACCCTTGGCCTTGTGGACCTGGCACGAAACGTCCCTTCTCCATCTTAAAGTACGAGTACGGCTGGCCAGGCTGTGTTCCCTCTGCCTGTGTGCTGCAGGTGTTTGGTTTCCCCTTTCCCCCAGGTCTTTGCTGTCCCAAGGGACATGCCAACAGCACGTGCCCACCCCATGCCCATGTCCATCCCATGCCCATGTCCATCCCATGCCCATGTCTTTTTCACCTGAGCTCTCCTCTTCGTATCACGGTTATCAGACAGAGGGACATGTCTTGGTGCCTATTCGTTTTGTAGAACATTTGGAGTGATACAAGTGGGTGCCATGTCATTTCTGTCCCCAACTGGCCAGCTGGCCGCTGGCACCACGCGCAGGGTGCAGCACCTGAGCCCACAGAGGGTTGCATGGCTCTGGTCCTGGGCGGCAGCGGGAAGCCCGTGGGGATCCTACGGACAAAACTTTGCTGTAGGATGGAGGGCAGGGGCAAAGCATCACATCCAAAAAGACCTGTGCCAGCCCCGTCTGTGAGCATCCCAAAACCTCCTCTCCACGTGCTCCAGGGCTGCCCAACACCAGCTTCAGTGGCTGGGTGAGCGGTGGCTGCGGGGGACGGGAGGGGGACGCTCGAAGGGGTTGAGCTGGCGGGGCAGGGGAATGAATAGCGCTTCTGTTCAGTGCAGAGGGCTTGGATTTCAGCTCGGGGAGGGAGTGTGCGCTGGAGCAGCGGGAGAGGCCCCGGTTTACAAAACAAATAAACCACTGTGGCTTATAAGCGCGAGTAATCTGTTATTCTAAAGGGCTCAGGGATAATTTACCACCTGATGTCAAACTCCTCTACATTTTGAAAGCGAAATTAACAAATGGAAGCTGAGACAGAGAGGGGGAAAGGCTGTTTTCCCAAAGCTGCTTTGTTTTTTAACTCCCTTAACCCAGGCTGTTTAAGCCCAGCATGTTTCTCTGCTTCTGGGGACGGGGGCGGAGGCGGGCACAGCTTTCCCCTGAGAGCAGGCAGCACGTCTGCAGAAAGGCTGGGGGGGGGCTGCCATCCCAGCACTGCCCACCCCGTCCCGTGGGCTGGGGATGCTCTGGCACCGCTCGCCCCGACGCCTCTGGGTCACCTCTCTGCCAGCCGCAGAGGCAGTGCCGGCAGGAACCCCATCGCGAGGACATGGTGGGGCATCCTAGGGTGTCCACCTGCATCTGCTTGGGAGTCCAACCCTGAAATCCTCAAAGGAAGAAATAATCAGATCTTTTCCTTCGGCAGCTCCATCTGCCTCCCGACAATCACCATGGCCACCCCTTCCTTGTTTACGTGACATCATTCCAGCACAGTCTGCGGCGGTTAGGGTGAGCCTTTTTGTTTGGACTAATTTAATCTTTCCATTTTCAAAACTGCTGATTTGATAAACAATTCTAAGCCAGAGGCTGAGCTGGATGCTCTGTTTCCTTGAAGTATGGCACTTGCCCAGCGGTGCTATGTGAAAATCTTATCTGGACAATTCTGTAACCATAGGCAATCAATGTCTGAGATTCCTGGGAACAAAGTATAAGGAAAAGGGCAAGTATCCTATACACACGGTGACAAGTTCATAAGCCATCGGAGTGACTCAGGAGCCAGGATTTTTCCCTTGGTGGGGAGGGGGAGCTTTCCTAGGAGCTTTGCGCTGTGTGGGGGATAGAAACATCAGCCCAATCCTTAACTGGGAGCAGCAGCAAGCTCTGGTTTTCGAATCTCTGACGCCCAGACCCACCAAGCTTCACGGATCAGCTCCAGTTTTTGCCATTTCCTGGCCCATCGCATCAGCACTTTGCCTTAGCGTGATGTCTCCATACACGCTCGGTGGAACCAGAGCCACCTGGGAGGGGTGACAGCCTTGTCTGGGGCAGGGGATGTCTCTCTGAGATGTCCCTGTCACACAGGCATCACACCAGGGCTCTCATCTCGCTGCTGGCTTTTGGGGACACAATGGAGGGCTGTGAGGTGCAGGGGGGTAGGAACAGTGAGGGTCAGGCTCTCGTTGCTGACAAAGATGAGCTGTGCTGTGGGAAAAAAATCAGTTTTGGAAAGCGGGAGGAAAAAAAGAACAGCAAAAACTCCTTGCAGCCTTGAAACGCCCTTCATCTCCCTGCTGACCCTGCTGTCTGCTCGCTCTTGGAGCAGAAGCCCAGCGAGGAGGAGCGTGCGGATGTGTGTCCCGCTGTCGGGGCTGCAGCGCCAGGCGGCCTCCAGCAGCTCCAGATGCTGGGCTGAGGTCAGCCGGGGACTCGGGCCTCGCTGGCGAGGGCCGGCCGGAGCGGGGCCGGCCGGCGGGACAGTGCCTCGTATGCGCTTTGCAAAAGCCAGGGCAAAGCCAGGCCTACTGCCAGGCTCGCCCCCAGCCCAGTCTGCAAACCCAGCCCTGAAGTGCTGCAGGATGCTGAGCAAATTGGGCCACTGCTGGAGTTGGCTGTCCGCTCCGTCCGGACATGGGTGTGAAATGTTCCCAGGCTGAGCTCCAGTCCTGGCACGTAGTGAGCGCCCAGTCCTGGCTGGAGAGCAACTGGGAGGAGGTGGGGGCAGGTACCATCCCCGGCACCTGCCTGCACGCCTGAGAAAGGCACAGGGCATCCTCGGTAGCAACGGGGATGGGACCACAGCCTGTGGGCGCATCGGGGCTTTTATGGGGTCTAGCCTGGGGGGTTGCATCTGCCTTTGGCAACAGGAGCCTGGCAGCACCCTCCCACCCCGCCGCTCGGGGGTCCCGTTGGAGGTGTCGCCGCTGCCCCTCCTGCCTCGCAGCCGAACCCAGCTGTGGGCTGTGCTCCCCTGCCTGCTGCAGGCTCTGGCAGCCAGAGTGGGGAGGAAAGCATAGACGGCACGTTGAAGCTGTTTCTGAGCACCTGGCTGCCAGCCCAGCCCCGGAACAGGGCGGTGTGGGCTCACTGATGGCTTGTAGGGTTGTGCTAGTGCTGCTGGCTGGCTCTCCGAGACGTGGCGGGTGCAGGATCCTTCCGGCTTTATCCAGCTGCACGTTTTCATGAAACTTCTTCAAAGCTTCCCCTGGGGCCTCTGGGCCTCCGCCAGATTTGGCAGAAGTTGGCGAGGAGGCTTGAGAGGAGGATTGGCAGCTACGCAGGCAAGGCGATGGCCTGAACACTTTGCAGAAAGCCAGGCTGAGAACTGAGATTATTTCAGTCCTGCTGTGGAAGCCCTGTGCCCCTTCCTGCAGGTCCTGCCTCTGCTCACCACTGAAACCCAGTCACTTCCAAGCTGCCCAACGTAAAGCGGAAATGGACACATGTGTGGGATCAGAGCAGGACCCCGCATTCCCAGAGCAGAGGGCAGTGCACCCCAAAACGCAGCCCCTCCAGGCACCAGCCAGCCGCCCTCGTGGGACTCGTTCTCTGCAGCGCCCGGGTGCAGGGCATGGCACCTCCGCAAGGTGCTGCACAAACCGGGATCAAATGGGACTTCTGTCCCAGAAAACTGTTGCTATTAAAGGGCGACTCTTGAGGAACAGTTTTTCCTTTCCCCTTTTATTAAATCTGTGCAAGCTGGACTCCCAGATTTATTACTATCCAGGGATCCAGCAGGCACGAGGGGCTGATTAGAGACAGACCAAGACTTTTTAAGGACAAGGACAAGAGGTAAGGCCATCCTTTAGCATGACACTCACAGTTACCGAGCTTTCTGTGTCTGTAACGTAGTTTGTAGCCACCCAGTTTCTCCCAGGGCTGCTGGGATGGGATGTCACGGAAAATCGGGGAGCAAGGCGGGGAAGCGAGATGTCTGGGCTTTAGGTGTGCATTTGCCAGTAAATACGCCAAAAAAAAAAGCTGCTGGTGAGCTGTGGTTCCCTGTAGCTCTTTGATTTCTGGAGCAAAACATAGTTAAAAAACAGGAGATGGGAGCTGTGGGATGCTGAGTTCAGTGTAAAGCCCCATCCGGAGTGGGGCTGGTTGGCTCCGGGTCTGTTATCCACTCTTGGGATTTTGGCTTTAAAGAGAAGCCAATGGCTGGGACACGGCTTTCTCCAGGCCAATTTTGCAGATTAGAGATGTTTCACGTCAGTCGTGGCTGAACTCCTGAACTCCTACACACTTCCCAGCACTGCAGCCCAGCCCTGGGCTGGCCCTGGCTCCAGGGAAAACCGTCCCACCTGGGGCCCCCCAGGATATGGGGGGATGTGGCTCCCCAGGGGTGGCTTTTTCACCAATGGAGCCTCCATCACTCTTGGCCCTTGCTAATTCAAAGCAGGCGGTGGGACCATGCCATTCTGGGTGTCAAGAGCCAGAGGAAGTGACATCCAAAAAATCAACAAAAATGGTAAAAGCGTGCATCCGGGCCGTGCACGCAATGGTAGCTGATTCATGGGGGAGGGCAGTATTTGGTGAGAGATCCCTTGGGGACTTGCTCTGAAAAGAGAAATTGGCCAGTGCCGCAGCCACTTTTTGAGCATTCCTCGGAAACAGGGCTGTGATGGGAGCCTGCAGCCGGGTGGGATGGTTTGGGTGAGGTGTAGGGCTGCCCTGGGGCTGTGGGGTCCTGCCCCCTGCCACCGTGTCCCCCAGCATCCCCCAGTGTGGGTGCATGGGAGCAGGGCTGTCTCCCCGGGGCTCTTCACCCGCAGATGTGGAGCCATGAGGGTGCTCAGGTTCCGAGCAGGGCGGCCCGGGGTGCCGGTGCGGGCTGTTAGGGAGCTGTGGTGGCTGGGGCCGTGCCTCAGCAGAAGGGAATGTTCTCCTTGAGAAATGGTAGAGGCAGCCTGAAACGCTCCGTCCAGACCTCATGAGTCACCCAGCACCGCACACGCGGGCTCCGACGCAGCCAACATCCCTCAGAGCCAACGGCAACACTGCGTCGCCTAGCAATCGGGAGCAACCCTACCATAATAAACCGGAGGGAGAAGTGCTCATAATCCTATACAGCAAACCCATATAAGATCATTATGTTTAACGAGGATTTTCCAGCAGACAGTGACAGGGTCTGCGAGTGTGAGGAGGGGAAGTAGAGGCAGAATTTTTGTCTGATGCAGCCTCAAGCTCACAGCTCCTCCATCCTTTTTCCCTTCCCCATCTCCCCCTACCCATCGCTATTAAAGCTTTTTTTTCTGAATCACTTGTGCAGGGGGTTGCTCGCCAGCCTTGCACGGCTGGCAGTTGTTGCAGCCTGCCACGTGGACCCTCCAGACCCCCGCCCTGCTCGTGCGATGTCCCCAGAGCCCCGCTGATGTCAGTGGGAGCTGCTGGCTGCAGCTGGACCGCATCGGCAGCCAGGTCCACGCGTTGCCGAGCGGCAGCGGGAGCCTCTCCAGGGATCGCAGCGGGCTCGGAATCAGGCCTCGACTACTCCATGCATCTTGTCCGGATGGTGCCTTCGCATGTGGTTGGCTTTAATTAAGCCCCTCCTTGAAATATAAGCATACGCTTGAACGCCGTCTTCAGCGTGGGATACATCCCTCCGCGGCGGCAGAGGAAAGGGGAAGCTACTCTAACCTGGGGAAAATACTTCATCCTGAAACGTGTTGTCTTTGCTGCTGGAAAAGACGGATCCTTGGAAAGAGGAAGAGGGCAGCTCTCCAAAAGGTCCCCACGGGCGGGCTGGCTGCAGGGGTGGGAGGAGGTGCAATGTGGGAAAACACCAGCTGTTAGCGTCTCCGAGCGCTTGCTTCAGCGACGAAAAGCAGCACCATTAAATGTTCTGAAATTAGGTATAAATTAACTGGCCTGGCTCTGGTCATTTATGATGTCTTTCAGGTTAAAAAATGGTCCTCATTTCTAAGGATTTAGAGTCTCCACCTGCCTTTAATGGGACTGTTCTCCCTACAGCTATTGCCGTAGGTAAAGACTTAAAGTCAAACAATAACTACTCCCAGGAAAGAAACATTGTTTTCTTGTCATGTTCCATTAAATAGTTCACAGCACGAACCAAAGAATTAATGGCCTTATTATCTCGCCTTCAAAATATATCATACTAAAGAGGAGAAGGCAGCTCTGAAGAGTACAGAAGACACTGGGGACACCACTACCCGCAACGATACGGCTGTTGGGATGTTCAACATTTTTTATCTCAGTATTGGCTCGGCCACCAAGGGATGGAGGGGGGCGGTGGGAAGGGACCCTGGACCAGGAGAGGTGGCCGGGCAGACTGGGGACGTTCCCTCTCCGTTGGGATTTGCTTCCCGCAGAGATGAGGTTTGTTTTTCACCCTCGGTACGTGCCATCAGCTCCACCCCAGCTTCGCCTGGGGCGGTGGGTATTTGTGCTGCGAGGCGAGGGCTGACATCCGCACGTCTTTGTGTGATGGCAGATGTCAGCTCGGGATGTGAATGGGCTGCAGCCACGCACTGGCAGCAGGAACCTGAAATTCATTTGATTAATTCGCATTGTTGTTGTTTCTCCTTGAGCTGGAGAACCTGGCAGCCTCCAAATCATTTGGAAGTACATTAGATCCCCCAAGGAAAGAGAGGCAGAGCTTCCACCCCTCCTCCACGACTTCGGGGCTCTTTGAGGAGAGGATTTGGAGCGGCTCATCTCCCAGACACCTGCGGGCACACTCAGGCACACAGTGTGCACATAGGTGCGGCGCTGGCGGCTGAATTCCCCGTGGCCGTAGGGCTGCATATTCCACCTCTCTGATGATGCTCTGATGATGCTCAGCTGCTCACAGTTCAGCTCAGGCATTTGTGACGTCAGGGGAAGATGTGGCAGAGGAATGCCCTGGCCAGATCCCTTTTCTCTGTACACCCCTCTGCAGAAATCCCCGTAGAGAGCTCAAAGTTCAGCTGATGGCACAGACACCGGTCCCAGGGCCTCACGCGGATGCTCGGCCAGATGGATGCAGTTCCCCCGGCTGAGCTGGGGCTCATTGCACCTCCAGAAACACATGGCACAACTGTGGCTGGCTCAGTCCTCTAACTCTCTTCTGCTGGTTTTGTTTCCTAGTTAGCTTTCAAGTAAGCGGTGACACGGGCTTTTTTTGGCTTTTCATGAATATTAAATGGCAGAGTGGAAATGCGGGGAAAATCACTCACGGCTGTCATGGCCCCGTGCCCATGCTGCCTCATTCGTCAATCCTTAATTAGGTTAAGGACAGATTTGCCAATATTTTCGTCTCCTCATTTGATGGGGTCAGTGGGAGAGAATGAAAGCCCTCTGGTTGTGCCTTCACTTTTTTCCTTGCTCAGGAGGTGGGGATCTCCCATGCTGAGTGCCAGTGGAGCACAGGCGTTGCGGGGCCATAGCACCCCATGGAGATGGGCTGGCTTATGCCATCTCCTCTGGTTCTTGCTCAATGGCTTCTCTCCCCTCAGGGCTGTCACCGAGAGGCACTCAGTGATGCAGGTGGATGCAGGACACTGTCTCTGACCAAGGGCATGGGGCTGCCCTGTGCCGCAACAGCAAAGCCGGGGCTGGTGCTGTCTGCTTTTACCTGGCCTCGTGTCCCAGAAAGCTTCTTTCTGTCTCGTGCGTCTCTCTGGACTCTTCCAAATGTATCAGGAAGTCCAGGAAAGCACAAAACAAAAAGGAAATAAATAAATCTTCATGAAATTGTTTCAAGGTTTTACTTTTTTTTTTTTTTTAGATTCTGCTGCACCAGTCCTTGCAGACCAAATGTTATCTTTCACTTCTGGATGGACATAGCCACTGTAAAATTTTTAATAGCACCTTCCTTTTCTCAACAGCAGTCTAGAAGGCTCATTTTTATATGCTTTAGTCTATATTTCTTTACCTGCTTCTGTTTCAACACCGATATTGCTGAAAAACTTAAACTGCTTTGAAGACGAAGGAGTACTCTGCTGCCGATTTCTTTTCTGCTTCAGCCTGATGACATCCATCTGGTTTGCATGATCTTTTCATTAAGGGGGCTGGGCCTAATGGCACTTCACAGTTGAAAAATATCTCTGCATCCTTGCAGGGTTCTTACAGCATACAGCCCTGATCCAGCGAGCGTAATTCTACGCGAGGCAGTGAACTCGGCTGAGGACAGCGGGACATCTTGGAGTGACACCAGACACGCATGGGCGCAGGTGCTGTCGGGGTAGGAAGCATCTCCTTTGAAATCAAGCTTGGAAGGAAGCGCTGGATGTCAGCAGGCACACTGAACCTACTTTTGTTGCCTAAAATATTGTTGACACCTGAGGTGTAATCAGTATGGTGTTTTGCAACATTCTCTAAAATGCTGCTTTTAATTCTTATTTGATTTCTTCAGGTACTACCAATGTGGAGGCTTGGGGGCTTTTCATTGTTTTTTTCTTTTTTAAATTTTCAAGATGTTCTTTTCCCACATCGAGGGAACACTCTTTGCCTTCCCCTTGTTCCACAGAGGCGACTAAAAAGCCAAATTGCAAGAATGAAAAGAAAGTCAGGCTCACCATTATTAGCCAATCCATCTGCTTACGGCTTTAGGATTCACCAGCTAATATTCCCACAGTTCTACTTGGGCACAGGAAAATGGAACATTAGCCAAAAATTGTCTTGGATTTCTCTGGGTAGGGAAAAATATAAAGCTAATGCCCTCTTGTGGCTCCTTACAGCAAAATGTTTGGCTGCTGAGTTGTCTCACCTTTTGGTTGTCATGGGGTGGGAAAGACATTAGAGTTGTGTGGCCCTCTCTTTTTATTTCAATGTGAATTTAAGGGCTGTGGAGGCAAGGCGGTGTCTGGCTCACACCTGTGAGGGAAGCCCAGGGCATCTCCTGATCCTTGGGCAGGGCTGTGGCAAGGGATGCCGTGCTGGATGGGCTGGGATGCAGGCAGCAGACCCTGTCTGTAAGGCAGCATCCCAGCTCCCAGCCTTGGCAGGCTGTTTCTTGCCAGAAAGGGATGGTTTTAGAAACATTTAAGTCAGTTTTGGAGATTTGGAGGTGGTCCAAAAAGCACAGGGTTTTTATCCCAAGGCAAAACAGCCTGAGGGCACCAGGGATGGAGAAGTCCACTGCCTGTCACCCAGCTGTCCATCCACCATGTCCATCCATTCTAGCACACTTTGCAGGAACATTTAGCTTTAAATAAAACAATCTGGAGGTTTTCCTCAAAGCCCAGTTCTCACTTGCTTTTGAACTGCTCTGAAACGTACAGTCATCGCCTTTCATTGGTGCAAGGCATCCAATGACACATCCAAGTACATCTGAAAGATTTTTTTTTTAAAGTATGGACATTAACATATAATAAAAACAATAAAATTATCTATATTTTAGAGCCCATATGCCTGCCCCCACACCAGCCTTCCAGGAAAGACCTCTATCAGCATCTGCTTCTGATTAAACATCATTGGGTTCCAGCCCAAAATAACTTCAAAGATTTATTGACTTCCACGATTTCTAAACAGCTCCCAAAGAGCAACGGAGAGCCTGGCATCAGCTCCGCTAGCCCGGTGGGATGAGATGGTGCTCCATGCTGCTTATCCCACAGATTACCAGAATATGGAGCCAATCATTCCCTGTTTGAATGTTAACTTGAAAATATTTTGACCATGAAATTTGAGGAATTTAGGACTAATATAGCTGCTGAGCAGATCAGAGATGGAACCAAAGGTCCGCATTACCCAACATCCTACCCCAGCAGTGACCTCCCGTTGCCTGTGAGAAGTTCCCGTCCATTTGAAGTTAGTGTCCTCAAACAGGAGGACTCTAGCTCCTCCTTGCATTTGTTACAGTCCTTCTTCTTGCAAGTGGCTAGTCTCTCTCCAAATAAATTCTGAACATCTGATCAAGCCCCAGGAGTATCTGGTGGCTGAGAGTGTCACAAGCTCCAGGACCAGCATCGCTGCTAAGATTGTTCTGCAATTACTTTTTTTTATGCACAAGAAATTTTATCAACACCAAGTTTTCTGTAAAAATAGTACTCTAGAATTTTTTGAGAGATAGTTTCAGTTTGGAGTTTTCCTCTCTAAATCTTCTGAGCACCAAAAATAACAAAGATTTTAACTTAAAACTGAAGTTTTTTTTGCTTTCAGCTTTTTGGCAAAGACCCAAACTTATTTTCTTAGGAAAAGTGTGAGCTGAGAGAGGGCAAAGTTCCTTCCGTGATCACGCCACACACCACCAGGACCATGCTCACAAAAATAACAGTGGAAGAGCTCAGACCTCTTAGCCAAACTGCAGACATCGCATTGGCTCGTCCCCACTGCGGGCAGGGGCACGCTGCTGGGCTGGAAGCCAGCATCCAGCATCCAGCTCCTTGCTGTGCAAACATCCCCTGGAGTGAGCATCTGCACGGGTCCTCCCTGCTGGGATGAGCCTTGCCTGCCCCTTTCCCTCTGCCCAAGCAAATCCTTCCCTCCTAAACGTCCTTCTGTGGTCTTGACTGCTCACTGGCCAGTATAGAAATGGGTCCTGTATGGACACAAGCAGCTGTGATGAGGTCGGGCTGGGATATTGCTGCTGTGAGCTGAGCACCAGCTCCTAAATCCAGGAGGAACTGCCCCACAAAGCAGGAGGGAACTTGCCAAATGAGTCCCCGTTTGGTCCCCAGCACCATTCCTCCTTGGCTGGACCAGGTGAGATAATCTGCCATGCGATGGTTCGGGATCACCAGTGTGGGACCGTTTAAGCAGAGACTGGGCTTTTCCTGGGGTCTTCAACACCCTCGTAGGGAAAAAGTGGAAAGCGTGCCAGGCTCGCACCTTGAGGAGCCCCTGGAAGCATCCACCGAGAAGGGGACATAGGGGAAGAAGCAAACAGGGGTTTTGGCAGCGAGGCACCACACATCTGGCCCTGCGAGACTGTACATGCAGTCCCAGTACTCTCCGCTCGTTTCTCACTTTTTCCTTTTTAAGCGTCAGCTTCAGGCAGACAAATGGCTGAGAAAAGCAGAGCGATCGGCTTTTTTGGCCACAGGCCTGGAGAGTATCAGGCTGGCTGGCTGGTGGCGATGCCAGGAGGGATGTGCCCAGCGGCAGCGGGTGCTGCAGAAGGGCTTTGCAGGGTTTCTTTTATCACGGCTCGTGTTTGAAAGGAGGGGCGCGGGAGCGGGAGGCAAGCAGACTGACAGCCGTGTTCGATGGCTGGTGGCGGGATCGGCAGCTAAGATGCCATGACGAGGGGGTGCAGAAGGGAATTTGCAGCCTCTTAGGATGTTTCTGGGAGGATTTGCCTCCTTACTTCCAGGCTTTGTTCAAAATCAGGGTGCTGTTTGCCTGGAAAGCAGAGGCTCCTTAGAGGGGCTTTTCTTTCTCTCCACCAAATACAGATCTACCAAAAAGCACGGCTCTGGTCTCTGCCAAGAGCTGCATTTCTGTCAGGATTTCCAGGGCTACTTAGTGTCTCCATTTCCTGGGAATCTCTTTCCAAGAGTTTTACGCTGGTCCTTCCTCCCTTTGCTGTGGGGAGGAGGCGCGTGGGGCAAGCACTGAGACCCACAGACTAGGGACAGGGAGGAGGGATGCTCTCATCCAGCTGCACTGGTGCACACAGCAAAGGGCTGGACTCCAAGCTGCACCTCATGTGTTATGAAATACGGTGCTTCCTCCAGGCCCTGCCACTTTTTTCAAGCTAAAGCAATGCCTGGAGAAGGCAGAGCGTTTTTCACTGGGTTTGCTTTCCACTGACTCACGCTGGGCTGCACTGGAGGTGCACATATCATTTCTACTGCAATCATTACCGAGCGGGCGAGTGACAGGACACATCGGTTAACGTCAGCCTGGTCTAAGATGCAACCTCTCCGATGGGTTTGCACCATAGGGGAGTTCTAGGGGAATGACCAGGCTTTGCACAAGTGAGAGCTCTGCTAGGTCGCTCTGCTAAGCGGTGAGCAGGGCAGGAGGGTGCTGGTGCTCCCCGCCGAGAGGGAACAGACTGTTTGCCAGCTGCTGCTGCTCTCAGAGAAAAATAATTATTAAAAAAATAAAATAAAAAGAGATGGAAAAGCCTCAGTCCTCACGCCTCTTTTGTGGCCTGGACAATATGAGTCATGCTGAGTGCCCGGGGCATCCGAGGCTGCTGCCTGCTGCCCCCCTCTTCCCCCAGCACCGTGGCTGCCCCTTTGCCCCGCCAGCGTGGTGAGGCCAAGCTTCTGCCCCAGGTTGAAGGGAGGAAGACAGAGGGACACACAGTAGAGGACAGAAGGACAGCCTCCAGCAGGGAATGGGAAGGAGAACAAGACCCCAAAGAGCTCAGAAAGGAGCCAGCATGTAGCACAGGGCTCCAGCAGAAGCGTTCCCAAGCTTTTGGATCAGCAGCGGGACAAAAGAGTAAATTTGACACATATTTTCCATCCTCAGCTATCCGCATTGCCCCTAACCTGATCCCAATTAGATATACAGAGGCAGCTGCCAAGGAGCTTTTATGACTCATTGGAAAGGGAGCCTGCACAAGAACCGCGCGTTCGAATCCAGCTGTCTCCTCTCTGCTGTTGTTTAGGGAGGACATTTGTGCTTGCTTAGCTCACCTAGGAAAGGGCCAGCGGGCCCCTGGATGCAGGGGAAACTGGTTGTCAGCCCAGGCTGGGAACATGCTGTGTATTCCTTAAAAAAAAAAAAAAAGGGAGAGAGGGAGTCGAGCTGGCAGGAAACGCAGCTCAGGCTTCGAGGCATGGGCAGCAGCCCTGTGTTCTGGGGCAGCCCCCGCGCTGCATCGCCTTTCTTCTTCATGGGCTGGGCTGCGAACAGAGTTGTTCTGGGACAAGGTACTCAGGGTGTTTTCAGTTAGAATTGGGCAAAGAGCTAGAATATGATTAATATTTTGTGCTAGGAGGCTGTCAGGCTAAGCTTTGTTTGCAAAACGCATAATTTCTGATTTAAGTCTGGTACCAGAAACCAGGAGGTTTATCTTGAAAGCTGTGACTTCAGAACAAAACAAACCAACAACCCCCATCTTGTGAGAGAGCAGAGCACTTCATCTCTCACAACACAGTTTTACAAAACTGGCCTGGATATGCCCCAGTCTCAGAGGTCCCTGTCCTGGGCAGAGTTTATTTTCCGGGCACACTCCCTGACTTTTAAACACTTTGCACTCAGTATGGAGCAAGCCACATTTTCCTTTGATACCTCAAAAAAAAAATTCACTAAGTGAAATTGTCCTTTTACCACTCATCTCTAAAATTCAGTATCTGCGATACATCTTTCATTTGGCTTTTCAAGTTTCTGAAGCTGTGCCACTCTCTTAACTCATGTTTTCCCAGCATTTCAAGTAAGTACTTTTAAATGAGAGTTGAGACTCTCAAATTCCTGTGATTCTGGGAAATGGGTCTTAAAGAGTATCTGCTACTCTAACACCCTTGCTAGCAAGTGCCTTCACATCCCATGAGCCTAGGCAGGATCCTGCTGACATCTCCATCCTCTGTGCTATCAGGGCAGGGACTTGCACAACCTGAAGCTGGAGCAGCCTCCAGCAGAGCAAACACTGCACAAAGGACAGTGGTCCTGGGCAGGGCTGATGTGGGCATTGGCTGTGAAGGATGGGTGAAGTGCTGCAGTGTGCTTAGTGAGCAGGGTCTGCAGGGTTTGCACCACTTAAGACAGAATCATGGAATCATAGCATTCTAGAATGATTTGGGTGGGAAGGGGCCGTTAAAAGCCCACCCAGTCCAACCCTCTGCAAGGACCAGGGACATCTCCAACCGGATCAGGTTGCTCAGAGCCCCGGCCAACCTGGCCTGGAATGTTCCCAGGGATGGGGCATCCACCGCCTCTCTGGGGAACTTGGGCCAGTGCTTCACCATCCTCAGTGTAAAAAATTTCTTCCTTTTATCTAAAGATAAAGGTCTAAAGCTACCTCCTTGTAGTTTAAAACCATTACCCCTCACCCTATCACAACAGGCCCTGCTAAAAACTTTCTCCCCATCTTTCCTATCAAACCTCTTTAGGTACCAAAAGGCTACTCTAAGGGCTCCCCAGAGCCTTCTCTTCCCCCGGCTGAACAGCCCCAGCTCTCTCAGCCTGTGCTCACAGCAGAGCTGCTCCAGGATCTGCCCCTGGGATGGCATTACCCAATTTCCAGATCGCTGATGCTCTCCTCTTCCCCCCTCCCTGGAGCCCCCAGCCCAGTGCACCAGCACCCAGCCCGGCTCCCGCGGGGTTTTGCGGCGGGCTGGCTGCGGGCCTGCCCGGGCAGCGAGGACGGCAGCCGGTATCACTAGATGGTGCTCACGCTTGCCTTTTCCCCGGCTCCTGGCTCCCGCAGCAGCGGGCACCCGGCAAGGCGGCCCGCGGGGATGCTGCGGGGCGGGGGGGTCCCGGTGGGCCCCGGGCACCGCTCCACAGCGGCCACGAGGAAGATTATCGACTCGTTTAGGTTAGAAAAGACCTTTAAGATCTTTAAGTCCAACCGTTAACACTGCCAAGTCCACCCCTAAACCACGTCCCCAAGCACCGCATCTACACATCCTTTCCCTCCAGGGATGGTGAGTCCACCACCTCCCTGCGCACCCTGCTCCAGTGCTTGACAAACCCTTTTGGATCCAAAGAAAAGATGCTTCCTTTCTCTCTGGTTGTCTCCAGGCTCTCAAGAGGAAGGGCCTGGGCTCAGCATTTTGCAGGATGCGTCCCTGGGGTGTTAACGGGACACTGCCCTTCCCACCACTGCTCCCATTGAGGGTGTGGGTGCTGAGCCTCCAAGGGGCTGCAGGAACCCTTGTTCCCTCTCTGCATCAGTTTGTGCTGAAGCACCTCTCCTTACAGGGGGGCTGGACTGGATGGCCTTGAAAGGTCCCTTCCTACTCAAACTGTTCTGTGAGTCTATGACTCAAACCCTAACCAGACACAGGTTTCTTGAGGTCAAGGAAGCAAAGCCGCACCATGGGTAGGGGCAACTGGCTGTAATTCCCAGGCGGTGTTCCCTGTGCTAGTGATGAGCTGGAAACACATACACATGTCCATCCCACAGCCCCTGCCACTGGAGCACAACCTTCTGTGGATCCTATCCTCCTGTCACTTGGGAATGAAATGAAAGCTTGTGGGATGGGAGCTTTCTCTCTTGTGGAGGGATCATTGGTTTTTGGAAGCCCCACTCTAAATTCCCAGCTGATAAGGCACAGCCCGAGCTACAGCTGGCTGATCTTACCCCTCCTCACTGGGCAAATTGTCCCAGGAAGTGCTGGGGCCCAAGAAGGAGGGAGAAGGGCTCACCCACACAGCTGACTCAATGCTGATAAGCCACCACAGCCAGACACTAAACAAATGTGTCTGGGAACATTGTGTTTCTGCTCTCCAGGCACTCCTCACATCTTACAGGGCTGAGCTCAAGGAACAGAGCTGCCCCTCATCCCTTGGAGGAAATCAGGGCTTGGAAAATGGGTCTGACTCAGCCAGAGTGTGCCAAGAGGCACATGGTAAGGGGATGAATTCCCAGTAGGGAAGGGGGACATGGTTGGCAGGGTCCTCCCATGGCATCAGCCAAGGCTGTGGTCCCTCCCAGACAGAGTGCCCAGCCCCAGCCCCGGGATGTGGCCCTGGATGCAGAAAGCAGCAGGGATGTTCAGTCAGGATCATTAAATCTTCCACAGGGAGAGGACATGGGTGCACCCTGTACCCTGCCCATTCTCCAAAGGGCTTCCAGCTTCTTCAGGGATGGAGAAATTGTTGTAGGAAAAGGTATCTAAATGTAATTTTTCTCATGGAGTTGGACAAGATATGGATATTTCAAGCCTCCAGAGAACCCTGCTGGGAAGGGCAGGGAGAGCAGAACATCTGCAGCAAAACTAAAGCACAGCTCCAGTTTGCTGATTCTCAGCTATTTCCTCCCATTTGCTCCTGCCTTCTTCTGTGAGCAAACCTACCAGAACATCATTAATTCAGCCATGGTAGGTCAGCCCATGGGTCCATGTAAGAGCTCACAAGAGAACTATCCTGGTTTAGCTCCATTCAGCAGCTAAAACACCACGCAGTCACTCACTCACTCCCCCCTCACCACCCTCCACAGTGGGATGGAGAGGAGAATCAGGAAAGAAAAGGCAGCAAAACTTATGGATTGAAACAAGAACAGCTTAAGAGAACAACAGAGGAAAAGAAAACAGACAAGGAACACAAGCAAAAAGCCTCCCAATAACAGAAAACACTGAAGCAGGTAACTCACAGGACAACAGCTCAGGGTGGATCCTGGTGCCCAGCTCCCTCCCAGGCAGCCAAACCTGCCCCCCAGCCCCATCCCCACTTTATACCCTGAGCCTGATGGCCCAGGGCATGGAGCAGCCCTTGGGCCAATTTGGGTAAAGCATCCCAGCTGGTGGGCAGTCAGTGACCTGTCCCAGCTGTGTCCCCAGCCACAGGGGCCACCAGCTCCAGCTCCTCTCCCAGCTCCAGTGAGAATTAACTCTGTCCTAGCCAGAACCAGGACAGGAGCTCAGAGCTCTGCCCCATTTCTGAGAAACCCCAGCTTTCCAGGTCACAGCTTCGGCCGATCCTCACACCACTGGCAGCGTAATTGCCAGTGCCACCATTGTTCTTGCTCTTGGAAGATAACTGGAACCAGAAACACAGAAACATGAAGGAAACCACATGGAGAGACCAAGGCAAACCCAGGATCAAATGTGAGCAGTCACACCAACCTCACTGGCCTTGCGGTGCCACCACTGGATCTCACTCAGGATGGAGAAACACTTTGACGGCATTTCCTGTGCAGGGAAAAGGGCCATCATTTCCCTTGGGCAGCAGACACCGCTTTGCTGCAGAAGGTTACCTGTGGCTAGGTGAGCAGCTTTGGCTGTTTGATCAGATGCATGGGAGTAATTAACATCCTGATTTTAGGATCTGATCATATCAGGATGAGCAAATAAGCCCCTGAGATTTTTAATCAAAAGCTCTTCTCCTCACACTGTGTTCAAAGGCAGAGAGGACACAGGGAGGAAGATGAGGGTTGAGTGGCTGCTTTCTCTGTGACAAGGACTACGTGTCAGACCTGCTGCGATGTGCCAGCCCCACCGCACCGGGCTCCTCTCCCTGGGCTCCTTCACCTCCCGCGGGGCTCACACAGCCGTGAGTCACTGCAGCCATCCCTGCACCACATCCTCCACAAGACAAACCCACCCAGGAGCAAGAGAAGCTCAGGGCATTCTCTGAAGGAATTGCTTTCTTGTGACTAAATGTCAATGTAGATTAAAAATGAACCACAACCACAAATTTACTTAAAAACTGTGGTGTCGATGTCGCGGTGTGGAGCAGATGCAGGGAGAGGAGTTGCTTGTGTTGGTGAGGGCTGCTCAAACGCATCTCCCTCCAAAGAGCCTCCTGCGGCAGGGAGCTCCGCTGGGGTGGCCTCCGAAAGGAGAGCTTCTTGGCTTTATTATTGTGAATAATGATTTATTTATCAGCAGCTCCTTGGAGAGGAGCAGCTGGGATTGCATTGACACACAAAGTGGTGGGGAAGCTCTAAATCAGCTCCTGCCTTCTGCAGGCTGGGGCACAGGCAGGGCAGGAGTCGCGGCCAGCCGGGCACCCTGCGACGCGGTCCCTGCACCTTTCTGCAACTCATTAAAAATCCACTCCAGCTTGTCTGCAGGGAGCCTTGGTTTTTATCTTTATCATTCTCCTCCTCCTTGGGTTTGAGGGCGGTTAGGAAAGTGCAAGATGGAGAGCTCTTGTAGGCATGGCTGGGTGCCAGCCACCCTTGTAATTTTGTTAATAGACTAATAGAGGAGCAAATGAAGCCATTGTAGGCAACATTAATGCTGCGCAGTCCCATCATGGTCAGAAATGTTCCAGGCTACGTCATTAATAAATTTTCTTCTGCAGGATCTTATTTGCCCTTGGTTATCTCAGGACTGGGCTGGCATTGGTAGTGTTTTCAATTCTCCAGTAAAGTTTGATTTTTCTTTTAAATGAGCAGGCATTAATGGACTGTCTCAATTCAGTTTTTAACGACCTGATATAATGTAAGGGACCAAGCTCATAGTCTGGGTGGGGCTTTGTCTCAGGTGTCCGAGTTACGGCAGTGAAGGTGGAGGTGTTAACCCACCCAATTTAGCTGTCCAGGAGTGGCAGAGAGCGCTGGGGCTCCTGTGGAAACCTCTCCAGCACGAGCAGCGGGCCCCGGGGTGTCCCGGCACTAAGAGAGTGGAAAATCCATACGACAGGCCAGAAATGCAAATACTGTGCTGAGTGGAGAAATGGCTTCAGCAGAGGAGCTCTCTGGTGATGCAAACCCTGCGGACGCGCAGAACCAGGCTGCACCGGGGAAAGCCATCAGCGTTACTTCGCTTCCTGCAGTTCCCCCATCACTCACACTGGCTGGAATAGCCTTCGTTATCTTTTCTCTTTTCCCAGGCGGTGCTGGGCAGCCGATGCCAGGACAGGGATGGAAGGAGTCACATATTGAGGGTGGGAGGAATTGCCATGTGCACGGAGCCACGGACATCACCTACGTGCTGCTTACCTTCGGGGGGTTGTAAAAGCTGTTTGCAGCATGGAACTGCAGCCTTGAGACGAAAGTGCCCAGTAGCTGCCACATCTCTGGCAAAAAGCATTTCCCCTTTCCTGGTCCTGTGCGGCATTTGGGAGGGAAAAGCTGGAAATCAGGACATCTGGTTTGGGGAGGAGGCGGCTGGTGCTGCAGCCGGGGCCGCTGGCACCCGTCTTCCCTGGGCTGTGGATGCAGTCATTGACACGGATCCACCGGCGCGTGAAGTGGCCTCCTCTGAGACGGAGACGGTCACCCTCTGACCAGGCAGAGGAAGCACAGCTGGGCGACAAACGGGTCCAGACGGACATCGTTTATGGGCTCCATAGTGGGGCTGTTCCAGGACCTGAACCGAACTCGTAGGCTCAGAAATGTGACACGCTCTGCTCTAACAACCCACGGTTTTGTGTGACTCCAGCAGCCAGGCTTTCACCGCCACAAGCTTTTCTCCCCGGATTCCAGGCACCATTAGCACAGCCAAGGGACATTTGTTTCCTACCACGTGTGACTGGGCCACTGCTAATTTTAGCCATCTCTTCTAGAAAGACTCTTCCCAGTGAATGACACGGGGTAAACTCACCTGCTCCCAACAGCAGGTACCCTGAGTGCTGAAAAGAACATCACTTTCTGTCCCCAGGCCACAAGATGAAAGATGTGCCATTGTGTTAAAGTGTTAATTGTAAATGAAAATCTTCTCTTTGAACATTCCAGCTGTGAAAGTGGAGGGGGAGATGCAAAAAAAATCTTTCTGAACTTCCCTCTTCTTCAGTTATTTTACAAAACACTTTAGTGTTGGATATTTAAAGGAACAAACAGTTCTTTATGACCATCTAGCCCCTTCCTTTCTCCTCCCGCTCTTGATAATGAGGACCAGAGCGATGGACCACGCTAGACACAGCCAGTGCTAATTGGGAAGGAACAATTCCTGGAGAAATGGCAGAAAAAACCAGAAATTTTGTCTGGGCAAACCAGACCCTGCACTCCAGAAAGTAAAGGAGTGGGAAGGGCAGAGAGTGGAGAGTGTCGACCATGGGGTCACGTCTGCTCAGAGTGAGCTGGAAGGAGAAGGACATGGCTCTGGGAGAAATTCGAGGGAAAATGTAATGAGGCAGAAGGGATTGCTCCCTGCTGTGGTTAGCCAGCACACCAGGATGAGCTAAATGCTTTTGTGCATCCAGAGGTGATCTGGACACGTTGCAGGAGGATTTCGGACGGTTTAGGGGAGCCTGGTGCCCACAGGATGTGAGCTCCCGGGAAGCGCGTGCCCTGGTGCCGGGCCCCGCAGTGCGCGGGTGCCGAGAGACGCCTGACCTCGTGCTCTGCACCCGTGGAACCAGGGAGTGAGCGAAAGGGAGTCTGAGGAACATGAGCGAACGCAAATGTGTTTCCACTTAGCTGGTCCTCTGAGGCCAAATGATGTAACTCCCGCGAAGCCCTGCAATATGTTGGCAGGAGGAGCCTAGTGACAACTCCAACTGTAAGTTCCTGAGCTAATGAGCAAAAAAAGTTGAACTAAAAAAAAAAAAAAGGCTTTTTCTTTGGCTTAACATAGTGATCCTCCCCAGGACTATTTTCTTAGCAGAGAAACAGCAACTGAAGGAAAAAAAAAAGCCCCTGGCTCCTCTTCTCTGGGTCTAGCGGGGCAAAGCCAGGGGGTCAACACCCATCGGGACACGCATTTCAAACCAGCGGAGCTGTGGGTTTGCTCAGCCTGCTGAGACGCCGAAGCAGATCTCTGCCATCCTGTTCTCCAGCCGTTATGGAGTTAACCACAATTTTTATTGCCAAGGGTGGGTTTTTCTGTCTGTGTGTGTGTTACCAGGAAAGAATGTTTTACTACAGCTCTCCACACAGCCACCAGCCTCCAAATGGACCATGTTACAGTAGAGCTAAATGTTGTGTCAGGGACCATGTGTTTCTTGTAAGATGGGTTTGAGCCACAACTGTGTAGGAAATTGTTTATCTCTCTCCCCCCTCTCCCTCTTTCTGCCTTATCCTCCCACGGGTTGCGTGGACAGTCGGGGCACTGCTGATGGGAACTTTCCCGGGGATGCTGGTGGAGTTTTTTTTTGCAGCCCATGCCTGTAGCGAGGAGCGAGCTCCGGCTGGGACAGCACCGCAGAGCAGCTGCGGGTCGTGGTGTCTCCCCATCTGCCGGGCGACGTGCCAGTCTTGCCATCCCGAGGGGCACGGGCTGGGATCGGGTACCACGAGGCACTGCCCCAGCCCAGGGGCCAGCACCACTGCTGCAGGCTGGCTCGGCACCGCAGATGCCTGGGGAACCCTCTGATAGAACGCGCGGATGGAGCAAACAAAAGCACGATGCTGATGTGTGTGTGTGCGAGTTTTACAGCGTGATCCAGCCAGAGAGGTATTGCCAGCCCCAGGGTCAAGGTGGAGATGAGCCATCGTGCCATCAGCAGGGCACTGCTGTCACCGCGGGCAGGGCACAGGCTTGGCTTCACGCTCCGACGCTGCGCATCCACCCGTGGCTCGGTGCTCGGTGGAGGCACCGTGAGCAGGGCAAACCCCCCTGTCCTGACAGAGCTGGAGCTGGCAGATCTAGGACTTATTTCTCCCCTGTGCTTCTCTGCAAGAGGGATGCCAGGGAAACCTGAGCCCCTCGTGCCTTCCTCGCCGTATCCGTCCATCTCAACGCCATTCCCAAATGCAAGAAGGCACTTTTCCTTTTTATTGTCTCTGCTCTCTCCCGGCCACTGATCTGCACAATAGCATAATTGTATATAAACATCTGATTTCTTTTACTTTGCCTCAGTAATAGGTTGTATCAACCCTTTCCAACATCCATTAATACTGTGCTGTGTATTAGATCCAGACTTCAGACCCCTAAATGTGACTGTCTTCAGAGCAAAGTGGGGAAAGGCTGAACGCAGATCAAACGTTTGCCCTCTGGTCAATTTTAAATACAGTATAAACTGCATCTCTGTATAAATTTAGCAATTTTTGCTTCTAACCACCTTGGACTTTTCTCTCTGGGAGATACTATAGAGGAGGCCCACCTGGACCAGCCTAATGATCTCTAAACATCAGTATCCCGCATTTTGGCGAAGGCCAGCTGAACCTGGAGAGCAGTCCTCCTCCCACCGCCTCTTACATAGAGCAGAGCAGTAGGAGATCAGGGTCTCGTCACTTTATAGAGGGAAAACATGAGCACTCATCCAAAATCACCCAGAAGCCAGGTGGGAGGTAGAAACCACCAGAGCTTGATGGTGGTCGCTCCCTCCAGCAATCCCAGGACCTGGAGTGGTTTCTGATGGGAAGGATGCTGAGATGCCATTTTGTTGCTTTACATCGTCTCCTTGTAACAGAGAGGGAGACTTCCAGAGGTGCAGTTGCTTCTTCAATCACAGAGGCTTGCATTTGCCTTACTCTTTGGAACACGAAGGCTTTTACTTATAGAGAAATGAAGATTTTTCCAGATGGACTTTTTTTTTCTGAATTGTTTCGACTTTAGAGAAATTTGGCTTTTCACTGAACGTGGCTTGTCCTATCTCTTACCTACCCACCTGCAGAGGCAAAAGCAAAAAACAGCAAAACTGTAGCTAAAAATAAAAGCCTCATCTAATGCCTGTTCCTTTCACCATAAGATCAGATAACTTTTGAGCAATTCTATAAACCCCGGCACACGCTTTGGCCCAGCCGTGAGGCCTGGCTCTGCTGGCACACGGAGCACCGGTCAGGAACGGCGTGCGTGACGAAAGTCAGAGCTAGGGAAAGGGGCAGCACTTCCCATTGGGAAATTATCTTTCTCTGCTCAAAATCAAAAATCTACCCAGGTTATAATAACAAAAAGGCATGTTAGCCCTGATTTTATTGCTGGGAATGAGAAAAACAGCCTGCGTTAGATCTTCCAGCTGGTTATAATCCCTGGGAAGTGCCCCCTGCCCTTCCTGATTAGGGCATTGTCAGGGTCCAGTTCCAAATTTTAAAAAGATCACGTTTTTGCAAAAACAAACCGTAAAGCTGCATCCTCAGCTATATTTTTCTCCCATTGCTCCGTGGCATGCACACAGCACCACGTGCAGCTGCCCGCGCTAGGGCTGCTGTGAGACGGTAGTGACTGCTCTGCGCATCGCGTTGCACCCGCAGAGTGATCCAGCAGAAGACACTTAATGAGAAAAGGACACTGAAGAATTCGGCTCGGAGAGAAAAACCGTGTGTGAAGATCTGCCGGGGCTTTCTGGTAGGTTTTCTGGCTTACTAGGGTTTCTAAAAGAGATCAGATTCTTCCTCCTCTTCACCAGAAATAGTGATTTAAGGATTTCCTTGGTTCTGCTTTGCTTCTTGCTGCTGGCCACTGCTCTAAATTGGGCTGGGTGAAGGAGAGTTGCTGTACATTTTTCTGTTCTTGCTGGCTGGGATCATTAAAAGGCCTGAACTGTACCACGGACTGGACCAGCCCTTTGGATGACAAACTGCTTTACCACCAGCCTGCACTCCAAATTTACTGGGCTGCAGCTGGGAACCTTTCTCTTTGATCCATCTCTGCTAAGAAACAGCTTCAGACAAAGCCTCAAAGCTCCTTTCTAGGAAAGGAAGCCGAACAACCCGAGTCTTGGAGCTGAAGAGCAGTGGGGAGCTGATCTTCAAACTGCATCTCCTCACCAGCTTCAAAAACAAAGCAGCTCGTTTTAACACACTACACGACACCTCAGCAATGATGAAAGTACCGTAAACGCGCACCTTTTTCATCGCAGAGCTGTCTGCTGACGGGGTGCCAAGAACAACAAGCCCAATCCAAACCATCATCCCCGTGATGGATCTGATGGTCATTGTCTTGTTTCCCGAACAAGGGGAGCTGTAACAAAAATAGAGCCTGGAGAAAGGTGCACATCCTCGTACGGCAACAACCCCCTAAAGGCAGCCTGGAAAGCTGTAGGGGAGCCAGCCTGCAAGCTACAGACACAAAGCGCCAAGAGAATGAGATATCTGGTCGGTGAACGCTGGGAAATAATACCCTAAAATCCTTCTGAGCCCATTCATCACCGCGGCTTCAGTGATCATCTCGGCAATAAATTCCCTTATCATCCTATTGGAATTTGACATTAATGACCTGCCTGTTATTTCAGAGGGAGATGGACTGTAACCGGTGGGTAATTGGTAGGAAAAATTGCCGGGTATAGCAAAGATCTGATACCATCGGAGTAGTTACACCACGAGAGAGGGAGATTAGGGAGCTCTGTTTACCACAAGAGGCTTATTCATCCTGAATAAATGCGCTAGCTGCCCAGAGCCTTCCTCTTACACCCTCATTCCCCTTCGGTGGCATACTAACATCAGCACTGACACAGCTTTTTCCCAGCGACTTGTGTATGAAACACAGCAAAGACACGGCACAGCAGAAGCTGTTGATTGTAAAAATGATTTAAAAGCTGTCCTCAAGCTCCCATTAGTTTATACACTGTTTCTTGAGTTGTTTCAGGAAAGACAACTGATTCCTTAATCATTCACATTGCGCAGAATGCTTCTGCAAACGCTGCCGCTCTGCAAAATTTTCCACGAGCCGCTTCCCAAACTGCGGCTGCTTTAGGTTTTGTTTCTGTTTCTCTGCTGGAGTAGCACAATAGGTTTATTAACTTTTTTCCTTGCACCTGTGGGTCAACTTCCAGTGTGTTCTGCCTAAACTGTAAAGTCCATGTTTGCTGGAACCCTGCAGCCTTAACCAAAAATAGGACAGCTGAGCTCCCTAGTGTGTTAAGGGAGAGCTAGAAGCAAGTGGAGGTAAAACCCTGGCTCTGCTGCAATCAATGATGGTTATGATGGTTTTGCCCTGGCTTGATGGGTCTTTGCCTTTCTCAACAGTTTCCTGGTCCTGCCTTTCACTTCCCAGCTAATGGGACCAGCGATGGAGCCAGAACATCATTTTTTGGTGAACACACCTGCTTTTTAAATGAGCTCCCTGGAGCATTCACAAAAACAAAGCTGCAAGGCACGGCCACAGGAGGACTGAATGCTGCAGAAATACCCGCACGTATTCATAACAACGCATCTGCACGATTTGCCCGGCCCTGGCTGCAACTTCCCATCACATCCTGCACCTTTCTGGGAAGAAAGAACTGATGATCCTGGTGGGAAAATTGCTTCACCAGAGCGGAAGGGGGTTTCACAATCACTTTCGCTGGAGGCTGCTTTTAACCCTACGCATTCCCCACCTCTCTGTACCACCCTGTGGGCTCCCCATCACTGTAAGCAGTGATGGAGGAGAAGGAATTCTCCTTTTCCATGCAAATACTCGCTGGAGGGCCTGTGGGTGGTGGGAATGGACCCAAAGCCTCCCTCAGAAGGAGAATGGCTTTGTCTGCAGGGACCCTGACAAAATTCACCTTCTAGGCTCTACTGAGCACTCATATGTGCCAGTCTGGGCGTGAGTGCAGAAGGGTCAGCCCTGTGTCCTGCTGCCTGTCCCCGGCATCACCGCAGGATGTTGTGATTTGGGGACAAGGTGTATGGCAGCAACATCTTTCCAAACCAGCAAAACTACCCTGAGAGAACGGCTAGCTGGAGCTCTTCTCAATCGCTCTTTAAAGCCACCATTTGAAACCGGGCTCAGAGCAGAGAAGGAGCATCAGACCCCCAAAGAGGGAGTGGAGCTTGGAGGGACGGATGGAAATATTGAGCTTTGCATTGATAGCATCTGAGAGAGGAAGCTGCAGCAGCCCTGGAGCCACAGCATGCTGCCCCAGCGCTGAACCATCCCCTCCAATGGCTTTAACAGTGCTTGGGAGTCGATTCCCACATCTGTGGTGCTAGCAAGAGCTATGGCCTTGCTTCTCCTGGAGACCGAACTAGAAACCTGGAGGTTGGATTTCTTCCCTACAGCCACATAAAAGCTGTTAACTGCCATGGCAGGAGTCGAGCCTGCAAATCCCAGCTTGCTGCACTCCTTACAGGAGACTCTTCATGCAAAAAAAAGCATGAGCAGAATGAATTAAACGCTCTTGTACTGCCACGTTCCGACGTGCTCCTTGTGCTCTTCCGCTTGACTCACCAATAAAGAGGCCAAGATATTTTGTAGAGGCTGTTTTGAAAACACTCTCATCAATTTAATTCATAGCCAGAGCCCTTCCAGCCCTTTTGCTGGACATTTCCCCAGGAACGTGTTTAATCTCTGGTTGCCCTGGGTCGATGGAGATGGCGTCCTCCAACCCGTTCTTTCCCGGCTGCGGCACCGTGCCTGGCGAAGAGGTGTCTGCTGCTGGTCTCCAAGGCCATGCACAAGAACGAAAACGTTGGCGACAGTCTGAAAAAGGCTTCAATTTCTTCTTATCTTGTTGAAAGGCATGTTGTTTACCGCAGACAAATCGGAGATGAACATGCCGCGAGAGCCCAGTGAGTTCATAAAATAAACCCCTAAATAATCACAGTACAATATTTCTGCAAGAAAGGTTTTCTTATCTTGATTTTTCCCCCTTTGTCTCTCTCTCCGCCCCCTCCCATCTTGGACTAATCACTACCAGACCAGGAACCTTCAAACAGATTTGTTTGGAGACTTGGCATGAGCTCATGGTCGCTGGAAGCTTTCCTGCTTTTCCTACAAAAAACAGAGCCCATTTGGAGGAGAAGGAGAGTTCCAGCAGTAATTCAGAACCTAAACAGCATACATTGCAAACGAGATGGGAAGCAGAAAGCTGCTTAAAACATCTCTGGCCCCTTCCCTGCACGTCTACAGCAGAACCGCTTTCCCTTTGGCTTGTGGCGGTTGAGTTACAAATGCTGCAAGGATGAACCCAGCAGCCTCCTGCGGTTTGTTCTTTACATGTTCGCGAGGCGGCTTCCAAAATAAGTTTGAAGGCTGTCAATCTCATCACAAACAGCCCCGGGCAATGACGTGTCAGTCCATGGGAAAGCCTGGGTGTTCATCTGCACAGAACGACTGCTCCCTATCCACCCTGCCTGGCTTCTTGCCTGCGGTGATGCACCCGTGGTGGAAAATGGGGTGTCGTGGGGTGGGCTCTGTGGGATTTCTAGCAGAAATAGGTTGGTGAAAGACATTCTCCCAAAGGCTGCTGTGGTCCAGAGCAGCCAGGCAGACTCTCAGCCATGGGGAAAAGTTCTCTGATGCCCGGAGATGAAATGTGGCCAGGGCTTCACTTTGGGATGGGGATCACACTCACAACCGTGCACTGGGGAGCAAAACCCTGCCAAGAGGCAGGACCCCATGATGCAGAGTGAGGGGGTCCCTTTCTGAGGGCAGAGTGGGTCTTTCTGCTCAGCCCAGAGAGGAAAGTGGTGGAAATTGAAGATTTAATGTCTTCCTTGGCTGGAAACTTCAGTCTATGACAAAAACAATGGAAAGACACCCAAAAGCACTGGAGTCCTATCCCAAGGGGCTGTTCCCCTAGCAGAGGCAGGGATAATGCCTGGGCAGGAAATATGTTGGCCATATGAGCTTGTGAGTCATCCTGGTTGTGAACAACACACTAGTTAAGAGCTGGCTCACGTGTACATCAGGACATAAACATGTATATGTTCTTCTGAATCTTTCTCTTTACCTTTCTATCCCAGAAAATATCCAAGCTGCTAACACTCTGAGGAGGATGATGCAGCAAAAATAAATGTTTTAGCAAGAAATGGAGAAATTAGATTTGCATATGTTTTTCTGGGAAAAATATCAAGTTTTCCCTGTTAGAAAATGAATGTGTTGGAAACTGGCTTATAAAACTCAAAGCCTGACTTAAGCACTGATTTGTCACGGGACTGTCACCTACACTCGTGGTTAATGAGGACTCCTTGACCCTCTGTCCAAAAGGAAAGATTGCTGTTGATGTTTTATCAATGGATTTATGGAAGAGCAAATCCCGGTCAGGGAAGTAACCGGAGAAGCTTTCCCTGGACTCAGCAGTGGGGTGAGAAAAGTTTGTGGAATACAGAATTATCCTCTGTTCCCAAGGAGACTGGAAGCACAGTGATAAATGAATTTCAGAAGGCCCGGGGGTTCAGCTTGGCTAAGGGAAAAAATGCTGGTGTGTATCCCAACACTGCAAACCTGATTTTCCGCTTACATGCCTGGTTACAAATCAGCAGTAAATGTACTTATGTTGACACGCCAAGTTGTCCCTTGGACATCGTTCTATAGGAACACGCTCCTTCGGCCACAGGTGGTTAGATGTGATGAAGACACCACCAAGCGAGGTGCTTTGGTGGCTACCAGCAGGAGATCCTGTTTGATCAGCGCAGCGCTGCCTTTTGCCCTTGGATGCTCCGACTGGTTCTTCACCGCTCTGCTGAGGCAGAAGAGAGATGCCAGCGAAGAGTGTGACCCAGCAGAGACCCAGCCGGTGGGAATCCTCTGTCTGCAAAGCTCCTTGAGTCTGTAAAACTGGGTTAGAAATCTCTTAAGAGGTTTTTGATTAATGCAAATTCCATTTTTTTTTTTTTTTGCAGCAAAGTAAAGCTTTGGTTTATATTCATGTTCCCTTGAGGCTTATTCAGTCTGAGATCTCCTTGCTAAGCAGTATGTGCAGCTCTTCTTTTTGCTTTCGTTTACGCAGGACAGAAAGCATCTCAGTGCCTGTATTTCCGAAGAAGCCGAGGCCTGAGCCTGCCAACCAGGGCCACCAAAACACAACCTAAGCCATGCGAGGAACAAGGCAAGCACTCCAGGCAGGCCCCCGCAAACGAAAAAGGAGTCACTTGGAAACTGGGGCAAAAGTTGAAACAGGATTTAATTTTATCTGAATTGATTCATCTGTCCCTAATTAGTAATAGCTTCCCAGTGCATGACGTAAGAACATGCAGAGGGTTTTTTAATGAATAACTCTCAGCTAAGACAAAATATAGCCATTCTCAGATAGTCAGTTCTTTTTATATGCCAGTAGAGATTTGCGCAGTCAAAGATGAAAAATAGATGAGATCCCACAGTCACACATGTTGAAGACTAAAATCTTTTAAAGAACGGATCTTGTCCTCTTGACAATTGACTGTGGAAAAACCTGTAACTTTTGCACGCCCCGTGGTTTAATATCTGTATTTGCTTTTACTGAGAGAGGAGCCTTAAGCTCCCAAAACTGCACACTGCATGATGCTGTACAGAGGGATAACGCATAAAAACTTGCCCTGATACCAAAGTGCTGGCTGTGATTGTTCTGAAAGTCCCAAATCCAGCTGGCACGAAATGCTCATGTTTAACAGCACTTCAACAAAATAAATGAAGCAACTAGTTAAATTTAAAATCCATATTGTCCAATTTTTCATGGTAACAATGTGAAACTGGGCCACGGGCTGATCTCGCTTGCCTCGTAATGCACAGTCCTCCCCTCTTTCATACCACTCCTTTGCTCCTAGTCATGCGTCCTTGTACCATCCCACATATTTCACCCCAGTGCTCTGTGCTCACACTCTTGAAACCCTTCCAGGCTGCTATCACTTCCACTTCTCTAACTCACCTCTCTGAGCCAAGCTATACATCCAGGCTCTAATTCTTCTCCATAAACCAGTCCCTCTGGGGCCCTGACCGTTTTCTGATATTTCCATGAGCTGTGCAATGACTTGTGGGTTCACTTCTCCTCTTCTAACATCAATAAAAGCCCAGAAATTTACACCAGAGTGAGAGGAGAATAAAGTTTCTGGGTTCATTTTACAACCGGAGCGAAAGGCGAAGCTGGGGGATGCTGTACACGGTCCTCACCGAGCGGTGAAGAACCAGGGCAGGACACGTTGAGCAGATGGTGATTCTGGACTGCAGATGAGGATGAAATTACTGTGTTCAAATCACATCTCTGATACACTTCCAGCTTTTATCAGATGGTTCCACTCAATGTTTGGCACAGCTGATGCAAAGGGAAGGCCAGGAGAGCAATTGAACAGCATGAGCAGCTGAAGCAGCCCAGCGCAGGAGAAGGGCCCCGTCCCGGGGTGCTCTGGCTGTCACGGTCCTTCCGCACCTCTTGGGCAGCTGAAGTGGGGACTTCTCTGATTGCTCCCACTCTTCCAGCACCCGCAGAGCTTTAATATTTACCCTATAGGTGCAAAAAATCCCGGCACCCTACGGGCTACACAGCCTCTGCTGCCTCCTGCCACATCATGTTGCAAGCGGCTCGCCCAGGCGATGCGATTGTAAGCTAAAGTATCTGGGAGGATTGATAGCACGTGAGCAAGTTCTTGGCGTTAAAAGACTCCCCTCTTCGGGTTTTGGCTTTGGATGACCTGCACTCCTAATGTACTCTTCACTCCATTCACCCCTGCCAGTGCAAATGCTCTTCTTTATGAGGCTGGTAATCACTTTCTATCAACACGCTCTGAAAATCTGCTCCTCCTGCAAAGCATTCCTCCAAGTAAATCCTTCCCCGTGCGTATTCCCAGTATGACAAACCAGGACAAAGCCGAGCCCAGGGCCTGTGTGGGGCACAGGAGAGGACTTTCAAAGGACTCCCACTGAGTTCAATTGGCTCGGACCCCGAGTGAACACACATCCACACCCACAGCGCGCTGTTATAAACAGCCTCAGAGAAGCTCACAAGGAAACCAGACCTTTCCCAAAGTCCTTAAGAGGGCCCGTGGTTATTTCGCCAGCCTTTCGCTGCACATGGATGCAGGGTTTTACCTCTCGGGAGGTATCTCGGGCGGCACCACAAAGCACGTGAGCTGAAGGGCTGTGCTAATTTAAAATCCTTCCTGAACACTGAGTTTGGTGTCTTTTTTCTTCCTCAACTGAAAAGCCGTCTAGAGACGTCTGTGCAGGAGAATCAGTCACATACAGAGAAACCTTCTGCGTCCCGCGAAACAGCCCGTGTTTCCAGCCTCGGCAGTTTATTCTTCCCCCTTTTGGGAGGCAGCGCAGATATGTTTTCCATTTGAAACATCCCAGAGGTCTTGCAGCTCCTGCTGAGCCCTCAGAAGTAAATGAGCCACTTTTCCCAGCAGCAAGCCCAGCCACAATTAAGAAACGTTATTTTTTTTCAGCATACCCAGCCCGGCGCTTGGTTCCAGCCATAGGAAAACAGAGGCGCTGCGTCCACACCGGAGCAGTACCAACAAATATATAACACAAAAATACCTTTAGCTCAGAGTTTTCTGCTCTGTGTCTCTCAACTGTTTCACAGGCCAACTAGAGCTCTTTATCGGTGTCATTTACTCAGCTGTCAAGTGGTTTTTTTTTTTTTATCCTAAAGCTCCACAGTGGGGAAATAGGAACCTGCAATGAACTTGCCTCAAATTGAAACAGATATTTAACTAGAATAAACCAGTGGCTGGACTGAATAAACACTGCAGGCACTTTAGAAAGAATGTTAAGTTGACATAAGATCTGTTGGGTGAGTTCAAGAAATGGGAGACTTTATGCTGAAGTCATAAATCTTCCGGGTTAAAAAGGGGATAATGCTGAGCTCTGCGCCTCGGTGCCTGGCTGGGAGAGACCAGAGCAGGGGGTCTGCGGTCCCGGAGGCCGTGGAGCTGTTGGTACGGGCAGTTAGACCATTGCATGGTCTTTCCCATCACAGCTGCTGAGGGGTGAGGACTTCACCTCCATTGCTGTCTTCTGTAGCCACTGCAGCTCACCGAAGTGTCCTCGGCTGTGGGAACCCAAGTGTTTCATGGGGAGCTCAGCCTTTGCTGCTAAGCCCCGACACATGAATGTCTTGCAGGTTAGTGCAGCCCAGGGTCCCTGGGCCAACAATGTCTGCTCCAGCTGGGACAGCCCCAAATGCTGTTGAGGGCCAACGCCACGATGAAACCCCGTGGGGCTGTCCCGGGGCAGCAAAGGCGCTACAGCTCTTGCTGTGTTTGGAAACTGCGGTGCCCTTGTATGACCCAGACACGCTCCCGCCTGTCTCTGCTCTCCTCTTCCTCCGAAACCCAAGGACGGATGAAAGGGTGGGTCTGGGCTCTCCTGATCTCCTCTGAGCCAGCCCTGTTGATTTCAGGGGCAAGTTGGAGCCCGTTTCCTCCAGGCCTGCAGATGCCGGCAGCCGCGGGAAGTGTGAATTGCCTGCGGGCTGAGCTCTGCGCGGGGCACCTGTTATTTTGGGGTTTTTTTTAAAGAACACTGCACTTATTAAGGACAGACTTTCAAAAACTGGATACCACAGGAGACCACGACACTAACTGGCCTGTGATGGATTGCACGGGCTGGCAGGACCTGTGACCTTCACTTGGCCAGACCTGACAGCCGAATGGCGTGGGAAGATTTGGACATGATTGTGGTTCTGCCTCCATCACAGACCCCAGGTCTTGAGAAAGGAGATCACGTTTGCTGGGGAGGGGGCTGATCTCAGCAAAATGCATGCCCCGTCCCTGCGTGGTACCTGCCGGGTGGACTGAGCAGTGGTCCACGGGGTGAGAGCTCATCCCTGTAAGACAGCCTGTGCTAAGGCATCGCAGATGTTTAATATTTCTGGTCCCTGCTCCAAGGAGAGGGAGAGAGGAGCTGCAGAGCGCACAGCAATATTTTTTTCAATGCATTCCATATGTTTCCACCATAAGTCAAGATTAAACCAGTCAGTGGTGCTGGTCGGAATAGAAATCAGCCCGCCGGCTGTTTTGCTGCTTTTGAAGGAAGAATGAGCCTTAGCACAGGCTCTGACCTGACTCAAGAACACATTTCCACAGGGACAAGTGGACGTGTCATTCATGTTGTCAGCGTTCTCGCTGGTGCTCTTGCCTTTGCAAGGAGAACTAGTCAGCCCTGGCCCCACCTGCCTGGTGGAAAACCCCAAATTTTGGCGCAGCAGCTTGGCGTCGTCCTCGTGCTGCCTCTCAGCGTGGCATTCCCAGGCAAAACGCGATGTCCTTCGGATCCCCCAGGCCCAGGCCACCGCAGCCCGGTGTGCAGACACCGAGGTGGCACAAGGGTCCCAGCGCACGTCCCAGCACCCGCAGCCAGCTGCCTCGAGCCCTCGGTTATCACCCCTCCCACGAGCGCACCCAAATTACTGCAAATTACTTTTTTTCTATATTTTTTCCCAGTTTTCTCACTCCAGCAGCAGCATTCCGTCCTTGTTACAGTCACCGCTCCGGTCGCACGGCTCCAGACGCTGCAAAAGCCATCGCTGAAGACGGCAGGGAGGAGGACAACCCAGCAACCGCGAAGGGAAGGAATTTGCTCTCTCCTGAAGGGCACGCTGGGTATAATTACACCAGCCAAATATGCGCACAAGTCCTCAGTAATTGCTATGGTAATCATTTCACATGTGTGGGATTTTTTAGGCTAAAGCATAATTACAGCTAATTGCTGTTTGATTTTGTTCCTGTTTATATACCCATTAAAGGTATTGTTGAAACGTCTTTGCTAAAAGACTTTCTTCTTTCTTTTTTTCTCCTCCTCTTTTTCTTAAATCATCCTGAAGAAAAAAAAAAAAAAAGGATTGTGTTGCAACACTCGGAGTTCATGAATGGCCATCAGCTCGCCAGGGATCCTACAACAAAGAGCCACGTTAAGCCCGCAGGAGCCTGATGTTTTCCCAGTGTTGGGAACTGAAGAGCCCTTGAATTTGCAGAACTCAGGAGAATTTGCAAAGATCTTGGCTGTTTGTTAATGAAACCCTTCTGAGTCTGAATTCACCAGGGGAGAGAGGGTCTGAGCTGTTTGGGGAGAGCAGGAGGAAAGGTGTGCTCAGCCAGCTGCTTGGGTGACAGAAAGTTAAATTTCTGCTGCGTGCTCCCCATGGGAAACAGGCTCAGTGCAGGTCCAGGGATTTGCCAGGAGCATCTCTCAGCATGGCTGGTACCAGTACCATCACCGATTAGTTTTTCTCATCCCTGGTTTTTAACATAGTTGTCCCAGGGCACAACTTGGAGAGAATTAAACATTAAGTGTGCTCAAAACTTGGGGAGTTATCTTGTTCTAATGGCGCGCAGTGAGGCCAAATAAATCCCTTATCAATTTGGCCAAATATTTACATATATGTCTTTGAGCCACCCTTCAGGATGGCTTTTGCAGGTTTTCGTTTTCTATCAGAAAATTCGCTTTATGTTAAGGTGCTGAGCAGGTTTTGGGAAAAGGAATGGAAAGAGTCAGTTTTCTTCTCCTGGGAGAATCCTCCATCCCCTTCCCCATTTGGAATGAAAAACTGGAACTGGGAACGATGCTGAAAGGTGAAAATATTTGTTACTAGGTCTGTTGAAATGCTTTAGGTTCATTCAGCACTTGTCAAACAAAAATCACACAAAACACATGCACAAACAAAACCTTTCATACTGGTCTCTGTTATTTCAGCAGTGATTTTTTCAGGAGCTTCTCCTTTACTGCGTGCTTCTCCAGGGACTGGAGCACTTGGCAGAAGCTGGTGGACATGAGGTGGGCGATGCTCAGTAGAAAAACTACTGAAAGAAGGGCTGGAGAGGAACTTTTATGACTCCTTCAAACCCATCCTGGAAGAGGTGCCAGGGACCATCTTACCAGGCGGCCCTACCTCACCGAAATGCAATGTTCCTCTGGAGGAAGAAGAGGCCGTGGCTCACGAAGGCTGTAATACTCTCATTCCTGAGCATTGTATCCTTCAGAGGGGACCGAGACCACATGAAAACAGTCCTGACCGTGGTGAGCCACAAGCCATCGCTCCAGTCCCTCATCAGCCGCATGCAAAATTCAGAGCAGGGAGTGATCACAGCAAACGCAGGATTATGTTGCTAAGGGACTGGATGGAAAGAGTGGGCTGGTGCCATCACAATCCTTCGCCTTGGAGAACAGGGACCTTGTTTGCTTTAATTTTTTTTCCTTTTATTTTTTTTTCCCCTTTTCTATTTGGCTTCTACCTCTGCTCTGAGAAGCCAAATTAGCTCATGGTCTGAGGCTCCAGAACTGAACATAAGCAGAAGCAAACTGACATTGGCTGGAAATAGAAGCAGAAATAGAGCTGTTTACCATCCTGGTTTGCTTTGACACTTCGAGGGAGCAGGAAACAATTTCAGGGCATGGGCACTCACACAACAGCCACCAAAAGCACATCTGTAAGCACGACTGCTTCCCATGCGGCTGATGCTGTATGGCTGCTGCTTACATCTGCTCCGAAATGCTGTGGGCAAGGTTGTCACCCGCTTTAGTTCGGACTTCCCACTGCATCCAGTGGATGTTAATGCGCTGATTTCCAAGGTGCCACATCACTTTCCCTGACCAGAAGATGGGAATCCAAATCTCGACCAGGGATCTCTCACTGATGCACAACTCGTTCAGGGAACACAAAACAGGGATTGGAAACCACCGCGTCCCAGCTGACCGTTTATCCCTAATTAAGATCCCTTTGAGCTGGTGGCTGCGTCTGAAAGCTGCTGCCCCTCTGCGTGGATGTGTGGTGTATTTTTAGCCAGGCTCTTCTGAGGAGGATAATGATATGGTGGTGCCTCCTCCCTGCAATTTTGTGAAGTCTCTGTGTTTGGAAGATGATTTCAGCCACGGTGCTTACATGCTAAATAGTAGGTGGAAGAAGAATGAGCTCTTGATTAAAATATGTCTAGACAGCCTTCTGTAATTTTAGGTCCTAATTTAGAGGACATAGGTATGGAGGGTTTTACATCATTTCCAAAATCTGATCTGTTGTTTCTGATGGTGGTAGGACAGTTCTCATCGTCAGCTCTCAGTTTTCTCTGCAGTTTTGGGACATGTGGTGTTTTCCTGGTAGCCCCAGTCACTGTGGAAGAATAGTTACTTCCTTTTCTGTAAAAATAGGAAATTCTCACCCTTAAAGATCCCAGAGCAAATGAGACTCATAATGGTTGAAGTTTGGGGTGGGGAGGGAAGTGGAAAAAGACTACTATTAAATGGGATATTTTGAGCCATCTCATCTCTTTTGAAGGCTTAGGGTTGCTATGCCTATGGAGGAGACCCTTCTAGCTTTCAGACCACTCACGTAGCTTAAAATTCCCAGTCCTGAGCCCACGGCTGCCAAGAGCCTACAGAGTTTCTTTACCCAGCATCCCCCAAATCCTCTGAAGGGAAATGCTGTGCAGGAATGACTGCCCCAGGGGACTTGATGTGGCAACTGAGCCCTTCCATTCAAAGATCAGCTTGTTCCAATTCAAGCCATGTTGGCAGCACGCTAATGTTGCAGCAAGTTTGCTGCCGGGCCATGAGCTGCTGCCGCCGGCAGGACACGTTTTCTAACAGTGTGAACTGGCTCGACCTAAAAGCAACTTATTCTGCCTGTAGAAAAGCATCAGGGTCCCAATCAGCCGTGCTCCAGGTAGCTGTGACAGCACAAAACTCACCCTGAGTAGTGGAGGCATCAAGTCCATGTATACTCCACTGCAGTTATCGCTGGCACTCAACTTGATTTGGAAGTCAAGTTACCTAATAGCCCTACTATTTGAACCTGTTGAGGAGACCAGAAATTGAGTCTGCAGTTTCCATCCGCCAACGATCAGGCTGAGTGTTTTTAGTGCTTGGCAGCACTCAGCCGTGTGTTTGGATACAGACCCGAGGCAGTAGGAACTCACCATCAGATGCAACTCGACTGGAGAACTCTATGACTATTGGCCTCTGGAACGCAGCCACAGTTGATAGCCAGGGTCAATTTTGCTGGGAAAGAGGAGTTGAAACTCTTTGAACTCCACTAAGAACAAAAAGTGACATTGAGGTGTATTTTGCAGAGATCTAGAGAAAGTGGGCTCTGGAATGTTTGGGTACAAAATTACTTCTGCCACAATCTATTTCTCCTACAGAAGAACATGATTCTGCAAGGCACGGAGCTGGTGGGGGCAGGACAGCTTCCTCAGCGCTGCAGAAAGCAGGTTTCCGAATCACCACTTTTGAAGGCTCTCTGGTCTGGTGAACTCGACAAAGGAAATGGAAGGGAGATACTAACTGAGATGTAATTAAGTTTAAATTAATTTCTAAAAGAGCTCAAAGGAGAAAATCAGAGGAACTTTTTGGTCCTGGCAGAGGAGCTGATTTGAAGTTGCCCCCATGACCAGTAGCATTAAAAAGATGACAGCATAAGAAAAATGAGAACTTCTGTGCCTTTTAAAATCCTCTGTTCTGTTGAGCTTAATGACTCTTTATTTTCAAGAAATGCTTTGTCCTATGAATGTGTAACCAGCATCAAGAAGAGGATGGCATGGCACATCTGGAAGAATGCTTCATGACAGCTCTGTGGAGGTGGTGGGACTTGAAAAAAGTTAATGAGAAACACAAGCTTGCAAGAAGTGGGTGGGAAAAAGGGTTAGAGATACAGCAAAGTGGTTTGCATCCAGATTGCAGGAACATTTAATGACTCAGTGTGTGCTGATTTCTGAGCTAGAGATGTTGTCAACTCCTTAATGATTTCTCCATCCATGGGCCCATTAAGATAGGTTTAATGTGTTTAAGACGTGAGTCACTATTCCAGCCCTCACAAGGCAGAGAAACCCAAGGGAAAAGATGAAATGGGCCCTTATTGTGCCTGTGGATGACTAACCCCAGGAACTCTCTAACTGTGTCATCTCAAGGGTATAATTCAAAACCAGCATGGGAACCTTCCCAGTGCCACACCACGATGGTGGCTGGGCAGCCTGTGCCACAAGGTGAGGTTTATTTTTGAATCTGGGTCGCGCTTTCGAGGGCCACGGTCCCTGCTCCCTCCGCCTGTCAGCATCCTAGTCTTCTTCCAGCCTGAGACCATCCCGATCCCTTGGATGAGAGCTCATTTCAAAGGCAGATGAGGCTTCCCACAGCTATTGTCCTGTGGCTGTCTGCATATTTCAGCCCTTCACTATCCCTGCTCCCAGCAAGCTTCTGATCAGAAGCTCTGAACTTCATCTGAAAGCACATAAATTAAACTTTGAACAAAATAAAAAGACCTCCCCTCCAACATTTACTGAAATACTCTTTAAAAACAAATCCTTATATATTCTAAACTCAAAAACATCTGGGTTTCCAAGCCTCAGGAAATTACAACTCCCATTCTAGAAATAAAATACATACTTGTCCATATATCACATTAATTAAACCCCATAATATGGAAAGAGGCCAGTAAAATGCTTTCCTGATGACTGACAGATTTGCATAGCAATTTATCATATCACTCATTGCTATTATGATTATGATTATTATTTTATTTTCCTTCATGTAAGCTGTGTGTAGAAAGATAGTGTGTTCTTTGCTGATCAAGAGAGAAAAGCACCTGGTATCCCAGTGATATGATTACTATTTATATGCCCTGTCTCACGCTGAGGAAACACAGGGCCTCGTAGGTTTGCTGTTTGATTGTACCACGCGATTTTAGCAAGGAAGAGATTTAAAATTGAATGACGACATGGATAATTTATAAAAACAAGCTGTGACAGGCTGAATAAGACGACGGATGTGTCCTCCAGCTTGCTACTGGACGGGCTGTGGTTAAATCCCCCACTTGCGTCTCAAGGATGACTTCCCACCTGCCTCTGCTAAACAGTGGATGGGGAAAGCCCTCAGAGATGGACCCTACTCAGTGCCACCATTCCGGCTCCCGAGCCGTGTTCCCGCAGCTCCCCACCCGTGCGCAGGACGGTAGGAAATGCCACATCAGAAGCATTCCAGCTACTGGGGAAAACGATTTGGGGACTGGGAAAACTGCAGACTCTAGTTGTTCTTCGTGGGTTTTGCATTTTTTCCTAGTGAGGTACAGTGCACGGAAAACCATCGTACACCATGTGGTCAGCATTTTTACCATACACAGAGCAGTTACACATTGTTAAATTATTATTAGCTTAGCTACCCATGGGAAGGTTGTCTTAGCCTCCTCCAACAAGACTAAATCAAACATCCATTGGTTGCACAAGCTCTTGACTAGTTGTGTGTGAGCATGAATGCATGGCACTCCCAAAATGTGCACTGTCTCACATCTGTCCTCCCAGACACTGACCCTTCTTCCCCCACAGCCAGAGGAAAGAAGCCCAAGCAGGCATGCCTCGTCAGAGGAAATTATTTGCGAAGAGATGGGCTGAACTTGTGGATTCTGAGCAGAAGCCAAATTGTCTCAGGCTTTAATACACGCCTTCATTCCCCAGTTGTGTCAGCCCATCCGAAGTTGAAGAAGTCGTTGCCAAAGGAAATCTGGACCCGAATTTTGAATTCCAAGCTCTGAATTTGGCAATATTTGTATCAAGAAATATGACAAAATTAGGGAAGTTTTTCATGGCTATTTTTTTCTGCCTGGATGCAGCTCATGCCATTCAGTGATGCCAAAACCAATACCAATTTTGTGAAAAAATTTTATGGCATTTTGCTGTGCCTATGCCACAGGAAAAAGGCATTACTTTATTAAGAATGGACTTTACATAGAGTCTGTAGAAAAAACATAGCAAACTTCTTATCCTCATCCAAGGGGCATCCATCAAAGCAAAGTTTGGACTGGAAGCAGCTGTGAGTCTCAGCCTGAACCTGGAGTGACCATGCTGCTGTTAGGGAAGGAGAATTCCAGCCTCCAAAATCCGAACGGAGACTGCCAAGAAACGTGGCAGTCTGCAGCGGTAATCTCCCCGCCACGAAGATCTGCCGCAGCGACAGCTGGTAGCCGCGTGTCCTGTCCCTAGGAATTGCCGCTGAACGGGAACGTGCCCAGCGCCAGCTCCCTGACCCCCCCAGACCTCCTCAGCCTCTGCAAGGATTTCAGGCTTTGACTCCCTCGACGGCCCAGGCTTCATTCTCTGCAATTAACAGCTACGTTATTGTCAGCCGAGTAACTGTATACTCCATATGTGAAATACAGGAGATCCTGTGACAGCTACCTCGTCTCACAGAGCAGGGGATGTTGAGCGAGACAAAACATCCCATTCCCTCTCCTCCCTTGTTAAAATAAATGTCATACACTCTGATCAGCCTCCGCGTACATGCACGCAGCCAGCAGGAGAAAATCAAACATCAAAAGGGGAAAAAAAAAAACCCTAACAGGATATTGACATCAATAGGAGTTCTGTGAATAGAGATGAAATGTAAAATTGAGTCGCAATCCGGCTGATAGAAGTTAAAGACGCCGTTAACCCTTGAGCGGATCTGCTGCTGACATGAAAGGGAGGAGAGCTGTTAAGGCACAGGGCTGCTTGTTATTACACGGGCACTTGGGCTGTGCTTTTCTCAGGAATCTGGTGGGAATTTGGCACTCAAATTCCTTGGAAAGTTAGACATTTAATGCAATAGGTTCCTTGGAAATTACTGCTTCTCTTTAATCCCTGCTACAGATCCAACATGTCTGTGGGGAGAAAACCACTTTCCTTCGTCTTCCTCTCGCCGTAATTTTTCCATTGCTTCTTTCCTAATGGAAAGAACCATCTGTTTCAGTGATGAGGCAAAAAAGGAACAATGACAAAGGAGAAAGGGATCAAAGATGCAGGGCGAAATTTTCTGCCAGGATTTTTAGTTTAGGATGAGAAATAGAAAAAAAAAAAACCACTAGAAAAAGTTTCCAATGGAAAATTCCTAGCAGCTTTAATGTCACAGCCTCTGACCTCTGGCCAGCCACTTCAGTCAAAAAGCTCCTGCAGACACCCCTTGCTCAAGCTGGGAAATCAGACTCCAAATCCAGTTCTGGGGAGTCAGGGACCAAACTCCACACCCACTGGCTCGGACACCCCAACTGCCAGCCCCGCCTGAAGACCGTGCCCTAACGAGCCGTGACCCCTAACGGCAGCCTGAAATGGGTGATGTTCCTAGGTATCCTTAGAAAACTCGGTTTATTTTCTTAACATTTTTTGTTTGTTTACTTTAAGAAATAATCCAGCATAGAGTTTGTGTTAAGGACTGGCTTTTCTTGCACATTTTTATCTGACAGAACAAAGGGATTTATTTCTGCAGTGGAGAAACAACAAAATAACTTGTAAAGGCACACTGTAATTCCATCTATTTGAAGTTGTTTCTAGCTCTGCAGAAGCCCCAGATAACTTAAGAAGTTGCAAGTTCAGAAGGGATTTTTATCTCGCTGCCTGGAAAAGCATCGTCTTGACTTTATCGGTGGAATCTCAACATCAGGCTGTTGTTTAAATAACAGGAAGCAAGAGTGCTCGCCCCGGGTCCAAGTTTGCTCCAGGATTTGGGATGAAAGCCTGGCTGTCTGGTGGGGGTTGCTTCTTCCCAGAGCAGATCCATCCCACGGGATTTTGTGGACAAATCTGGGAGACACTCACAAGACCTGTTGTTTTGTTGGGTCTGGGCATCCCCACTGCTTTAGGGGACCTCAGCACAAAGTGTAAAGCGAAGCCTTGATGGAAGTAAGCAGAATAACTCCGTGCTGAGGTTTCCTGGCCCACAGCAGGGCGAGCAGGTCCCATACCTGGCACAGACAGACATATCCCCACCAGGACTCGGGTTTGATTCTCAATTGCTCTGTCTGCTCAGACGATGCCAGTTGTTAACCAGCACCACTTGCTTGGCCTGGGCTGACCCGGCCGGTGGCTGGAACCAATGAAGCGAAGAGGCCACGAAGGCAAAGGGGCTGTTATTTAATGTGTTTCCATCCCGAATGATGTACCCGTCAGCAGGCCCGTAGAGTTGTGCATTCAGGAGGTGAGAGGTAATTTGCACCATCACTTTGAGTGCCGAACCTCTGGTTCCCCGTGTCGCGTGAGTAGGTGCCTTCAGGGCTTGCTGCTGCTTAACATCAGGTTTTCAGCTTGCATTTCTTCTCTTGTTTTGTTGAAACAGCCTGAATTATTCCCCATTGCAGCAGGATTAGGACAAGGTTGATCACCTGCACGTTTTCCTGCATATGAGCTCAGGCAGAAAGCAATTTCCAGCCGTGCAAGGCTGCAGACCTGGGCCTTAGCAAGCACTGCAGTTGGGTTTGCATTTGAACTTCACTAGAGACAAACCTTTAGGGACAAAATGTGCATGTCTTCTGCCAGGAGTGGCAGGCAGGAGGCTGCGGGTGCTCAGCTCCAAGCAGGATTGAGCAAGGGGTGCGTTAGCGGTCCGGCTCTGCCTTTCGGACCTGGGATGCCGGCCACGCGGTATATCACAAAGGCGATGACACAGGACATATGGAGCTGTGTGTTTCAACATACATTTTCAAAAAGCTATTTAATACATTCCTTAGCTCCCAGTAATGCGTTGGAAAGGATCCAGGCTTGGGGATGTTTCTATAAACACATCATCTCTCGCTGCTCTTCTACCTCTTTTGCTGTGAGCTGAAGGATGTGGTGTTTCCCCCTCTTGCTGTGGAAGCCTTGGATGTCGCTTAAGATCTTGCTGGTCTATTAAAGCACAATCTTTCATTCTTACCCAGCTTTCAAGTCAGTGTAGTTCACATCAGAAAACCTCGCAGTCTGTGGCATTTCATACAGTCTGTGCCTTGAGGAGATCATTTCCTAGAAGCAGCCTTCCATTTCTGCAGCTATGAAAACATTCCCAGTACATCCTGTATGTGGAGATGATTATACGCAGCACACACACACCCATTAGATTGGGGTTTTTTTAGCTTTTTATTTGTTCGAATTGTTACTAGAGATAGGTGACATTTCTTCACAAAGCTTTTTCACCTGGAAAACGCAGGTTCAAAGAGACTCGAGTGCTTTGAAAATGTGCATTGAACCTACCTATTTCATAATTTAGGAAAAGATAAACATTCAGAGTTATTTTGAAACAGAAAGTTGTTAGAAACAAGCTGTAGATCTGTATTTCTATAGAACCAGCAAGCAGAAATATATGCTATGTTGAAAATAGCAAATCTGTTAGGTTGGGATTTTTACTTAAAAAGAACAAATATTTTAAAGCTCGGATTCAAACCTGGATGCTTTGCTCAAACCCAGGCAGATGTATTCCAGTTGGGGAGGAGGAGGTATTCAAAACAAAGTTTGATTGTTTTCCCACAATTTCTAAATTGCCAAAAAGCCATATCAGCATTGCTTGTTACAGTCTGATAGTCACATCCACTTTTAATTGAGCCTGAAACTACCACAGTTGCTGATTTCCCACACAAGAAAAACTCAGTGTTTAAATTTTACAGTGGGAGAAGGGATGAAAAAGCTTTCCTGGACTGTGATGGGCAGGAATCAGCCTCTGTCCCCAGCAGCTCAGGGATACCCAGAGCATCCTGAAGAGCCTGCTGAAATTAGGGATTCAGCAGTAAAACTGGTTGAATATTAGCAGTTTTACAAAACAGTTTGCATCTGTAAAATGCAAATATTTTCAATAAAATATGTCTTTTCTGGGGAAAAAAATTCTGCTGGGTGGGTGGTTCCTGGGTGCAGGCCAGGCCATGCAGTGGAAATGGGAACCACCCTAGAGCACATACTGGGAGCACGGGTGAGAGCCCCAGTATGTTCCTGATCCAGGTCTAACCCCCTCGGGGAGGTCTCGCGGGGTCCATCTGTCTCATTTTCTCCTCTTGGATGTACTCAGCTTGGCCCAAAAAGAGACAAACTGGATAGAGCAAAGGCCCTGGAGCTAAGGGCGGTCTGAGCCGAGTCACCCATTCCCTCTGTGCTCTCTCCCAGACGGGGCTGACGGGTCCCCTTCTCCCTGCGAGGGGGATGGAGAGCAAACGTCACAGTTGTGACCTTGCCACGTTGCATTTCTTGCTCTCCCGCCAGCCCAGTTCAGCAGTTTTCCTCATGGCACAGGAATCTTTCTCATAGCCTTTAACTTACATTTTTGGTCAAATTTTCAGAGCTTGTCCTTAATAATTTGGACTTTAGTTTCCTACCAGTTTCTGGCTCTGATCCAGCCCATCATATCTGCAAAGAGCCTTTACTCAGCAAGTTTCCACTTTTTCTTTTTGTGTGTGTGTGTGTGTTGAGGCTCTCAGTCTCCAGGAGAAATACTTTGAAAGCAGAGCAAAATATAAGAGTTAATGGGAAGCTACAATGCGGAGTGCCCTCCATGCACGCAGAAATGACCAACGCAGCTCTGAACCCTCGGATGAATTAGCCGGAGCGAGCCGCTCGTGCTGATGCTGCACCTTCGCCTGCCTGCTTTGATCACATCTGCAATCCTGACAACTTTCATCTACCAGTGATCGTAGAGGTTCTCCCATGAGCTAGTGCAAAGCGAGCGTAAAGGGAGACGGTGACTCCACTGACCCTAATTAAGAATTTATCATTAACACAAAATCTCCAGAATTAATTCTTCTGCAGCATTCAACTGGCTCTGCTGCACCAGTAACACATGAAGCATCCCTGAGGCTCCGGATTTACTGATGCCATCCTAAAGGAGGGGATAAATGAGGGCAGGAACAGAAGGGATTATAGATACTTGGAAGAAATCGTGCAATGATTAATTCCCAAAGTATGGACCACAGCGTGACTCTGACTGGACCTTCACTTGTGTCCAGACCAGCTCCCCAGCAGCTGTGCTGCAAGGACATGGGAGACGATACGTCCCATATTTCCTTGCCCTGCTCTGTCCACTGGTATCTCCGGAGGGCATGGTGGCTGTTTATCTCTACGACTGACCATCACTGGGCATCAGAGGGGAGCGCAGCAATTTTCTAGGCAGTCCAACAAGCAGAGAACTACACAATCCCTGCTCATTGCTCATTAGGATCTGTTTAATTAGAATCAGAAGAAATGGACAATACGTTAGGGTCATGTTTCTCCTTTATTTTAAAATTTCATTAATGTTTTCACATCCAAATAGAGATAAGCAAGTTCTGCTGTGTTTTACTTTCCTGTTGCAAGCACGAAACATCACTTTTGATAGATCACTTTTAATAGATCTTCATTTTTTCCCCAGAAACACAGACTGAACATGTGTAATTAGAGCAAAAGTTGTGTATCTGCATTCAGAGAGATATACCATTAAATGCAGTTTGCATTCGGAGCAGTCTGAAGTTAAATCTAGCGGCTGGATTAAGCTATCTTCAATTTTATCCTAAATGCTAATTGGAGTCTGAGAGCTCTTTGATCGAAATAACAAGGGAAAAACAGTGTACACCATTTCACCCAATTTCCAGAAAGCACTGGGCATGAGAACTGGACTCCCAGTTTAATTTATGTTGTGAGAATCCCTCACTGCATAATGCTGCTGTTTCCAGCTATTATTAACAGAGCTGGAGTGTCCTTCTTTGTGTTCTGATGGAAAGTAACTATAAATCAAACATGCTTCTGGGATGGTTGCAAAACTTCCATGAAGCTTGACTCACAGTCTAAAAATGTGCTCGTGGAATGGCTGTGGTTGCATCATGTAGGTGCTGGAAAGCAACCACAAACTGGGGAACCTCCTCTCCCCATCGATGCTCTTTCCTGCAGCGCATTGCCACACATTTCCTCCCCAAGGGGTCCCAGTGTCCCAGCATCCTGGCATCCCGACGCAGCCCTCGGGCCCGTGCATGGTCCAGTGCTTGGGAACGTAGGCATGACCAGCTCCAGTCTCATGGTTTGTCCATTGCTGAAGCCAACTCGCAACGTCTTTCAGCTTCTTTATGACGTGGAACCTGCAGTGAGGGGAAAAAAAAAGGAAAAGGAAAAAAAAAAAAGCCAACCAAAACAACACTATTTTCTGTGACCCTCCTCTGGCCTCTGCTTACAAAAAATCCTGGCATCCATAGCGATCAGATCTTTGATTAAATGACATTTTAATTTGGAGTATATTGAAACAGCATGTTTTCTACAAACGATCTCAGCACAGAAAGGGAAGAAGAGGCTCACAAGAACCTCTTCAGCTGCACAGTCACAACGTGCGCCCCAGATGCCATCACGATGTCTTTGATAGGCAGGCCAGTTGATTTAAAAGAGGGCAGGGGGGTTGGCTAATTGAAACCACTGTGTTATGATAACCAAACGTCCTACATCTTGTGCATCTCCCATAGATGGCAATGCATACTGAAAAAAAAAGAAATAATAATGCTACGTCCGTTTTCAGGGAGAGATCAAAGGATCTCCTGGAAAGAGGAGCCCAGTTGTCCCTTGAATGCATCTGGGCTGCAGACAGCCTCTGGAAAAGCCTACTTCATTCATTCATGAGGCAGAGGAATGCTGTCTGGATGCTTTGAAAAGTGCATGGGCTGGTTGAGGGAGGAAAAGTCTCTGTGTAAAAGGAGCTGTGGGAGCTCACATGGCTTTTGTGGCCAGCCATGCCCAGGTCATCAAACCATGTCTTGCTTTCCTGTTGCAACGGGGTCCTCTGGCTGTGATGTGCATTTCGGAAAGAGCTACAGCTGGTGCTGCGGTACCTGTAACACTGACTGGGACCTGTAACGAGAGATCTGGCAACTGGGGAGTGGGAGATGCAGTGTAGCAAATACAAAAATAAATAAATTCAGTGATATTGAGAGACTAGAGCTCCCTGTAATTCCTGGAGTACTCCGGGGTGAACAGCATTCTCCAGACTAATGGCTGTCAATGTACTCTTTGAAAGCATCTTGGCAGAAATGTATTTCTTCACCCAGACCACGGCCTCTGAAGGCGCTCTGCCCCCACTTGCTTTCAGCTTGCATTTGGACCGCAGTCGGTGGATGCAGTAAAGCTTCCTCCGCAGCAAAGGAGATGCTGTCCAGATGAATCAGAATCATCCCAGGCCTACAACAAAAAAAAAGGCACATCCCTCTTGGGATTGCCCCGACATGTTCCTCTGCAGAACATCTGCTCTTGCACACCCAGCTGCTGCTGCTGCTGCTCCCGCCGGCGCTGCCGCTCACCTTCCCTGCTCCCGGTGCTCCCACCTGACCCAAACGGCTCGGCGTGTCCAAGAACCACTTATGCAATGGCTTTTGGCTCTTACCCAGGGAGAGATCTCCTCTATCTAGAAGCCATCGCTGTTTCTACAGGAAGGGAAATGGCAGTTCCCGACAATCAGATGGAACCTTGCTGTGCCCCCAAGGGGATGGACTCCGTTTCTTCCCCCGAAAATGCAAACAGCCGCCAGCATAACTGGAAACAAAGCTCAGATAACTGGAGTCCTCTTTCCCTGCTGTAACCTGGGGACAAGCCCTTTTCCTCATCACAGGATAAATCCCACCACAGGACACGTTAAAAAGAACGTGTACATAATTAATGTAAATTAGAATATGGAGAGGAAAGGGGAGATTTGTTCCTCCAGTGTAATTTGGCCCTATTCTGGGTGTCTCCAAGGATGCCTCTGTCCCTCAGTCATGAAGATATTTCTGAGGGAAAAGGGTACATTTTGCTGATTTTTGAAGGCATCTGATTGCACCAGATGGTAAATATATTTTTTTTTCATTCTCCTGGGGGGATGCCCTGTGAATCACCTACCAGGGTTTTATTGCTTTCTTCTGCATCCACTGGCAAATTTCTGAGCACAGAAACTCGGGTTTGTTTGCATTTATAACGAGGCATTTGGAAACATCTGCCAGCAGCTCAGCTTACCAACCAGACAGAAAGCCCAGTTTCATTTACGGGTATTTCAAATAGCAATTAAAATTACAGACCATCTTCTCCTCATTCTTCCACATGCAGAAATATTTGGTATGGCCTCTGGAAATCCAGAATAACAGAAAGCAAAGCTTGCTCCTATGTTTCGTCAAGCATTATTCTGAATACAGAACATAACAACAACAAAAAAAACCTTTGTTAGATGCATAACACTGAGCGGATAGTTTTGCTAAACATTCATGAGATATTGGAAAATTCAGCTCCAGCCCTCATGTTTCATCAGCTGCAGCTAAATGCTCCAGTACAGATGGACAGGGCCCAGATGGCAACCTCGTCCGTGGAATTTGTCTCTGCTCTGGACCATATGCTGCTCAGAAGTAACAAAGGATGCAGAGTTTGCTTTGAAGCTCGGTCTGCGGTGCTCTGCGGGCAGACGGGTGCCACATGGACACTCAGACCTTCTCATCTACATGTGACCGACCTGCGAACTGAATCCCGGTGACACGGCAGGGACGCGGTGCTGGCAGTCCCATCACCATGTATTGGTGGAGACACGTCCTACTGGGGGTGAACTGGGCACCCATGGACATTCACAGTGGGATTTTGCGGTGCCATTCCTGTGATGGTGAATAGGACAGATGGGGGTGTCATGAGGGCAAGACATGCTTTTAAGGATGGAGTTAGCAGAGTGAGAAAGCTTTGATAGTTTAGGCTCAGCACTGTCCTAAGAGCAGAAAGTTTTTATTTCCAGAGAACGTGAGAGCTGAGCAAGCATCTTCAGCAACAGTATGTTTGCAGCTGAATTTTGTCTCCTCCCTGAAACGCTGCTGCTCTGCATGTAGAAATTAGTCTTCTTTATGGCTTCCACATTCCCATGACATATTCCGTTGAAGGTGCCAAGCTTTGTATGAGTAACATTCCCCAAATGTGCATCAGTTTTATCAGCAGCTGGTTAGCCAACTAGCAGAACCAGGGTGAGAGGAGGATGAACAGGGCTCCTAGACACATGCCCAAGTGCTAAGACTTAGTTTTCATCTCAGGTCTGCTGTCTGGCTTGGCACACGATGGCAAACTGGGGACAAGGCTGCCTTGGTTCAGCACAGAGGGGCATTTTTAATGAGCCACTCACTGAATCCTCAGAACAGAGAAAGGATTTGGGGATAACAAGATGCAAGGGCTTGATAGAAGCAGAAATGACTGTTGGAGAAACCATAAGAGAGGGAATAAATCTATTTAATCAAGCTGTGTTTGCTCAGCAAGGTGTGTCATGACTGATACCTCACTCCTGGCATGGGGTACAGCTCATGACAAACTCCAGGAGACCTTCTCCATCAGCACCATCTCCACCGCACCGCTGTCCTCGCAAAGGGGAGTGCGGTACAGCCAAGCGGCCTCCGTGCTGCCCCGCATCGCCATTCTCCAGGCCCCAGCTCCCTTCCCGGAGCAGGGACCAGACAAGACCTTCAGTGAGTCCTGTGCAATGCTTGTGTTTCAGAGATGTGTTTTTAAAGGTAGCAGATGTTAGAGAATGCTGTTTGCCAATTCTCTTTGATTTAACCAGTGCTCTGGGAGCTTCTCCCTTATTTATTACCTTTGAAAGCAGGAGTGTGGTACCAGCCTGCATGGTGATGCAGTTTACTGATCCCCCTTTTTCATCCTTCCCTTGCACTGCAGAACTTTTCCCCCTTCCCAGCCGCCTGGCATCTCCATGGGCACTTGGATGTGGGCAGGGAGGGCAGAGCTGCAGCCTTCCCTTCCCGCTTTCACTCTCCGGCTCCCCTCTCTCTCCATCTCACTTTTTGGCATGGCTCTAATAGAGAAGTAGAGAGGCATTTTTATTGCGCACACAGCTCTGTGTATCTTTTCCTTAGCATTTGTTTTTCCTAGATATACACACGCTTATCCACAGCCATTTCTACAGGCAGAGATGTTAATTTGGCATCATACATGGAAAGTTTTAGACATCTGATCAGAATCAGTACAAGCTTCTAGGAGCTGCTTGCCAGCTGAAGGACGAAGAAAGGGCCAATATTAAAAAGAAGCCCTTCCTTAATAAACGTAAGTACTGCAAATATAAACACTTAAAAATGCTATTAACTGTATTTGGAAAGTTCTGGTGAATCAATAAAGGGTGGGGGTGAAAGAGTCAAGCAGAGGCAATGAAATACAAACTTCGCGTTTTTTTCTTCGAGTGCCCTGAGAGATCCAGACTTTAAAAAGCTGCCTCTCAATCTGCACGTCTGATTTTCTACGTGCAACTTATTGTGTTTGCTTTGGGCCTGACCCAAAGTCCCTGAAAGTCCTCGCGATGGACTGGAGTGGTGCTTTCCCCCCGCAGTGTTCGTTGCTGCAGACACTGCCCGAGCTGCAGATTGCTCGGCATTGCTACAGAAGATGCTTCCAGGAGGGTTCAAGCACCCAGTGTTAGTCTACGAAATGCCACCAGCTGAGGTCTTGGCAGCTGTTGTTCAACAATTCTGAGCTGGCCCTTCCTGCACACCTTCTTTAGGTTTTTCCTAGACCAGGCACCTAAAAAATGGGACCAGAAGGGGAGTCTCACATCTGATCCCACCCCACCCTCACTCACACTGATTTGAGAAGCAGTGGAGACAGAAACCCTGGATTCAGGTGGCCCAATCTCCTGCTGAAGACAGCTTGGTGACCTTGTGAGCTCTTTCTTTTTTTCTCCTCTTTATTTTTCCTAAGGCGCTCAGGGTTTGGCAAGTCTAGAACTGCAGGTGCAAAGCTGAGAGGAAGGCTTGCCTGTAAAAGACCGTGATCTTCGCAGAGGGGATTTGAGTGTCTTACCCATCGGCTGGAGGACTTTCTGGATTGCAGCAGCTGAATGTGCAAAAAGCACGTTGCTCTCCAAATCCCCAGCAAATGCTCCAGGCACAGCCAGAGCCCGATGCTCCCCTGCGTCGGCTGCTGCGATCATGGAGCAAAGCCTGCCTGGCCCCCACCCACCCGCACCCTGCCAGCGCCTGAACCCTCCCTCCAAGGCACGCGTCAAAACGCTGCCTTCATTTTCCTGACATGATTTTCCTGCTCCGAGGGCTGAATTAACACCAAACAAGACCCAGATTCCTCTGTAATTAAGGGTCTCTACTCCACATCAACTTGTCTATTGCTTCCCCTTGTCCAACCCCAACATGCCCAGCTCCATCCTTCTGTTTACGTCTCCTTGTCCTGTTCCTCTGGGATCCAGCTTTGTGTTCTCCCCTCCACTGCCAACAAGGGACGTGAGCACAGAGGGCTGATGGTTTTGTCCCATCGCTTCCCCTGTTCTTTGAACCAAGGATGGAGCACACGTTCTTCATGAATGAGAAAGTAATTTGAAGCCATGTAAACAAAACTAGCAACAACAACCAAATCTAACAGAACAACCTGGAAAAAGCTGCTTGGGAATGGTCAGAAATACTTGTTTTCTCTTTTCCCATGCAAGCTTTATTTCTTTGCAGTCTTTCCATCTTCCACACTCTGCAGCTACCAAAGCTTCAGAAATCTCAAGAAAGGGTTGGCCCACAGTGGCCCAAACAGAAGTGAAAAACCTCTCAAGAAAGCTCATTTGCAAGACTGTGCTTCTATATCCCTCTGTTTTTGCAGTTTATGATAGGACCAGGGTTTGTCTCCTCCACTTTAGCTCCAGCATTCATGTTCCTGGCTTCCATGGAGGCACCAGCCCATGCCAAACAGCATGCCAGAAACTTGACCTTCTCATGAACTTCAGGGCTATTTTCTAGTCTGCACCCAGCTCTTTGCAGGCAGGACCATCTGGCCAGTGGATTCTGGCCCTTTTGCATGGAAAATGAGATGTGTCGGCTTGCATGGCTGGGTGGCTTGCCAGCTGCGTCCCTAACAGCACTTCACAGCCTGCTCGTGCTCCCCCCTTCCTTGTTCAACGAGTTGCCTTTGCTCGTACGCGCTTCGCACACGGATCTGCAATTGGGGGACCTGTGAGATCGTCCTTGGTGGCCTTGGGCCAGCTGGCCGACCCCCACTTTTCCTGCTGTGGCAACCAGCATGCTCCTCAACACAACCGAGCTTAATGCACGACTTTTTTTTTTGTCTTCTTGTTCCTCTTTCCAGAACTACTCAGCATTTTAGTTGCATCTTTCCCCATTTCCCCATTTTTCGGGCAGGGTACTCGGTGGTCCTTACCCTCCCCTTGCAGCAGCTGGTGCTTGCTTAGCTGGCGAAGGTCTGATTTGCACTGGAGCTAAACCCAGCAACGCTCCAGACTCCGATCAATATAATCTACCCCAGCCTAAGGCAGTTTATTCTGATATTAATATTGAGGCATCAAGTTCCCGCGCTAAGGATCTGCACTAAGCTCACCACTCAGGACTGTAATTGAATTTCATAGCAACCTTGGCTTCCATCCCCGGGCGGCCGGCGTTTGCGGGGGCTCCCAGGCCGTGTCTGGCAAACCCCACCGTGCCGTCCCTTCGGTACCGGTAAGGTCAAGGACAACCTGGACAGTCCCAGACTGCTTCCCTGTTTCTTCTGCACTTACTGCGTGACAGGGAGATCTCTGGTTGAGTGGCTCTTCCAGTTACCCTATTAATGAGCCTTTTAATTAGTACCCTTTTTTCCAAAGTAATTGCTACGGCATCAGATTCACTTGGGAGATGCAAATGGACTGGAAGCATGATGTTGCAAGGTAGCAGAGGAGCCGAACGCCACTATTAATATCTTCTGACAGGCTGCGTTCAGAGAAGCAGTGCCGGCCCTGGACAGGCGCGGACCTGCGAGCCATCGCGCCGTTTCCCATCACCGCCACGCGCCTGCCGAGCAGCCCGTCTGCCCGCGACGCCAGCGACTCACGGGCAGCTGCCCGGTCCCTGCTTTGCCCGTGGCTGCTGACCGGCGCTAAATTCGGTTCGTTGACTCAGAAAGGCAGTGCAGAGTGGAGTCGTTCGAGTTGCAAAAGCGGATGCGTTTTACCTGCGTGAAGTGCTGCTTTAGGCAGAGGCCAGGTTAAGCCACGGAAATGAGAAACGGCTGCAGAGGGGATGCTTTTCCTCAGTTTTGTACTCACGCAGCTTCACTTTAACTTTCTGTTACCTCAGAACAGCGTGAATACAGATATTACAGGTGTCACTGGTGTCCACCGCACACTTGTGAGGGGAAATTATGAGCAGGCATGTCCCAGGCAGCACGGTAAATCCCAGTCCTCACCAGGATCTCATCTCATACACCATTTACTGGTGGAGTCTGCTTCTTTACAGGTCTAACTGTACCAGCCCTACAGCAGCCACGCAGCTGAGCAGGCTCTTCCCCTCGAGCCAAGCAGTTTCTGCTGGCAGTGAGCTGCTCAGCACCAGAAGCACAGTGGGCTCAAAGCATGATTTCCCCCAGCGTGGCGGTTGTCCTGCCGCACTAGGAAAGCAGCAGCCTGTTCCTTCTCGGAAACACACCACTGGATCATGGCAGCTTTGCTCTTGCTTCTTTTGAGGCCCCAGTCCCGTTCCCCGTGGGTGTGCTCCTGGGCTGGCAAAAGGCTGTGTCTGAAGTCCATCACGGAGCTGCAGCCATCCCTGCCCCAGAAAGGCTGGGGCTGAGGACAGGAGGGGTCCCCAGGCAGCAGCTGGTCCTGCTGGGGACAAGCACCCTGGCATGCCCCAGGCTGCTCCAGCAGCCCGCTAAAATTTACAAGGAAAAGCGGAAAGGAGGGTCTGAAACCCCACTGGGGAGCTGGGGCTGCAGTGCTCTGCAGGTAAAGATCTATTTGGGAAATTTCCAGCTTGACTGAATTCTGCTGATGCACAATAAATGGGGACTTTTGTAGCAGCGCTGTTCGAAGCTCTCAGCTTTAAGAGCACATTTCCCCCAGCACCGCGACCAATGTTTCCTCTGTCAATACAGCGGGTTCCCCGCGAATCCACATCTCGCCCCTCTTCTGCAGGCGGCACCCACGCAGCCGTCAGCTCCGCTGATGTCGCTGCCTTTTATCCTCTGCATCCCTGAGCAGAGCTCACAAGTGATGCTTTGTACCAGAGCTAGAAAAAAATAAAAGACGTGTGCTCTAACACACGAAAGAAAAAAAGCTCATCTCGCCCCTTGTATTTTTCCTGGAAATGTCACTGCCCTTAATGCATCAAATAAATAGAATCACTTCTCTCCTTTTGTTTGCTTTGGCCCTCGCAGCTCACATTGAACAGGCCAAAATAAACCTGCACGCACCACAGGAATTTCGGGCACAGCCTATTCTGCAGCGCTGGGCTCAGGGAGAGAATGGCTCCGAAAAGCCATCGCCCTGACTCTGCTTTGTGGGTCCGAGCTGCTATGGGTGCAGTTGGTCACTACCCTGCAGAGAAGCCGGGACCCCGCTGGCCAATGCTCTTCTCCATCAGAAGACTTGATTGCAGATCAGATTCACTTCCAGGGACCCACCTCTAAGAAAACCCTCGGCCCTGGCATCAGGGAGGAGAAAATTGGGAAAGGAGTTTATACGCATGGGAGATTTTGGCTGGGAGCAGTCGGGGCTGAGGAGCACGTGTTCAGCTCAGAGCTGGCAGAGACACGCAGGAGAGCAGTGGGATGTACCCAGCGGCCAGCTGGCAGCAAACGGCAGCTCCTCTTCCCCTTCACCTGGCACAGATGCTGCTGCTTTCTTTATTTTGACTGTCTTTTCCCCCATGCATGCCTCAGAACAGCGGCTGGGATACGCAGGGCCAGGCACTGCCTCGAGGTGGCACTTGGGGGTGAAGGGCCCATGGGGCGGTCCCTGATGTTGAATGCCAGGGAAGAGAAGGAGCAGCTGGTGCCCATTTAGAATCACAAAATGGTTTGGGTGGGAAGGGACCGTTAAAGCCCATCCAGTCCAACCCCCCTGCAAGGAGCAGGGACATCTCCAACCAGATCAGGTGGCTCAGAGCCCCGGCCAACCTGGCCTGGAATGTTTCCAGGGGTGCGGCATCCACCACCTCTCTGGGCAACCTGGGCCAGTGCTCCACCACCCTCAGTGTAAAAAATTTTTTACTTATACCAAGATGGCATTTCAGTGCCAGAATTTTGTCAGCTCTGAATGGAAGGTCTGAGCGTGATGGTCACGGTTCAGATGGGTAGATGTCTCCCTGAATTCCTGATGGGAAGTTGAACAAGTCTCTTTGACTTTGTAACTGGGAGAGTGGAGGAAGGTCCCTTCTCCTCTGGGTGCTGTGGAGGTGACATGGTGAAGTAGGAGAACAAGTTCCCGAGTGAGTTTTCCAGGTGCAGAGGAGTTGTTCAGCATCCCCTTGTCACCCACGGTGCCATCCGTACTGATCTGGATGGACAGACAGACAGCAGAGCCAGCGTTAGACCCAGCGAGGCAGCACAGACTCCGCACGCTCGGCCCCTGCCTGCCGCTGCCTCCCAATGCTGGCTCTGATGGTAGGTTAAATACATGTCAATAGATTGTTAAATAAATACATTGAGGATTAGCTGTGCTGTAGGTATAGACCCCTTTCAGATTTGCTAAGTTTCAGCAAGTATGTTTTCAATAATTGGCTAATATTTTAAAGAAATGAATAAAACCTATGCTACTAAATCTAGTCCTTCTCTTATTATAAGACATTTATTGCATGCTCAAAAGCATATGTCTTTAATATCTGCAGCAAAGGAAAATAATATATAAGGGATCTCTTCTTAAACTTGAGTACGTGTAGTCATAATCAGAATTATTATCGATCATCAAATGTACACTAATGAAATAAAGAAACCCTGTCATTAGTAACTTTACAACTGGACTAGCTTAAGAAATAAGGACAAATAAGGAAATTCCCCTTTTGAAAATTTGAGATTTCACAAGACAGAAGAAGGGTCAAACGTGTTGAGATATCCCTGCACCTTTGAGGAGATTTATATGGATTTCTTAGGGAGTTGTGCAAACAGTTCTGGAAGCTGGTGTTGCTCCTGATTATACTCTCTTGAAAAACTGAAATTGGAAAACTGCTTTTCTGCTGCTGTCAGCGCAGAGGTATACTGATGTGTTTTTGCAGAGTTGCATTCACTTGCTGATTTATTTGTAACCAAGGTACCACCGCTGCCTTTTCTCCAGCGGGGAAATGCTTGTCCAAATTCTTGGTGAGAAGAGCCACATGTTTTCCAAAAGATTTTTGTCTGAGAATGCAATCAGCTGAGATCAGTCCTGCTCTCAGAGACCTGAACGGAGCTCTTAACTATTACTCAGGGAGTTATTTTTGTGTAAGAGGGAAGAACCTGGCCCAGCTATGTATACCTTCCCAATGATCTTCACAGCGCCTTGTCCATCTCAGCTCTTCCTCCTGACTGCACCATCCTGAAGCACATACAGAAAATAAAAGTTGAAAACAGGCTATCCTTTTTTTTTACAGTGAGTGAAATTAAGCCTTGGAACAGATTCCCCAGGGATATAATGCATCCCCCATTGCCTGGAGCACTTAAATCAAGACTGGGGTGGAGATGCTGGCTTGCTCAGAGCAAGCTGCATGCTAGGGGTGAGTGCCCTGGGACCCACCGTTGGGGTTTGGGTGTCTGAACTGGCTCTTACTGGGGTTTTGGCAGCTCTTTGGACACTGTCAGACTCAATTGCTCCCAGATCAGCTCCCAGTGTGACGACTTACAGGGCCAAATCAGTGAGGCTCCGCGGATGCTGGTTACCAAACCTGCTTGCTGTTTAGCCTGGCGTGTTTAATGGTTTCTGTGTGGGACTGGGAATAAACTGGCGGCAGCCCAGCTGCTCTGTGGGTCTCTCGCACATTGCAGCCAGGTATCTCTGTCCTGTGCCTGCTCCTTTTGGGTTGCAGCTCCGCTTGCAGCGGCGTGGGGCCGACTGCACCAGCTTTTCCTCCTTCAATGGAGCAACATCGAGCCGGCTGGGACTTGGCCCAAACAGACAGATAGCCCTGGCCCAACTGCAGAAATGAGTATAGAAAATAAATGTGCCTCCCACAGCAGGTACAAACCTCCATGCTGAGAAAATCTCTTGAGATGAAGAACAAAAGCAGCCCCCAGGGAAGCTCCCTGCTGCCCTGGCTGCCCCAGGCTCCTCTCCAGCAGCCCCCACCAGTGCAGGGGCCACGGCGGGCGATGCCCGGGCTCTGATGGCTTTTCAATTGCAGGTTTTATTTTGTTTTGTTTTAAAGGCACATTACCAGTTTGCAACAGCTGTTTCTTTAAGCCTTTATATGAGGTGAGGCAGTGGCCCAGGTTCCCCAGAGAGGTGGTGGATGCCCCATCCCTGGAAACATTCCAGGCCAGGTTGGCCGGGGCTCTGAGCAACCTGATCTGGTTGGAGATGTCCCTGCTCCTGGCAGGGGGTTGGACTAGATGGGCTTCAAGGTCCCTTCCCACCCAAACCATTCTGTGATTCTATGACATGCATTTCAAATCCCCACCTCGTTACAGAGGGAGAAAATACTCAATGATTTTCCCTGCTTCCAATTCCAAGCCCTCAGACTTTCTGAGTGGAATGTGCTGCCCCTGGATGCCGTACAGCTCCACAGGTTTCAATATTGTTGTCACCAGCTGAGACTCTGTCCACATCAATTTTGCTTTCTTATTTTGTTTCTAAGCTGTGCACATTTTGGCTCACAGACAGATTTTCCTTTCCAAGATTTCAGTGTTGGAGGACTGTTTCCCTAATCCCCAATAGTTTACGATTATCTCTAGCCAACTATTAATCAAAATCAGAATCTAGCACTGCTTGCTTGTGCTGTTGCACTTGAGAACATAAAAAAATCTTTTTGCTCTGAAGAAACACAGTTGTTAGTTTTTAAATTTGCCTCTGATTCCTTTAGCACCAGCCCCTCAGACACAGAACAGCCACATCTCTCATTCAGTACTCAATATTGCACCAGGATGCCACATAGGCCAAAGGATACTTTAGAAAAGCTGGCAAAACAAGCAAACACCAATGTATGAAAGGCTTAAAATAAGCCGGAAAATGACAAAGAAACTTTCTTATTTTCTCCTTCCAGAGTACGCTCCTTCAAGTGCAGAAGGATGAATTGCCATATAAAAGCCTGGCATATTGATAGGCAATTAGCTCTTGCAGTGACACGGGTTATAGAGCAAAAGATGGATTTTTACCGCACCTGCCATATGCCATGTCTCCAAAAGGCTTCGTAGAAAAGTGAATTAGATGCCACTGACTTTTTAGGGTCGGGAGCTGGAATGGCCCTCTCTGCTTCAATAGTGAGCTGTGCAAAGCGGCGTGTTTCAAGCCAAGAGGAGTCCCCGGGGCCCGGGACACAAGTCACAGGAATCCACTTACAGGAAAGTCTGGCTCCTCCACCGACCAGGGGGCAAATTCCAGCTTAGCCATGCACAGGGTTTGTGCCTGGGGTAGGGACTTTTCCTGTTTCCCATCCCCTGTTTTGTAATTAAATCAATTCTTAATGCCAGCATGCTCTCGTGGCCAGCACCCAGGGACTCAGCACTTGGGTAGCTGCCCTAAATAGTTTGTTTGTTTGGGTGCATGAAATGCTAAGGGGTGCTTTCTGAACACTGCACCTTTGAGAAATGTGTAAAGTGCAATTCAAATTGCTACAGGACACAAGCATCCTTCCTCCTCTGTCAGCATCTCACGGGGACCGCCTGGCACCCAGGACAGTGGACGTGGCTGGTGACCCCACTCCTGACTTCCCTTGATCCCAAATCCTCCATCAGGAATTCCTGCTCAGGGAAGAGGTCCTGCCGGATCCAACCTTTTAAGTTCCACTGCGGACCCTGCGACAAGGGACTTTTTTCCAGTCACATTGTATTTTGATAGAGCTTACATCAGCTCAAGCTGCCTGTCTATTTTAGCATCTCTGCAGGCTAAAAAGAAATCACTCTTCTCACAGCAACACAAAACAGGGAAGCTGGTGCTGCTTTGTCATATCCAATTTCAGGCAGCTCTTTCCCTTAAGCTGGTCGTGAACAAGCGAGGATAATGTAACACATAACTCGTTTCAGAAATGATTCTCCCATGCCGAGTCCTGATCTACCGCTGTCTGAGGCACTTTGCTCAATAGATTACAGCACGATGCCAGCTCGGGCTGGCAGACTACGCAGGAGTCGCAGCCACAGAACTGGATGTGATTTGCATCGGTCCCGCTCGCTCGCAGAGCTGTCACAGGGGATGGATGCTGCTCTCTAGCTGGCACCCGATATCTGCTGGGGAATCCCACGTTATCACTGCTGTCATCTTCCAAGCTGTGTGTTATACAGAGAAGGAAAGCTGCCAGGCTGCTCCACATGCCAGTAGGTATTCTTGGAGACAAAAACCTGAGCCTGGCCCCAAAGCCATTGTTTAAGCTTTACTTGGGTTTTATTTCTTTGAGAATTGGATGCCCCTCTCCCTCTGTTAGCTCACAAAACTGCAGCCTGGATCTGGCCAGCTGCATCCTCCGTTTCACACCCAGGACCTGGTCCAGAGCTCAGCAAAGCCAGAGGACCAGCTCCCATCGCCACCAGTGTTTTCTGGATCAGGCTGGGAGAAGAGGGCTCCGCTCAGGCTCGGCAGCGCCTGCCCTCTGCTCGCTCGCACCCGGGGAGCTCACGGCAGGAATGCCGGTGTGCAGAGCCCGCCGGCAGCCCCGCTGCCAGTCCTTGGCTCAGCCTTGCTTCCAAGGCAAGGTGTGCTTGGACCTTCTGCTGGGGAAGTTTTACCAAGGTTTTACAAGAAACCCTGCTGAAAATGGAAAGTTCACATAAAACCATCATACAATAACTGCGAGGGGCTCCATTTATAAATGCACTGTCTGCTGGCATAGTTCTGTCTCCTCTATTCACCAGCCAGCAATTATCCTCACTTGAGCTGCTTCTTATTTAGCTGCTCCCCGATTGGAATGAACAGGAATGGCATTTGCTTGCTGAACTGTAAAATGGAAATCTCGTCTTTGCTGAGGAAGCACCAGATGAGCACCGGCTCTGGCTGCATCCTCTGCTTCCGAGGAGCAATGTGGCCTGGGCATGGGCTTCGGAGGGGGGACATTTATAGGGAGCGTGGTTATCTTTTGGTAATTTTAATTTTTATAAGAAAAATTTAAATGAAAAAAAAGAAAGATGGTTTGTGGTAAATGGAAAACACAGCTCAGCAGAGAGAGGAGGAAGCTGCAGTGGAGAGGGGCTGCATGCGTGCTGTGCACTGCGAGGCCACGGTCCTGGGCGGGTTGGGAAGATCAGCTGCTCGATACGCGGTGCCAAGCGATGATGCAGGATGGGGAACGTTGTATATATGGAGCAGCAGCTGGAGGCTGTTAAGGCCAGGAGTCCACTACAGGTCCCTTGTGATCCACTCCTCTTAAACCTCTCTTGAATTATTCCGTGCGGCAGAGCGCACCACCCTGTACAATATGTGTACATTACATACACAAATATTTATACAACATATGGACGTATATTTGGCCAGGGTGTATAAACTCTGCAATGGTCTTTGAGCATCAGTGTGTGTTCCCCTGTCAGTCCCTGCTGCGACGCTCCACTGTCCCCAGCTGCACCTCCCTGCTCTGCTCTGCCGGGCTGAGCAAGCTGAGCTGCTGTAGCAGGGGACGTTCCCCATCCGCAGATGGTTCATCTGTTCATCTCCGTTATTAAGGGAAATTGGAGGATTCCTTGTGCACATGCACGGTTAGAGAGAGCTGCTGGACCAAAATGTGACACAAGGTAGACCCAGCGCGATAAGGAGTGGTAGGAAAGAGCCATTTGCTCGTTTGCAGCCAAGCAGCCCCGGCACGGAGCGATGAAACCGCTTGACGAAGGTCACACAAAGAGCATGTGGCAGAGCTGGGAATGAAATCCAGTTCTCAGCCTTCAACCGCACGGCTCGCGTGTGTGCTGCTACAGCCCAAACCGTAACTGCTCCGGAGCTTTGTCCCGTGTCCAGATGAAGGTGTAGAGTGCGTGAGGGACCTCCTCACCCTGGTTCGGGAGCAGGCACGTGGGTGCCCTCACAGCAGCAAACAGCAGAGCTGCAGCCTGCGGACCGGCATCCCTCATCCAGCATGACTCCTCTGGGCTCCCCAGGCTGGAGGGCTGAGCTCCCACAGGAAGGAGACAGGATCCATCCGATGGGATCTCCTGGGGGGCTGGAGGAGGGGAGCGACGGTGGCAGCACTCGCTGTGGCTGCGGCAGAGCGGGAGGTGCTGCCCGGGGTGCCAGCGAGGCTGTGAACCCTTCTCCGAGGACACGCTCCACCTTCACATCTCACCTACGTCAGAATTACCTCATGTTCATAATGCCAGGAATTTCCAGCTGGCCCAGCCAAGCCTTTAGCTGCTAAATTAAAGTTTCTACCTCTCCCCAGAGAGTTATTTTCCCTCCATTCTTTTTGTTAATAAATTAATAATACAGAATTGTGCTGGAGAGACACGGCGGACTCGGCTCCAAGCGTGGCAGAGCGAAGCAAGTACAAACATCAGCTTGTTTATAAGCACGTCTGTCTGCAGGGTTTGGGTACCAGAGACCAAATCCTTCACTCAGCACTTGCCAGAGCAACTGGAAGGTGTGATGGATGATTGTACAGGAAAGAAGCCTCCTTCCTTCTGCCCACACCACGGCATAGCTTGTCCAGCCAGGCGGCCAAGCCCCGTTCCGTGGTGGGGTCTGATCCCTGGCACTCTCTCCTCGTGCGGGTGGATGAGTGCTCCTTTCATCTCTCAAAGCTGGGTTTTCTTCAGTCCTGGCCCACAAAACGCTTAAAGCTTGATGGACCCAGGGCAGCAAGGATCTTGGGTTCTTCACCACCCATCTGGGAGGTTTGTTTTGTGACGGAGACCTGCTTTGTCCCTCTGCAGTAAGTCGTGTGTCATGTCTCCAAAGGTAAAGCCAGCCCATCCCCTCTGTGACACACAAAGCTGGTGAGAAGCAAGGTAGGGCCTGGGGTCGGTGGCCAGCTATTTTCCTAAGGGTGCAACTCCATAAAAACATTTTTGGAAACCTCAATCCCATTCCTTCTTCTTTATGGGAGGGGACATGAAGAGCTGCTTTGTACAGATTTATTTTTTTAGTCGCCAATGACCAAATTCTAGCGCTGTTCCTGCAAGACAGCTTCAGGTTTTGACTTAAACAATGCCATTTACTGCTAGATCAACATGTATTCTCTGTTATCTCATTTACAGCCGTGGAGGGAGCAGCAGGCGGCTGAAATCTGGTTACGGTGGCAGGAAATTTCAGATGCAGCCACTGACCAGCGGGTCAGGGCTTTGATCAGGCACTGATTGCGGCACCTGAGGAGCACAAATGGGTTGGAAATGAGGAGAACTGAACACGTGGAGCCTGGCCTGTAAACTGGAGCCGGCCCCGAAGTGGGATTTTTGCAGCTGGTTCCCGTGCCTGTTTTCCGCACCCTCACACGCGGTTGGTGCCGCAGGAGGGTCCTGCATCCCGCGTGGAGGGACGGGGACCACCTGCCCCCAAAAAACCAAGCGCTGACGAGACTGTGCTTAGGTCCAGGATTATCTGTCAGGTAGGGAGAAGGCAAAACAAGGGAGAGGGAGTGGACTCGGTGCCAAGGTTCATGTTTTCACACTTTTAATGTGGTATGGCACTCCACAACAAGATTTCCTAAAACTAACCTTGAAAAACCATGCAGGATTCGAGACAAGTGCAAGGAAAATACCTCTGCTTCCCATCAATAACCCCCGCCTCTGCGACAGAGCGAGTTGGGCTCAGGGCGGTTCACAAATCCCGGTATTCACCGCGCCCATGGGTTAAACACACTGCCCGACAGCAAACAGGGGTGGCCCACGAACACTGCAGATCCACGCAGATGTTATCGTCCTGCACGTGGGCAAACGTCCGTTGGGGCAGGACATAAATGAATCGTCCCGCTCTACCCATATCTCTGGTTTCTGTTCCCTCTGCGCTCTGATGCCAAGGGACAGCGCACGGTTGTAAATACAGCGGGAAAATTGCACAGTCTGCAATCTGCTGGTTCATTACAGCGGGTATATATCATTTTCTCCTTTAACCTGGGACCTGGTTTTGTAATCGCCGCACAAATCTCCAACTGAACGTTGATTTACGAGGGTGCCTTTCCCCCAGCCTTTTCGGTGCTTTACGAGAACCACAACCTGACTACACAAAGGGAATTTTTTTGGCATGGTGATGCGCAGCCATCTTTGGGCGGCAGTGCAGCGGGGGTTTGGCGGTGTACAGCGAAATGGCTGAACGCTGAAACATGGGAAGGGAAGGGGAATGCAAAGGAACAGAGACTTCTGGAACCTGTAAAGCTGTGGCACGGTAGCAGCTATGGAGCTGATAGGCCCCAAAATGTTATAAATTATGATATACGTATGATAAATTATGTATATGATGTTAGAGAGGAAAAGCTGCCATCAGTTGGGTGGAAATAAAACACAATTCCTGGGAATTTGTGTCTGCAGAAGGCACGACCCTGATGTGGGAATCATCCAGGAAAGCGGTGGCTGACACCTGTGCTCTCCCTCGCAGCCCAGCAGTGCCTTGGTGGGAGCAGCCCCTTTTTATTTGTCATCAAGAGATTTGTGGCAGAGCATCCAGGGCAATGGGGACAAATCCCACAGCACATCGTCCTGTTCTGCTGGCAGAGGTCAGCCCCGTGTGAGCCTGGCTCAGCTGGCAGGGATTTTACCTCTGCCAGGGGAGAAGGAGGGAAAGATTTACAGGAAACCCCCCAGAACAGCCAAACTTAGGAAGAAAGCAACAGGAGGTTGAAGTTTCACACTATTAACAGCTGAGCTGGCAGCTGAGCCCAGTTCTGGGTGATTGAGCAAGGCAAGGAGTGGGCTTTATTAGGAGCCCATGGGTGGGATCCTACTTCTCTGCCTGCCTGGGGTGGTGCTGGGGCGGGCAGGGCTGAGCTGGGGCACAGACACGTTGGGTCACAGCTTCCTTCGTGTCCTGCTCCTGTGAGGCTGCAGGAGGACGTCAAGCTTTTCCATGTCTGCCATGCCTGGGATACGCCTTCAAGATGCTGATCTTGGTGAGTGCTGAAGGTGGGAAATGGTCTCTGGAAACTCCCATGCAAAAGTGATCCCCTCTGTCTGGTGGGGTCTGGGGACCGGCTCCTGGACCAGAGGATGCTGTGGGCAGGTCTGCCTGGGGAGGGCTCCCCACCTGGGAGCAAAGGCAAAGGGAGTATTTTATTTCTTATAGAAGTTTCATAGATTCCTTGTGCTTTTGATCTAAAAAAAGGAAAAAAGCTTGTATGCTTTTGATGTGGGCCAGGCTGAATACTGTGGGTAATGATGGGCTAAAATTACTGAGTGGTCCTGTGGAAACAGCTGGTTGAATGTTATAGTTTGAACCAGACCAAGACTGCTGCTGGGTGACCTAGAAATTAGGCATATCCCTGTGTACAGCTATGGAGAGAGGAGTGTTAATGGGGAGAAGCACTATTTGTGTGTCTGCCCTTGGTATGAGAAAGAGACGTTTATTTCAGTACACCTGTGTGGCAGCAGCACATTCACATTGTAGCAGCATCCCAGCAACAGCCCAGTACGTTATTTTGCACAGAATGTAAAATACAAAGCTGAAAGGCACTCCCTTCTCTATGATCCTGTAACCCAGAGGGCTGAGGACACCCCCCAGGCCACGCTGGCTTTTGGAGGGGTGCATTTGCTCTGACCTTGCTCAGAGAGCACAGGCTGTCATTAGCAGGAGAGCTTTTGCTTCTGCTGAAGTGGAATTTAATGAGGGGACAGGAACTATTCTGTGAATGAGTAGTAGCTTTACAAACACAGTAATGAACTTCCCAATGACTGGGTTTTCTTGCTTTGCTTAATACTGATAGGAATGAAGGCAAAATATCTCTGTTTATGATATTTATTGCTCACAGCTTAGTTTGATTCACTTGAACCTGAATTTCAAAGCCACATTTAAGTCACCGGGTGTGAATCCACTTAAATTAAAACCAAATGAAAGCTGGCTGGGAAACCAGGGAGCTATGCATGCTTCCCACTGAAACTGGTGGGAGAATTATTATACCTTTGCCAATGGGAAAACCCTCATTGACTGCTGCTGGCAAAATTGGATTTCTAGTTAGCGTACACATACAATGCTTATAAGCTTTTGTGTGAGTGGGGACCTATAATAATGAAAATTCATTTGTAGCCTTAGCCTGGAAGTTGGTGCAGGCTGCTTAAGCCCAGCCGAAGCCTTGAGTAATAGTGGGTGATGCTCATGAGGGGAGGAGACAGTTTTCAGCCTAAAAAATTTAAAATTAATTTGTGACATAACCACAGAAAAGCATTCCAGGGACTGAAGGCACCATGCCTCCTTCCTCATTAATTAAAGATAATCTGAAAATACTGTCTCTAATTATTTGCAGAGAGGAGTTTATCAGCTCTAACATGATGGTAGTGATTGAAGTTGGAAAACTCCTGAAGTTCTAGGAAAATGTGAACCAGCATCCCCTTGCAGTGTCACTAGGAGCAAATATCTTTATGAACAATTAAGATGTGTAGCTCTAAATTGATGAGGAGGAGGGTTGGGGTGCCCACAGTGTTGGGGGGCTGCTCTGTAGCTCTGCTGGTGCTGAGATGCACTTGGAGGATTGGCTTGCTTGCTTCTCAAGTGTCTCTTGTGTTCCCAATCAATGATGAATTAGTTTCAGCTACTAGCAATAACTGCCAGCTTCTCTTTGAAGGTGAGCTGAGTCTTTCAGACTGCAGGGCTGATACTTGCAGGTTTCTATCCAAATGCTTGTTAGGTGTCTTCAGGTGCTTCCACTTACATGCAGGTGAGAAATACTTGTTAGTTCATGCTGCTTGTAAATGCATGTTGAGGTGCACTGGTGTGGTGTTCACACTGTGGGCACAGCAATGCAGAAATGCTTGGTCCAACATGCTACTTCTTTTCTTTTTTTGTGCTTGACAAATGAGAAATTTCTCCTCTTGACCCAGATCAAAGCAGAAAATAATCTCCTTTACTTGGTGCTCCTCACCCAGCACCCCTTTGCAGACATCAAGCCAAAGCAGGCTTTGAGGAGGGATGGGGAAGGGGGATTCTGACCTGTGGGGAGCCTTCCCAGTCCCTGAGTCAGCACAGGGATGTGGCTGGATGTCTGTTGGGAAATCAGAGCTGGGACTGGTGGGATCAGTGCTGCTCTGTGCAAAGGATGTCAGGAAAAATTACCAGATAGAGAGGAAATAGGGTGGCTTTTTTGTGTGCAGAGCCAGGCTTTGTGCCCAGACTGGTGTGGACACTGTATGAGGAGGCAGTGGTAGCAAAGTGGGGGTGACCTTGAAATAGGGGCTGCTACTGGATGCTGGTGCAGGAAAGCAGGTCCCTCCAGGGTGGGGAGAGGGAACTGTGTTGCTTTGCCTCGGAACATGGAGAGAAGGTGAAAGGAAGGGCTGCTTTTGATCCAAAATCCTGCTCACGATACAGTCTTGCCTTTTGGGCTTCTGTCTTTCTCTGCCTCCAATCCCCTGCAAAATGGGAATTGCAGATTTTTGCTTTTTTTACTGAGCTAATTTTTTTTTTTCCCCAAACAAGGACTTTGGGATTGAGTCTTGACCTATGAAGTGTATCTGCAGTTGCACCATGCATCTCATGTCAGGCACAGCTCCCCTGAGCTATTCCCCTCCCTCTTGGCTTTACAGACCACTTACAGCCTCACAGCTCCTGAGGTCATACTTTCCTATGGAGCAGCTTCTCAGCCAATCTTCATTAACCATCACCAGTCTTGCGTAGCTTCTTCCTCTGATTTCATGCTGAAATAATTCTTTACTCTCTCCCAGAGTTATATGAGCTTTCTATAAGTTGTTTGGCATCTTCATAGCATAATTCAAGAATGGGAAGGGGAAGAGACAGAAGATGGTTTAGAGAATCTAAACTTTAATCTCAATGAGGCAAGCTGTCTCCTAAATGCATGTTTGCTGCATGGGAGACCAGGCTGATGCATTCATTTCAGAGCCAAGACATGTGGATGCTTATTAAGCTTCACGTTATTCATTGTGCTGCTGAATTCAATGAGGCAGAGAGGTCTTAAAGTCCTCCCAAATAATTTCCTGCCTAGAATAAATAGCGTGCCATCACTCTGCAGTAAGGCAGGAGGCCCATGTACCTCCTAATTAAAAAAAAGTATGAGCAGAGTTTTGAAAAACCATTTATAGTTCCCATCACAGCTTGCATAAGTGTCACCTTGTAGGGTCTAGCCAAGAGAGACAACGGTGTTTGTAGCTGAGAGCAAAAAAAAAAACCAAAACCTGGGCAGCTCTTCAGCTCATGTTGGTGGTTACCAGAACCATGTGTTTGACATTTCTGGAGCTGAGAACACAGATCTGGACCTCTGTTCTCCTGGTGTCAGCTCTGCCTACCGTGCGTGGGGGGGTTCTGATGTCCAAGTCCTCCCTCCCCACCAAGAGAAACAAGTGAAAATACCAACAACAGCCACTCTTCAGACCCTGCCAGGTAAATGGAAGAACCAATCCATCTGTCTTGCTCTGCTTGTTTAATGTTCCTCTTCTGCAGAGAAGTGAGACAGTTACTTACACTTTCCAATATGTTGGGACAGTCTTTTGGCCTTAGAATGCTCCAGAATAATGAAAAAGTCTATTTACAGTAGCAAAAGCTCAGTCTGTCACCTCCTGGAATTAATTTACTACACTGGGATTTCTGAGGAGACTGTTTTCTCTCTCAGAAATGAGTATCTTGGCTACTCCTTACTAATGCCAGGTAGTAAGTTTTTGCAACGGTACCATGTGATTTATTTCTTGAAGATTTGTGGGACTTTTTTGAGGGAAAAGAGGAAAACCCCTCTGTTTTCCTGTGATGGCGAGAGTGGCAGAGCTGCTCCTGGAGCACAGATACATCCAAAGGAGCTGATGTTGCTATGAGAGCCCTGGGGCAGTGGGCAGTGTTTGCAGAAGGGGTGAACCGTGGCAGGGCTGCCCAAATCCTCCTTGTCCAAGAGCCACCGGTGCTACCAGCCTGATGGGGAAGGTCTGCATCCAGTTGCACGCAGCAGGCCAGGAAAATGCAGCTCCTGCCCTGGGCCTGGAGCCAGCGTAGCCACAGCAATCCCCTCGCTTTGCTTGGTTTGATGGCTGGCCAGCCTCTCTGGGGGCCAAGTTTAGCCCAGCAGCTCCTGGGCCACTCTCCTTCGGTTGAATTGCCATTTTGATTTATGGCTTTGGAAGTGGCTTGGTTTTTAGACTGCACCTCAGAGCTGAGAATGTGATGTGGAGGCCGGTTGCTCCTGCAAAATACTCTACTGTTTGCAGTGCTGCACTTCTGGATGTGCAGAAATCCAGCTGCCACTGCCAGGGAAGCTGGTTCAGGAGCAGCAGCAGCACCCTGCGAGGTGTGCTTGGGTGCGGGAAGCATCCCAGGAGGTGGTGGAGCCGTTCTGTGTTGAGGCTGTTGGACACTGCGCAATACCAGATGTATTGGGGATAAGTTTTGCCCAGTGTTGTCTGGAGCTTTGGTGGATAAGTGGAGCAGACAGCACTGCAAGCACCAGCCATATCCTATTATCTGGGATGGGCTAAATCTGTCCCTTTTGGAAGCTGCTCTGTTTATTGCAGTTATTGTTTTGTTTTGCTTTGGAGGAGTTCTCAGGGAGGTTCTGGCACTCTCTGTGTATACATGCTCAGTGTGGCATCGAGCTGTGATTGCTGCTGCCCTGCTCTGTGGGATGTATTTATTTTCTCTGCAAGCTGGTGTCCAGAGCAGTGCCATAAGGGAGGGCTGTTCGCTGGTGGTGGGGAGGGCGTGCGACCCCCCTGCTCATCCCAAGCCTGCTGCTGTGGTGTGCAGTCTAGGCATGGCAAGCGGGGACTTTCCTACTGTGGATCCATTCCTCGTACAGGATATTGCAGTTTATTTGCCCATGTGAAAAAACGAGCAAGTCCAATGAACCACTAAACTGAAAGGAATACAAGAGAAATGCATGTTTCTTTTTTCTCCTCCTGCATTCTTCTTGCCCTCAATGTAGACTCTGGCCTTTCCCGTGCTCGGCTTCTTCCCTCCCCACTTGCTGCTGCCTCCACACACGTGCGATTTCACTAGTGGATTTAAATTCTTTGAGCCAAAATTGGAGTTGGAGCCCCTGTTGCAGATTTGATTCACAAAACTCCAGGCTTGCATTGCTGGAGGCAGTTAAGAAAACAAAAGCACAGAAGAAATGAAAAAGCCAGCTGTGTAGTGGAAGTGCTGGGAGTTTGCTATTCCCGGTCACAACTGTGATTTCACTTCTGGATCATGATGCCAGTAGTGGTACAGCAGCCCCTGGGCTACCCAAAGGGGTTACAGATTTCTTCATTGCAGCCTATAGATCCTAGAGGAAGACAGCTGATTTTCCATTACTGAGAAACTCTCTGGATCCCAGAGGGTCCCTGAACTTAATTATTCCTGCGGCTGACCAGCTCATAAATTTCACATTTCATTAAACTGGTTGCTCTTGTTTAACAACATCCCAGCTGTTCCCTGTGTCCATCGCAGGTCTAACAAGGGGGGGAAAAGTAAGGTTTGTCCAACAGTCTTGAGAACTGCAGCTTTTTCCATACAATATCTTCCCATGCGTCGAAGGGCTGGTAGATTCATTATGATGTCTTCTCACTGCAAGATGTGTTTGGCAAGAGGAAATCCCTCTCTCTTCTTGTGTCAAAAGACAGCCATGGCATGTATGAGAAATGCAAATAGCTTGGCTAATTTTGGAAGTCGGCAGCTGAGATTGTGGCCTGTATCCCACAGAGTGGGATTGAGCCTTGGCCCTGGTTCTTCACGCTGTGTGTATTGTCAGCTGTAACCGCGCTGCTGTCAGACCTCTGGACAGAGTAAGTGATGAACATGGAAAAGCCAGGAGTAATTCAGCTCTTAGGAAGAGGCTGATATACTGTGCTGCTGTTGCAAGAGATTTATTTTTGGTTAACCTTACTAAATATCCTGCCAAATGTTCATGTTTAACTCTTCCCTGGATGTAAAAAAGAAATACTTGTGTTGGTCACACATGTGTGTGTTTGTGCATGCTATGTGTTCACTAGAAGCAATGTAACTTGAATTTCCAAATTTGCACATGGCATTTGAGCAGACTCAGGAGAAAAACATTTGTGATAGCACTTATTTTTTTCTTTCTACCTGTAGCAGCAGTCTTGTCTCTCACCTCTGAATACCAAGACTTTCCACACTAGTTCCAATTTATGCAGGTAAATACCCTGGGAAGAGAAGATTGCAGTGTAACGAGGCAAAACCACGATGCAGTGGCAAGAAAGTTTCATTTGTTTGAAGATCTGTGGCAGTAATAGTTGGTGCACTGTTCTGTACAGCTGGCACAGATGTGTTTATGAACTGGTGCTTCCTCCAAGGTGCATGCTGGAAATAGTTCCCTCCAAGGCCCCCAGAAAGCTGTTGCTGTCACTGTGACAGCTGGACCTGGGGAAGAGGCGGGGGGGACGATACTGGAGCAATGCCTCTGGGTCTCTAGAAGGAACAAACATTGAGTGCCCCAGAGGGACAGTGTGTCTGGAAAGGGCCATTTGAGTGGCGTTTTGGCAGGGATGCCCATAGAATTACCAACACCCGTAGAAAGCTGGAGTTCTGCAGCCTCTCCTTTTTCTGTTGAAGCCTATAGAGTATCTCCTCTTGTACTGCTGTGCTTTAAAAGAGATGGGGGTGACGGCTACAGAGAGCAGCTCTTCTCATCCCCAGGGCTATTGATGCTGATGTAGCATTTGGGAAACAACAGAGCTTCTGTTTAATAATGTTAACTCCATGTCATAACATAGCCAGCAAGGGCTTGAATAACCCTACACAGCTAATTAATTGCCATTTGGCTTAAGCACAATAATGAAAACATGCTGTTTATATTGTATGACCTTTACTGTGCAGTAGAAATGAGTGACGCTTGGTCGTGGGGCTCTTCTGGGTTGCTGCAGTGCTTCCATCTCCGTGTAGCTCTCCTGGAGCTGGGATCTGCAGGGTGCCTGGGTTCATCACCCAGTGAGCTGCTCTCTTCTCCCTAGCAGTTTTTCTTAACGCCAGTGCTCTCATTGCACACAACTTGCCCAGAGACGCTGGGATAAATTCTGCAAATAATCTGCTCCTGGGGTTTTGTGCAAATGGCCCAACTTCAGCCCAAACTTGTTCTTGATTTTTGGTGAGGCTGCTGTTGTGGAAAATGCTGATTCTGCTCTGTTGTATATGTAACTCTTGGCCAAGTTCAGTTCTGTGCACAAACCACCATCTCTGTCTTGCTTTGGGAGGATCTCTGTGTGAATTGACTTCAGTTACACTGAATGGACATTTTTTAGCAGCAAATGTTGATCTCAGTCCTGCTAGTAAATTATACTTGTGCTGCCACATGCCAGACATCTGTAGTGAACAGAGATGCCCAGTGTCTCTGAAGGCCAAGCTGTGTATTGCAAGATATGACTGCTTCTGTGTTCATGGGACCTGAATAAAGGAAGAAACAGAGCAGGATGATAAGACATGTATCCAGCTTATCAGACTCCATGTATCAGATGCTGCAGCACTCACAGAGGAGAAGTTGCAGCTGGCAGTAAATAAAACAGCCGCATTTTTGTCATGTCCTGTGGGAATAGCGTTGCATGCAATAGGATGAACCACAGGAAGCCAATGTAGCAAGTGAGTCACTGCTGGGGTCGGGGGGGTTGGTGTTGGGCTTTCAAATGGTGCCCGTGGGAGGCTGGCATCTCCTGTAAGTGTCTGAGAGAATCGGGACTGGAGCAAGGAGAATGCAGAGCAGCAACTGGGCTTGTCTGGCTTTATTTATACCATGGGGATTTGTGTGGGGGATAATGGCTTTAAGGCAGACTCTAGGCTGATATTTTCCATAAATGTGTTTCCAACCTGTCTGAGGAATTTGCTCAATCCATGCTTAAACGACAGACTTGAGGAATACGGATAGTCAAGAGGTATTTAGTTGTTCATTTGGGGACGCAAAAATGCAGGCGCTGAGGAGGTCAGCATACAGCTTTATTGGGAAATGATTGAACCAGCACATCTGCGATGCTCCCAGCATTAGGACACAGTTCAGCTACTACACAATATGCCGAAACCCCTCAACTTTGTGACTAAACAGCTTTCAGTATGACACTGAAACGCCTGTAACAACGCTGCTGTACTCTAGAATCAGGACTGAACTAAACCTCAGCTCTTCATACCCAAAAAGAGCCACTTCTGATTTTTTCCTTCATCCTGCCTTAGAGTAGATCAAGTGAAAAGTTACAGCTGAAAGATTTACAGGATATTTTTCAGAGCTGCCTGAGAATGATTTTGATGTGTTTGCTTTCTTTGCACTTGGCAAACTCTGCTTCTCTGGGATTAAACCTTGTGGAAACTTATCATTTATCTTCCATGGCTGGGAAGGAGGAGGCCAGGTTTAAATCTGTGCTCCAAATCAGGTAGACAGTACTACATCTCAAAATATCCAACATTCAGTGTTTTTTCTCAAAAAAAATAGTAGTTTTACAGCCAGTGCAGGAACTGCTTGTGAACTTCAGTGACTGATTCACCAAAGAGTCAGTAGAGGGGCTGGGAAATACTTTGGGCTTCTTCCCTGTGCCAGTGAGTCAGTCAAAAGGCTCTTTCCTTTGGCTCTTAGGGTGAGCTCCCAGTTGGGGTGGGAGCTGTGCTCATCTTGCTGCTGGAAGTCCTCAGCCTGGTCCCTGCTGATGGCTCTTGGTGTCTGTTAAAGGCCAGGCTGCTTCCTGCTGTCCTGGGACAAATTAGCAGAGGATGTGGGAGAGATGGTTGGTTGGTGTGCCTGCAAAGGCATTTTATCGGGAGCAGGCAGCACAGGTGCTGTTTTCACAGGCTGCCCTCTGCTTCCCTTCATTCTCTTGTGCAAACCTGATTTTCTTCCACTCACACATCTGCTTTCCATATTTGCTGCCTCCTACCCTAGGGAGGATCTGACAGAGCTGCTGGGCGAGATCCCAGCTCCCCTCCACCATCCCTGGGGGCAAGAACCCAGCCGAGATCCTCTGCTGCTGATGATAGGAAATGGGGACAGCGCTGCCAGCAGCCTGAAACGTGCAGGGAAGGTTGGTGGAGCCACCACACAGGAACACAGCTCTTAGCTTTCCATGAATGTCTGTCCTTACTCAAAAAGGCCCCTCCTGGGGCTGGGATCTACATAAAATCCAATGAAGTCAAGTTCATAGGGCAACAGGATTGCTTTGGCTCCAAGTAGTTCTACTGATGTTCTCGGGTGTAACTAAGCAGAGGTCGGGCACAGGGTCTTTAAGAGGAGACTTTATTTTTTAAGTTACTTTTTGAGAGTTTTAGTGTTGGACTCACTCTTTGCTTTGTAATCACATTTTTTCATTGGGTGCCTTTGGTAACAGATTATGGATGGTACTGGATTGCTCAGAGGAAAAGGAGCAGCTTGCGAATTCACTATGGAGCTATTCTGTGAACCTTGCAAATTTCCAGTGGCATATTAAAAAAAAAAAAAAACCTTAAAGAGCAGCCAGTGTTTTCAGTGCTTAGCCAAACAGCAAACACCCGGCAAGTCAGTTATTGCTGATCAGAGGTGGGCAAAAATGCTGCAGTGAAAAGGTGAATTTACAGAGGAGTTGGAGTGTCCTTGCATTTGAATGCAACCTAGAAAATGTTTTATTTTCATCTTATTTCAGGCATTGAGCACCTCTCTTAATTATAAAAAAACATATTTACATGTAATGGTAAAGCATTTGGAGTAAAAGCTATCTTACTCCAGTGATACAGCATGGGTGTAATGAATGCAAGGACAGGTACAGCCTAAAGGGTTTCCCTTCCTTGTCTTGGAAGCATTGACAGGGAAAAAAGAAATGTGGTGTCTGAGACCCAGCATCTTGAGGATCCCAGCCTGCAGTGCCTGCTTGTTAAAACTTGGCATGACCTGCAGTAACTCTTTGTGTGGCTGCTTATTCCAAGGGACTGGACTTCTGCAAGGCTGCCCCAAAATCAGTGGGACACAGGAGGGTCTTAGGGATGGGTTAGCATTCATATTTGTGGGCTTTCCAACATTGTAGAGTCTAAACTAGTACTTGTTTCCTCCCAGTATCTTTAAATGCTGAAGGAAAGGACCTTCTGCTGAGTCTCTGTAAATGAAAATGCAATCTGAGAGGCGTAAGAACTGTGAAAAAAATTGAAAGGGATGAACACTTTAATGACATAATGTCAGTGAAGTGGCTTGCCAGTCCAAACTTGGCTGGCATATTGATGCAGTAAGCTGGATCTGCTGGGTAAGCAAATGGTGTCACCCTCTTCCCAGATCCCAAACAACCTCCTCAATGTGTAGGCAGCAGCCGCTGATCCTCATGGAACAAACATGTCCCCTTCCAACATGAGAGACAACACAAAGTTCTTTGATTCCTCCTAATTGCATTTCAGTGTTTGTGGCTCCATTGTACAGTTTCTGCAGGAGTTCAGCAATTTTGGTTGCTGGCTTCCTCTCCTTGCTGACCTACAAATACCGGTTTTTAGGGGAAGATTTATGAGCAGGGTGAAATTACCATCTTGTAAAAGCACAAATCATAGCTATAAATAGGGGGCTGGACTGTGCACAGAAACCCAAGGGGATGGTGACTCTTGCTTTGTCTGTGCAGGACAGCCCCGCTAGCCCAGGTTGAGGAGGAGCCGGGTGCTTTGACTCCTGAAGGCTGGCGGAGCACCAGCCAGCCCTCCCCTAATCCGTATCCTCGCAAGGATGGAAATAACATCTGGCTGGGCTGATGGTAGGCAGGCTTTGTGGTAACCGAGAGCTCTGAAAACTGAACCTTCTTGAGCCTTGTATGCATTTATCTTCCTTTCCAGAACATTAGTAGGCAGAGTTTGTTTTCAGTGAGTTATTTAGCAGAAAGAGGGATTAGACCTCAGGCTAGCATTGATTAACCCCTGTGTGTTGAGTTGTTTAACAGCAGAATGGATTAGTCGTGTTTGCTGGTGACCTTTGTCAATTGAATCCTTCATCCAAAGACTCTGCTGTCTTTTTAAAAACACAGATCCTTAAAAATGGAATCTATGCTAAAATGCCCCTAAAGTGAATGGCTGGCTCAGGAGAGCACAGAACTGGGGCAAATAGTCCAGAATTTCTGATCTTAGGTTTGATGTTGTGTGAGTTTAGGTCATGGGAGCCCCACTTACGCAGCTGGCTACTTAGCGCTGCCCGTAGAATGGATCAGTAAGTGTTTGAAGAGCTCTGTATGACCTGGAAACAAATTGTTGTCTGAATAAAAAAGCATTCCTGGAAAAGAACTGAATTTTCTGTAGGTCCTGGGGAAGACTGTAAAATGAGTCCAGTTAGCAGTGAGATTTAATGTCACCCTGGAAATTAAATCAGTCATGTTTGGTGATTGTGGTTGATTGTTTCATTTAAAGGAAGGCATGTGGGCAGAGATGCTGCAAGTTGTAAATGTGTGAAGCCTTGTTGCCTTTGATGGAGCTGTATCTATTTAAATCAGCTGAGCATCTGCTCTGGATAACACACACATCCTGCTGCTGCTGCAGCCAGCGACCAAGGGGAAGAAAAACTGCTCGGACATACCACCAAGAAAAGCATCTCTAACTGCAAGAAGACACTGATGGCAATTTAAGGGCTGCCAGAAAGGTACAAAGGGCCCTTACATAAATCAGCCTTGGACCCAGCAGAAGGTGTCTGAGGGTGTCTCCTCAGACCTTCCATTCTCTCAGCAGTGCCATGGGGAAGCTGTTACACTTGACTTTTTGAGCAAAATACCTTCCCGCTGCAGCCAGGAGTTCTTTCTGGGCTCATTTTGCTGTAGTACAAGTCAGGTCAAGAAGCTTGTTTAGTTTGCTAAAAAAGATACTCTAGTTCAAACAAGACTTAATTCATTGAAGCCCCATGGCCTCTGTGAAACATGAACCCCTCTGGCCTCGTGATTTATGAACACAAAGCCATGGGGAAGTCTTGCCAGAGGAAAACAAGCTGTATGATAGGTAAATAAAAGGCACTGGGGCAGGAAAGGGTTAAGCAGACATAAATGTGGAAGCCATACAGTTGGGAGGTGTAATGAGCTGTTGAGTGCTCTGCCCTCCCAGAGGGGCTTTGCTGAGGATAGTCTGGAGTTGGTGCCCTTGCTTTGGCAGAGAGTTTGGGACAGGTCTGCTGTACCCCTGTGCTTTTGATTTGTCTGTGTCAATCTGAACAGGCTTGAAAGGAGAATAAATCTATAGCAGTGTTGAGATTGTTTTGTGGTACTCAGAGGTGGAAAGGGCAGGACCCAGCTGAGTCTCCCAGCCCTCCTGCCTGAGATACACTGCCAAACTCCTATTGTTGTGATCACCAGTGGTAAAAAAAAAAAAACACATCTGGTCCTAATCAGGGCCACATGAATCTCTATGCCAACTTAATCTTCCCCAAATGTTAATTACACAGATTAATATTTCAATGTTTAGGAGTTGTCTATGTGCATTGGATGTCTGGGGGTTTCTCCGTGTATGTTTGCAGAACCCCTAACAGGCACAGTGCTGCTTCCCAGGGCTGATAAAACCCCAAGGAGTGACAAAGCTGTGGCTGTGACTTTGTGCTGTAGTTGGGTGTGGTGATGCAGCAAACACTTCTAACCCAGTGAGATAAGTTATAACCTTTTTTTTTAGGAAAAACTTTTTACAATGAGGGTTGTAGAACACTGTCCCAGGTTGCCCAGAGAGGTGGTGGATGCCCCATCCTGGGAAACATGAAGGCCAGGTTGGCCGGGGCTCTGAGCAACCTGATCTGGTTGGACATGTCCCTGCTCCTGGCAGGGGGGTTGGACTGGGTGGGCTTTAAGGGTCCGTTCCCACCCAAACCATCCTGTGATTCTATAGGGCAAGCAGATGTGCTCCTAGAAATCTCACCCTCTGGGCAGGGGGCTGCAGGCAAAAAAAAAGGCAATGGCATATATACGCATGGCTAGATAGCTTATGTCTTCTGAAAGGTACAGTTTAGTTGGAATTAAAAGATAGGAAGCGCAGCAGACCATGGTCTGTCTGCTACCTGTTCACTGACACAGCTCCTTTAGTGCCTCAGGAAAGTACAATGAAGCTGATACACTGCTGTTTTTTTCTGGATCAGATCCTCCAAGGGAAGTGAAATGCTGGTGGAATGTTTTGCACTGCTGATCTTGAAAATATAACCTGTGGCCAAAACTCCTTGCACTTCCTCAAAGGTGTTTGAGAAATGTGGAAAAAATCCACATGCAAAAACAAGCTAACTAAACTCAAACTTCCAAAAAAAAAAACCAAACAACAAAAACCCTAAAATATGTAAACAGGAGGCTTTAGGATGCTGGTCTGGAACTGAAGGTCTGTATTTAAAAAAATAAAAGCATGACACTCTGTAAGAGGTGACCAGCCAATTTCTACTTTAAGATAACTGTGAAACCTGGTAACAATTTCAGAAGACTGTAGATGCTACAGAAAGACACCAGCACCACAAGGTATTGTCCCCTAAGCGGTAGGTGAGCGTCTGTTGTAGAAATACAGTGGATATGTAGGTGCTGCATGCTGGAAACGCATCTGAAATAAGGAGGTTGAGAGGGTGGACCATGGCCCTGATGTGGTGGCCGGAGCTAGCAGGCAGTGGGGTGGTCTAGGGTGGTATATTGGTGCTTAATCTGGGTGTATGAGCACTGTGTCTCTAGTTAAAAATGTTAATGAGCTGGCACCTTCTTCTAGCCAAGGTCTGCACCTTTGGCCATGCTGTCTGGCACCATGTAGAGCTCCCCAAACTGGAAAACTCATCAGTGAGGGGAGAAGGGAGTAAGTTACTGTGGGGACTTGTGGAAAGGTGCTGATGCATCTGAGAAGGTGACTTACTGGAAACACTGAGCAGACAGAAGCAAAAATTAGTCATGTCAGAGACCACTTGGTAGCTGGATTGGATTCCTCAAGTGATTCATCCACAAAATTGACTGCTTTGCCTGACATTTTACTTCCCTTCTCTATTTAGAAAGCAGCTCAGACTTACTGAGACTGTTGCCCGTTGTCTGAAAGGCTTTTTGATAGCTGGGTGGTGCACATAGCATCCTTGTGTTCTCATAACTTCTCAACCACTACTTCAACAAGGGGGGGGGGAAAGACAACAAAATGAAGGGGTTTGTCACTGCAGAAGCCCTCAGTGGAATGAACCTGTAATCTTGTGAAATCAAAGGGGAATCTGGGGAATGTGCCATTTTTTGGTAGGCTTACTGCAACAATTACAAATGGAAATAGCTGCCTGGAAGTTGTTACATGGTTAACTGACAAATATTAGAGAAGGGGGAAATGTGGATGAAAATTGCTTGGTAAAATAAAATCTCCAGGCTTTAAGTTGCGCTGTTTTTTTTTTTTTTGAGGAAGGACTAGAGGATGAAAGGACCATCAGCTGATGCAACAGAAATGTACTGGGATGCTTTAGTCACTACTAGACCTGGATAGGATAATTCATAACGATGCTAACTTTGGATGTGCTTGAATACGTGTAGAACATAGGATGAAAACCCACTTGTGATTTTTTTTTTGCTAGCTTATGTGTGGAAAACCTAGCAAATGACATCCTTTGTCCTGAAGAGTGTACTCAATCAACAGGCAGAAGTCCTGCTGGGATGTCTCATGCACCAGCAAAGGCAGGAGAAGGCTGTGACCTGCTTGCTCAGTGGTGGGAGCAGGACTTGTCTTAGTGCAGTGACCACATTTGTGAAATTCACCCAAATTTTTTCAGGATTACTGAGCTGCAGAAACCACCAGTGGAAAAGATCTCTCTGGTCATCCAACCCACTCTCATTCCAGGTCAGAATTGTTCCCTGCAATGTATAGGTTTCTCCAGACTGATATGACTCAGGCAACAGGATTTTTTTCACCACTTCCTTGGGGAAGTCTAACAGATCTTCCATAGCTGAGGAGATCTTAATGTGAGGATTCTTTTTTTCCCTGACATCTTGTTCTGAAATTTGTGCTATTTAATTTCCACCCAGTAATCCCATGCATGCCCTAAACTCTGGTGTTGTACCCTCACATACACACAGGTAGCACACGCTCAAGTTGTGTGGGCTGCTTTTGAGAGTAAGGAGCTCTGGAACCTTCTTAATATCCACCCTCCCCCCCCCCAAAAAAAAAAAAGCACAGACATCTTTAGAGATCTCTTTTTGAGAAAGCTCTGCAGGGAAGAAGTTGGGCTGCCATGCTTGCAAAAGCTGTTCCATATCCTGTAGATAAAGATGTACGACTTCTGCTGACTTCTTAATCTGGTATCTCAGGATTTTCAGCAATTTATATTTTGGATTCAGGACTTTCCTGGGTAGGATTCTAGCACATCTCATTAGGAAAGAGCTCTGCTCAAAGAAGCTAATTGCAGCTAAATGTAGTAGGGGAAAATAAATTTCTGGCTTTTCCATGATTCAACACCAAATCTTGCTTATGCCTAGAATTTACCAGAGATTCTTTTTACTCATCAAATAACTGCACACTGAACATTTGGTGAAATGGCATGGTGATTGCTTGGAGGGGTAGGTAATGAAGGAAAATTGCTGGGGATGAGCACAATTAACATCTGTCCTGGTCATTATTTCAGGAAATGTAGGGTAGCAGGGAGGAGAGCAACCTCAGTTCTCAGAACTGGGCTCTACCAGCAAAACTGCTCATCTGCATTCTTAGAATAACAGTGCGAAGGGGAAAAACCCCTTAAAACCTAACAATTGTGGTCCCAGCAGATGGAGTGTTATATGAATTTGTGATCACCATTACCATCCAAAAAGAAGAGGTGCCTGAGTGGTTATCTGTCATTTGACTCCTGCTCATCCCCATTCATCCCTGGGTAAAATGTTAGAGGCCTTCCTTGTGGATAGGCTGGAAAATTAATGCCACAGAGGTCTAGATGAAAATCTCTAATGGGCACCCAAGCTGAGCTCTTGAAGCCAGATGTTGCTGGGTGGTGTTGGACCTGTACATAAGCTTTGTAGTTTGGGCTTACCTTTAATCTTCAGGCATGATTATGAGGGACAAACTGGAGCTAGAAAATGAACTGTGGTCTGTATTCAATGAAACCTTCACTGGGGTCAGTGAGAGTTTAGTCCAAGTCACTTGGGAACTTTTTCATTTTTTTTGACCCTTGTGAAGATCACAGGATAAGTCCCAGGTCCTTGTTAATGTGTGGCTTCATGGTTTAACCTAACACTTTCTGTAGCCCCAAGGATCATCTCCCTGAAGTCTAGACAGATTATATATGGTTTAGCCTGGGCTGTTGACCGCAGATCATAAGGCATGAGGAAACAAAACAGAGGGATGAGAAGAGGGAATGGCAGCTCCTACCAGTCTTCCAGGCTGGCAGTGGGTGTGGAGAGGAACGAGATGAAAGGGGAAGAAGGTGAACTGAGCCCATCCTTCTCAATAGGCACCATGCTGCAATTTGTCCTCCCACATTTAATAGATCAGTAGGGCTCAAACACATACAAGGCTTGGAGTCATTAACATGAAACTTGAAGAGAAGGCAATAACACTGGAAAAAGAGGAGGAGTGGAAAGTCTGTTCTCTTTATAATGCCATTTCCTCTATTAAACAAACCTCTTTATGAAACATTTAAACATACAAAAAACAAACCCCACCTTGTGTTGGCTGCTCTTTCTACCGATGGGACTTGTCCTGGTGCCACCCCATGGCAAAAATCAGATTTGAATTTCCACCAGAGGATCTAGGAGAACTGGCTGCCCAGTCTCACAGCACTGTAGTGGTTTTGTAAAGAAACCGGTCTGCAAAGCCAAAACAGGTGCCTGACCACGGGAGTGGTGGTATTTTATTTCTGTGTTTTGTGATTTGTCTTTCTGGGAGAAAAAAAATTAACTCCAGAAAGAATTGTACATTTTAATGTTTGGGAGGTACCTGTAGAATATCTTCATGTCACCAGTCAGCCTGGGGTCAAACTGGAAAATAAAACTATCTGCTCTGTGTTTGGTATCACGCGATAGCTTGCGGTATTGCAGTGTCAATGTGCAACCCATCACCATGTTCTGTAACTGCAGGTCTGTGATGGCATTTGTTCAAAACCTTTTCGGAAAGGTTTTAGGATGCTGGGGAAGCTGCTGCCATGCTGCAGCTCTTCAGCAGGGTGAGAATGGCTACGAACAGTTTTGGGTGGTACGGGAAACACTTTGGATCAAAGACCACACAGAACAGAGCGCTGAGGCTTGAGACATCTGCCTTTGGGACACTAATGTGGCGCTTCCTCTGTGGATAAATGATAGCTTTATTTTTCAAATTTCTCAATCAAAAATGTCTCAGTAGCACTAAATTATCTTTTTTTTTCCTTAATCTGTATCTGAGAGCAATCATTTCCATGGCAACAGGTGTGAGAAGTTAGAATTGTGACTTCAGCATAAGACTACTCATAAAACTTGAGCTAGGTGTAGGGATGGGACTGTGCCTGTATCTTTGCAAAGAGTAAAGGCAGGTTGTAATATTGCAGAGGAAAATGGTCCTTTTTAGATATGTGTGCTCTTCATAAACAGTATTTGAAATAATTCCTGAGAGCAGTTGTATTTCCTGATTTCCAGGTAATTCTAAATGTATCACTTTCAGTCTGTTCCCATCAGCGGGTCACAGGGTGTAACTGGTTATCAATAACACCTCGGGCTATTCTTTCTGATTATCCCAATACTCACTTTCAAACTACAGAATAATGGCCTTTTGGGTTTTTTTGGCTGAATGCTCATGTCTGGTTTTATAGCATATACATGATTTAAATTTTTTTTTTCCTCTTTATCTTAATTTTTTTAAAAGCTCTCAAATGTGTCCTCCATCCTGTAAACAACAGCTAGCTGAGCTCAAGATGCACTTAGTCATGAAAATACTTCTATAAACTGCTGTTCCTTAAAGATATTTGGCCATCTGCCACTGCTGCGATGTACTCCTTTGCCTGTTGAGATGTTACCCTCCCTGGCTGCTGGAGGGATTTGGAGTTGGCCTCGACCCAGCTCATGTAAACCCACTTGGAGCTTGCCCCACCAGGTGATTTGCCCGTTCTGACTCGGAGGGTGGCTCTTTAAACTTGGCATGCGGATGCTGGAATTTTCCAGTTTGCCATTACAAGCTTATTTCTGTATTTCTGTTATTGTTGAGGAGGAGCAAGCAGGTCTGTGCAAGCTCCAAAAGCAACTGGAAACTCAGGCTTGCTGCTTAGCAGAAGCTCTCTAGGCCAGTTTCTCAACTGGTGTAAAGCAAAGTTGCTTTGCATCCGATGGAGATCCAGGTTTGGGTATTCTGGCTTCTGGAGCTGGGAGCCCTTGGAAAATGGGTGATGTGTGAGGGTAGTGCTCTGAGCTGCTTTTATTTCCTTGGTTTTTGGTGTTTGAGTGTGCTTTTGGAGGTGTAGATATCTCCCTTCCTACAGCTGTGTCTGGAAGGGCAGGGAATGTCAGCACTTCGGTTACAGTGCTCAGGTGTTAGCGGGAGGTTTCAGTTGCAGCTGGAGAAGACAGAACAGGGTCTCATTCCAAAACAATGAGCTGTTTGTATGATCTGAAATGCCAACATCTGGGATGAGAAGACCCAGGATCCTGGCATTCATGTAACTGGGGATGAAACAGGAAACCCCTTTGTCAGTGAGGCTGGTAGTGCCTCTCAAAGGTGATTTAAGGATCCATAGAAATACTGTGGATCTGGTTATTAATTTACCATAATAATAAGGGTTACTGGGAAGGGGAGGGTATTTGCAACACAGGGTCTGATGCTTTCAGCTGTCCTAGTTCTGTATTGTGTCCCTGAGATGCTTCACTGTCCATTTAAATGGAGGGGAGGGGAAGCATCTCCATCATGCAGTGTGGAATAGCTGCTCTGCTCCGTACCGGAGGCGTCTGCGAGCCTGTGGAGAGGCCTGTTGCTGTAAGCAGTGGGATATTTTGAAGCAGGAGGGAGGTGCAGTGGTGATGGATGCTGTCATCGCCAGGCTGCATCCAGTGGGTGCTCTGCACTAGGGTCTGCAGGGTTGTGCAGGTGTTACTTGTACTGGAAGAGCTTGCCTCCAGGCTCCTCCTGGATACAGAGCATTGCTTAATTTGTCTCGCCAGCCTCTAGTCATCTGGTTACTCATGAAAGGCAAGAACGGGAAGGGGCTTTCATCTGAGGGATTTGCCTGGGAGTACCACTGGCACTGTACCCACCCTACACATGGCCGCAGCCAGCTCATGCATGCTGCATGCCTCTTCCCGGCTCGGGGGCTCGCGGCCAATCTGCCTCTCACCTCTCTGGTGAAAGGCTCTTTCAGCAGAGAAACTCTTCTTGTGTGTGGCTTGTGCTCCAGCCTTTCCAGTTTCACAGGGAGGCTGGTAGGAGGGAGAAGGCATCTCGACAGGTTCAGAAGTAAAGAGATATTTCCTACACCTTTTCTCTACTGCCCCATCAGGTAACCTCTTCCTTAGGCTACAAGCTGAGCAGACTGGGAGCCCCCCTTTCCTCTTGCTTCCTTCTGCAGACCTACTGGGATTTGGCCTCCTGTGCTTGTAGGTTTTGATGTGCTAGTTTGATACCAGTTACCTAGTCAAGACACTTTCATCCCAGCAGGTCACAGAGCTATGCTGAACGAACAGCTAAAACTCAATATAAAACCCTGTTGCACTGAGTTCTTCTTCCATCAGACAGCCCAAAGCAGGGATGGGACGAGCGACTCCTAACTCGCATGTTGTCCTCCTTGTACATGGCAAATGGCACGGACAGTGACTGCCCAGGGTTTGGCAGTGCTGAGTGACCAATCCCACAGACAAGGAGACTGGAGTCCAGGGTAGGCAAAGTGTGGGAGTTCAGGTGATGGCAATGGTGTTTTTCCATGTGGATGATGAAGGCCTTAAGGATGCTGCTGTGTGAGGGCTACTAAACCACTAAAGTCACGGGAGCTGGGACTCTCAGCTGGTTGTGTGCTAGCAATGATGCTCAGATCTCTAATGGCACTGACAAAGCAAGTATTGACACACAGCAAGTGTCCTCAAAGCATTTGGCTGTTCTTGGATCTCCAGAGGACCTGATTTTGGGATCTGCAGCACTATGTGCCACTGAGTCCTGAGGTGTGAGGTCTGTCCTTTCCTGGAGCCTGTGGGAGAGCATTGCTGGAGGAAAGGGTCTGGTGTGGGGAAGGCACATCAGCTTTGATAGTTTTTTTTTCTGTACTGTTCTAATACTGCTGCTGTACCATGATAGAACAAGTGATATTTAAAGCTGATGTTTAATCACCATGATGCCTCAGCCACCACTGGTGTGTGAAGGTGATTGGCGCTCAGCAGTGTAGTGAGCGGGAGAGCGATGGGAGCAGAGCTGGGGCAGGACAAGCTGGGGGGCCAGCAGTGCCTTCATCCCTTGCTGTCCCCCTTGCGTAAGAGGAGGGTTTTGCCCCCCAGCACCCAGCTAGCCTGGCAGGGCATGCTGCCTTCCCTTTCCACTCCTTCCTGCTTGCACTTTTACTCTTTCCGTGAACATTTTGCAGCCTCCCCCTCCCAAATCCTTGCGTTTTCCATGCTTCCACAAACCCCGGACCTTGTCTCCCTCGGGAGCCGGGAAGAGCAGCGGGGGCTGGGAGAGAAAACTCGGGCTGGTGCCGATTCCGGGCCGGGGGCTGGGAGTGGAACCCCCTGTTTTGGTGGCCGGGGCGGGCACATCCCGGCTGCGTTCAAACTTACGGCGGGGCCGGGCCGGGAGCGGGGGGGAGGCGGGGGGTGGGGGGGGCCGGGCTGGGGGCCGCACCGCCCGGCCGTGATTTGCTGCCGCGGCTCCCAGATTGACAAACTCTTGCCTTGGATTTAAAAGAAGGGGGAAGAAAAAAAAAGAAGGGGGGGGTGAGGGGAGAGGAAGAAAAGTTTGAGGGTTTTTTTTTTCCGCTGCAGAACAGGCAGGGGCCGGCAGTGAGCGGAGCCCCCGGCAGCCCTCGCCCGCCCCATGGCTTTATAAAGCGGCTGCTCTCCGGGGGGGGCTGGCGGGGGGGTCTCAGCGGCTTTTCTTCGCTTATAGATCTATATATATTATTATTTTTTTTTTTTTTCACTCCTTCCCCTCGAGTTGTCCCGTGCTGGTGGCCCTTTTTTTTGTGGACCATGGATACGCACACGCGGTGGAAAAGGCGCAGTTGGATACGGAGCTGGTGGGTGCCGGCTGCCCTGGTGCTGCTGGGTGCCCTGGCCCTGGGGCGGGCAGGTAAGGGGGTCCCGGAGGGCGGGGAGGGGGCTTTCGTGCAGGGGCAAAACGTCTGGCTTTCCTTGCTCGATGCATTCCGGGGGGAAGAAAAGAAAAAACCCACAACCCACCCAACCTCCTTTAGCTGCACGAGTCTCTGAATGCCATTTGTCAGGGGGCCCGTAAAAGGGGGGGAAAAAAAACTTAAAACAATACTTTATTCGCTTTTCTTAGAACAGAGCAGCCTGTTGCTGAGCTTGTTTTTTTCTAGAGCAAAAGTCAGGCTGTGTTTCCAGAGGCTCAAATTCTTTATATATCTGCATGTATATATATGTAGAATATATATTTAGTCAACTGGAAACCTTTCCTCTTGCATAGTTCCTCCTCCTTGAGGAGAAGAAACTTTTTTTGTCCCAAGCGATCCGCTCTCCCCTCTGCACACCAAGGCTGCAGAGCTTGGGGACAGAAAAGCTCCACAGCTGTGTGTGCTTGGGACCCCAAGGCTTGCTCTGTGCCCTCCCCAATTTCCAAGATTTCTCCCTAAAATTGTGGCTGGTGAGTGTGACGAGAGAAGTTCTATGAAGTGCCAGATGTGCAATGGCACTAGACACGCAGCCAGAAAAACCCCTGGAATGTCATTTTTACAGTCGTGCCGGAGCGGGACCAAGCGTTTTATTTTGCCAAATAAATGCTTTTGGGGTTGAGTGCGTTTTGAGCTCTGCTTCCCAAATGTCTGCCTTCCCCGGGTGGGCTGAGAAATGCCAGAGCAGGGCAGATGGAGGCTTGTGGAAAAGTTTTCTGTGTGTTTTCAGAATGTTCTCAGAGTTTGTAGTGGACTCTTGGAGGCATCGGTGCTGTGAGGTCTTTTTGTGTTTCAAGGGAAAGGCTCAGCAGTGGTTTGTTGGCCAAGCTGATTTTTGAAATCTAAAAAGTTAAAGTAGGTGCAGTTCTGTGGGGTAACTTGAGAAACTGAGAAGTGCCCCGGAGAGCTGAGCGGTCTGAGATTCAAGATTTCATACTTGATTCTTGTGAGATCTGGGTGTTTTTTCCTGCAAAGCCCAGGCAGTGGTGTTTGGGGGGTTGTTTGTGTGTTAGCAGGACAAATGCGTGTGGGATTCTGTGTATAGCAGAACGACTGCAAATTATTGTGATTTCTGGGTTCTTAAAATGACCTTAAGGAAGAAAAGGTGGGCGTATGAGGAATGCTTTCATTAATGGTTTGCTTGCAAAGTCTGAGCAAGATGGGAAATAAGTTGCTAGTTGATTAATAAAATGCCTCCAGAACATCACTGCAGGAGAAGTTAACGGCAGTCGGAGCAACTGCAAGAGTTTGTGTTGTACTGCAACAGTATCGGGCTGCCAGAGCGGATTTCTGATGAGAGTGCTGGAGTGGTACTAGCTCATCTTGAGTTCCCTTTTAGAGCGGCCAGTCTGTCAGGCTGCTCATTACTTTGTGTGAGTTGAAAACTGAGTTATGACCAGTCTCAGCTATTTCAAAGGAGAGATGACAATTTTTTTCCCCTTTTCTTTTGTCTCTGCTAATGTTTTAATGGTTTCAGAGCATCCTTGGGCATTTTGCTGGTGGTGTATTTCCTTCAGTTTCACTGTAAGACCCAGCTCCTTTCAAAGTGACCTGGTAACTTCTCTGCAACTTCTGGGTCCAGCTGTGGGCTGCAGCTGGAGGGAGCAGGGGGCTGGCTGGAGCTCGCGCTGTGGTGGGTGGGTGGAAAGCTGCTGTGGGGCCAATGTGCAGCTCCAAGGGATGACTTGTGTGGAGAAAGGCCTTGAGTTTTCTTAATGAGGCTTCTAATAGGACATCAAATAATTCGGATGAGGGAGGAGTCAGATTGGGACTGCTGATGGCATTGACTAATGCTCTTGATAGCTCTTAATCTTTCCAAGTTCTTGTTGGTTTTATTTCAGCTCAGATTGTTTCTGTTTCAGTTTCATTTTAGTTGGCTTCTCTGTATAGAGAGAGGTGAATCTTCTCTGTGATCTCCTCCAGAAGCAGATGCATCAGGTGGCTCCAGAGAAAGGGGCAAGTAACCTCGCAGAGAAGGGTTTCCAGAAAAATAGAGAAACCACAATGTCGAAGGCAATGCGAACTGAACTGCCTCTGAGCCTTTCCAGCTCAGATTTTCCCATATTTTAACAGATGATGTCACACAAAAATCTAAGCCACAGACAAAGTTGGAATCTGTCTCTGCTTTTACAAATCCCTATAAAATTGAATCAGGTTTCTGGGTGAAAATTTTTGGAAGCAGCAGTTTCCTTTAGTGGCAAAGAAAAGTGTAATAAGAATACATGGCTTGCCCTTTAAAAGAAATAAAAATGCTGGAAATTATGAAGTATCCTGTTACCATCTGTTGCTTCTTTCCTTGGCTCTTCCCCAGTCATCTAGAATGAGCTAAAAAAAAAAAAATACTCTTTATCCAGCTAGTTAGAAGTGTTTTGTTTAATATTTTGCCAATCAAAAGTGTTGATATTGTTTTACAAGAAGAAATATGACTTTATAAGTCTGGAATTGATGGTGGATCTGATTTCTAGTGTGAAATCTGGATTATGCTGTCAGTGCATTGCCAGATTGGAGCAGGACTTTGTAACTTAAAAGCACCCAGCTGTTGGACGTGCCCTGTCCAGGGGATGCAGAAGAGGCATTTGGCTGAGGTAATATATTGTTCTTCCATGTAAGCTGGGGTCAAGATGAGAACTCTTTGCTGACCATTCTCTTCGAGGTGGTTTTTGAAGGCTGCTCCTGTGCTCACCTCCTCGCAGTGCCGTGGCTGTGCTGGATGCGGGAGCTGATTTCAGGCTTGCGGTGGAGGAGCTGGTTCTGCTGGCTCCCACCAAAGCTAACGGGAGCTTTGGCTCTTCAGTCCGAAGCGTTGCAGTGTTGTCTGGGCAAAAATGGGTTGAGAGTTGGAGAAATCCCATTTCATCTCTGGTCTGTAGTGGTAGCTCTAAGGCAAAACCGTCTGAAGAGCGGGTGCTGATTTTTTGTATACAAAGAGGGACAACAGTGTGGACCTGCCTGCTGGTGTTGCTAGCTCAGATTTCTAACGCTGGATCCTCACATCAAACCTCTTTTTAAGAACAAAGCTAATCCAATAAACAAAATTGGCACGGTGTTTCTCTGCTTGCAGACATAGTCTGCCCTCGAACAAACAGGGAGGGACTGTAAAGGGGATGTGCATCCCTTTTTTTCAATCGGGACTGTCCCTGCCCCTTGCATCTTGTTGTTGGAGATGAACTTTTTGGGTTCATTCAGTTTTGAAATGCACAGCAAATCTAACTAGTAGGTTTGTCTCGTGGTGACTTGCAGTCTGATCTGTGTTGCAGGAGATGTGCTTATGTCTATCAGAAGCCTTTGGGATGTGGCTCCTGCTCTGATCTCCCACCTCTGCTCAGGAGGGTGATGCTTTTCATGTCAGAGTTCTGAGAAAAAGAAAACTTTTGCTACTGCCACAGAGACCCTTCATGGCATGTAGATGTCCTATTACCCTCTGCAGCATGTGCCTGGCTGCTTTTCTTCTGACACTGAAGATGTGGTCTGGTCCTGGTGCTCTGTCCATCTCTGCTTTGGTGACTCAAAGTTTCCCGGTCTGTCCTGCAGCCTGGTTTCAGGGGATAGGCTTAGAGTTATGCGTTCTCACAACTGCTTTGAATTACAGATATACTCTTTAAGATGAGGCAAAGCATGGCAACAGATGCTGAGAAGCAGAAGGCACTGCTGTGGCAGATGCTACTAATGCAGAGGCATTTGTGTGAAGTGCCATTTATAGTCACATTTCAGGTAATGTGAGTTTTGTCTGGACTTCAGAAATAAATCTGTGGGAGTGCTTTCCAGGAAACTGCTCTTCAGTTTGAGGGTTTTTTCCTGTAGATTTTTTCTTCTGTAGAGGTGAAGCAAACTCGCATTAATTCTTTTAGCAACTACTTTTTCTACTTTTTGTCTTATGCCTTGATTCTGTGGCATGCTCCCTGTGCTCTCCCCACATCACTGGGATGCTGGGACTGCATGCTGCTGCCCTTCCCAGAGCAGGTGGAGGATGAATGCTGGTCACTCTGCGTAAATGTGAAAGTCTACACTGGGAAAACTGCACGGAGCGATACTGCTGTGAATGATTCCACACAAGCAGATGGAGGATTAGGGGCTTTCTGACCCAGCAAACCTTCAAGGGGCAATGGGGAGGAGGGGGGACAGGTCAGCTGGCTCCTGGGGAGATGATGTATGTAGGGTAGAGAAGTGCTCAAATGAGGTATCGCAATGGTGATTCGTAGTTCTGTTTTTGTGTGGTTGCCTGTGGATCCATCTGAAGAACAGTGGGACCAGGGAAGAGCGGGGGGCTGAGCCCCCTGTGTCATTGAACAGCAGCAAACACTGCGGGTGCCAAGATGGACCTAGGACCTTGTTCTAGGCAATGGTGTGCATGTCACAGGTGGGGATTTTTGGCCTTGGAGGACTTCTGAAGGGTTGAATTGAGAGCCCCTATGCCCTGTGGGTTGGCACTGGTGTTGGACAGCAAGGACCGGTCTGTGTATGCTGTGGTTCGGGGCAGAGATGCCTGGGTCTGGAATGATTTGGGAAGAGCAGCTTCTTTTGGAGCTCGTGCTCTGTTGTCGTGTGAATTGACTTTGAAGTGTAGCAGCCCTGAGTCGGGGGAAATCCCTGCTGCGTTGCAAGTACAGATTTGGCATTTCATCATGTATGTACACACTCGCCCACGTGTGCTCTCGCCTCCTCTGTGTAGCAGGAGTCTTATCCTCAGGATGCAGCTATCATCCTGTGAAATTAATTATTTTTGCTGAGAAAGGTTTGAAATGTTATTTGGGTTCTGTTGAAAACACAATTATAACTTTTGAATACCTAGATTTTCGTAAATGGTAACTGCTGTTTAAAATGAGAATTGTCTGGGAAATAAACCAGGAATGAACCACAAAACACACATCTTGGGCTTTATTCGTCTAGAGGAAGACTACTTCCACTCAGTTTTGTGCTTTTATCCAGTGTAGACTTCTACTCATCAAGTGTTTAGGAAAGCCCTGACTCTGCAGGTCTCTGATACTGCTACTGTTGAGGATATTCTGGGAATGCTGAGGCGTTAAACAGTCAGCTGCTGGAATTGGGTCAGATTTAAGATCTACGGGATTTGTCCCACAGTAGAAGTTGTGTCACCACAAAGGCATGTGCACACATGGGTTATGCTGCTTCTGGAGTTCAGATGAATGGTACCTGCTGGTTTCCCTGCCCTGTCTCTGGAGGTCCTTGACTTTTACCTTCTTTTTCAGTATGGAATGCAACCATCCATCTTGGTTATATGTCAAGTCTGTCTGATACAAGCAGTAGGACCTGGTGCTGGCATTGCATGGAGACACTGTCCCTTCCCCACCCAAATCAGCTGATGTGGTGGGGGAGCTCCAAGGGAGCCAAAGGCACTGTTCCTCCTCTGGTTCTGCGGGGACGTGGAGGCTTCTTGCTTGGTTATGTTCTTCTGGATCAGGACTGCTCAGTGCCCTTCTCTGGCTCTTGTCATTTGGATTTAGCTCTGTACAATAGCTGCACTCCAAAGGAGTCATAACCAGAGAGATCAGGACAGTCTGCAGATGTTAGTGGGTTTTTATTCCCTGCTAATGGGGTGGCTTTCTGGGGAGGTTTTAGATTTTTCTTGGAGCAGAAACTTTTCCAGGTGGACACTTGTCCTTTCTGAGGAAGGCAGCCTCCCACCTGTGGCAGGGAACAGTTTCCTTCCTAGAGTTTGGCTGCTCCTCTTTGAGCATCAGCAAAGAATGGTGGTGTCCTGAGCTAGTGGCTTTGTTGTTTGGCTGTGGGTACAAAACTTGGACCAAGGCAAGCAGAATGCAATCTTCAGACCCTTAAGATTTTTTTTTCTTCCTGTCTCCTGGTGTTGCCCGTTACCTACTTATACCTTCAGCTGTTGTTAATTGAGGCAGGGCATTCCCTCTCCTCTGCCCTCCTGCCTTACTTGAGAGAGGTTCCTGGGATTATCTCCTCCAGTTGTAGCCTGACCTTGCTGTATATCAAATGTTTTATTTTTACTAGCTAGGTTGGAGTTTGTGACAGGTACTGAGTTTGCAAGCTGGCAGTTTTTATTAAAAAATAAAACCTTTGTGTGAAACAAACCTAGTATGGGAAGAATGACCAAAAACCAGGGAAAAAAAAGTTGAGACGTGAAAGAATGGAAAAAACTGTGTTAAAACCTAATGTTATATGGAAAAAACTTAGGTTAGCAACATGGTATAATTAGCCATTGGGTTACTGCTGGCAAGCTTCAAGGCTCTTGAAATGAAGCCTAGCACCAAGTGAACTGTCCAAATGATGCCGTGGTTTCTCTGTGGATGTGTCTGGAAAATCTTTAGTTCTAAAATAAATAAATGAAGGAGCTACACAAAAGGCATTTTTGAGGTTGGTTGCTCTGAGTCTGGGCTCTTTTTCTCTCCAGAAGCCAACAGGATTCTTAGCATCATCTGGAAGCTTTCACAATGTTGAGAGATGTCACTTTTTTTTTTTGAAACTAGGAAAATGGTACTAATGTATTTACAATGCTGGAGTTTTCCTTCAAGATTGTGTAATAAGCTAGAGAGAAAAAGGATAATTTTGGGATTGAATGAGTGGAATGAGCTACACCAGTGCTCATTCCCAACCTCTGCTGCAAGCTTTCTCCCAGCCCTTAGGGAGGTCCCTGTTGCCCATGCCCTGGGGCTTGATCCCATGTCCCTGTGTGGAACCTGGCACTGAGGTGTTGCTGTAACACAAATTCAACATGTATATACCCACAGGTCATGTGTGTTCGAGCACTGAAGTGTTCTAAGAGTCTTTTTCATCGCTATGCCTCAGGCTATGCTAGTGGTTGTGGTCTGGGAGTTTTCTACTTTAAAAATACTTTTCCTTTCTGGGATGGTGTTTTCCTGGCTAGCAACAGCAGTGCCTCACACTGCACATCCAGAAGGTTATTTGGATTTTGTCTTTAGATTTGGGCAGATTTCTTGCATATTATATGGAGTACAATACAGAATGCCATGCTATTATGTTGACTACTCTCAGAACACTGTGAAGCATTAGATACATAAATGAAACCCAAAGAAGGTAGAGGATCTCTTTTTTTTTTTTCTTCCATTGGTCTGAACAGTGTCTGGATGTCACTTAGTTTCCCTAATGTTTGGAGGGGACCTTCTGCTCCCCTTAGGATGCTGCAGCTTGCTGAAGACCTGAATGATCTGCCAAACTTAAATGCAGTGAAATCATCCCAGTAGCCTGGGACAACCCCGCATGCCATCCCTGCCTGGATCAAGCTGTGCATCTACAGCCAGGGAGATGTTAATTTTTTCAAAGTAAATAAAATAAGTTTTTTCCTGGCTCAGCTTTTGAGCAAATGGTTTAAAGCCCTTTTCTCTCCTCGCCTTTCTATGCTTAGCTGCTGTAGCTTGCAAAGGATGGGGTTTGCAGCTCTGCTGGAAGTGCTGCGAGAGGTTGATGGGGGGAAACTCCTACAGAGGATGGAGGTCACCAAGGGGTCTGCTGGAGACCCTGCTTGACAGGACAGTTGGGCAGTTTTGGTGGCCAGATTTAGAATTTTACTTGCACGTCAGCTGGAGTTTCTATTTTTTGAGTGTGGATATACAGGAAAGAGCCATGCTTCAGCTGAGCTCGTGTATCCTCACCGAGAGCCTCGCTGGCCTCTTTTCCTCTGTTCCTCCCTCCACCCTTTTTTTTTTTTGTCTCCAAGACAATACTTCAGTAAGAATTTGTTGCAGCTGAATTCCTGGAGATGACACTGCCAGTTTCCCAGGATCTCTTGTACTCCTGCAGCATTTTTTACACAGCAATTTTTTTTTGGTGCAGTTCATTCAGCTGCACCCCTCAAATACGAATTAAGTGGTGGGTCTGTGTGGTCTTTGAGGGGGCTCATCCTGGATGTGCTGGAATGGGATCTCTCGTCTGCTGCGGGGTAGAGATTCCGTCTGAGGGCTGCAGTTCACCAGCTGAATAATGAACGCATTGTTTGTATGCCCTTATTTCCAGCTTCCACCATTGAAAGTGAATAGAAAGGTCAAGGAGATGAGTCACTGTGAATACAAGTGTCATTCTGCTCTGAAGAAATGGAAAAAAAAAGAGCTCCCAAGCCAGGTGTTTCAGCTGGTGCCAAACAGCTCTGTTTCACTGTACTTTCAGGGAGTTACGAGAGTAAATCTCAGCTATGATCTGCCAAAATGTCCAAGAACCTAAAAGTTAACATGGGGCTGGAGCTGGGGTTTGGTGCTTGTACTGGCCAGGGGCTCTGAAGGCAGCAGCTGATGTTGGCTGTGTTCAGAAGATTGGGGTGATATTCTGGAAGTGTTGGGCTCATTGATGCTCTTTTGCAAAACAAACAGCCAGAGCTTGCAGAGGTAGGAGTGCTTGTTCTCAGCTGCTTTACAAACCCAGCAGCACCCAGAAGAAAAGACCTTCCTCCCCATCAATGTGGAGACTCCTAATACTCAGGCCATTTTCCTCAACACTGATGAGGGTAGAAGTGTTATGAAGGTGCTGTCATGGGATGGTATTATCTCTTGAAATGCTGGTGGGAAAACCTGTGCACTTCAAGTGACGGGTCCCAGCTGGGTTCCTGCAGCATCCTGGGAAGAGGAGCGGGGTGGTGGGATGTGAGCATCTGCAGGGTGCCTGGAGGTGAGCATGAGCCCATCCTTGCCCTGGCCCTAGAAAATGCTCAGTTGTAAATTAAGCTTTTTAAAATTTCTTGCCCAAAAGCTTCGTTTGACAAGCCCCTGGCAGCTGGTTAACCACACTGGCAGAGCACTGAAAATAGAAATGGGGCTCGTGGGCGGCATGTGTGGAAGGGGGAGCAGTGAGCTGGGGATGGGCTAATGCCATGGGTGGGATAGGATGGGGGAGCTGGCCAGAACTTTGCTTTAATTGGTACTGCTGGGGCAATTAACATAAAACAGCAGTGGTGGTCAGGAGGCTAGAAAACAGAAGCCAGTTCAGATGTCCTTAATGCTCTTTTTAATGGAGTGGAATTTATCATGGGCTCCTGTACCTATGGGTTTCCTTTTTCACAAGGCTGAAACACCCTCCTTTGGGGTTATCAGCATTTTGGCTAATTGCTTTTCACTGCCCTGGCTAGGAAACATCCACAGTGCATTGAGATGGTGTGCTGTGGCAGACACTCCTGCACATTGTCTAGTGCTGCTTTGGTATTTTGGCAGAATGTGAATCCTGAGAAACAGTGCATAAATATTTACATTTTTGATTTCTAGCCATTGGATTTTTCTGTTCTGGAATCATTCGTCTGGTGATATGCCTCCAAAAAATAGCTAAACCTTTAGAATCTTGATTTATCCTTTCCTGTCAAAATACACCTGCAGTAGAAAATGAAGCCAACCATTTTTCTTGCCCACCTAATGTTAGATCACTTCCATAAACAACTTTCAAATGAATTTACCAGTATAGCTTTGATCCAAGCTGGCCAAAAATTCAGATGTTCCATTTGATATCAAATGACTGGCAGCCTGGGTCCCTTTGCTCAGGATGCAGTAGCGTGATGCTGACCCAGGGCTCTAGCAAGGCAGGAGCTGGTGGCTTTGTGCAGTGAAGCATTGGGTCTGTACCCCTTGTATTGGTATTTGTGGGAGTTGGATGTCTTCTGCAGACAGATAAGATGGGTATGTGTGTTTGACACACCTGACAGGTAGGACATGGCTGCTAGGAGGGTGAGATGTGTAGGACACACCGGAGGAGCTTGCTGCAGGGCAGGAGTGTGCTGGACGTGCCCCTCGGAGGGTTTCCCCTAGAAGATATGAGCCTGTCCATCCCCCTGTACAGCATCTGTTCCCCAACTGTGGGCTGCTCAGTGTCTTGTCTTGGAAAGCTGTCGATTCCTTGAAGGATAAGGACTGCTTGCCTGGAGCCCTTTGGCTGCCGATGCTTTTCCTGATGAGGCCGATGTTTTTCTCTTGATCCCATTGGGTCGTCTGCTTTTTGTAACAAGGAGGGCAGATCCCTAAGAATCCCCTCATCTTCTCTGCACTTGGAAAGCGACGTGAGGGTGGGAGGAGGAAGCGCCTTTCATCCTGGTTGCTGCCTTTGGCACATGCTGGCGAGTGCTTCGAGAGGAAAACTGCTAGGAATGTTCTCTCGCAAGGGTTTGCAGGGATCGGGAGAGGCATATTATCACGTCTTGTACGCTTTGGGAGAAAGTCCCTCACTCTGCCTCTCTGAAATGTTTAAATTAAAACAATCTGTCTTTCTGCAACTGTTGGATGCTTTCCCTGCTGACCTCAGGAGCTGGGACTGGGAGGAGGAGCGAACATACCCCAGTGCTTATAACTGGCTCTGGCTTTTTTTTTTTAAAGTTCAGTCTTGATTCCCTGCAGGATGCAAACCAGAAGAACAAGGGCCATATCTGCTCTGGAAACATCAATTTTCCCAGTGCTCTGTAATTAAAGAGCTATATTGGGAAGCACTGAAGCCTTCATGTGCTGGAGGCTATTGTCTTACAAGACTGCATGCAGGGAAGGCAGCAGGCACAGAGGGTAAATCCTCTGCAGTGTCTCCCCATCTCTTTCTTTTCCAAGCACAGACACCTTCCCCCAGGAGGGAAGATGCTCCTGGTGAGCAGGATCAGCCCCTTGCTCTGGGATGGGAAGGAGCTGAGCATCTTCACAGCTCTTGGCAGACAGCTGTGCCCAAGGATGCTGAATGTGGTGCTTTGGACCTGGCCTCCGAATGCAGCTGTGGTCCCTGCTTGGGGGATTCGTGTGTCCAAGGGGAACGTTGTCCCTGTGCAAGGGCCAGGGTTTTGGTCTGACCCTTTGGTGCTTACACAACTTTTTTTCTTGGCCCAGGACCCCGTGGCTGGGCAGAAACAGGTTGGTTTTTTTTTTCACTTCTTGGCTGCGAGTCCAGCTCTTGCAGCACTGCAGTGTTGCAGGAATCTGTACACACAGAGCTGTGGGCAGATGCAGGGCTGGTACCTGACTCTAGTTGACCTTGAGAATTCAGGCAGTGAAGTAGGATAGCATCATCAGGCCTAAATCACAAAACTGCCCTTCATCTCTGCTACTGCTGCCTTTGATTTGCTGCTTTCATTGCCCACAGGCCTGCATTTTTTTGGCAGTTTATGGGAGCTTACAGCGCTGGTTGGGATTCAGACTGGGAACACGCAATGTGATTTCTTGAGGCAATAGGGAATAGGCTTGGGTAACACCAAGCTGACTGAGATTTTCCTGTGAAATATGAACCAGAACTAAAACTGGAGCTTGGTTTGGATGTGGAAATGTCTGTGAAGAACTTTAGGTTCCTCATTTGAAGGTACTTTAAAAATTCACACCAAAAAACTCAGATGCTTTGAAACTTTCAGACTCAGAACAATAGTTAAAGATGTTCTGCACATTTGTAGTAACTGAGTAACCCAGCATGCTTCCCTTCCTGCAGCTCCCTTCTCCAAAGCCTTGGCCAGACAAGCCGGGGCCCTCCTTGCCCTGGGGACGCTCATCCCAAATAACAAACAGCCGCGCTGCTAAAATGAGCACAATTCCTGCAAGCCTGGAAATAGCTGAGTCTCTGCTGCCTGAGCAGAGCCGGCCAATTTGTGGTCTGGGACTGATCTTTTTATGGATGAAGCTGAAACATCTGCTTTTGGGGGAGTGAAATCCACCACATCTTTGCTTTAGCTCATATGGCCTCTGAGGAACCTGGGTGGGATTTGGGTCCAAATGTACCCCATGGTGATTTGTGGGGTCAAGCTGATTATTTTTCTGATGGTGGCAAAATGCCCAGCCCTGGAGTATCTTATAGGGAATTTTAGTCAATGGAAAGGATGAACGTCGACGTGGGAGAAAAGGGGGAGCTTTCATGAAACTGAAATGGATTCTCTTATGCTGAGGACTGAAAGCTGTAGATGTGCCCCAGGAAATGTTTTTGGGGGAACAGATCTGTTTCAATGCTTTTCTTTCCATTTTAGTGAGCAATGAATGACAGCGGAGGGGTGTTAATGCAGGCAGGTATGTCACGCCTGTATAATGTCAGTCGACACAGGATTAAAATAAGGCATGTGGAAAATTCTTCTAGGAAGTAAAGCCTAGTGAGAGAGAATCATTGGAGAGCTTGGGAGGTGCAGTAACCTGCTGTAGACAAGCCACAGTCCTGGAAATATCTCAGGAGATGGATCAGTGGTTTGGAAGGAGCTGGCAGGGGTGAGGCTGGCCAGCCTGAGAGCATCCTGCGGTGCTGAGCTGCTCTGCTTTACCGTGCTGCTTTGAATTGATAAGGTGGTGAATTTGATGCTTAATGTACTGGTTTTAACATGAAAATATTTTATTCTATTATCCAAGCATGTAGTGATAGACTTGCAAACTTCCCTGCGTGTGTGTCCTGCTGGTTTTTGACAGGAATGGGCAGGAGGAGCCAGGATCCCACTGGAGAAGGACAGAGTCCTTTCCAGACTCTCATGGGTCTGAGTCTTGTTTGCAGCTGATGTTATATTTTTCTAGGATGTCTGTCTTAATGTCAAAGGGAATGTCTCTTCCCTTCTCCTTGCTCTGGAAAAGATCTTGGCATGTTAATGAAGGGAAGAGGAACATACTGTAAGTGACCTCTTTGCACTTTTGTAAGGACAAAATTTGTTTTCCTGTAGCTATGAAAAGTCTGTGTTCCCTCTGAGCAATAAATGAGGGCATATAAAATGTACACAGATTACTTTTAAGCTATTGTGTATACCCTAGTCCAAAGTACTCCATATATTGCTTATTTTAGTGGTGGAGAGCATGCTGTGCGTGTAAGTCAGTCTTCTCAAAATATACTGATAACTCTTGGCATCTGCCTTGTCTCCAGTTTCCCAAATATTTTCTTACCTCATTTGGCTGCTTTCACTATTCAACATGCCTTTTGCTCATCTGTGAGATGAGTGGTGCTGGGCTGCTCTACTTGTCTGCATGGATTGATGCCTTGATGTGTCATTTACCTCCTCTCTCTATGTAAAAATACCAGACATTACTTACACACATTCATGAGTGGATGCACAAGTGATTGGAAGTGTCAGCATGCACTTTTCCAGATGGTGGAAGCATGTTCCTTAATTCATTTATTTCAAATGTCAAACTCAATGAAACTAATTACTGCCAGACTTGAACTGAAGTGACGGAGTGATTCCTCCATTTCACCAGTGCGAGGTGAAGCTGCCTGCTCCATAGGAAGAATAACCTTCAGGAGCTGAAAGGCAATTACTAAGCTGTGACTCCAAGCAATGTAAAGATCTGGATTTGTAGCAGGATGACCTCTTCTTGGTCATGGTTCGTGGTTTCATGGGGAAAGCTGAGTTTGATCTTGGTAGGGAGGGATGTCTCCTGTGGGAAGAATGGCCTGGTGAATGAAAGACTGACTTTGCCTTGGATTTATTCTCCACTGTACGTGGTGTGAGTGCAGCAGCTTGCTTGTGATGGCAGAGCTGATGTCCTGATGCTCGCTCTGCATCTATCACTGCGCTCCAGGGAGCTCCAGGTCAACCCCTAGTCTTTTGCCCTTCTACTTTATCTGTGAGAGGATGCTGTTGGGTTTTTTTATTTGCACAACATCTTGATAAGTTCTCAGGCTCCTTGGGGACAGCAATTGTAGAAGTACCCAAGCTGGGCAGGGTGGTGAAGTTCCTCTGGTCAGATATTGGCAAAGCTGCAGGGGTGGATGCTGAGTTTGGGACCCCAAGTTAAGGCAGTGCAGGACTGAATTTCAGCTTAACAGCTCTGAGCTTGTGGCACTTCTGGAAGCTGGGGTGGCTGAGTTGCAAGACAGTCCTGTTGAAGCAGAAAATGTAGTTCTTGGTGGCTGCCGTTTTCCTTCTGGGGTCTGCTTGCATGGTGGCTGTGCTGGCTGATGGAGCTTCAGGGAGTTGGTATTTCACGTGGACCCTGGGTCACAGGCAGAGCTGCGAGGCTTCATCCAGAGCCTCAGAAACAATAACTGTGGATGTATTTTAGTGTCTTGTTTCCACCCTGCATTTTGCCTCATATAAAGAGTATGTTCTTGTAAGGGATTTTCTAGGTAATTCCTTCTAATAATCCTCTGCATTTCTCAAACACCTTTGTTCCCCTTTTCAGAAGATACCTTGCAGCAACTATTTAAGCAGACTGCCAGTTTGCTGTTTACCTTAGGGAAATAACTGTTATCAGAGTTTCTAACTATTCCTAATTTGGGGTTCTTGTGTTTTTAACCTTGTGGTCCCCATGCCTCTCAGGCTGTTCTCTGGGCCTGATATCCTTTCTCAGTGGCCACTCGTTCCAGGGTCTCTCCCAGCACTGTTTGTGAGCCCTTCCTTGCCTGCCATACTCAGAAAAATAAGCAGCCCTGTCTCCTTTTGCCCTCTATTGTTTCTCTCTTTTGTGCTTGGTACAGTAATGCCGCTGAGCTACCCCGGGGTCCTGCGTTCCCATGCTTCCCATCCCTCTCACAAAGGACCTCTTTTCTCCCCGCCTTCTGGGTGCTGGGGCTCTGCAAATACGTGCTGGTGACCCTTTGCTCTGTATGAAAATAGCCCCTGCCTTTTTGTAGCTGTCATTTATTTTTGCTCCTTTAATTAGACTTGATCCTGCCTGTATTTTTTTTTTTTCCCCTTGACCTTTCTTTTAACTGCAGCAAGTTTTTGGAAAGTTGTTCAGCTCCCTTTCTACCTGTGTGTACCCAGCCATGCTGGCTCACACAAGCCTTCTCTCTTTGGATTAAGCTGGAAGGAGCTTTAATTGCAAGACTCCAAACTTTCCCAAATATTTCCTACTTCTGTGTTGTAAGGCTCCCCTGGGATGGGACTGCATATTTGTAGTTCTGATTGTCCTTCCATATGCTTTTGCCTAAAGCTGGTGGCTATTGTGTGACTACCTCGTGCTTCCCTCTGTGGGTATTTTAATATTGTCATCACTGAATTTGTAATATTCTCACTCAGTGGCATCTTGATTCATCCTGGCTGGCTGCTTTTCAGGGCTCATGTGCAAACAAAAAAGACCTGATAACTTCTCAAGTGCTGACTGTCATGCTGAGACTGATTTCTCTGTGTGGAGAAGAATCTTTCCCTGCAATGGGTTGCCTGCTCCTGTTAGGATTTCAGTGGAGGGATGCTGATTTACACCATGTGAGGATCTGCTCTGTGGTACCCTGGTTACATACAGTGAAATTGTTTTCCCACCTCATCAATTAATCAAGATTCCTCTTCTGCTGATCAAAGCTCTGGCCTGTGCACAGGCACAGACTTACCTGGGGAAACACTTCCCGCTTGGTTTTCAATGACCAGGCTGGAGCAGCATCCCTCAGCCACCTGACTGCCTGTATGGTCCCCAGCTGTATGGCTGCCTGTCCTGTTGGCCAGCTTGCTTTGAACATCTCTGCAGCTTCAGCTTCATTCCCTGCCAGAGTTACTGTCCTGTCCTCTCTCTGCCTTCAGCCCCTCAGCTGGCTGTGCTGCTGCTTGGCTACCTGAGATGGCTGCTGCTGCATGGTGTGGATGCCATGTAGACTTGGGGGTGTTTCCAAATGCGTCTCTGGGAGACAGTGGTCCTCTCAGAGCATCCTTGTCCATACCTTTGCTTTAAAGGCTCTGTCTGGTGTCTTTGCCTGGATGATGCTTTTATTTGTTTGGGTGCAAAGCTGTGCTTGGCAGAGGAGATCAGTGTCTATGCTGTTTAACCATATGTTGTGGTTGAGCCACACTCAGCAGCTAAAATACCATGCAGTTGCTCACTCACTCCTCCCTCAATAACCACTGCAGTGGGATGGGGAAGGAAGATAAGGAAAGAAAAGAGAGCAAAACTCCTGGGTTGAGATAAAAACAGTTTAAGAGAGCAACAGAGGAAAAGAAAACAGAGATGGAAAACAAAACCAATCACAGAAAACACTGAAGCAGGTAACTCACAGGACAACAGCTCAGGGTGGATCCTGGTGCCCAGCTCCCTCCCGGGCAGCCAAACCTGCCCCCCAGCCCCATCCCCACTTTATACCCTGAGCCTGATGGCCCAGGGCATGGAGCAGCCCTTGGGCCAATTTGGGTAAAGCATCCCAGCTGGTGGGCAGTCAGTGACCTGTCCCAGCTGTGTCCCCAGCCACAGGGGCCACCAGCTCCCCTCCCAGCTCTGGTGAGAATTAACTCCATCTTAGCTAGAACCAGGACACCATGGTGTTTTCTGAAGTCAAAAAAGGCACTTAGAGATGCTTTGTGGTTTCTTCAGGAGAAAGAACCAGAAAGTTTGCCACAGAGTGCTTGCTGCTGTGCAGATCAAGGGGATCTTCCCAAGGTGCTTTGCAGAAATGTGAGGAGGAATAAGGGAGACAGAAGTCATTTAACTGTGGAGACATGCTTGCTGCTCTGCTGGAATGGGAGAAACTCACCCAGGAGATGGATGATGGAGTTGGAAAGGAAGGGTGAGCATTGCAACAGTGAGAAGCGGTTTCTAGTGTGCTTTGCTCTGAAAAGCAGGGGTGTTTCTTGACAGATCTTGATTGATGAAATGGAAAGAAGCAAACAAACAAAAATTCCCCACCAAGGTCTGCATGGGAGTTGCTGGGATGGCTGGGCTGAGTGTGGATAGAGGTGGCCAGCAGCTCCTTTGTGTAGACAGTGTGAGCAGATTACTGCCCTGTGAAGCTCATCTGCTTGAAGCAGTCTGGGGTCCTTTTAAAAACAGGTAAAGGGTGATGGGGTAGGTTAGTTGTCATCCCCATCGGATGACTGACACATTACGGGGGGTCTGCTGGGTGTTGAGGCGGGTTCCTGTGTGTCTGCTTGAGGGGAATGTTACAATGTGTTTGGGACTGAGTAGCAGTGGCAGAGAAAAAAAATCCAGTTTAAGTCTTAAAGCACGTGCTTAATTAGTATTTAATGTCTAACATAGGTGATTAAGGGGAGGTTGATTGGTTGGTCAGGTCACTATGGTCTGATATTTGGAGCTGCGGATGAACTGTCTTAATCTCGCTGCCTCCTGTGACCTTGCTCAGGGCCACCTGCATTATTATCCTGCTTATGATAAAGGAAGAAAATAAATTTGACAAGAGATGTTGAGCCTTTAAAACAAATACAGGGGATAATGTCAAGGTAAATGTCTTAGGCTACAGAGAGAACAGTTTAAAAAGTGGTTAATATGTCAGGGTATTGATTTCTGTGCTGCTTTTTACTCATCTGGGGTTTTACCTGCTGCATTTTCGTGCCCTTTGGGAGGGAGAGTGATGTGGGCTCTGTGCTGTAGTTAAGAGGCGCAGGTAGAGTACCCATCAATACCAATCTGCATTTATTCTAGCTATGCTGGATCAATTGTCTGAGGCCAGATGGCTTTCAGGCGCTGCGGAGCTCTCACCCTTAAAGCTTGGGGCACAGACTCTGCTGCCGGAGGAGCCTGTGGTTGCTGGGTTGGGTCTTATTTGGGCATCTCTACATGTTGTGATTGCCTTTCTCACCATCATACAAATGAATACTTGTTGTGTTCTTATGCAAACTTATTTTTTTGATTACCCATCTCATAGGGACAGATTCTGCCACCCTTACCACCTTAGCTTAAGCAAATTGCCACAGAACATAGTGGGATTATCTGAAAGCAAAGCAATATACTGTTCCCCAGCGGGAATAGGGACTGGAAGAGTTGTGGGAAGCTTATGGCTGTGCTGGGCTTCTGTGGGAAACTTCAGCTCTGCTAAGCAGTTCTAGTTCCAAAGCTGCAATTTAGATGCTTCCCTTTGGAGAATGCAGTTGTGTGGTGGAAAACTGGTTCTTCAGTGTTAGCAAAAATCAAAACAAACCCCAAAAAGCTTAGATTTTACTGAGTAGTACATGAAGGTGTTGCACTTTACTGGCTTTAAATGGAGTATATCTCTGTAGTTGTCTGATTTTGGAGATTTAAAACAATTTGAGAAGTATTTGTTCCTTGAGAAAATTCAAATTTCTTTTCAAATTTGGCACATTTTCAGGTTGGGGGACATCAGGAGAGTGGCCACACAGTGAAATTAATCTTCCAGCATTTTAACTTTATTTTCTGGTTTTGATCTGGAATGTGAGGAAGTCTGTATTTGGGAGTAAAATTGCATTTCACTACTGCTGGCAGTGAGACTCAATTTTCTGTCTTTGATCTTCCTTTAAAGCAGCACCAAGACTTTGCATATTTGCCGCTGTGTCTGACTGCTGGTAGAGCTCTGAAATAGCTCGGACCTGGATGAATCGCCACTCTCTATGCCCAGAGTCCCTATGTGTCTCCCTTTTTTATTGTTTATACTGCTAATTCCTCAAAATCGGTGCTCTTGGGTTTGTGCTACACAAGCTACAGTCTGAAGAACAAGTTCACTGGCAACCTGTGGTGAACAGGGACAGTATCTGGCTGGACAATCTCCTGCCTGCTGACCATGACTGAAAAGGCAGAGAAAATAAAGCATGGTAGAATTGCTGCTGAATGCGCAACGGGTGGGCCAAGCTGCTCTGCAGAAGTGTGGAAGACAGACGTTAATTCCACTGGTTCCCTTTGCCAAGAGCACGCACGTGCCACCCCCTGCTCTGTTTGGTGCCTTGTTTATTTTTCCTGCCTGGGAATGAGAAGTTGCCCAGCCATCTGTCAGGAGCAGGCGATGGAGGGCTGAGGGGCTCAGCATCCCACCTCTGCCAGGATCTGGCTGTATTTGCCTGTGGTGGTGCTCACCCCACAGCAGTGCCAAGCACCTCATCCATCTGCCAAGCTCCTTTTGTCATGTCACCAAGTTAGTTGCTGGCAGTTAAGAAACCAGAAGTATCATTTCCTGAAACCACTTGGCGTAATACCTGTTGGGATATGGAAAGCATCATTATAGCAGTCTGCAAATATTACAGGCCTGACCGATCAAAGTTGTGAGTGAGCTCCTTAAACCTCCAAGTATGATTAAGAGGTCATGCCATGAACCAGTTTCAGGCAACTGAAAATAAGCTTGAGACTGGAATTGACCTCCTGTAGATGCTGAGGCAAAGCAAGGTTGGTTTGTTGGGTTTTTTTTTTGCTTGCAGCCTGAGAAAAGATTGTCCTGGAGACAGAGCTACTGAAATACAAAGCCCTTTTCTTACCTACAGAAGGAGGTGCAGCACTGGTCACCATGCTGAATATTGCGTAAGGAAATCTTCAGTTGCTTCTGTTCATTAGCTGGAAAGGAATCTGTACAAGAAAGTATATTTTCATGTGTTTTTATTGATGCTTTGGGATTGGTTTGTGGGAAGGTTACCTGATACTTATCTACCTCTTCACTGGGAGGGAGCACTAATTGCTTTCTTGCTGGAGTTAAATGGGTTTGTGGCAGTTCAAGTCCTCCCTGTCAATGCGAATTGAGGGTCACCTTTCCCTCAGGCTCCCCAGGAATGTCTTGCGCACACTTGTGTGACCAAGCCACCTGTGATGAGGCACCAGGTCCAAGTGCTGCCACCTTATTGTGAAGGTAGCAGCTTCCAAAGGCAACACTTGCTGGCTTTTTCCCCTTTGCTTCAGCCCTGAGGGTGGAAAGGTCAATAGGAGGGGTGAGAAATTTTTCTTAATGTTTTAGCTTAGCATGAGGGTCGTGCCCAGGAGCAAGCATGGTCACTAGTCCCTCCCTGTGTAGAGAAGTCCCGAAGGACCTGGTTTGAGGACCTTGACAGTTATTGCCCAAAGTACAGCTGGAGAAATGCCTGGGAGGAGGAGTGCCCTGGCAGCAGACAGGTTGTGGACCTGCAGATCCATTGCTGTGGCAGCTCCTGCCTCTGTGCTCCCTGTCCCTGTTGAACCGGGGTCTCTGGAGACACCTGAGGAGCCGGAGGTGGTGTCACCGTTTTGGCTCTTTTCCAGTAGTGGAAAGGCAATTTTGATAATGGTGTTGATGAGAGGAGCCTATGTGTGCAGGGAGCCCTGGGGATCTCCAGTGGAGTGATCTGGAAGCCTGTGCAGAAGTGGGCTCTGAACAAACCGCAGGCGTAGTTTTTCTTATAGAACAGAATCATGAATAGTCTGAGTTGGAAGGGACCTTCAAAGATCATCTAGTCCCACCCCCCTTATCTCCCACTTCATCAGTGTACTTGAAACCTCAGCTTGAAACTGGGTTGTGCACATTTGTGGTCTCAGTAAAGACCACCATAAGTACCTTGGTGTGTGGTTATCTCTTTTTTTTTGTGCTACATGGATCACTTCTACCTATGTTATGTTTGTATGCTACAGTAGGACGTCAGACCTGAGGTCCACTGTGCTGGGCTGTCTGCATGCGTTCAGGGAAAGGCCAGTCCCACAAGCCAATATATAAAGCAGAGATACATAAAAGTGACTCTGGAGTCATAGCTGCCCATCGTTCAAGTACCACTCGTCAGTGCTGCTGGGAGATCTCGGTGGTTTTTATAACTGTCATTGGCCCCTAATTAATGGCTGATGCCAAAGCAATAATAATAAAAGGCTCTTTATTTAAAACAAGCCCATGTGAATAATTATGTAAATATTTGTCTGGGCCACTGTTAGAGTCCTGGGAAAGCTTTTTGGGTGGATATCTTGGATATTTCTTGTTAGCTTTTATAGTAGCATATTTCAAATTAGATGCTATCTTTAGGCTTGAAGTCTCCTTCATGTATAATGGAAGACCTGAAATGACATTTCAGTGATGAAGTGCAGCAGATATTTCCAAGAACAGTCAATGTACAAGTCACACTGTAACCAGTTTAATAGAAAGTATCTGAAGGGGGAAAAATGATTGTGCAGCTGTCACCTAAGTTTTCTAAAATTGGTTCTTGTCCCTGTGTGACTTGGTCACTGCTGCAGTACACCACAGTGGCAGCTGTGGGTTTCAAGCGGATGAAGCCATGATTTTATGGGAATATTGGTACATGATGAGCAAAAATCCATAGTCTCCTTTAAATCAGCTCCTGGAATGGTGGTGAGAGATGGTTTCTGATGGTGACTTTGCTAGCTCTGGGAGGATTTGTCTCTCATCACAGGTGAGATGGTGTAGGGAGGAGTGGGCTGATGCTGGGTAATTAGCTCCTGATAGCTATTTGTGATGGAGATACCCCCTCATACACCCAGAGAGGTTAATGAGCTGGCTTTCTCCCCTAATGACCTAGGGTCAACGATCACAAAGGTCAGTCAAGGCTGAACAGAAGTTTCTTGATGTTACCCTGATGGCACTTGGTGAGCTGGGTTAATGGTAACAAGCCCCCTTCCACTGCTTGGTGCTGCCTGGACCAGGGGTGGTGGGTGGGGAGGGATCCTGTGTTTTAAATGCAAAACCTCCCATGTGCCATTTCTTAATTTGGGCAGTAGGGAAATGTGCCATCTACTCGTGTTTTATTTTTAATGGGACTGGGAATCAGAAAGGAATGGGAGCTGGAGTGTTGTATTTGGATGAGCCTCTTCATGTTTGGACCTTGACAGTTTATATATGATTCTAGCTGGTCCATAAAAAAACCTCAATTTGCCTAAAGTAAAATAATGTTTATTCCCTGGTGATGTTAAATTTAACAATTTAAACACCTAATTGGGCATAAGATCTGCTGAATAAATATCGACTAGAACTGAGAAAATAGTTAGGAACTGGTAACTTAAGTAGTGAATTTCTCTCTTCCTGCTTGTAAACTTCCCTTGAGGGCATCACAGCTCTTGGGTTTGTTTGTGGTGGTTGAGAACTGATGAAACTCATGGCTGTGGGTGCTTGGTTCAGGCCTATGACTTCCTCCTATTCTTGCCTTGAAAGCAGCACCTGTGTTGTGCAGACGTGGGCTGTGTAAAGGAATTAATGTTCCTGACAGAATTTTGAAAAACAAGCTTCAGGAACTGTTTTTGTGAAGTCAAGCAGATATTAATTTGAAATTTGCCTTCTGGCTAGATTTTTTGATGAGGAAAATCAGATATGGATATAAAGTGAATGATGGGAGTTCATTGATTCAAACATCTGAGAAGTGGTTTTACATTTATTTTGCTGTGTCAAAATACTCAAGTATACAGCAGTGCTGGAAATAATTCAGTGTTGGGTTTTTTTAAAACCATCCAATGAAATATTTAAAAAAAAATACTTATGCTTGGTCCTATTAACTTTATGGACAATTAGAACACCAGAGCTCCTAAATGACTGCACGTTGGAAGCATCCCAGCTGGGCTACCTGTGTGGGGTAGTGCCCTTTCAGTCAGCTCCTCTGTTTTGGTGATGGATTTTTTTTTCCTCCCCTTTAAGTGGCTGGTGATATGCCAACCATGTGATGCTGATTGCCAGCCTGACTCTAGCTGCAGTGTTTACCATGGTGGAAATGATTGTAATTATGCAGGTGTGTTAATGTGTTTAATTAAGCTTGTGGTTGGGCAATCCACTTGCAGCACCACAACAGAAATTAAAGGTCTGGGCATGGCTATAGGAAGGCTGTGGAGAGGGTATTATTCCAGAACGGCCAATATCTCTCCAAAGCTTGTCCATTTTGGCTGCTCTTTCCAGGCTGTACTGGTCTAGCTGATAGAAGATGCTCTCTGTGCCTCTTCTCCCTGCATCAGAGGAGCTCTAGCCATGGTTGCTGGACAGCCTGCTCTGCTGGCATTTCAGCATCTCCTGGTTTCCCCAAGTACTGCTGGAAGATGCTGAGAGGGAACACAATCCTTTGCACTGCACTTGTGAGGATGATCCTGTTTGCCCTGGCACAGAATTCCATGTAGAAAGCGGCTCCATCAGATTTTTTTCCTCATAACCCTGAAGCATCAAGAAGAGGTGTGGCACTGAGCATCCTGTATGGATGTAGGCTGCTTGTGTTGCATCCCGTTGTGTTTAGCTGTGCTTCCAGCCACTAGCCTGGGAAGCAGGAGGAGGGGAGAAAGCCCTGACCATGGCTTATTCTGTTCCTAAACTGCCCTGACATGCACATAGGCTGCTGGGTGCTTGTTAGGGTCCAATATAGATGGGCTAGGGCTTTGTGGGTTCAGGGCATGACTGTAGGTCTGTCTGCATATGATGGCTCTAGCCTGCCTGATGCAGTTCCTGTCCCATGTTTGTGAGTGCTCAGTGACATCCCTGGGATACAACAAGATGGTCACCCACATAAAATGACCCAGAGGGCTGCTGAGTATTGTTTTTGCAGGAAAACCACAGTTCAGCTGTTTGAATTTTGTTGTTTTTTTTTCCTTGGAAGGCTTTTGGGAAGTTTTGAGATGTCATGTGGAGAAGGCCATTGCCTTGATCTGTGTCTCCCCAAAGGGTGATGCTCTTGTTCTTGATTCAGTGCCAGGTAGCTTTGGACACAGAAAGGAGGTAGAAAGGTGCTCAATGTGATGTGCAGTGGCAGGCTGGAGCAGATGGCAGCCCTGGCAGCACGCTGCAGCTGAGGGAAGGATGCTCATGCTTGTTCTGACAAAGGCTCTTACATCAGGTCTTCGTGGATTATTTCCCTGTGTCTGGGAGATGAGTATGCCAGCTGCTTTCTTCCTTACAGGAGTAACTGTTCTGCACCCCATTAAAACTGATTGCAAAACTTCTTTTGACTTTAATGTGCTGCAAGATAAGGCCCTAATTAAATCTTGCAAAGAGCATTAAGTGGTTGATCATTACAAAGTGCTTTGAAAATGCAAATGCTGTCCAAGTGCCAGATCGTTTGGAAACACATGGCACTACTTAGAACAAAGACACAAAGTTGAACTTTCCTTTTCCACTTTCAAATGTACTGATTTGAGAGCTCTGAGGAGCCGCCTCCTTGCCTGCATCTGGCTTAGGTGTGAGCTCCACAGCAGCCCAGTGAATCTGGGAAGGGCAGTGAGGCCAAGCCAGAAAATACTGAGCCCTTACAGAACAGTAAATGTTTTGCTTAAAGCTAGCCTGAAGTGAAATCTGTAGTGTAGATGGGTTGCCTTGACTGTACAACATGGAGTCAGGTGTCCAAGTGATGCTGACATGTCCACAGTCCCTGGACCACTCTGCACACATGGTCCTGGGCTTGAGCTGTGAGCTCTGCCTCTTGTGTCAGGATGGCTCAGGGTGAAAATCATGCTGCCTGGGGACATCAGGTCCTCTGTGTCACCAAGCTGGGCCCTGTGGTTGGATCTCTGCAGAGAGACTAGCTGGTTCTGCATCACCTCCTGCAGAAAAGCATGCAAGGAGCCATAGGCAGAGAAGGGTCAATTCTCACATCAGAGGATGAAAGATCTCAATGCTTTACCTACAGAGCTGCTTTCCACAAGGCTATGTCAAGGTTTTACTTGGGAAGAATGACAGATCCCTTTGGATGCGATTTCTGTCTCTTGCTGGTACATCTCCATGTGCTCCCTTGGGGCTGAGGCAATCTGGGGGCCTTGCAAGGACTTTCAAGTGGGATTTTTGAGTAAAAGAACCAGAGACTTGGGGTGGGAGGGGAGGAGAGTACCTGTTCATTTGCACATAACTTGCATCCCTTTATGGCTGACTTTCAGAAACTGCTCCTAAAACTGAGTTCTCTTTAAGACCTCTCAGTTAATTGTTCAGAAGATGAAGTCATGCTCCATCTCTGTCTCCTTTTGCAGATCTGCTGAGCCTGTGACTTTGGAGTTTTAATAACTCTGAAAGTTTTAGACTCCGTTCACCCTTAGTTTTTCTTTAAAGGGCGAGACTCCCTGCCAGTAATCAAACTTCTGCTGGAAAACTTCCCAAAATGTCACAGTGACCCAGAAATACTTGGTCCAACTGGTGGGGGATTGGAAAGCTCCTCCAGGATCCCAGCTAGCCAGGGAGCGGGGCCGTGGGCAGGGTGGTATGCGAGGCATCTCCGCTACAGCCCGGGTGCCTGAGCAGAGGCAATGACGGTGACGGCAAAGCGGGTGATTCACCTAATTCTTCTGACCTTGCTGTCAGGACGGGCCCATAAAAACTCCTCGGACACTGAACAGTCGCGCTGGCGTGGGCTGGGGGTTTGGCAGGGCTTGGCTTGGGCTCTGCCTTAAAAGGCTCTGTGCTCTTCTCTTGAACGGGTGCGATGGTTTGTTTCAGTGGGGAAGGGGGGTGGAGGAGGTCATGCTATGGCCTCTTTCTTGGGAATGACTGGTGAAAGCCGGGGGAAATCCCACTGATCCCTGCAGGGACGGTGGAGATGCCCCTGAGCAGGGAAACAGGATGCTGTGTGCTGGCTTTGCACCCTCAGATCTGCCCCTCTGGGGACCCCACCGCTGCCCCTTCCCTGGGTTCTGGATTTTACTCATTGTTTTTTCATTTCCCCAGGATTTGCGGGAATGGGGGTCAGCAGCTCCCTGAAAGGGGCAGACCCCACGCTGTGGGTGCTCTCCGTGGGCCCTTGGCATGCAGCAGCAGGCTGTCCCTCGCGTCCCGGTGACAGATGCATGGCTTGGCCGTGCCCTGGCTCCCACGCTGGCGTGGGGCAGGAATCGCCTGGCTAGAGCTGCTCTGATGCCAGAAAAAGCCCGTCATCCTCCTCCCTGACCTTTCAGCACCCCTCTTCCTCACTGTGCTCAGGGAGCCAGCTCTGTGCTGCTGCTCCTGCTGCGTTTTTCTTTTCCCTGCTGGGGAGAATCTGAAATCCTCCGTCCGTTACGATGAATGGGATATTTGCTGCTCTTGAATGGGGCTGGGATTTCTCCCCAAGTCCTGAACATTTGCCTGTTTTCTATGCATTGTCTAAGTTTTCCGTGGCATTTGCAGCAGAGATTTTTTTTCCTGCATGGTTTAATGATATTCTGTGGAGGAAAGGCTTGCTCTTTGCTTGCTGTTAGCTGCTAACACCACTGCTTTGTTAGAAACCCAAATGATTGATTATTTTTTAACAAAAAGATTTACACGCAGAGGGACAAAGATTATTTGATTCCCTGAATTTAATGTAGGCTTGCCGAGCTGCTCCAGTATCAGTTCTGGGTTTCTTTCCTTCCCTTTTGGGATTATGCATATGATCTTTTGAATCTGACTCTGCATAATGGTTTCCTTTGTTCGCAGTTGGGACTATTTGGGCCTTTAAAAAACCCCATAAGGAGATGACATGAGTCACTGGTGAAATATTCGGCTATCTAGAGCGATGTGAATTGACACAGCTCTGTGCAGCTACTGGAACGGAGCTGATGTGCACCAGATGAGTGTGTGACCCCTTTTATTGCTGCCCTTTTTTTGCTGTTTTATGCCCCTTCATAGGGAACAAACTTTTAAATCTTCAATCCTGCAGTTCAGTTTTGTCAATTCTCCTCCTTATAATGCCTTTCCTCGTTGTCCAAATATATCATTTTGTTTTATTGGGCTGCTGGGATGCTGAAAAATTCAAGGGGCTGTGTTAAGTCCATCCAAAGGATGCTCAAGCAATGGCAACTGGAGCTCTATATTTATATTTTTATCCAGATTTTGTCTTAGCCTCTGCTATCTTGTTGTAGTTGGTTATCCAAGGGCTGCAGCCAGGAGTCCAATAGTAGTGAAAAATGTTTAGATAAGGACTAGAAATTGCTGAAATCCCCCAGGCGTGACCTGTAGCCTCCAGACTCTGTAGAAACCCATCACTGAGCAAAGCAGCTTCCAGTTCTCTCTGCGTTTGGCTCTCTTGTGAATCTCAGCACGGGAGCGTTTGTCCCTTGGGGGTTTATTCCCAGTATAATCCAAGACATCCACGTCCATCTCTGGGCAGCTGGCTGGAGAGTGAAAAACCCCAGTGAAAGGGCATCCTTCCCCCTGCACGCTCTGATCTGCCTCTGGTCCTCCAAAAATCAAGTGCTTATTTAGCACTAAGAATAAAACTAGCTTGGAAAAGTATTTAAAGAAGCACAAGCTGGTGAAGATGGAAGGGAAGAGGGTCTGTGTTTGGTGCTGTTTGGAGTGATGTTTTCCCTCGCTGGCTTCCTGGTGGGGTGGGCAAGCACCCAGTGCGATGCCCTGCCCACGGCTCTGTCACTGCAGAGGCTCAGCTCCTTCCTGGGGGGACCCTGACCTCGGCTGGGGGTCCTGGGTGAGGATGACAGTGTGGTGCTGCTGGGTCACAGCCGGCTCTCCTGTCCCCGTGCTGCTGTGTGAGTGCAGCCTGGTCTGCCCTCTCACAGCTCAGGCTTTTTGGGCTTCTGTTGGAAACTGCCTTTTCCTTTTTAAAAATACGAAACAGCCTCTCCGTCTCTTCCTGGGAATGGGTTTTTGCTGTGTTCAGGCAGCCCTGCAGAATCCTCCTTTCCTGTTTGAGAAGGTAATGCAGTGAGACAATATCCTGCTTAATGTTGTTTGTGCAGGATGCATTGGTATTAATTGGGGAAAATATAGTAATAACTTCAGAGTTGTCATCTGAGTACCTGAAACAGCCTTACAGAATTGATCTCTTGTAACCTCAACAGAGATGCTGGTGACTTTTCTGGCTTAAAGATTATAAAAATGAGAGATGGAGATGTTAAGTAGTAGGTTCTCTGGTGACATAAGTGGCCCTTATTTCATTAAAGCTGGGAGTTTTAGATCCCCCTTATCTACTGAGGGGGCTGGCACTTGCTGGCTCGGCCACGGCTGCGTGGGTGAGACCACAGCGCGGCTGGGTACGGGAGCCAGCTCCAGGCAGCCTGGGCACCATTGGTGATGTGCGTGCAAGAGAAACAGGACCATTTAAACCAGTTAGTTAATTGTGGGCAGGCTAATTGCAGTGCCTCTTTGCTTTTTTTTTTTCTGTTAAAACTGTTCTTTCTGTGGGACTCGAGGTACTTTTCAAGGAGACGCTGTTCTTGAAATAATCCTTACTCACTTTATTTACTGTCACTACTTGATGTGGGATAAGATGGCAATTTTGTTTTATTGCTTGTTCATATAGGAAGGATTTGCTTCACTGGTGGTGTGACGCTTGGGTACAAATACCCAGATGGGTGGGTTACGTGGTGAAGTTGCAGAGGGCACCTGGAATGAGCTGGGAGCACAAATGCTTACTCATTCTTCACCTTGTGACCTCAAATCTGTGGCAATAATTGCACATAAACTATAGTATGACTAAGTGCTGCGTCATGAAGTCCTGAAGGTCTCTGGATGCCCTTTAGCTGTTACCAAACCAAATATAGAAGAATGGTTCTCCCCTGTTACAGGATGGTGGTCCCTTCTCCAGACACCCAAATGTCTCAATTATTAATACAATGACAGGTTAACTGTACATAATAAATGTGTCTCAGGGTGCTGATGGGGAATTTTTTTCCACTTTGAAGGGTATTGTGAGGCAAAAGGTTGGAGAAACCTAGAATTTGCGTCAGGAAAACCAGCTATGTGTTCAGTGAAGGCACTGAAGACGTGGTCAATGTTGTCAGGTAATGCAGAATAAGCTAAATGTACCTTAGGATGGCAGTGATAGCTACTGAAATGAGAAGATTTTGACCTCTTCAGCCTGGTTTTGGACACGGCTGTAACACAACTGCTGTGTGGTGGAGCAGCTGCTTTCTTGTCCCATGGACAACACATGGCTCTGGGCAGGGCTAGTGGTGTGTGTGCAACTGGGTTGGGTTAAACAGCTCTGCTAAAACCTCTTCAGTTTCTGGTCCGTTGAGATCTTCAGGGGCCTTCTGACTGGCAAGATGAGGAAAAGGTAGTTGGAAAAGCAGGTCTGTTTTCAGCAATACACCAAATACCCAGCATCCTCTGCAGCTCCACTGGAAAATACAGAGGTGTGAGGAGGAAGAGGCTGATTGGGAGTACTCAACCCTTCGCAGGTACAAACTGCAACGAGGACACTGGCCCAACTGGAGAAATAGTCTTCTTGTTGACCAGTGGAGCCCTAGTCCTTCGGAGGAAGGAGCAGACTGGCCGTGGTGTGGGAACCTGTCTGCTGCTGGTGTTACTGCAAAGGATCTCAAAGAGTTGGCTTTGATCTTGGGGGATGTCAAGCTCAGAGCCTTTTACTAGCAATCAAATGAATGTAACAGGGCCATTAAGAATTGGGATTGGCTTTCCAGATGTGCTCTTGGTACTGCAGGAATGGCATTTCTACTCCTTCCAGTCCCACCCAGCTCTGGGGTGCCTGGTACTATGGGCTGGTGGGTGGTGTGGAGAGTCCAGGTTGTTTTTGAGTCCTTGCTGTCCCTGTGTGAAGGATGCGCTGTTTGCAGTCGAGATATGGTGTCGTGGCATTGCCAGCCTGCTGGGATTTGTATGAGGAGTCTTGTGATTCCTTGTGGGGCTTCGTTTTCTTTTCCTGAAAGTTTCTACTCCTAGAGCCAAGTGATTACTATACTTAAAAAAAAAAAATTTCCCACATGACAGCTGGAAAAGCTTGAACATCATGCTGAAAAACTAGGAGGCGACTTTCGGAACAGATTTATAAAATTTATTGTGTGTAGTTGGGAAAATAGGTACATTAACTTTGTAATTTACTGGAATCCAGTAAATGGTACTCGTCTTGAATACCTGGCTTTGCCTTTTGGCCACGTTGATGCTGCTTGGTTCACCCTGACGGGTGGTGCTGGGGTGGCCGGGGAGAGTGGCTGCCTCCGCGTGCCGCGATGTGAAGCAGGGAGGCGTTGGAGAGCGTCACCAGCAGCTTCAGCCTTCTGCTCAGTGCCAAGCTTAAATATTGCGGATTTCCTTGGGGATAAAGATTTAATTAAAGACTTTGGAAAAATGACGGCAGAGAGAATTGTTTCGAGGTTTGTTATCTGTAATTTGGCAATTTTTCAGACACTGGGAACGCGGATACCCACAAGTAATGTATAAGCGACTTATGTATCCTGACGCTTGGGAAAGTGCTTTGGGGCTTATTCAATAGCTTTGCTTCAGGTGTTAAAAATGATTATTACAGGCATAAATATGGCTTAGATTAATGACTTCTGGCTAATGCTTTATATACTGGGATTTTCAGCATGGTCTACAGAAGCTGTGGGTCTGTCTTGCACCAAATTTCAATGGCACCACTTCCATTTGGTTCGTGGGTTGGCTTTTTTTTTGAAGGGGGGAATAATGTCTTAGTTTCCTGCAGATCCATTCTACTTTTAAGAACATTAAGATAGGAAACAGCCAAGGGGTTGACAAAACTAGAGTAGCGGGGCTCTTTCTGGGCTGACACCTGTGAGGAGGTGAGGACAGCATGGCTTCCCTTGGCAAAGGCAAAACAAAATGCTTGGGCCAGGGAAGATAAAATTAGGAGGCTCTGGGCTTGATATCAAGCTTGGAGGAACCAAACTGTTTAACCTTTGTGCAATGGTTGTGTGGTAGATAGCGTACAAAGTCTTGAACCGACCTTCACGCAGTCACTAGGCAAGGGCTGGTTGTCCCCTTTCCTGTTCTGTGACTAGCCAGTGTAATGCATTAAGAAAAAGAAAATCCTTGTTTGTTATTGCACATGTCCTGAAGGATCAGCGGGGCTTAAGACCTCTTTCCCTCTTAAAATTTGATTTAAAGGACAGACAGGGAAAGGAAAGGTGAGGATGAACAACCCAGTTATGTAGTGAAGGAGGTTTGCCCATAGTCAGGGCGTTCAGTGTGCTCTAAATTTCACCTTCGGATGTTAATGATGCTCTGGGTTTCCTTTTCAGTTCCTTGGGGATACTTCTACTCCAGCATCCCACAGCTGAGTCTGGGCAGGCGGTTTGGCCGTGGTCAGGGTAGCAGGGCACGGCCACACTGACCCCGTTTTGGCTGGAGCCTGTGCCCAGCCCCAAGCCAGGGAGCTCGTTTCACTGAATGCTTCTTGGTTGGCTTTAATTCCGGTGTGTAGGAAAGAGTGGCTTTGGGCCACTGCTGAGGGGGGGTAGAGTTATAAACTCAGTACCAACTGCCTCTGTTCCAGGTTTTAGCAGGTGATTAAATCATTGGGAATCAGATTAACACAAAGATTGGTCTTGTAGCTAAATCCTCAGTCAGACATGTGGGAATTAGGGATTTAATTCCTCCTTTTGCCACTATTGGTTCATCAGGGAGTTGTTCATCCCTGCTTCATGAGAACGGGAAGTAATTCTCCTTTCTGGTCTTGTTCAAGGGCTTTATGTGCTGTTGGGTGCAGGCTTTTGGGGCAGCCTCTGGTCTAGTTTTGGTGCAATTTTGGCCATTTGGGGGTTGCCTCTGTGTACTGGGTATATTGCCACCCTCCTCCAATTCAGCAGGGACCAAGCTGCCGGTCGCTTTAGGGAGCCCTGTGCATCTCGAGTGAGAGAATTGATCCTGTGTGTAAAGCTGTATAGTAATGTTATTCATAAAATAGCAGGTAAAAAAAAAAGCTTTCATAAAGCAGCAGCTAATTCAGCTCTCAGATGAAGGGCAAGCCCAGGGCAAGCTTGCAAGAAACACGCTGTAGGGCCTGATGTTGCTCGGTCCGGTCTCTGTCCTTCTGTGCAGGATGCTGTCGTAGCTCCTAACGGAGATTGCCGGGTTTAGATTTGGCTGAAAAATCAAAGGGCAATAAATAAACCAATTAGCTGGGCAGGAGTCAGAGCTCCTCCTGTGTGAAGCTCATCTTCCTGGAAAGAGCTGGAGACTTTCATGCTGTTTAAGTCCTACTCAAACCAATGTTCTTGGTGATGAAGTGCAGTGTGAGCGGTCCGTAGGGCTTCAGCTGGCTCCTCAGCTCCACTGCAGGAGCTTTGGGCAAGCAGTTGCCATATGGCTTGCAAGTGGTATCATTCTGTTAGTGTATAGAGCTGGCAAAATCTTCTGTTTTCATGTTGCAGTTCCATCCTCTCAATATCCTGCAGACGCCCCGACCCCGCGGCGGCCGCTCTCAGCAGGATGGTTTGTGTGCAGCGCTGGGAGCGATGTTCAAATCCCCCCGCAGCCGGCATGGGGACCGGGCTGATGTCAGGAGTCTGGAATTCATATCCCCTCCCCCTTGCCTTTGCCTTTTCCACCTCTCCTCCCTAAATAAATGTTGGAGACAGCTTCGGAGCCAGCTGATTGGAATCTCTTGGAGCACAGGGAGGGAGTTGTAAGCAGAGCTGGGGTTTTATTGTAATTTTAGCTCCTTAAAACGACTTGGGCTGCATGTATGCGTATATTTGTGAAATAAAACATGGTTAAAGGCAGAGGGAGGATCTAAGTGGCAAGGACAGCTCAGACAAATGTGTGTGATCAATATACTGCCTAACAAGAGCAAGAGAGATGAGGAAACATTACAGCTGTACGCTGCTGGGCCAGGCTCTCAGCTGTTTATCCGCAGCGTTCCTTGGGTTTGCCATATGTTTGTAATCTCCCTTTGAGGGCCCAGCTTCTCAGGACTGTGGAAACTTTTAAAAACCGTCTAACAATGTACACGAATTTTCCATGCAAATATTAGGCAGCTCTTCTTGGTAACCAAACCTTTTCATATTGTAAAAGATCTGTTCATGCCATTTCTTTCCACGGCTGGGTGGTTTATTGCGTTCAGCGCTGATGTGCACCCCGTAACCCTTCCCTAGGGATGCAGCTAGTTGTGTATGATGTGTCGCTTGCAAATCCTCTCCTCCTCTCTCCTCTTTGGCCTTTCTAGTAGTATGCTTCATCCTGAAATGAGGCCAATTTTTTCTCCCTTGCAAGATTTTCTCCTGTATTATTTTCCTGCTCTTTGGGAGATCTGTCTTCTTTTTTTTTTTTTTTTTTTTTTTAGTAGCAGTGATGCCATGCACCTTCCTGAACACAGCTAGGCTGTTTGTGGTCATTCTGTGAGCTGGTATGAGCTCTGCACCCTTGGCCACGCAGCGTGGTGAGACGCCCTGAGATCCTGATGGAAGCTGGGGCAGCCGGCCCCGGGGGTTTGGCTTGGGTATCGTTGCAAACGATCAGATGTCAGACTATCTGATGTGTTGAGGATCTGAATAATATCACTCTTTGAGGGAAATAATGGATCAAGTGGCAAAAGAATGCAGCTGTGGTGTGTTGTCCAGGCAAGACTAAATGAAGCTGTCGTGCAGACGCTTGCTTTGGGCGCTGCTGGGGGTTTGCTGAGTTGGGTGGTTCATCTTTCTGACAGTGCTTTGCTCCAAGTATCAGGTCTGAATTCAAAATAACTTCTTTTAAGCATTTGAAGTCGGATCTGGTTATTCTGCTCTTGGAGACAGTCTCCCCTGACATAAGCAAGGCCAGATTAGGAAGTTAAGGAGATGTATCAGTTGCATTACTTAATCTATGCTAAAGACCTGAACATCTGGAGGTGAACCAGCCCCAACTTTGCTGGTGTGGGGAGTGCTGGGTGTGAGACGTGCTCTCTGTTAACTAGTTTAACATCTGCAGGAGTTGGGAGCCTTGGGACATGAGCCTGATGGGATGTGCTTGAGGAGGGCTGTTAAGGAAAGGAGCCCTTTGCTTCATGTCGTTAGTCCAGATGCCCATGCAGCTTGCTTTGAAGCATCCCCAGGTGCTGCACTGTCCAGAGGAGGAAGACAGGGATGACGGATGGGGCATGGGTGGCTGTGCTGTGCCCTGCTGCAGCCTGCTCCTGGCCAGGATGGAGGTGCCATTTCTGTACTGTGTCCTGAATTCCAGCTGAAGGGGCAGATTGTGTGATGAGGTCACAAAAACCAGAACAAGGTTTTTCCCAAGCTGGAGAGTAACTGGATTTTATCTTTATGGAGTGTTTGTGTTTCTTTGGCCAGTTCAGCTGCATCCTTGTATGAACTGGTGGCTGTGCAGAAATCCCAGTGTGTAATGGGGCGGAAAGAAGGGGAATTAGTTGATGGGACTTGCCTGGGCTTGGGTTGAGGTATTGGGGGTGGGGGGAGAGAGTTGGGGGGGTGCAGTTGGCTGCCTGCAGTGGATTTGTGCTGCATCCCTGCCCCATGCCCCCTCCCTTCACTCTGAGCAGGGTGATGCTCTGTGGCACCGCGCTGGGACGCTGCTCTGCTGTGACGTTTGTACCCCGAGGCAGGGCTGTGGGTTTACCTGTTGTCCCAGCGGGTGTGAGTTTACATCTGGTGGCTTTGCATGGCGTGTGTAATCCTTTGGGGAAGCTCACTCAGGTATTTGCTTCAAAACAACTTTTTGGGTTGAGCAGGTTAAGAAAAAAGGATGGAAAGGTTTGCATCAACGTGATGGCAATTTCTTGATTTAAAGCCTTTCTCTCAGATCGTGAATTTCCTGTCTAATGCTTAATCTTTAGGGTGGGCTTGAATGATGGAGATTGGGTGAAGACATCCAGAAAATATAACTGCTGCCCCTGTGCAGACAGCTGATCAGCTGTTCCTCTCTATGTTGAATTAGTGTCTCTGACCAGCAGTACAGTGTCCAGGTTTTGAAGCCGGTGTTAACATTGTATTTGCAGATGTATTGAAAACATATTTCATATGTTTTTAAAATTATGCTGAATATTTGTGTGAGACAGACTAATAATGACTTGGATCTGAGCAAGTGCCAGCCTCATTGCCTGCTAATTCTTGTTTTCTCTTTTTCTTTTTCCAGCTGAACCTGCAGACCTCTTGAAGGTGTTAGATTTTCATAATTTACCTGATGGTATAACAAAAACAACAGGGTTTTGCACAAGCAGAAGATCTTCGAAAGAAGCAGATGTTGCTTATAGAGTAACAAAAGATGCTCAGCTTAGTGCGCCGACAAAGCAGCTGTATCCTGGTGAGTCCGCAGCTTTTTATCTGTTACGTGGAAATATCTGATGCTTTTCTCAGATTCTGCAGGCGCTCGTAGGGCACTGTGTAATTTCTGCATTTCCCAAGTGTGTTTGCATGCTCCCTTGGCAGGGAGCCATCCTGCTGTTTCAGGGGGCTGCAGAATTTCAACCCCCAAATGACGCTGCAGTAAATTGCCTCTATCATTGCGTTTGCACGTGGTGGCGGGCTTCACTGCAGAAGATGTGGCCAGTGCCTACATCTGTTCCCTCCTGTATTAAAGTTTCTACTGTCTCATTATCGCACAGTGGCATCCAGCTGGGGAGAAAGACTTGGAAGATGCAGAGGAACGCAGACTGTGTTTTGTTCTGCGTTTGTGGAGTGCCAAGCACAGTAGGGTCTTATTCTGTGGCTGTGGTGTCTCTCATAACACAAATAATCACCATATAAAAATAATAGACTGCCCCACAAGAACAGATGTCCCAAGAACAGTTTGAAGAAATCGGAGGTTCGTTAGAGAGCCACTAAGATGCAGGAGTTCATAAGCCTTTGAAGAGCATGTGGGCTACTGATCACTTTTTGTCACTGAGGGTGTACTAGAGTTTTTTAATTTTTCAGGCTGAGACAATCACTCCTGTAGAGCAAAAATGTGCTTGTAAAAAGACTGGACACATTATGGACATAAACTACTCGCTGCCCGAGAGTTTGTCTTGAACGTGTAGTCACCATGGCGTTCCTTCCAAAGCCATACAGGAGCGTTGCTGTATCCCCGTTTTACGTGGGGGAGTGCATGGATGCTGGCAGGAGGCATGGTAGGACGTTCTAGGTTTGGTGAGAAAAGTGTCTTTTGAGGAAGGCTCAGCAATGGTGCAGAAAGACACTGCGTGTCCCTTGTCTGTGGAACGGTAGATGGCTTAGGCAAAGCAGAAACACACATTCTCCTTTGGTGTTTGTGAGAGAATTGATGATACCAAATGCATTAGCTAAATCAGAGGTAATGTGGCATGCCACTACCAGTGCTTTTTAATTAACATGCTGTATCTATCAGGCCCAGCCTGTCAATGGCCTGGACGAGGGCTCCGAGGCTGGACTGCTGATGCGCTTCTGCACTTCCTTCATTGCATGTGTTATCACTGAGGTTATTTTCAGACTTCATTATTATCCTGCTGTGACAATAAGCAGGTGAATTAATCTGTGTTGAGTAGGAGCATACTGTGTCTTGCATATGAACTGAGAACCTGATGTGGAAATGCGGGCAGTTGTGCCTGGGCTGAGGGCTGGTAGCCCTCCATCGCGTGGTCAGCCTTCAGCCGACAAGCTGCTTGGTTTTGCCTAAAGACCTGTTCCAATGTCTGCAGAAGCACAGAACAGACCCTCTATTTTTCTTTACCGCTGCCCAGGGCGGGACAGTCCTTTTAGACTATAGACAGTGTTGTCACGTGCCCAACTGCACCCCTCTGCCAGGCTGTGCCTTTGTCCCAGAGGATTGTTTCTGTGGATATGGGGAATATTCACCACAGGGATAGGCTGCAAGGGCCCTGCAGTGGCCCCTGAGTCCATCCATCTGTCTCAAGGCAAGATCAGCTCATCCTAAGCAGTGTGTGTTTAACCACTCTCATGTACTTTCTTTCCATGTATCTGAAATGACTCAAAGTTTTGGTCCAGCTTGGTATCTTCAAGCTCAGAAGTGCTTGGAATGAAGGAAGGAAATGGTTCCAGTTTGGAATATACAACTGGAATGGATTTGAGAGCTTTCCAGTAGTTGCTTTAGCCACTGTGAAGTCTTGCCTAATCGCCTTTTGTGTTACGGAAACCAGCAAACAGTGGTGACCCCAAGATATAAAAACAAGGATGGAGTTGTCTGGCTAATTAACATAGCAAAGAGACTGGATGACACTGCTTCTTGCAAAGGTTTACGTAAGAAGATGGCACACTGAACTGCATCATGGTCACAGGAGAGAACTCGGCGTTGTAGGAGATCTTCTTGCTTTTGTCCTACGTTACTGCTTATATGTCCTTTGAGTTCTTGGTTTGCACCTACTGTCTCCCCTGGGTGAGATGATCTGGATGGGGTGTCCTTGGTGTTGTCAAGCAACACACTTCAGTTGCTTCATCATCTGGACAATGTGGGGTGATGGAAGCAGCTCTGTCCCTCTATGGAGACTTCCAAAGGCACTGAGTCTACTCTGCTCTTCCCTTCCTATTTCCTTAGCAAGCAACAAAGTGAAGAGCTCTTGGTGTTTTCCATCAGATCTAAAGATGTTTTCTCAGTATATCTCCATAACTGGATGTGACTCCTGCTCACACCACCAAACACATGGGGGAGGAGATAAAGATAACAAAGTAATTGCAGTGCAATGTACCAGGGGAAATGTGGTTTTAGTGATTTCACGTTAACAGGCGGGTGGCTTGTAGCATAACTTTTCCTCTCTGCTATACAGCACCCTAGGCAAATGTAAACAGCACATAATATTTTGTGCTAATTAGAAGTCGGTGCTCTTCTAAGATGGTAATTTTGTGGGCTTTGCATTCTGCTTCTACAGCCACAGCCAGCAAAGCAAGAGAGATGTGTATATATAAAAGTCTGTCTGTTTTTCAAACCCACAAAAGTGAGAAAATCTGCTGAGATGCTCTTTGTCCTTGTTCCCTAAATAAGTTCTGCTTCCCAGCAAAACCATGCTCTTCCAGCAGAGGCAAGAAAGGCAAAGTTTTCAGTGACAGCCAGCAAAATGTCATTTGCATTCTTCTAGCAAACTCTATATTCTCTGCACTGCTCGTGGGTGTTTGCATATATATTTAAGAACTCAAAATTCTCTACTATGGCTTGAACAGACATCTCTGAGGAAAACAAGCCATTGCAAAATGGAGAGTCTTCTCAGATGGAGAAAAAGGCCAGAAGTTGGTGACACCGTTGAAGAGCTGTTTTCCTTCGAAAAGTGGCTCTGGAAATGACACCATCTCTCACAATAGATCTGCTTTCTGTTTGTGTCAGGAACTGGATCAGCTCATTGTTTTTGCTGGGTGTTTTTTTTTTTCTTTTTTGCTATTAAGCAGCTGAAGCTTTCCTGTCCTTCCCAGATCAGCAGCAAGGCTCTTCATTTCAGGCTGTGTTTTGATACACCTGCAGGGTCTGGATTAGGAGGAGGTCCTAGCTGTCCTTATTTTGAAGATCATGAGATGGCACAAGAGCCTTTAATCGCTGGTCATGGTGCTTAGGAGAGAAGGAACTCAGCTTGACCCCACTGGTTTGTGTATTGGGGCATACCACAGATGCAGTCTGCTCAAGTGAAGCTAATGGCATCAGCGTGTGGGGAGGAGGGGTCCGTGCCTACCCTGGACTTCCTCAGCTCTTTCCATGGCTCCATTTACAGAAATGTGGTCTTAACACTTCGCTGCCTTGCAGGAGGTTGCGTGTAGTGAGTTTGAAAGGACTTGGCCACGGGGTAAAAGAGTGATGCCGAGTCAAATTCGGCATTGGTGCGGTGTTAAGTGAAGAGATGGACGTGCAGCATCTCTCAGCATGAGCTCATTTGGAGAAGTGAATTGAATATAAGGGCTTAATCCCCCAAACCCATTATTGGGAGGGTTGTCTCCATTGTCTTTAAGGAGATTTGGGTCAATTTCTGTGTGCTTCATATATTTATTACGATGTATTTATTAGCATTACTGTGTGGATGCATTTTCATACATCATTCAATAGCCTGGGTCACTTCTGGCTGTGACAGTGAAGGCATTGTTATTTTGCCAGGACAGCAGAGCAGTAACAGAGTAATGTCAGCTATAATTCATCCATTATGGTTATTTGGGTTGAGAAAACTTGCATCACCATGGAGACATTTTAATAATAATGAAAAAAAAAATTAAAAGCAGCTTTTTAATGAGTTGGCAGCTTGTCCAAGCTGAAAGGTACTGTATTGTGGATTCATAATGAAATTTTGGACATGAACTATTTTACATAAAAGGCCCAAAACTGTAGCCTGTAATTGGAACCAGGAAGGCGTATGGTCTTGATTCAGTGCTACAGGAGGGTTTGCATACAGCAGGAGGGAGATAAAGCTCAGTGCATCCTATGGGAGGCACAATAATCGGATGCCTGCCTTTGCCAAATATCTGGGTCTGTGTCCTAGGGGGAAATCGGGCTATAATGATGGCATTTAATTACTTGACTGAGTCCTCTGTTCAGAATGCTGCTTTCCAAATGTTATTTAACCAAGATGAGGGATGTTAACTTGGTGCAAACACTGTCTCTGCAGGTACCCTCAGATGTGCCCCTCAGTGCCCTCTGTTTGCTTGTAGCAGTGCTCAATTTTGATGGAGCCCAGCCTGCCCGTGCCTCCTCTGCTGCCCGGCTGTGCACCCCTATGCTAGGCAGCTAGATGCATTTTAAATACTGCTTTGTTAATAAAAGTAAAAGCAGCTTCTAGGCAGAAGAGCAGAGGGTGAGCTCACGGCCTCTTTGCATCTGAGCTTTGCTGTGGTTGGAAGAATTCACCACTCCCATGTTCCCAGTCCCCTCCCTGAGATAAAATCCCTTATGCAGCCCTGTGATACCACCTAAGAAAACCCTAAGGGGGTGAAGGAAATCTCTTTGGAGCTTATGGGCACTGAGCTGGATGGTTTTCTTTTTTGTGGTTTTAAATGGCTATGGATCTGCGGTTTAAAGCAGATCCGTTGCGGTGTTCCCTTCCCTGCGTGCCGCCAGTTGCGGCACGCGGAGATAGCCCCAGCACGCACGCCGCGGTGCCCGCTGTGGGGCTGCCCCACTTTACTCCGCCCTGCCGCGGTTTAAGATTTCCCAGGCAGATACCCAGCCATACAATGCAATCCTTGTTTTTGCAAGCCTGGACCTTAAAGGAAAGATGCCCTGCAAGTCTCACGCTGCTGAAAGGCAGCTTCTGAGGAGGTTTTGCCCTGTAGGTACCTTCTGTTTCAATAGTTCTTGTCTCCAATAATAATTTGAGCAAGAAAGGTCCTTTACCAATGCTTCTGGTCATTAAGATGTCTTTTTTTTTTGGGATGTGCATCCAAGCTTTTCAGTTTGGGCTCATCTTTTCAATGGGAATGGTAGAGAAAACCCAAACGGAAGGAGTTGTGTCTGGCACAGGGTGGGACTTGATGCCCGGATTTTCTTTTACAGGAGTTACCTGAGATCAGACAGGGCCACTTTCCTGAGTGGAGAAAAAGCTAGGAAACTTTAGGTGCCTTTTAACGTGCAGAAAAACTGGCCTCTCCTACTAATTGCCAGATTTATTTCTATTTTAAGGTTTTTTTTTTTTATCTGCACCAGCCCTGAAAGCCAAAGCCGCAGAATGCTCTGTTCTCATCTGGAACAGACCAAACCTGATGCAACTTCCCTACTCCTTTAGATAAAACCTTAAATAATATTGTGTGTGCCTAACTGGCATGGGATCCTTAATTTCCTCTCTCCCTCTGACATCTTAATTTAATTTGAGGACCTCATGATATATGAAACAAAGCTTTTTGCCTTATCTCTGAAAAAGCTCTAGGGCACACTAGGGAAGGGTTAGATGCAAATAGTACAGATTTCAACCAACAGTTTTTAAGAAACATCTGTTTCTCCAGCACTATGGTCTCATCCCAAAACGGTAGACCCCTTGCTGTCCTTTGCAAGTTCAAGTGTGGGGTGGCTTTTGGCTCTGTGACAGATTGCAATAAGGGCTGGAAAAAGGCTTTCCTAGTCATAAAGGAATGATCTTCAGAGATTCTCAATTCTGCACTTGAGGTTTTTATTGAGGTTTTTAATGTGCCCTGAGAGCAGGTATTCCTTGGGGGACACTGCTTTATGCTAGCTTTGCTGGTGCAGTTCACATTGCAGCCCATCCCAACTCCATTTCATAGCAGGCTTTGGGGGAAAGCCAGACCTTCACTTGGCAACTAAGATGCTGCCTGATATAAATTTGTAGGGTTGCTGATGTGCACACATCTGGAAGGATAAACCAGTGGTCTCCTCATGGGTTGTTAGACAAGAGGACTGTTTCTGTACAGATCAATTTTCAAGGAAACCTGACTAACCTCTGTGCTTTTCCACTCCAGCTTCCCCATTCCCAGAGGACTTCTCCATTCTAACCACTGTAAAAGCGAAGAAAGGAGGTCAGTCCTTCTTGATCTCAATTTACAATGAGCAAGGGATCCAGCAAATTGGTGTGGAGATGGGTAGATCTCCTGTATTCCTGTATGAAGACCATACAGGAAAGCCAGGCCCAGAAGACTATCCTCTCTTTAGAGGCATTAACCTAGCAGATGGCAAGTAAGTGAAATTTTGTGCACAAAGGGAAAAACGGTACACTGTTTATATCGATACCAGCATGTTGAATATTGTGTAAAATAGGGTCATCCATATATAAAAATGTATATACGCACCTTTGATCACTGACAAGTGTTCAATTCTTGGACTTTTGCCCTTTAGCAAATAATACTGCATATATAAAAAGCATGAATCGCATGCCAGTCAGTGCACGTTCATACTTATGGGGACAGGAACACTGACTTTTACTGCAAAGGGCCTTAAAAAAATCAATTTGTCTTGTGAAATCCACATTGAGTCCTTTGCGAGACATAAGGAGGGTGGAAGAGGGGTTGTAGCCAGGGAGTTAATTGTGGTTTGGGGTTTTTTCCCTTCTGCCTCTTCTTGAAGCCAGAGCTGGCACTCTCCTACCTGTTTGGGAGGGATGAGAAGGGAATGGCCATACAGCCACCTTTAGGGCCTGCCCAAGGATGATTTTCATCTGTTTGCAGATGATGGCTAGTGTGGAAATTTCATAATTTATTTGTTAAACAATTGGCTTGTTCTTGAAAGCCTAAGGCTCTGGTTAACATGTTTATGGACTATGTTCTTTTAGGTGGCACAGAATAGCTATCAGTGTGCAGAAGAAAAATGTCACCTTGATTTTGGACTGTAAAAAGAAGATAACTAAGTTCTTGGACCGAAGTGACCATCCCATCATTGATGTTAACGGCATCATTGTATTTGGAACAAGGATATTGGATGAGGAAGTCTTTGAGGTAAGTCGTGACAATGAATAGCTCTGGAGATGTTCCACAGGGATGATGAGCTGGGTTCTGTTTGATGTATTTACAGCTCATTTTTGAAACTTGTGTTGGATTTTTGCATAATAGAACACTGTCATATGTGACTTAAATTTTTTTAAAAAGTTTGTTTGTTTTGATTAGGTAGATATTTTCTGTAGTAACAATGAAAACAATGGATTAGATGACCTGTTGGAGTGTGCTCCTTCAGTTCTATGGTTTCGAGCCCTTTCTGGGCTTTTAGACCAGCCCCTGCACTGGGATTTTTTTAGTTTTATAGCTCTTGTGCTCTCAGCTTGTCTCGCATGGGAAGGGCTCACAGGGTTTTCATTCATCCCTGTGTTATCATTTAGATTAAATTGTAGGGGTAGTAAACTAAGGCTGAGGAAAGCTTCTCCCTTGCAAGTCACAGTTCACTCTGGGGCTGCGGGGATTTGGTCTTTTCCCATGCATTGGCCGTAGATCCTTGGTTTCTTGCACCGTGACATAAGAGGACTCTCCTCAACAGCTTGTTTGGCAGCCCCGTCACCTCCCACACAGCGACTGCTTTTAAAAAGCAAACCAAAATCGTGATGGGTGGAATGTTCCCATGAGCTCCTCTGATTTAAGCAAAGAGATACAGGATTATTTATAGACAAGGTACATATGGTAGAAGTTCTTCCCGTAGTTCAGCAGTGAGTTTAATATATGCATTTCACTAGCAATCTCAACTTCTGTGATCTGCTGCGCTTCTGAGGTTTTCATGTGTATGAGAATCTTCTCCCTGATCTTTCTTGTGAGCTAGAATTGCTTCCCTGAAACCCGCACCAGTGTGGTGGGATGTAAACTAGGACCTAACGATCTCCATCCCCTCACTTTTACTGTTTTTATGTGAAGGAAGAGCTGTATCTCATGGGCCTCCCCAACCCAGCAAAGGGATGGGGGACATCTCTCAGTGGGTAGCCAGAACTGTAGCAAAGCCAGCTCTTGTCTGCATTTTGCTGTTACTCAGAAGGAAAGTTCCAGTCTGTTTAACATTACCGACATCTGGGAGCTCGTCTGCTGTAAACAGAGCAGGAATGCACGGGCCGAACGTTGCTGCCAAAATCCTGGTTACAGAGTTAGAGCTGAATCTCTAAATTGTCTTAAATTAGTAGGCATTCTCTGGGAAGTTTAACAATTAAAAATTGAAAGTAAAAGCCAGGTTTAATGGGCACTGGAGTGTCTGGATGTTCTGCCAAAAACTTCAGCACTTGCGCTGGATGTGATATTTTAAGCAGAGTTTTTACATAAAGCGATGAACTTTTCTGGGGAGCTGCTGGACCCAAGGATCTGGTAGATCCACTTAAAGGACTTGGTATTGCATCCAAACCAGATAAGAAACCTGGACTTTAGACTACTTAGTTTTGCAAAAATAACAGTTTCCATTACTGCCCCTGAAGCTTGAGATGTTCCTGGGTGGGTTTTAGTGCTTGCCTGGGTTTAGGAGTGCTGATTCCCCTTCCAGGCAAGGGAGCACACGTGGGTGGCAACGCTCGCCCAGCTCCACGGTCAGGCCTCCTCATGGACTTGGCCCCAGCTCCCTTGCTGAAAAGGACTTGTCTAGGGGTACAAGTTCAGGGGGCTTGTGAAACCTCGATTTCTGGGAGGTGGGTTGAAACGGGGCAAGCGTTCTGCTCCACTGGAGCCTGTCGTCTGTTCTGAGAACTGGACAATTAGCAAGTATTTTTTTGTCTTATATTATACAGTGTGTATGTAAAAAACCTCTGTAGTTCTGGTATTTGTCCTTTTTTCTTTTGTCATCCTCATCAGACAAAGAGGTTTTTCAGCGTATCCACACACACACTAATCAAGATGCCAGCAGCTTTAAACAGAATGTAATTAATAGGTTTCATGAAGGCAGTGGACTATAACCTAATTTCCTTCATATCTCAGCAACTTAATTTCCTTCGGCTCCTCCTTTCTTTTCTTTTTCTGCAACCCTAAGCAGAAACTGTACAGGGAAAACTGTCTCAGAACAGTGGGAGATGGGCGTAAACTGTTGAAGTTCCGTGTTCCTGGAAAGCTGGTAATTTCTGGACTGAACGCAGAACGATGAGATGAGGCTGCTGCTGTCCTGCAGGCAACTGCTCTGCAAACCTGAGCTGACAAGGTGTTCCCTCGTGTTCTCTGCACCCGTGGGGCTGCCTGGCTCTTACGTGCTTCTTGCTTTTTGCTAGAAATTAAAATAAGCCCGTTAGCTGGGAGTGGGATGGGGAGGGCTTAGATGGGCTGTGTCTCAGCACGAGCTCTATGGAGTGGGAATTCATTCCCTCCTTGTCAGGACTGAAGTCAAGTAAAGCCCTGGACACTTTTTGTTTTGAAAGGCGTAATTATTTAAGCTCCAGGTCTAGCTGGGGTCGCAGGCAGAGCGGCTCTGCTGTATTTGTCGATCGAGCGCCCCGATGGGGACTTCTTCGCCCGTCCTCTGTGGCAGAAAAAGCCTGGCAAGGAAGGTTAGGGGAGTTTCAAAATATTTCTCTAGCACAACATTCTTCCAGTGGAAAAACGACTTCCTCTCATTAAAATTCAATTAGTTCGGAGGCTGTGTGGGTCTCTGTGCGGTGCGGGAATGCTGGGTAGGGTTGAAAAGGGGCCAAGCCTGCAGCCTAGGTTGTACAAGTTGGGTTTTGTGCCGAGCCCTTGTTGGAAACAGAGGTTTACAAATGTCAGGACGGGCTCCCGCGCCGGGGCTGGGAAGTGGTGGCCGGCTTCACGCTGTGACTGGGAGGATGCTGTTGTGAGGCAGCAAAGGGCTGTTTGCAGGGAGAAAGGGGAAGAGAAAAGAAGCAGCAGGATAAACACTTTTGCTCTGCTTGTCGGCTGTCGTAAGCAGTGTTCCTGTGGCCGCAGCGGCGCTGGAAAGAAGTCAGAAGACATGTGAATGCATCTCATTTTTAGAGGGATTAGCTGTTTCTTTTGATGTGCTTTTTTGTAAACACACATTAGAAACCACGTCCTAGCACAGTCTGGTTAGGCATAGGGATAGAGAGGGGATGAAGTCTGGGAAAATCCCTTTTCCAGAGGGCAAAGCATCTTCTGTCTGAAACCCAGGGAGGTTTTCCAAAATGTCCTGGTGACGCGATGGCCCTGCTCCTGCCTCTGCTCTGCACGGGTGGACCACAGGAGCTGCCTGTTCAGTGCCCCTGATCTGCTGCAGGAGTCACCTTATCATGCAGGACTCCACCAGCTCTTGTGTGGGTGACATGGAACTGGAAGCCTGAGCCCCTCTTTGCTGGCAGCAGCGCGTGGATCTCAAGGCCGATCCATCAGCCTTGGTGCCGATCCCAGCTAGCCTGCGCTGGTGTAAGAGCTGGGAATGAGTTGGGCGCTTGTCAGGCTGATGCTTTGGTTGCTTGAGGGTTTACTTGGCTGCTGTTTGCAGGCTTCTGTTGCGTGTCGTAGTCATCAACCATGCCTGTGGGCTGTTTGGGTGCCTTGTGGGCTTTCATCTGAGGTTGTCCTTGGAAGGAAGATGCTTATGCCAAGGAATTTCTGCTCCACACACAACTCTTTGCTGGGTTCAGAGGACAGCACCTATCTCCCTGGGGCATGCCCCTTCCATCAGAGCCTGGAAAAGTTTTGTTAGCCGTAACAGTGTGCAGCTCCTGTAATCCATTTGACCACCATGTCCCAGGACCGCATGGGTGGCATCTCCCCATGGTCTGGCTTTTCCAACCTGCCCATTTGCTGCGATGGTCTGGTGGAAAAGCACTTCAGCTGGCTCTGGGCTGAAGGAGTTGTTCTGGTTTAGCAGATGTGGGTTGAAACAGAGTTCAGGTCCTGGCTCAGTAAGGTTGCAGGTGCTCCGTTTCAGTCCCAGAAGTGGCTGTGTTACCACAGTGAACTGAGAAGCCCCATAACCCACAGCTGGAGGATCTTTATGCATGGGAAGGGCTGCACAATGTCTGTGGCAGGTAAATGGCAGGTCTCTGAGCTGGATTAGGTGAACTGAACCCCTTTGCAGTGCTGTTTTGAAGCATCTCGTGTATTCTCACAGTTTAGTTTCCTCAATAGCATGCGGCCCAGCCATGTTTTACTGCTTAGCACTGATCTCCAGACCAGCACTTAGAGGCTGAAGAGTGAAATGAAACTCGTCCAGACCCTGCCAAACTCACTAATACACAGTGCCTTCTGTATTTCTGCTGCAAATCCCGTTTTGTCTTCCAGTTTGTGAGGATGAGACTGTGTGAGGCTACTGCGCTGGTAACAGTACTGTACAGCATCTGGCAGGCAGAACTAGCACTGACACTGTGAAAACTGCAATGTAGGTGTTCGTAGAAAATGAGTAGGCTTGGTAAAATGGCTGAGGATACTCTAGTAAGAAGTGAGTAGATTTGATATAAATTGGTTTTGGTTCATCTGCTTAAAATTTTGCAGGATTGCCCCACAAGGTAACAGGTGTTTTGATCCCCTAGAAATGTTTTGGAGTAGTGTCTGCTGTTGGTGTGGATGGAACCAGTTTTCCTATAAGTGGACAAGCTCAGCGCATGTGTATATTGCTTTTTAAGGTTTGTCTTTTGCTGTTGGCTCCTCTGGAAGATGAGGAGCTTTTGTTGAGCTTAATACAATAACTGTCTCGTTAGTCTAGTTGGCACTGTAAAACCAAGTGGTTTCTTCAGATTCTGCCGAACGAGGTGCAAAGTGAGAGGGTCTCTGCCTGTGGCCCCCATTCTGCCGAGGCAGCAAAGCAGCGAGGGACTGACAGTGTTTGCTGTTAGCTTCTGCCAAGGTTTGTCCTGGGAGGAGATGCTGCGCGCTGCTGGGCTTTGGATGGTGCTGAAAGGATGGTGCTTTGTATTCTCTCTTCTTTGTGTTTTCGAAGCCCACTGGTGAAATCAAGACATCAGAAGTGGAGGGAAAGCAATTTGTGCCGGGGCGAGCCAGAAAGCCCGGGCAGGGTGCCAGAGGTGCTCTTAGGACCGTTGAATGTTTCAAAGCGCAGGAAGACAAAGCAGCATAGATGCTTCAGTGCTCGTAGCAGAGACATTGGGGCTGTTCAGGTGCTGTGTTGCTCTTGGGCTGAAATGCCAACTCTTTTCATCTTCTGCCTTGTTTACACTTAAAAAACAATTATCACTGTGGTTGATAATCCCAGATTTCATTTCACTGTTGTCAAGGTTTTCTCCCTCCCTTCCCATCCTCTTGGCTGTAGCATTTCCAGTGCTGGAAAGTGCTCTTATCTTTAAAGTTTCTGTATGTTATTTTTCCTGGACACCTTTAAGGTTGTAAGATTGCATCCATAGCTTTTGCTTTAGCAAATGGTGTACAAATGAAAATAGGTTCCCGTACATGTAAGTGCATCTTATGGTATTTTTTTTTGAGGATGGAGAGACTTAAAAGACTTCCCTTTTGCAGGCATATCTCCTGATATGTCAAACAGCTACCCTCCTGTGATAGTGTCTATATATAAGCTGTGCTGCTTTGGGGAAAGCCAAGATTGGTGGTAACTGCAAAATTTTTGGACTTTCTCAGCTGATGAGGGCAAACGTACCATTCTCAGCTCTGATTCACATCTAGACCCAGGCGTACCTCGATGCGGCTGTCTCTGCTGGTCCTGCTTGCAAGGGGCTCTTGTGCAAGTGTAAACAGAGCCCTGGCAAGGTACAGAGGACACGGGAACGTGTGTTTATTTGTTTACAGGAGAAGCAACAAGGCTCCCAATACCTGCAAACTAGCAGCATCTTAACGGCTCCACTGAGCTCAATGAGGCTTCTCATGAGTGGCGCTGAACCCATCGCGTTCTGCGAGATCTGGGCTTAGTCCTGAGGTTGGGAAGGAACTGGGCAGACCTCATGCTTGTTAAGTTTTTGTTAGCCTTCAAAAACCATTTTTAAAATTAATTACGTTTTTTTTACGAATGTGAATTTCTCTGTCAAGATGTGCCACAGATAGATGCTCCTGTGTTTTTCCCTGCCTTGCAGACTGCTGAAAGAAGCTAATTCACAGTTCTGGCTGCCTCCTTGCCCAGCCCTGCCAAATCTGATTTCACCTCTCTGGCTGTAGAGCCTTTCAGGGAGCGCGAAGAGTCGGTGTTTTACACCACCGGCATATACCGTGGTGTGAGATGATGGAAAATAAAATGTTCTGAGCCAGCATTAGGATTCTTTATTGAAGATGTCTGTAGCTTTCCCCAGTCTCCTAATAATTCTCCATTTAGTTGCTGGTTTTCTCATCATTTCTTCTGCTTTTTTTTTTTTCCAAAGAGATGCTTTTTAGCAAAATGGTGCGTTTGAGACATATGGATTAAATCACAGAACTAGGCTCTTCCAGAAGGACAATGCTGCCTAGAAAATGTCTACAGTTATTGGAGATTATCCCTCTGGATAGGTTTGCAATTAACAGTGAGATTTTTGTGCGGGAGTCCAGGGGATGCAGTCAGTCTAATCAAAACCCAAACGTGATATTTGGCTCTGGTTGGCAAGGTCTCGCAGGCAGCATTGTCTTACACAGGTGCCCAGGGACGTCATCTAGTTTTATCAGTGTGTCTGTACCGAGGGAGGGGCAGGACCTGATCCAGAATAAGAATTGCAAAACAGCTTGTAAAAGTTTGTCTGTGCTTCAGGTGGTTTCATTTCAACCCCAGACTGACACCATTTCATGTGACCTCTGTCTGTCAGGTGCCAGCAAGGAAAGTGAGAATTTGGGTGGAAACATCAGATTAATTGTTTGCCTACACTTTGCTCAAACTCGTTTTTTCGTTTAGATTTGCTGGGTAATTGGCAGTTTAGCCATCTGGACTGCAGTCAAGCTTTGTGACTGGGTCAGGATTGCCCATAATGATGTAGCCGTGTTAGTCGTGGTTACAAAATATGCATTTAATGTTTTGAACTCTTTTGATTTTTTTTTTTTGTTATAAATTCCACTTCATAAACTGTAAAAGAAACTGAACTGGTATGTGTAGATAAAGACCCCAGTTTGCTGGTATCGAATGCCTGCAGACATCAGCCTGGCTGATGCTTGGTTTTATTGCTGCTTGTAGTTTATCCAGAGTTGAGTCCCAGTCTTACTGGAGGACCCGTGTGGATTTTGTCTCCAGATGGGTGCTGTTGGGTGTTAACCTTCAATGCCGCTGATGTCTCTTACTGGGCGGGGGCTGCTTCTGACTTCCAGCAATATGTTGTGTCCAGTGGGCTTCTGACTGCTGGGAGTCTGGGTTTCAATTTTGGACACCTCCCTTAGTTAATGGGAATAACCCTCCACTGGATCTTTGAACTCTGTGAGATATGGCTTGTGCTGTAATTGAAAAATAGTGCTGGCCCTTAAGCCATACTGATCTCGAGGTGGTGATAAGAGGAGGCTGTGAGGCTGTGGTTGTTCAAGGCACTTTATATTCCTGGTGTCCAGCACAGGAGATGAAATGAGGACTCTGCATAGGCAGAGATGGGGAGAGAGCAGGATCCCAGGAAGCCTGGCAACATGTAACAGCGATGTGTTTGACTGCCTGTCCTGGCCCCGGTGCTGCTGTGTGCTGTTACTCTAGAAAGGGGATTTGGTCCTTTTGGTGTCATCCTGAGTGAGGGCTTTCAAATCAATGCTTCTGCAATTGCTTGTTGAGAGGTCTCTCCTGATGATTTTGTTAGCAAAGCATGGTTAATGCTTTGCGAACATGGGGGGTACTGAGCATTGGTTAAAATCCAGGGTTAACGGTGAATGGTTGGTGAAGAACATGGGACCTCACCCTGGTCTGAGGAACCACTGACCACTCTTGACCTCTGGGTAGTGGTCACAATAATAATGGGCCATGAGTCCAGGAGGGGCTATCAAAGTGGGAAATACTTTTTTTTTTTACGGTTGTTTTAAATAGGCAGGTTTTGGAGCCTGATGGCTGCTTTACTAAGGACTCCTGCAGGCTAGCTTCTTTGGATGAGCTTTTGTCATTTTGGAGGGCATGGGCAAGGATGCTGAGTGGGAAGTAGGGAGAGTTGTCAGTGGGAAGGACGCTAAGTGATACCACACAGGACTCCCTGTGATAGCAACAGCAGTGGTAACTGCTGTTGTCTTAGGCCATGACATGGAGAAGACAGGCAGGCTGTTGCCCAACTTTCTGTGGCTTGGGGTGCATCCTACAGAGTAGCGTAATCAGTTGAAACAGCTAGTGAGGGAAACTGTTCTGTAGAAGGCAAAACTCATCCTTCAGAACAGTTTTAATCCACCATAGGGACTGGGGGGCTTGGGGAGCAGAAGTGTGTAGTTGTTCCTCACATTCACCTGGCAAAGTTCTGTATTTAAATACTGGCAGGCAGTGACCCAGGCAGGCTTGTTATACATGATGGATGCTCTTAGGTGTAGGTCATTACTCTTTCAGCTGATGGCTTTGTTTGTAGTCTGCTTCCCTCTTTGGATAGCGGGGGGGAGGAAAAGGGGGCTCAGTTTCTTCCATGGAAACTCTGAGGTGCAGAAGGCTGAGCCCAGACAGGGTGATGTAATGCTGGAAGCCTGCTCCTCTCTGGTGACTTCACGCCAAGGTTTGCAGTAGCGTTGTGGACATGGATTTCTTCTGGGAGCAGGCAGCAGGACAGGGCTTCAGGAGGAGAAAAGGCATGGCCAAGGGACCTGGAGTGTGTTAGAACAGCACTGAAGAGGAGAGCAAATGGACATGTTGGGGAGAGATGGTTTTCTTCAGCTTGAGCGTGGGGGAAAAGCCAAATACTCATGCTGTTGGGGAGGAGTTTCCAGCTGAACTTTATTGGCAGCATCACTATCCAATATGGAAAAGTGATGACTGGGACCAGAGAGCAATAGTGTGCCACTGGCCCAAGTCAATGCATGTTTCCCCTTCCCTGCTAATTTGGGGAACCTTGTTTTGTGTGGGAGGTGACATGCCAATTGGTCTTATTTGCATAAAAGTGAATTTCTGGAACAGAAGCCTGCAAACAGGGAAAAAATCCTCTATATACAAAAAGCTTGATTGATTTGTATTGTTGCAGCAAACTTATAAGTAGTACAGGCTCATTTGAGCCAAGCTCATTGAGGAAGAGGATGGTGAGCACTGAGCTCTGCAACAAGCTGGTCACACAGGGAGGTGGGCTTGTGTTCTTGTTGACCTGACAGTGCTCAAACTGATGTTTCTTAGAAATGTAGTAGGACTTCATTGCTTTGTAGGACACTGCTCAAAATCTGTTTACTGTGTCTTATGCAGAGTAAGCTCAGCATAGAAAGGACCATCCTAACTTGGAGGCATCTCATTTGACTTTGCGTTCAATCCATTCCCTTGCCGTTTAGGTACGAACAAATGAAACACATGTTCCTTATGCATGGTGAGGCCTTTTTTTTTTTTTTGAGGCAGTCTGGGCTGCTTGCCAAAGCCCAAAGGAAAATCCTAGCCCACTCCAGACATCCCCAGCGTGCAGGTGTACTACTCACTTCGACAGAGCTGAGCAGGATCGAATGTGTATGTTCACAATAAATACATCACCCTGGGGATGGGAGCTGGAAGAGGGTATTCCTAATGAGTTGTGCAGAATATTGGATGGGTTTTGTGTACTTGTGTGTATGTGTGTTTTCTACTCCCTCTAAGAACACGGAAAAAAGTCTCTAACCGTGGGCTCATTGTTCTCCACACGTAGCCACATACTGGCCGTGGTTCAGGAGGTCAAGTCTGCTTGAACAAACAGTGCTTTGGCCAGTGAAGTGAAATGTGTGGGGAGATGAGAGAATTTGTGGCGAATATTACTTTTGTGCACTGTTCTCTGCGCTGGAATGTCTGCAAACATAGCAAGGTTTTCCTGAGGCTTTGATGCCTTGCATAAGCAAATTTATCTGCAAATTATGTTTACTTTTTTCCAGTTTGCTGCTCCAAATACCGAAATCTGAGCTGTGATGCTCAGCTACTGCTGGTTGTGCTGGTCACGCTGCATTCGTTCCTGTTCCTTAATGGGTTTTGTTCAGATAACCACACTTCTGGGCTGAACTTCACATCTGCTCTTCAGACCATAGGGTATACAAACACAGCTCCTTTTGTTGGGATGAAAAGCTTGGGTGATGCCAAATTAGCTTTGTTCTGGGAGCTACGCAGGATTTTGCGTTTAAACACAAGACTTCTGGAATGCTGAATTTGAGATGGGAGATGCTGTTCAGAGGTTCTCTTGCAGGAATAGGGGAAAAAAATAATCTTTCATGGACAACTACAGTGTTGAAATGTGAAAAAATACTTTGGAGCTTGTAGGGGAGGGGTGTGTGAACATGGGTGAAGGAGATTGTCCAATTTCCTGGAGAAAGAGAGGGAGAAGGGTGTATGGACAAGAGGTGTTATGCCTATGTGTGCACATGAGCTCAGCCACCCATTATAGCTCTTTCCTGAGCAGCACTGGCCGAATTTGCAGCAATGGTGGGAAATGGCAATAGGAACCTGCATGAAAGCTTCCTTCTCGGGTGGTCCCAGCAGATGTGTCCTGCTCAGTGCTCCGTGGTTTGGTGGCTGTTGCTGGCCAAATGCAGGAAAACTATTTCCCAGCCCAAATTTGGTGTTAAGTTAAATTCTGAGCGTGTCAGCAGATATCCCCATGGCTAAGTATGTAATCCCACTTATATCCCAAGATAACTTTGGCAGCCAGGTCTATTTTTCCCCTCTTCCCTTTAATCCATAAAACCTGGATTCTGTATTTACCTCCTGGGGCAGAAAACATTCCAAGTCTTGATTAAAAGCCTCTGTGTATACAAAGCGCTTGATCCTGAGCCACCTTGGTGTGGAGGGCTGAGGATAAAACCTCAGGGTGGATCTTGGGGTTGTGGCAGTTGGGAGATGGAAAGCCTGTCTGTGGGGTGGAGAAAATGGCAGCTCAGCTTCCAGGTTAATTTGCTGTGAGCAAAAAAAATGGGGTAGAAGCAAGGAGTGTGCAATTAGGTGCCTTAGTATTCAGAAGAGCTCCAGCTGTTGTGGGATGGGAGCAGGAAGCCCTGATGTGCTGCTAGAAGCAGAGTGTCATCCGTTGGTGATGGAAGTGAGCCCAGACTGGGAGAGGCTGAGGATTTCCAAAGGGAGCCATGGGCTTCGGAGCTGTCTGAGGGTTTGCCTGGGGTTTCATATTGGAGTTTGGGAGGTGCTTAGGGAGTGGGGAGAGGATGGGAAATCATGGGGCTGCACCTGGTTGCTCTTCCTGCCCTTGTAGCAATGATGTGAATTGTCTGGTGGAGCTGCAAAATGCTGTGTGCTGTTTGACCATCATGTATGGTCATGGCTAGATGTTTGGGAGTCCAACCTTGGGTTGGACTTCTCTTCTGCTGCCTCCTTTTCCATACCAAGACATTCTGGTCCTCAAGTCTCTCCTGAGACTGTTCACCACCTTCCCTAGACCCTCTCTTTCCCTTTGCATCCTCCACCTCTGTCGTAGCCAGGGGTGGGAATGCAGCCTGGAGCTTTCTGGGTCATTGGTACCAACACCTCTCAGGCAGACAGCGCGACCCTGTTTACACAGGGCTGAGTAAAAACTGAGCAACTGCCTCCGCTTTGGCTCAGCCCAGCTCCAACAGTGAGTTTTCAAATGGGTAACGTAAGCCAAGAGCTTCGCTTTACTCCATATTTTCCACTGTGTGAGAGCCCCCTTTACAATACGCCGGCGTATCCAGCTTCACGTGGGCGGCGCAGCCAGCAGAAGCTGATCTCGTTCCTAATTTTCCATAGATAAAAGGGGAATAAATCAACGTGAAACGGGAGCCAGGAAACGGCAACGTTCGACACGGAGGGGGAAGACGCAAAAGAGCAATGCCGCGATGCGCTGTGCCGCAGCCTGTAATGAGGGAGAATCTGTTTTTAAACTATCCCTTATGGTTCACACATATGTCATTGAAAAATAACTTCTGTAGGAAAAAGCCAGCCCTTCAGCTCAGTTATTAGTGGATTATTTGATTTGGATGGTGAGAGGAAACTTGGAATGGTGTGATCAGCCCTTGGTGAGGCGGTGACATCAGGAGATGAAGCTGGCGGGGGGAAATGCAGCACTAAATGAAATGGTAAAGAAAATAGGGAACTTGAGTATGTGGTCAAGTCTGCACGACCACAAGAAGAAATGGGAAGTCTGGGCAGCCTTTGGCAGTCTTGCATGCTCTAATTTGGATTTATGTGGAGTTTTCAGAGGCTGCACCTCCTCTCTAAGGAAAGCGCTGCAATTTCCTCATTTCGTATAAGAAACGTAGCCTGGATGAAAGGGTGCTACCTGGAGCTGACCCTCGGACTGTGGATGGGGACACCAGCCAGGCTGTGGGGCTGCTCGGGCCTTGGGCCCTGCTGCAATGGGGATGAACTTTGGGTGGGGGCAACTGGGACTTGGAGAGTGGTGGCATTGGTGGGGGGGAGCAGGGCTTCCCTGGGCAGCAGAGGAGAAGGGGAAATGGGGACTTGAGTTTCTTCCAGGGATTCCTAATGAATGGGATGAGGAAAATGGAGAAAATAGCTTTTTTGAGCTTGATCTGTGGAGCGCAGGGTATTGAATGTATGCTTCAGAAAGGCAGTGCTATTTGGAATATATCAGATGCAAAATGAGGGTGTTATTTCAAAATTGCTCATTGTTTCATCTTCTCCTCTCTCCCTCTCAGCTTTATTAACTGCTGGTTAAAGGGCTGGCAGATCGTGATAGACAATGACATCCATTCATTTTGTGCTATTCATTTCTCAGAGGCCTGGGCTGGGCTTTTATGGTTTTTTAATTTCCATACTGGACAGTGGAACAGGACAGGCTGACACTACCCTTCCTTTATATAAATACCTCCCACAATATGCAGGCCATCAGTTAGTGCCGCTTTCCAGCGGGCCTGAATGTGAGTTTTTTGTGGGATGCTGCCCGTGGGGCCGTTGTCCCGGCAGTGCCAACCTGCCATGGTCTCCTCACCCCGGCCTCGGGGCACCACCGAAGCGATGAGCATGCTGATGGAGGGTGGTGGGGTTGGTGCAGGCTGCTGCCTGCTCCTCTGTGCTGTGGGAGGGAAAAATCTTTTTTTTTTTTTTTTCTGCAACTACTGATGTGAAACCAAACTTTGCCTGGTTCTGGTACCTTTCCAGATTGTCCCAGTAGTTCACATGGGAGTGACAAGGAGTGCACCACCTTGTCACACCATCCCACGATTTTATCCTTGGATGAAAATTTTTTTCCTTGATAGTTAAGAGGAGGCTACACTTGCAAAAACCCATTGCCAGGAGCCTCCTGACTGCTTAAGCATACCCATGGGAGCGAACTTTTTGAGCAAGTATTAAGAGATGTTTCTTTTTAATAGTCTGATTTGCTGCTTGCAAATGTTGAGAAGCGTAATCTGACTTGATGCTTCAATTAAGGAACAAAACCACACTGTGAGCAGAGCTGAGCCAAATCGGATCCTACTGGAAAACAATGGAAAGGAACGGCTTGAAAAACTTCTGCTGGGCGGTTGTTCACGCTTGGTTTTTTTTTTGTGAACACTTTGGAATAGTCAATAACTTAAAAGGAAAAAGAAAATAATGCTTGAATGCTATGAAGTGACTCTGAGCTGGTGATATTAATATTCTAAACATCTATTAAAGAATATCTGTGAACTGGGTGGTATACTTTTTTAGTGTTCTTTTGGAAGCTATCTTGCAGATTCACGCTTATTCCTGGCTAAGCTTTTCTAATCTGGAGGGGAAAAACCCAAACAGCAGCCGTGCAGTGACTGAGCTATAAAGCGAGACGCAAAGACAGGGACAACAGAGCACATGGTGATTGTGGGGCTTCTATTTTTAGCTATCAACACTGTAATTTGTGTGGAGTGTGACATAAATGCTGATTTTAAGTTACCAAATGAAGAGTTTGAAGGCAGAAATCACAGAGTAGCAAGCTGTTGTGTGGTCATATGCAAAAAATAACTTTGATCCTAGCATGTTTGCTGGAGAACCATAATGATTACAAGTCTGTTGTGCAGATGGATAAGCTGCTCTCTTTGAGTAAAGGCTTGTCCGAGGTTGCCTGGGTGGCCATGCCAACCTGGATTTGGCTGGCATCTGATGACAGGTAGCAGCAAACCCTTGGGCTCTGCTGTGTCCCCCCATATGATGTTTCTCTGAGAGCTGCCAGGGGAGCTGGCTGGCTGAGACCTGGAGATGCTTGGATTTCTCTTCCATTCTTCTTGGGTCTGGAAAACTGAGGAGACGAGGATGTATTCCATGTATAGGCAGAAATGCAAGAACTGCTTATTTTGTGGTGCTTCGGCCCATCTTTTTCCAGTTACTGTTGGAACTGGGAACCTCAGAGATGCCTTGAGATTAGTCAAGTCTAGATTCCTTCTAGTTTGTGTCTCATGGTTGCTTACAACTTTTCCTCTGGTAGGAGCGTTGAAGAGATGTTTTGTTGTGCATGCTCCTGTATCTGATCAGATGTGAACTTGCTGCAAAGACTCCTGTCAGACAATGAACTGGTATGATGCCTTTTATTTACCTGGCTGTCCGTTTCCGTGACACTTATAGGAGTTTCATTATCTTGAGCCTTTTTCCTCTGTCAAAAGTGATTGAAATCAGCTATCAGATGCAAGAGTTATTGAGACTGACAAATACACCTGTGGCTGCACAAAGATCACACATGGCTTGCTTTCAAGGGAAACCAGCCAAAGAAATGCATTGCTGTTCTAATGAGTTAATTAGAGGAGAATGCTTCCTCATGTGTTAGTTTAAACCTTCAAATTAAATAACTCTCAATGTGGTTTCTGGTGTACATGGGAGAGGTGAATATGTAGTTGCAATTCCAGAAGGCTGTTTCTTCAGTGAAGGTGTTTCCCTCTAGCATGGCTGCTATGCATACAACAGCTCTGCTCCAAATATTTCCTCTGGGGTAGGATCCTTGTAGGGACCCAGTTCTCCTGTAGCTCCTTGTGCTGGCAAAAATGCAGGAACTGATACTGCCTAGCTGAATGGAAGCAACACTAAAGATCCTACGTAAGGAGCGTGCACAGATCAGGTTTGCTGAGGACCTACACCAGGTCTGACCTTAACGTCTCTCACGTTCCCTAGGAGATGGTGCAAGTGTTCCAGGTCCTTCTGCCAAGCTGGCCCTGCATGCAGAGTCCAAACCTGCTTTTCTCTCATTCCAGCTCTTCTCAGAATTGGGTTTCCTATTTTTCAGTCAAAACCGTAGAGGGGAAAAGAGTCAGACTGTTTATCGTGTTCATGGGAGTTTTGGAGCAGCCAAAGAAAACTGAGTCACTTTGGAAGGGTTCTCAGCAGTCAGGTTTTGACTTTTTTTTTTCTTCTCTTCCCCTGAAATAGAAGGAACACCTTTGCCTAGCCAGCAGCTCAAAAATAAGCCAGCAAAGGAATTATTTCTTCCAGTCAAGCCGGGTTATTAGCATGGTCTAGATCACACTGCGAGGTTTCCATCACACAGCTATAAGAACCTCTGAGGCCTCTGGTGACTCAGTCCCAGTGAGCCAAGGGGCTCCAGCTCCTGTCCCATTTTTCTCGTCCTGGGGAAGGTGTTACTGCAGGAGATCTGTGAATGGTTTCTCAGCTGCAGATGGTCCTCAGCTAGCCAGGAGGGCCACAGCAAGCTGCTCACTGTAGGTGGATGCAGTTCATCCTCCAGCCCTAAGCCCGAGGCTGTGCTGGCCGGGGCGTCCATCCCTGCGGACGTGGCATGCGGTCAGCACTCCTGCGGGAAACGCGTGCTCCGCTCCGGAGGCGATGCCTGGGCGCTGTGTAAACACCCGGCGATAGCTGTGTGTGACACATCCCAGCTTTTGCAGGAAGAGGCTAGGGATAAGGATTAAGCCCTGGCTTTGGGAAAGCTGCTAGGGATATGTCAGGCTTTAGCAGGGTGCGTTCCCCTTCATGCCTGAAGGGGAAACGAAGTCATTACAAGTCAGTCTTTCAAAATTATCCAAATCTGTTTGCTTTTTCTCCTTTATCACTGTAGAAGCTTTAAGTTAGCAGGACTTCACATCTGTGTCTATAGATGCCACAGATGTTTGTCATGTATGAAAATATGCATGCTTAGATACACAGCATGGATGTGCAAAACTGCTGCAAAGTGGGATGTAGAGAAGCATCAATAACATTCCTGGGTAATAATCAAAGACCATATGCTGACATGTCTGTACAGAGCGATAGTTTTAGGGTGTGCAGCCTTAAATCTGGTATTTCTGAAGTTTTGGAACCCTTGCAGGTTTCATTTTAATTGTGTATGTGTGCACAGGGAGGTTTTTGAAGGAAAAATTGCAAAATTGGCTTCAGCCATGTGATCTCACATTGGCATCTATCAGGGTTGAGCGAGCGTGGGACACGTGTATGGGCACATGTATGCATACGTGTGCATGTATGAAACACTATTATGGATAACCTAACATGCAGCTGTTACTTTAGAGAGAAAATATTTACTTCAATGTGGTGAAATTTGAACTAGAAGTCGTGCAGTTTAACAAAAACGTGTGGTTTGGATTCCTTGTTCTTTGCATATGTTTCTAATCTCCTGGGGGGGGTCAGGCATCTGCCCAGAACACACAATTAAAAAAAAAAAAAGCTTAAAAATGCTCATTTTGCAAATATAAAGACTGACTTTTTACAACAGGAGAATGAAACTTGAGAGTAATGTCCTCTCTTTATTGGGGTGGAGAGAGGTGGGACTGTCAGGGGTTTTCATTTTTCTTTTTTCCCTTTAAAAACCTGAGCTGTGCGCTATTATTTTCCCCTCTTTGCAAAATAGCTGCAGAAACTTCTCGTATTATTTTTGCCTGTGTTACCACAGTGCTTGGCTGGGCTGTAGAGGAGTGAGTATAAAGCAGCCTTTTGTCACACCGGTCTGCGCAGCCCCTCTCCCTCTGTCCATCCCCCCAGGCTGGGACCGTGGAGCAGGGGAAGCCGCTCAGTTGCATCCCAAATTCCATGCCTGTTGGATTGTTTCACACCCAAAAATCCTAGCAGATAAATTGTGGTTTGAGACATAAATATATAAAAATAGCCAGCGGAGCTGAGTGTCTGATGGTTGTTGACTTAAGGATATCTGTCTCTCTGGGTGTTTTTAGCAGGTCTTTGTATTTGCTTTATTTTTGAAGACATCTTGGCTGCCTTCTCCTTTCCTGCAGTCCCTACTGCTTGGCTGCTGCTTTGCCCTGGGCGTACCTTCCCGTCCCATCGGAAGAGTTAGGGTGTTTGTGCTCGCTCAAAAGAGAAGGAGTGCAGACAAACCAGGAGTGGAGCGCTAGCCCTGCTGATGGCCGTGGTTTTAAGAGGGACCTGGGTTAACAGAGAGCTTGAAGTGTGGAAAGAAAAAAAAAAAAAAGCTTGTGAAGATTCTTTCCCAAAGGATGGCGGTGCGTGATGGTGATGCCACTGTGGCTGATGTCAGGCTGCCTGTACAGAGCTGTAAGATGTGAGGATAAACAGAAGCTGTGGAGTCATTTCTCCTCTGGGTGGGTCCTGCTCCCTTGTGCAATTAGCTGCAAGAGTTATTAAAAGTACTTGTCTGCTTTGCAATGCGGCCTGTGGAGCACGCAGCCGATGTCTGGTGGTTTGCAGCACTAGACATGAGTCAAGGGAAAGCTGGACGCGTCCCCTGGTACGTGTGTGGGACGGGCACTGCCTCCCGCTCTGTACTGCCCGACCTGGGATGCTCCTGTGGGAGCCTCTCAGCCGGCATTGTAAGGACAAGAGATTTAAACCATAATCCAGCTTCTGTGTTGGCCATGTCTGCCTTCAGAGTTTTCCTGGTTTGTTTTTTTTTCCTAGCTTAAATTTTCCCATTTGCTGGAGAAAATTCCCCTTGCTCCCAGCAGCTGTGGCTCCTGCACAGCCTGGCTCTGCAGGTCCTGCCCCATCAGTGCACGAGCGGAGGAGGGTTGTGTGGGATGGACCTGCCCAGGGATGCTGCGCTGGCACCACGGAGGCTTTTCCAGCTCTGAAACAAAAACTCTGGAGAAATGCATTGCTATCATATCCTTGAAGTGAATACTTTGTAGATTTGATGCTTTTTGTGCTTCTGCCAATGCCACCTGTTTTCCAAGCTGCCTCTTTCTTAAGGATTGTTTTTCTCTCCACCCTGTGTCCCCTAAGTTCCTGAATCTTAATTAAATGACAGGTTGCTAATTGGCCTTATCTGGGTTTTTCCACTCATTTGGTAAATTTTTTTAACAAAAACTGTCCTGCAAGGTCTAGGTGTTGGCATTTAGCTAGGAAAGACACGTTACCCACTGGAAGCAATGCTCACTTATGGTGGGAGCCATGGGGTAACAAACCATGGGATGCACATGTGATGCTTCATCCAAGCACTGCGAACCCCTTCAGCCAGTTCGGGTCCAGGTTGGGTAAGGTGAAGTACAGTTGCCTCAAAGCGTAAAGCAGCCCCAGAGCTTTTTGGGATCCTTCAGCTGGTGATTAGATGTTTGTTCTGAAAGGATGGAGGTTTGAACTGGGCGAAGTGCCTGGGGGTGAATCAGCGTTGGCAGTGAGGGGATGGGGAGCTGGTGCGGGGAGGATTGGGACTGTGTGGTGAGTCTGGAGCTTGATTTGAGCTTTTGCCTCATCATTTAATGTCCATTTGAGCTTGGTTAGGCTTTTCATCTTGTCCCTCTTCTGTTCTCTTCAGGGCATTACCAGTCCCTACATGAGAAGCTCCTGGGGCAAGATGTGATGGTTAAGTGGAGAAGGGTAGCAGAGGGCTGAGGGGAGAGCGGCTGTAGAGATGTTACGCGGGACTGGAGAGAGCAAAGTGGTTCTAGGCTGGGTTCTGGTTCTGAAGATTCCAGTATCAGCAAACTCAACTGTTTGGAAAAGCAAGGAAATACTTCAGCTGTTGAGGATATGAAACTGGAATGGTGGGTGGGTCATTCCGTTGCCTGTAAAGCACTGTAGTGTAAATAATCCATACTGCTGCTGAATGCTGTGTATATTGTCTTTGGGAATTAGCTCTGTGTTGTCACTTAAACAAAAAAAAAAAAAGGACTTCGGCATAACCTCTGGCTTTGCATTTGCTCCAGCAAGCACAGAGGGGGCTGCAGTGGCTGCCGGAGGAGTGTTTACAGTAGGGTCGGATGGTATTTACACGGCGTGGTTATCGGAGGTGGGGCTGGGAAGTAACCTTCTGGAAATGAAGCTCGTATTAGCGTCTCCTGCTCTGCTAATGACTTGAGTCCTTGACTGGTATTGGCAGAGCAACAGCTTCTTCAGGAGAGCTTTCCAGAATTAGCCAAGCCATCTGGCTTTTGTTCTCCTCTTAGAGAAGCACTTGTCCTTCCCTTCCAGGAAGGAGTCCTTGCTAAACTGCTTGGAATTTGTAGTGCAATATTACACCGACAGACCTACAGCATGCTGTGGTCTCTGCAAGCATGTATGAAATACAGCCCCTTGCTCCAAGAAGCCTCTTTTCTAAGAAACAGCCATGGAGCAGCAGACCTGAGGAATGGAGAAAGCATGACGTGGTGTTGCCTGACCATGCTTCCATCCTTTGGAGCGGGGCTGGGTGTTGAGGACAGCTCGGAGGGGAGGAGGTGCAGAGGAGGGGACCGCGCTCCCCTGCCCCACGCCTTCAAAGTCAGCGGCCAGGGCTAACAGCGAGTTAATGGATCTTCAAGTGGTGGGAAATTGGGTTCCTCCCTGGGCTTATAAAATGTAAAGGTTGAAAATTACTGAGGAGGTTAATTACCTTTGAGCCAAAGGGCTTGTTTTCTTGTTGCTGTGGTCAGGGAAAGAGGCATGTGGGTTGTCTGAATAATTACTGTAGTTTGTGCTCTGTGAGTTTAATAATGGAAATGCTAACGGGTTTGCCTTGGGGCAGGGATGCAGGACTATGCTGGGGTGTTGTGAGAGCAGAGTTTCTTAGGGTATTTCCTCTCCCAGACTGAGATGCAGTGAGAAAGAGGAACTGTTATCAGCCCTTGAGAGGTTTTTACTTGAAGCCGTATTTGGTTCTAGTGAAAGTTTATCCCTTTCTATGTAATTAAACCTGTTTTTTTCTAAAAAGGACTCGGAAGAGGATCCTATCTGAGTGCCAAAAGCCAGAAGGAAGCCATTCTTGTGGTGACTGAAGCCCAAGAGGGGAAATAGCAGAGATCTTGCAGCAAAGCTGCCCTGTCTGTTCCTGCAGCCCCTCTGCGCGGGATGGGGAAGCAAACATCCGGGTCGGGCTTATCCAAACCACCAAGTATTTGTAGCTGACTCATGACTGTGTGCAAGTCAAGCTTTTATTTTTTTCTTTTCCTCTTTCTTTTGAGACAGACCTTCAACTATTGCCTTCCCATTTCGTAGTGCAAAATTAAAATTTTTGGGAGCCCAAGGGGTGCCCTTTAGGTACCCGTGGCTTAGTCTGGTGAGCTCACTCCTGTCCCTGGCTGGCCAGTCAGAGGGGTTCAGGACACAAGTACTGATGGGGGCCTGGTGGGGGTGACCAGGCTTTGTTGGACCCCATTGCTGCAGTTTGTCTGCTTTCTGGAGCAACTGTGTTTAAACGAGGGACTCTGGGCTGATGCCAGTACAACAAAGGATGTGCTGGTGCTCTGAGTGGTTTTGGTATCTCACTACACTGGCAGAGCCAGGGCCACGGTGAGCTCTGAGTCACCCCTTGCTTCCCTTCTTCCCTGACTTCTCCAATACTCCTCATTCTCTAACCTGTGTGGACATGGAGCCGCTCGGAGCCCTGGAGTTGGGCAGCCGCTGCGTCCTTAGCGGAGAGCCTCCATCCATGGGCAAGTGCTGATGACAGGTTTTATCAAGTGGAACATCTTGGGGCTGGCAGGCTGTCTCCAATGTGGGGATTAGGTTTTTTGGAAGCTCTCTGGTGGCTGGGAATCTCTATGCTTTTTCTTTACTGCATTGAACCTCTGCCACTCTTAAGCCACCCAGCTGGGTTTGCGTTTATGGAACCAGTGAGTTTGTTATATTAAAATGCAGCAACATTGCAATTGCTTCCAATTATTAAGACAACTTTTTTTTTTGTATATTACAATTGTACATCCTGGGCCTGTGGTTATCTAATCTAAATGTAGGAGATAAAAAAAAAACAACACATCAAGCAGTATTTATTCTTATGGACGTCAAGAGCCTGTAAGACTTCTAGGGTAATGCACTAACCCAACAGTCCAGTTAATTATCCGTGCGTCGCAGTGAGAGCCCTGAAGAATCCCAATATTTATGGAGCTGCTGCCAATGCCAGATGAAGTCACTCCGATTATCCTTGCCAGCTGTTTGTTTTGTTGAACCGCAGCGATTTCTCCAAGTTACTGCAGTTGATGTCATTGGAAGCGATGTGACATTTTTGCACGCATATAGAATAAGTGTTAAAAAATGCTCCAGAAAAGCTTTTCCAGTCTTGTCTGCAAGCCGGCTGGGAGTTGAATTAAACTGGCTTGATGGAACTTAATCCATACAGCAAATGAGTCATCAGGCATAAATGGCTTTACCATAAATGTCAGACAGATTCTTACTGATCCTGACAGTTAGCACTTATATCTGTTTGGTGGAGCAAATAAAAACCTCACAATTCACAATCATTTTCATAACTGTACTGTCCTGCCTCCTCTTCTTCATGGGAAGCTCTAGAAATAAAGGTCAAAATGTGATTTATTACCCTTCTTAAAAGCTAGCTCTTCTGATGGATGAATGTTGGTTATTTTCAGGCCAAAAAAAAAGACCACTTTTTTTTATTTCCTCCACTTAATTTTTTTTTTTGTCCAACTGGGAAAGCGCAACTGTGCCTTGCCTTTGTTAAGGATTGCCCCAGTTACTGGAGCACTGTCTTGAGCCTGGTGTGCCAGATGTACCCAACTTGTTTGTGTGCCAAAAGAGGAATTTGCCCACCGTCTGCAGGGCTGGGGCCGGAGCACACTGTGCTAGTGACTTCTCCTTCGAAGCGGTGCCAGCGCGTTACCAGGGTGCTCTCTGACTTAGATACCTCTTCACTTGAAATAAAGTCTTGAAAACCTAAATGACTTTGCTGGTAAAGTCTTTAAACCACTCTCGTAGTGCAATTTTAAGTTCTCTCACAAAAGCTTCATGGAAAATCTGTAGCCTGTGCATGTGTGGAGGGGGAAAACTTCGTTATCGCTGTTCTTGTTAAAAAAAGCAGATGCTGACAGAGGAAGGAGAGAGGTCTTGGGTGTTTTGTGTAACCATAACAGTGAAACAAACCCTTGAGCAAGGAAGGGGAGCGGAGGTGCCTGCCACCTTTGTCAGCCCCCACCGGGGCAGCTATCTCTTGGGGAAATTTATTAGTGGCAACACTCGAGAGGACACAAAAGGCTCGCGAACCTCCAGGCCTGGCTCGCTCTATTTAAAGTCGGCTTTTCAAATCAAAGAAATGGGGCTCTTGACAGCGGAGCTTTGTGCATCTTTTGTGAAGTCCAGATAGTGGAGCTTTTTATTACAGGTTAAATTAGCCCATTTTATTGTTTTGCACTGAGGGATGAGGTCAGTTGACTGGGAATCTTGCTAACAAGGCTTTTCTCCTGTCTGCTTTTTACAAGTGTTAACACGGGGTATCCACCGGGGCCGTGCACTTGCTGTTAATGAAACAAAGATGAATGCTCTAGCAGCCCCGTGAGCTCTCCTCCTTCCCCCATCGCTGAGCTGCTCAACCCATCTCCGTGTACTTGAGCTCGGATGATCCCTGGGGCTCTCATTCTTCCAGAAGTCGGATGCGTTGGTTTTCCTTCTGATTTTGCATGCTTGCACACTGCTGCTGGAACAATAATAACAATATGAACTTTGCTGGGCAGGGTGATTGATTGGGTTTGAAAAGGAAATGGGAAAATAGTAGGCATGTTGAATGATGCTCGTGAAGCGTGGTGAGCTCTGAAGGAGCTGTCTGAGGCAGCTCATGCTTTTTCCTGGCACCCTTTGCATACCAAATTTATTCAGTTACGCACTGATTTTCTCAGGTTCTTGACCGAGAACTGGCAGGAAGCTTCCCTTGTTCATCTTCCCCCCGCTCACTCAGCAGCAACGGCTGGGCCAAGCGCTGTCCTTGGGTGTGTTAAGTGAGCATAGGGTTTCTGCTGTGGACCCAAGACTTGAGCCTGAGGCTTGCAGGTGATGTTTTTTCACATACTCAATGGTGCTGCTAATGCCTTGAGCCATCAGACCTAGAGGATGGTCCTCTCCTGTTGTGCTGCAGGGAAGCAGGGTGGGATTGAGCCAGGATTTCTCCCCGCGCATAGCTCAGGAGCTGCCATCAGCTGAGACTAAAAGGAAACTCAGCTTTAGCAAATTCTCTTCCGCTTAACCTTTTGCACTGTGTTTAGCCAACATGCCTTTCTTTGCTTTATCTGTTCCTCAAGGAAACACAGTTATAGTCCTGGTCACTTATAGGATGCAGACTATCAGCTCTCCTTGAGGTGTAAATCCAACCTTATCAGGAAGAAAAACCTTTCAGCCTTCCTTCCTTGCTTCTTGGAGACAAGTACCAAGTCTGCTTTTGTAGCTGTTTTATTTCAGCTTATCCCTGTGCTGCCAGACATTCCCCATAACCCTATGGAAACTGGGAAGCTTTAACCACCTAGCTGAGAGGAGGGCATAAATGGCTTAACTCAGCTGTCAGTGAGGGGCAGGGGTGGTTGAGGTCCTGTATGCAGAAATAGCAGCTGGAAGGATCTTCACATCATTGACTTTGAGCAAATTGCCGTGGCTAGGTTGGCCATCCTCCACTGGAGGGAGCTCCAAAGGAGCAGCCTGTTTTGTTGCTCTGAACTGCCTTTGGAGACAGGGATGATGTTATATGGTGTGAGTAAACCCAGACACCCTTCAGCTCCTTCAAGTCTCTGCTCGGAGCTGGATGGTGTCTTCTAGGTCACCGCGGCAGAGTTCTCCGTGCAGGTCATATTGTCAGGTGGTGGCCAGAGCTGGAAGGAAATGTTCTATGAGATAAAAACTTGGCGTTTTCACTTTTCCCAGTACTGCATCCCGATTTTTGGTGGTTACATTGAAAATGAAAAAGCCAAAACAGTACTGACAGAGCTCCTCTATGGATTTATAAGGGGGGGGGGCGGTTTAATAAAAAGGCAAGACTTTCTTTTTCTTAAAATAGAAAATTGAAAACCACTTTGCAGACACTTCTGTTAATTTTGTAAATGTTATTCTTGGGAAACAATGACTAATAAGCTTAAATCAGTGCTCAATTTTAGGGTAATTTGTATAGCATCTGAGAATTGCCCAGCTGTTACTGTGAGTTGCTGCAGAGATGGATGCGATAACCTGGGAACGGAGGAGGGAAATCCCAGGCAGCTGTAAGCTGCCCCTGCCCCTCAGAGCCAGGCAGGATGTGGCCAGGTCCACATGGTCCTTGTAGCCTTCTTTCCCTGTGGATCTCTGCCAAAAATGTAAATGGCTTTTTTTTTTTTTTTTTTTTTTTTTTTTTTTTTTTTTTTTTTTTTTTTTTTTTTTTTTTTTTGTGAAGTCGATGATATCTGTTCATGGCAGGGCTGAGCTCCACTCAGACCTCGAGGTGCCTGTGGCTGGAGCGAGTGCGGCTTGCATATGTGAAGGCAGATTTAGCCCGTTGTTTCAAAAAGTTCCTTTGGTTTTCTGCAGGACTGTTTGCCAGTCTGGCCAGGCTCCGTTTGCAGCTTCTGGTTCCCGTTATATGCCCAAGTCACCCTCCTGGTTTTGCTGTAATGCTCCTTCTTTTTCTCCTGTTTTTTTTTTCTGTTATTTAATAAGATATTTTTTCCTATCCCAATTAAAGTATCAGATCTAATAATCTAAGTAGTAAAGTCTTGTCTTATGTAACTGTCTACTGAATGAACTGGGTTTTGGCATTACAGTTTAGCAGCGTGGTGGCTCTTTAGGAAACTAAAGAGCGATTTCCGTTCTGACCGTCGGGCTGTGGCTGCGTCGTGCTTTGTTCGCTGTATAGCGAGCAGTCCCTCAAGCAGCCTCAGAGCCTAAGGAGCTTGCTTCTCACCTGGTTTTCAGTAAGCCACTGCAGTCCCCATCCCTTTTTTTTTTTTTTTTTTCTGATTATCAGATGCATTTCTAATCTTTTTCTGTGTCTGCTGCACTGTTGTGAGTGGAAAACCAAGGTGAGGCAAGATGTAGAAAGGGGGAGTAACGTCTTTTGGAAGACCAACTGATGGAGAGGGAGAAGCAGAGAAGTTCTGAGGTCAAAAACAGCTTTTTGGACTAGGCAGAGCAACTCCAGAGCCCTGCAGAGCTGCATGGGACTGGGCAGGAAAAGATTTTGTTTATTGTAGACAGGACACTGCTGATTTGGGCTGGGTAGAGACCTTTTCTCTTTTCACTGCACCCGCCTTGTCTGGGACTGTCAGCGCTGTTGTGTCACAGGTGTGGGGGTGACCTCTCCGCAGATGCGGTTATCTCTTGGGAAGGTGCATTTGGGCCCAGGCGTGAAGCGCAGTGGCTTCACACCTCACGGAGCAGCCCCAGATAAGCGGCTGCTTGACCTGGCCCTGGCCGCGGAGGCTTTTCGCCTGGCTTGTCTCAGGCAGTCTGTCCGTGTCAGGGAGGTGGCCCTGCCAAGTGTTTTGCTTTTTGTTCCTTTGTGGTGTTTTATCCCTTTGACTGCAGTCCCGGGCTGGTGGCTCCATGTACTCCATCCATCCCCCTGACACTTTGGTTTTCTTTCCCAACAGGGTGACATCCAGCAGCTCCTCATCGTGGCAGACCCCCGAGCAGCCCACGATTACTGCGAACACTACAGCCCCGACTGCGACACCGCCATCCCTGACTCCCCCCAGTCCCAGGACCCCAACCAGGACGAATACGTAAGTCACTTGCAGGGTTTGGGATTGCTCTGGGGGCAGCAGCATCCAGCTCCACGTTGTGGTTGCAAGCACGCTCAGCTTCTTCCTCCAGTTCACCTTCCCTGCAACTCATCTGTAAGGGCCAAGACAGAATTGGGTTGTTCTTAGGTTTTGCAGGTTCTGGTCTTGGCTCTTGCCCTTGGGAATTTCCCTTCCTTTTTGTGCTCCTCCCGTTCCCAGGGACTGAAACGGATATTCGCTTGGAGCTTAAAAACTTGCAGGAGAGGCAACCTGAGCCGAGTGTGAAACACTGACCTTGCCTGGCAGTCGAATCCTGTCCAAAACGGTTTCTAGATTTCAGTTTTTACTGTTGAACCTGTAAAAAGGCTAAGCAGTTCTTTTTTAATATTCTTTGAAATGACAGGTGTTAAAGGAAGGGGAAACATTTTTGACCATGTATTTACCATTTAAATTTCATTTTGGCAGAAATGCTCCCAGCTCCTCTGCATAGGCTGCTGTGCTCAACATTTTTTTCTATAAAAAGGTAGCCTTGGATCTTTTCTTTAAAAAAAAAAAAAAAAAAAAAAATCAATATGGGATACCTTTTTATGTCTGCTACTCAATTAGAAATGTCTAGGTGTGGCTGATTTCCAGAAGAGAATCACCTGAATTTTACACATTTTTGAGAGGTCTCAGGCTCAGCTCACAGCAATTAAAGTGGCTGGCATCCTCAGCCACTTCTCAGCGTCTTGGCTGCTCTCCTGCTCTCATCTGCCAGTCCGTGCACTCGCTTGCTTTCAGCTGGTCTCAGATCTGCGGGCTCCTGCCGAATCCCAATGAAGCTGTAATGCCATCAGCCCGCTCCAGCTTAAATTTAGGATTGAATTAAAAACCTGAGCCTAGCAGGGCTTTGGGTGCAGAGCGATGCTCGCGGGCGAGGCACGGCCGCCCAGCCCCAGGGAAGTGCCGTAGCCACTCTGCTAGCACTTCTGGAGAAACAATAAATAAGTGAAATAAAATAGACTTTGATACAGTCAAAATATGTGGTAGTAGGAAAATAAAACTCTTCTTTTGGAGCCAGCAATTCAACAAGGGCTGGCTTGTCTTAGGGCTGTGTTGCTCAGCGTAAGAATAACTCTTCCACGCGCTGGCGTCTGCTGCCAGTGAGAGTGATGGACTGGCAAGGATATTTGCCATGCCCGGCTGTAACCAAACGTTTTGTTTGTATTTCATTTTGAAGAATGACTGACTCCTTGTGGAAAACGCTGAAAAGATCTTGTTTTCAGAGCCCTTCTGCCTGCGGGCCGCGGGTGGCTGGGAAGTCACACGGATGCTATTAGTGCAGTCAGATGAGTGAAACCAGCGTCCCCGCTCCTCAGAGCGGCTGCGTGATTCAAGCGTTTTTTTTCTCCTCTCTGAACATGTCAGATGTGTGACCTGGGAGGTCTTGGTAATCTAAGGTTAAAAAAAAAAAAAGATTTTTCTTTTTTGTGTTATGGTGCGTGAGTGGATTGCTGCAGGGTAGGTCCATCCTCTCTGGTAAGGGAGACCGTGCCACAGGAGTGAGGGATGATTGGGAACCTCCTCAAATCACAGCTACTGCCCAAGCAGCCCAAAGCCAGGCTTTTGGTGAAGGTGTCACAGAAGCTGATGAGCAAGAGGAAAGGAAAGATTTCATGGCGTGGATCTGCATCATGGCACGGCCCAGCTGACATGAAATAACGTCTAAAAGAACTGCCAGGAATGCCAGCTTATTTTCTGTTTCTCATCTTTTCTTTGCAGTACACTGATGGGGAGGGAGAAGGTGACACCTACTACTACGAGTACCCCTACTATGAAGATGTTGATGAAGCTGTAAAGCCAGAAGCACCCACCACCAAGCCCAGCACTCCCGAAGTGGCTGCTGGAGAGAGACCTGAAACCAAGCAGGTACCCACGCGGGGTCCTGGCAAAGATACGGTTGATAAATGGCACTTTTATAGAGGAGGAGGTGGAGGATGATGCAGAATTTTCTTTTTAGCTCTCTGATTCTGGCATTTTATTTCTGTAACAGGACTATCCTTCCCCCACGCCATCACCTGATGGAGGGGACCCCGGCAAGCAGACGAAAGGGGATGCTGTGGTGGATGACCCGCTCGTGGACGAGTACAACTATGAGACCATTAACGAAGAGTACTTCACGCCTCTCCCCTATGAAGATGTCAACTACAATGAAGAAGTAGACCCTCAGGGCGGACTCACTGAAAATGCCGTGGAAGCTGAACTCCCCACGAGTACTGTCGTCACCTACAACGAGACCGATGTAATTTTAATGAATGTTTTTTCCTTTCACTTTTTTTTTTATCAGTTTTGGTATTTCATAGCCCTGAGAGCAAAAGAGATGTGATCATCCATATGGTAAATCTGTAAGTGGTTTGGGCAGCTGTTGGGAGAGGAAGTTTCTTGTAAAATATTTTCACTCCAGATCTTTCAGAGTGTGGAACACAGATATTTAGAATTTAGTTGAGGATTATTCCCCTGGAAAAATCTGTTCATATTGACATCTGAATTTCCCTGTGTGAAGCGCTTGTCTGACAAAAAGAAAAATGAGGGTTGGTGTTAAAATCTAAGTAAAAGCATTTTATTTCAAAGCTATTAATATAAATCCTTAAAATGTGGATTTGATGGTAAACATCAATATTTTTTGTTTTGTCATTCCCACTGAATAGCAGCTTTATGTTTTTCAGATTGTAATTTAAAAAAAAAAAAACATTTCAATAATGGGACAAATCCTGGATTTTAAGCTACTGCATTCACCCAGAGAGAGCCCCTCCATTTTGTGCACAGATCATTGAAGATGAGATCAGTCCACATCCCACAGCTGACGGTTCTGTTGGAGCGATTACATTTTTAGTTACCCACACTTTAATATGCTTCAACTGAGATATGTTGCACTTGGGACTCTTTTATCCTTAAGACTTGCCCGGTTTTTGCCTTTTGTATTGGTGCTTGAATAGATGAACATTAATCTTATCCTTAGATGAGACTGAGATAAATTATCCTGCAGCTGCGTGCTGTATAGCTCTCCACGGAAGGAAATAACTACGCTAGACGAGGCAAATTCTTCCTTATCCAGGAGCATCAGCAAGCAGAGTCAATGGTGGGATAACGCTTCCTGGGAGGTAGGATGGGACTTGGCAGAGTTTTGTGGTTTCTCCTCAAATGGAGAAGGAACTACTTGGTTATGAGACTGTCAAAACTCAAGGCTTTCTGGGAGGTGCTGGAGGGTGGCAAGAGAGACAGCAAAAGTTGGCCAACGTGTTTGGAGTTGGATCTGGAAGCTTGAATGAAAAGGTATCAGGGGAAGCATCCAAGAAAAGAGCTGAGCAGCTGGAGCGAGGCAGGAGGGGAGCCAGCCGCCCCGAGGGCCGGTGGCGTGGCGGGGATCAACTCCAGCCAACTGGGGATGAAAAAATGCAGTGGAGGAGGAGGTTGAGCAGGCCGAAATGATACATAGAGAGAAACAGAAAATGCTCCAGCGTATCGAGGAAGCGAGCGCCAACCTGAGGGAACACATTGGTGGGAAACTTTTCTGTGTCCTGACAAAGAGCCAGAAACCTTTGGCCAAGCTTAAACTTTCTAATAGAGAGGAATTAAAGATTGGATAGCGTGACCTTAAAAAAAAAAAATTGGAAGAGGAAATAAGAGGCTCAAGAGCCACTCCAGTTGTTAAGAAAAGGAAATAGAAGAGGAGGAAAGTTCAGGTAGAGAAACACAGGGTGAAGCTTTCCTGTGTGAAGCTCAGCCTGTTCTCAGTAAAGCATTTCGCGGGGAGAGAACACAAACTTGTCCCCCTCCAGCATCTCTGAGAGAGACAGCGTGTCAATGGGGTGGGCTGTAGGGCTGCTCCTGGGCTGGGGGGCTGCTCCAGTGGATCCCTTAGCTGATGGGCAGAGAAGAGGACACAGCTTGCCTGGCTGCAGGAGATTCCCAGGCAGCGAAGCGAAGGCTAACATCCTGTGACATGGGGAAGACTCCCAAAACGCGTCAGCCTGAGGGACAAATACCCGAGAGCATACGAATTTCAGGTTTGCACCTTGGAGCGGGGGCAAAGGGCCCTGCCTGCAGCCAGGAGCTCCTGGGGAAATCCAATCCTTTAACCCAGCCGCAGACCAAGCTGCTTTCTGAGGAATATGGAAGCAAGGAGCAGGAGCTCGTGTGTGTAATTGCCTGCTCGGTACCTGCTGTTAGAAGCAGGGTTTCAGCAGGAGATAGAGTGGTAAAGTGGTTGGAGAAGTTTATTTGCTCTTAAAAAAAAAAAAAAAAAAAAAAGGGGTTTTGTAAGTTTTTGGGCTAGTTTAGGAAAAAAGTAGTGCTCATGGTCAGCGCTCAAGGGCTGTTTTTAGCATCCCTTCACGGACCTGTTGCAAGAGCGGGAGGTGTCCATGGGGGTTGGAGGTCACCTGTCTCTGTTTTGGGAAATCTGTAATTCCTACAATGGGAGTTAAAAGGTGATTTAGTTTTACACAAGTGAAACTTCCTGAAGCCTGTGTGAGAGATTTGAGAGGCAGGCGTAGCCATGGATCTCTCCTGGGCTTGGGTTTTGTTATGGCTAATAACTCTGTGATAAATGCCAGGGAAGCAATTCTCAGATTTAGGAGGCAGCAGTACTCCCGTGAACAAGAGGAGCTGGAGACAGATATATTTTGTTCATTGCCTGCTATTCGTCAGGCAGTTTGCTTTACTTGTCCGGATGCATATACCAGGGCTTCATATCTACATCGCTTCCTCTAAAGGGAAGACTAAAACGTGATTTAAATTAAGCCCTTAGCACAGCACATTGCACATTAATTTTTTTTTTTTTTTTTTTTTTTTGGACCTCCTCTTTTCTTTGTGGACTGTGTTCTGATTCAGATTGTCTAACAGCATTGTTAAGGAGATTATTTTTAGGCTTTTGTTTTGGTTTTTCTCCAAAGCACCTGCAAATCTCAGCATGGAGGACTTTCCTCCTTCTCTGCCCAGTTATTCAAAATACCATGTCTTTCCATGCAAATTGACTTGAGGATCTTAATCAAAATATCAAACCAAACATTTTTGGCACTAACGTCAAGAAACGCAATTTGAGAAAAGCTTGCTATGTTATCCCCAAAAGCCTTATAGCAAGATAAACAGGTTTTAAGGTTTCAAAGCGCAAATCTAGATGGAAGATTTTAAGCAGGATAAAAGACGTGTGATAGCCCTGGATCCCTTTGAATGGTACAAAGGAAAAGTAATGCTAACGTTTCCAAGTTTTCTAGCTGAGTAATTGCCAAACTATAATTTCAGCAAAGACCACTTGGTGTTTGTAGAGCTAAAAGATGATGGGGTGGCAAAGGGGTGATTGTCTTAGCACTAGGCTTACTCTTGCTTTAAAACCTCTTGCATTTAGGAACAGATGCAGAAACAGGGTCTGCAAGTGGTGTTGGCATTTAAGTGATTTAAAATTCACAGTAGTGATAAGGTAATTTCTCTGGGAAGCACTGGAAATAATTACATTTATGGACCATTTTGGTCATTACCTGGATGGGAAAGAATAAAACAAACAAAAAAAAATACCAGCACATGTTTTTTACCATGCTGTTTAGACTAAAAGATGCCAAGAAATGTTACCTGCCAGGCTGCAGAAAGCACTGGGGTATGGAGGGAAGCAAGGAATTTATTTGTCTGTATGCCCATGCCTGTCATCCATAACATCTGTAAGGAGTCAGAAAGGATTCAGGGATTAATGCATCAGATTTGTCAAAATTTCTGCTTCCGCTCTTTGGACAAGCACTATCACAACTTGAATCCCAGACTAAACAAACAGGAGGTTTTTGTAGAAGTGAACTTGGATTTTTCCACATTTCCTCCTGTAATCGGATACGCATAGTAATACGTTGTGGTTTCGATGTGCATTTTAAATATGCGACTGGATGTGACTTTTCACGCTTAATAATCCAGTGTGTCCGGTACTGAGGCTGTGAGAGATGAGTAGGGCTTGGAGTTTGAAACTTCCATTCCCTGTTTCTTTAGACCTTCAGTGTTTGTGGGATCCTCCCGACGTGAGCTGTTGCTTTGTGCTGTGTTTCGTTTTCCTCGCTCAAACTTTCACACGTGTTATTTCAGGAGTCGACAGAGAAATCCCGGGGAAAGCCAGGGTGTATGCATTGATGTAAAGGTCCTCTCATCTTTCTTGCCTGCTACTGAAGATGACCCTTGGAGGTCACTGGAGACCTTAAAACTCCAGAATTTAACTTTTCCTGTGCTTTTTATTTGCGGCTGTTACTGTAAAGCATCCTCACTTTGCAAAACCTTCAGTCTTCCCCTTAGATTTCCAGAGTGTGCAGCCTAGAGAGGTTTACAACCTGACATGTTGCTGCTCTCTTGCTTTCCAGGCAGCTCAAGGAGGAGATGACCTGGATAAAGATTTTACCGAGGAAACAATAAAAGAATATGATGGGAATTATTATGATAACTATTACGACCGAACAGTATCTCCTGATATTGGCCCTGGCATGCCTGCTAACCAGGACACCATCTACGAAGGGGTAAGAGAGTTAATTTTCCATCAGGGGTAAGCCTGGTTTCCCATAATTTATGGCATAAAGATTAGCAACACAAAAAACCAGTGAGGGCATCTCGTGTGGGTTCATCCACCCGCAATGCGTGTGTTCTGTACAAGGCAAGGAGGGGCTGCCCTACACGGACGTGGGCAATCCTTTGGGTGCGGCAGTCGTCCCAGAATCTCTGGTTCCTGCTCGGAGCGGGGATGCTGATGCAGGCGATGTCCTCTTTGACTGTCTTGGTTTTGTGTTTCCCTTGTGTGCTGCAGATCGGTGGCCCACGGGGCGAGAAAGGGCAGAAGGGGGAGCCTGCGATTATTGAGCCGGTAAGGACCATCTGGGTTTTTGCTGTGGGTTTTTTTTTTTTTTTTTTCCCCAGGGAAAAAGGTACAAGGGGTATGTTTGGTATGGCTTGGTGCTCTCAGTGATACAGCTGGAAGGAAAATTTCCCAAGGAAGAATTACTTGGTTCATTAAAAACCTTCTAATATAAGATATAAAATACCGTAACTATTTTTTTTAAACTTCAAGAAGTGACCTAAATTATAAAGGAAGTGCAAAATTTCCCATGAAATCTCTAATTTACCAAAATAAAGCCTAGGGCTTTTAGAGTGGAAGCATTAGCCAGAGGGCATCTTTCTCCCCTCTGGAGGTTTTGAAGTGTCCCCAGCTCGGCAGCAAACCCACTCCCCCGAGTGCCCGCAGCCGCTGGCCCGGTCATATCCTGACCTGAACTTACAACTTGGGGCCGGCTTTAATTGTGCAGCTGAAGGGTTCATTTCTGTGGAAATAAAAGGGTTCTCCCTGCACACAGCTGTGGGAGAAAAGAGGTTTGCTCTTCCATCTGCTCCGGGGTCCCACCAGCTTTCCCCTTTCAGAGAAGCCCTGTGTCATCCTAGGCGTGGGACCTGGAGCTTGCTTTCTCTATGGTTCTGCCCTGGCCCATTCCTGAGGTTGTTTTTCTTTCTAAAGGATGGGTATAAACAGCCTGTGCCCTTTGCAGTCTGCAAAAAGTGTGGGTGCCCAACTGAGCACCCCCTCAGGTGGGGACGGCTGGTGTTTGCTCAGGTGCCTGTTGAGCCCAGCAAGCAGCCGTTGGTTGACAGCCGCGTGCCTGTCCCCTGTTGCCGGTCAGGATGCTGAGGTACCCCCATGCCTGGAAAACTGGCTGGAAATGGGGTCCTTGCAACCCCGTCCCCGAAGGGCCAATCGCCATGCTCACTGCACACCAGCAACTCAATTAACCTAATTTTCCTTGGCAGAGGGCCAGCACGGCGCCTAGAGTCGCAGCAGCACTTCCCATCACTCGGAGGCCATTATTTTTCTTTTAATTCTTCCTTCCTTTCCTTCTTTGCCTGATACTCTTGGACATGGGGGGGCAGGGAGAAGCTGAGGGTGCAGCAGCAGAGCTTGAAAAGCCTGAATTGAGCGCCTTATAAAAGCATTTCCAACCTTTCCTTTCTTCTCTTCCTTTCTGGGTCTCGCTCTGCAAACAAAAGGAGGAGCGAGCGATTTCCTTATCGAAGGTGCGGGAAGGGTGGGGGGCAGCCGAACCCCGCGAAGATGACAGCAGAAACCCAGCCTGCCCTGTCCAGAACCAATCTGAAAATGCTACAAAGCAAACCAAACAGTTAAGTTTAATCATCCAGAAAGAATTTGGCTGTCTTCGCTATTTCAAAACACTGGAGCATGTATAGCTTTTGCCAGAAAGTAAACAAGACCAAATGCCGCCTTTTCCCTCTCTGTGCGATTCCCCTTCAGCAGAGAGAAATTCAGATTTGCTGTGCTCTTCAGCTCTTTCTTTTTTTTTTTTTTTTTTTTAATGGGAGCTGCAGCAGAGAGGAGGGGATCAAAACCAAAAGCAGAAGTCGGATTCTGCTGTATTTTCTCTCCTTTTCATTCACACCACCCGTCCTTCAATCCTTGCTCTGTGCTGACGCTCGCTGGAGGCAGCGGAGCAGCACAGGGACGGGACGAGGAGGGATGGAGCTGGGGGTGGCTGGGACCCCCAGCATCCCAGCTCTGGAGATATCAGGCTGCCTTCCCTTCCTCAAAGCCTTTGAGGAGGGACCTGGGTGCTCGCATCTGCCTTCGGGAAGGGTTTGCTCAGCCTTTCATGGCACCTTTGTGTGTTGCAGCCAGCTGTTGGGCTGTTTTTGTGATATTGTGGGTAGCACCTGGGTGTTGACTGAGTGGAAGCAACACCCTCTTTTCCCCTGGGACACTCCTAAATCCATGGTTTGCTTGCTACCCCCAAAGCGATTGCCTTCAGTGACATTCCCCAACTGGTCCTGGCCCCAAAACCCTCCGTTCCTGTTGATGAGCAGTCATGTAAACAGTGGAGGTTTCTTGCTGAGGAGAATCTCCAGATGTCCCTGAAGCTAGAGCTCAACATAAACCAACAGATAAATATGGGAAGATGCCAAGGGTGTTTGCATCGCAAGTTGGCTAATTAGCCCGGACTTTTCCTCTGTGCAGGGGAGCGTCCCGAGGCTGTGCAGCTGGCCATGAGAAGCAGAGCCTCAGTGCTGTTTGCTCAGACCATGGTAATGCTGGCACCCAGCAGCCCAAAATTGTCCTGGGGAGACCTGTGTGGGCCATGGCTCTCTGCACCAGCCCAGAGACAATTATTAGTTTCTAGTTTGGAGCTTGCCACACCAAAACATGCTATCATTGGTCTCAACAGGGATGGACCTTCAGGTGTCCGTGTGGAGAAGGGTTTTCTGGGATCTCTGGGGTTTCTTATGCAATATCTTCATCATGAGTCTGAAAAGGAGCCAGTGCTCAGTGCATGTCCTGGGGGAGATCTTCTCCGTCAGCGTAGCTCACCTCTTCTGGGTAACCTCCAGCAAGCAAATAGCTCGTACTCAGTGCAGGTTGGAGGAGTGTCATGTAGGGTTCACCCCGAATTCACACATGGAAGAGAGCAGTGTCTCCACGGCGGACAGTGAAACTACTGTCAAAATGGGCACAGGGCAAAGTCCATGACCTAAATTCTTTGCTGGTGAAGAACGACTGCATGGGTGCTTCTGTGATGACAGCAGCAGAAAATTTCCCCCAGTGCATTCAAATGAAGCTGAAGCCAGATTTTGAACGAGGTGGTAATGAGTAGTATGGACACTGGGAAAGACAGCAAATAGTGGTGGCCGTGCATTAGTGGTGCAGAAACGTGCATCCCACTGATGGAAGAAGGGCTGGTCCATGGCAGCATGTTTTACTCTGTTTTTTGCTCCTCTGGGCTTAGAGGTTGTGGCTTTTGGGGCACGAATGCTTGGATTTTGCTCTAGATGTTTCAGATTTGTTCAGCTCAGCCCTGTCTGCTGTCCTGGGGTCAGCTGAGGCTTTTAGGACCAGAGCCTGAGCCCCCGAGACTGGCCAAGGGTGACCCCAGACCAGTCCCTGTACTTGCTTCCTCCAGGCTCCTCCTACGTGAGCTGACTGCTTATCTGTAGATTTTTACAGGCTGATTTTGTCCCATAGGAGAAATGTCCCAGTTTGCTATGGATGAGCTGGCAAGCGCTGGGACTGCTTTGTCTTGACCTGGGGCCGTGGTCACTGGTCCTGAGATAAAAGTGCAGTGCTTGCTGTGGGGCTCTTCCCAACAGAACGTCCTGATGGCTTCTGGAAAGTATTTGCCAGGTTCATTGGGAGGTTTCTCTCCTACCTCTTACATACTCATGAGGAAAAAAAAAAAGCTCAGTTCTACTGACTACATGATAGACCTGATTTAAAGTTATGACAAAATATTTAGATGAAAAGGAGTGGAATAACATTATTCTACCATTTTGCCCACACAGTGATTTCCTAGGTACACAGAGTAAATCACAGCATGCAGTCTGCTGGGAAAGTAATTTAAAAAAACAACTTTGCAATCTGATTATTAACTTTTTTTTTTAAAGCTGCTTGGGTCTAGAAACAGCTTCTCACTGCAGAGGAGCTCTTCTCCTGCTCCAGCACCATCAAGGCTGGATGTGCCCTTTGCCTGGCCGAGAGCTAAGGGAGAAGGGTTGCGGTTAGGAAGGTGACCCTGTGCTGGGGCGAGGGTGGGCTTGGTGCTGGGGGTGAGGGCTGCTCTGTGCAGTGCCCTGAATGATTCAGAGATGGTATTTGGCTTTCCAATGGACAGTGCCTTTTGTGCCTCTGGCAATGGGGACACAGGAGGTGTCATCCAGAGAGTGGAAACCCTTCAGCTCTGGGATGCCCGGACCTAGCACTGGGCTTTTCAGCCCCCAGGAGTGACTTTGAGGATGTGCCTTGCTAATCACTTTTTTTTTTTCCTTTCTCTTACTTAGGGTATGCTGGTGGAAGGCCCGCCTGGTCCCGAAGGCCCAGCAGTAAGTGTCCCTGTGTCTACACCTTGCGTGGAGGGACGCGTGCGGCTCCACGGTGCTGGATGTGCGTGGAGGGCTCAGCACACAGCTGTTCCCCAGCTCTATTGCTTCCATATGCCACGCATGTGTACAGAGTGCTTCGGGGTCGATTTTTCTGGTGCAATAATAAACAGAAAGTTCTAATTCTTTTCCTGCTTGTTGTACAAATATGTAACAAATAATAACACATTTTCCTTTAGTGGCTTACTTTTTTTTTTTTTTCTGTTGTTGCTAGGGCCTTCCAGGACCTCCAGGACCAACTGGACCCGTGGGCTTAATGGGTGACCCTGGGGAGAGAGTGAGTACTTGTGTTTTTCTCCTCTTTGGCTGAAGCCTTGAGTTGTTTTGTGCATGCAAAATGGGACTGTGGTGTATCACTGGAGCCCTAAAATGCCACTCATCCTGTAATAGCAATCTTCTCTGAGTCAGCGCCAAGAGGAGTTCGTCGTAGGGTACAGGGCAGTGCGTCCAGGGGCAAAGGGTTGGGGAACAGCCACGCTAGTCAAATGCGTTAAGCAGTTTTCTCCAGGTTAAAACTCAAGGGTAAGGTTGACAAACCCTCTGCTCTCTGCGCCGTTTGCCACACGGCTGCTTGTTCTGGGGTGGGAACTGGGCTGTGGTGCTGGGAAAACAGGATAAGCAAACACATGAAATAACTATTAGCACAGTAAAATGAAGTTCAGCAGCGATTCTGCTTGCTCGTTCCAGCTGGTGTTGAGTCCTGGTAGAGGGTTTGGTTTTGTTTGTGTCCAGGACAGTCCCAGGGCCATGCCAGCAGCTCTTTCCTTGTGCTGGTTTTGCATCCCAGGCTGTTCCTGGTGGGAAGGTGGCTGTTGTGCAGCCCCTCACCTTTTCTGTAGATGGGTTGTTGGTCTGTACCAGCGAGCACTAGAAACTGATTGATGTGCATTAACAATGCAGTAACTTGGGTTTTGCATGTTAGGTTTTGATGTTACTATTAGTTTTGTCCCTGGCAGCCACGGTTTTGTACTCTGCTGCCTGCAGGAGCCTCCAGCTTTGTGGTGTCTCATTGAAAGCAGCTGCTCCCAAGCCCTTTTGTGGGCTGTGACCCCAAATCCCATGGTTTAGCACCACACTTCAGTCAGAATTGCGTATTTATTCATTATTGCTGAGTCCTCACCTGGGATCAGGAGTGACCTGTATTTTGGAAGCTGCTGAACTCGAGCCTTGGGTCAGTAAGTGGTGCACGAGCACCGTTTGAGCAGTGATCTGTGTGCTTGGCAATGCCAAAAATCAAAACCCACTCTCCTCGCTCTGAAATGACCCTCGTACCAGTGCGCTCCTCATTCACTTTTGTTCACCCGCAGCTCAAGCCTATCTCCCCTCCCTGGCAGAGGCAGCCAGGCAAGTGGGTCTCTGTGCCCAGCTACCTGGGCAGATGAGGACCAGGCTGAATGCCGCTCCCAGCCCTGTGCCCCGCGGGAATTTTGGCCTGACATTTAAAGGAAGATTCACTGTAGCACAGGTGGGCTCTGGCTTTGCACCGAGGCTGAGGTGGGATCAACCTCGGCTGCCAGAGCAGCTCAGTTTGGGTCTGAAACTAGGGGAGTGCACTCAGTGTCCTTGAGCAGTGCTGGTTTGGGTGATGGACTAACAATATTGGGGCTGTGCTGACAGGAGAAGAGCGGTTTCCATCTCAGTGCAGCCCTGCGGAGCAGCGTGTGGTGCCCGAGCAGCGGCACAGGGGGACGTGTGTATCAGCAGCATCTGTTTCGCATGAGTAAATTCATTGGCAGGTTTGTGTGAGCAAAACAAATGGAGCTTGGAGTTTGACACTGTTTTGGTGCCTTGGTGCATCTTGATGTTGAGTGCAGTCAAATATTCTTTCAAGGTAGCTTCAATCATGCCGCTGTTTTATCCAGGGAATGGAGCTCCCAGCAGCTGGTGCCCAGGACACATTTGCAAGAGCTTCTCGCTGAGAGGTGGTTCTCCTTTCCCATCAGCAGTGGATGAGACTCATTTTGACTCAGACCAAGACGGACTCCTATAGCGAGGAGCTAAAACCAGCAATTTAGGCACGCAGGGATAGCCTAGGCTATCCTCATGCCAAGCAAAACCAGCTCTACCCTGGCTGGGCGATTGCACTGGTGCAAGCGGCTGGGAGAGCAGCGGGCTCGAGGGATGCTGCTGTGGGCGGTTTCAGCGGGCACTAGAAGTTCACCTAAAAATAAAAGCAGCTCTAACAACAGCATCTGCCAGGCTCGTTGTGGCCTGAGACATCCTGACAGTCCCATGAGCAAAAAGAGCAAAAAATGTGCCTACAGGTGCGTTTCTGAAGGCAGGCTTGTTGGAGGTCTGTTCTTCCAGAGTTTCTCCTGGAAGAAGCACAGGAGGGAGGAGAGCAGCAGCAACACAAATCGCAGGAGATGTGCCTGACCACACAACATCCCGCTGCTGTCAGTGCTGTCACCCAGCAAATGCAAAAACGCCTTTCTGTGGAAGGGAGCACTAACCAGCAAACGCTTCCCAAATCTGATCACTGAGGTCCTGAGCAATTTTTCTGGCAGATGAGGCGGCTGATGACCCGTGGCAGGTTCATGTGCACCGCGGCATCCTCCAACGATCCAACACATGGTTTCCAGATGGGGAATCGCATCCCCTTTGCCTCCTGAGTGCCCAGGAAGGATAAACTGGGGTGACTCAGGCTCTTCGCGTTCGTAGGGCTTCCTGCTCTTCTGGCAGATTTTGGTTGAATTCTGCCTGGATAAGGTGGGAAGAGCCGATGACCAGGTTCCAATGGGAAGGTCTGAATAGATAAGGAGCCTTTGCCGGGGACACTGGCAGGAGGATTTACGTTCCTGTCTTTCCTGCTTGCTGGAGGACAAAGCAAACCAGCTGGCTCCAAACCTTCATTATTCACCTCCCAGCCCACAGACACGCACGTTGCAAAATACAGTCACTGAAAGAAACAAAATCATTGCTGGCCAGCACTGGGAAGTGTCTGCTGCGGTTTTAAGGTGTACTTGAAGGGATTATTCAGGTGTTGGGCCATTCTTGTGGCAATGACCCTAACCTGAGCCCTGTATTTTATTTTTTTTTTTTAATTAAAGTTCTTTGTTACTGTGTTGGTCCCTGGGGACTTGGCTGGAGTCCGATGTCCGCTGCACTCTGCAAACCCCCAGAGCATTGCTGTAAAGACCCCACCTCATTTACACTCCTGGTATATTTATTGTTTTTTGATGGAACAGTAATAACATTTCTTGTGGTTGTGACATGATTGAGAACGAGAGGCCCTGACCGTGCTCCATCGATCGGGTGCCTGCAAGCTCAGAAAGTCAATATGCTGCTGCGGGCTCAGCCCGTGGCTGGGAGCCAGGACCACCGCTCAGAAAGGTTGGCTTAACCCTTGAGACACCATGGTCATGGTTCCCCCTGCTCTTCTCCAGCAAAAGGACAAAGGAGGGCTCTATGTCCTTGCATGTTGAACTTCAGGGAGGACGGGCAAGCTGGGCAAGGTCCCAGTGGTTTTTTACATCCCCAGATCTTGCAGAGGTCTAGGATTGGATGAAGCTCTGAGCAACCTGATCTGGTTGGAGATGTCCCTGCTGCTTGCAGGGGGGTTGGACTAGATGACCTTTAAAGGTCCCTTCCAATCCTAACAATTCTATGATTCTATGAGTAATTAAAAGATCTGCGTGGCTTCTTCAGGCCTTGGTGGGTCTTCATCCTGCATATTGTGCAGCTTTCTCCTCTTTTCCCCTTGATGTGATTCCTCTGCTCCAAGGATGCAGATCAGGCTGGATCTCTGCCATGTGTCCAGGCAGATGCAGGGATTTGCTGGCCAGGCTCTTCTTGAACGGCTGTGCAAAGCCAATCAGCAGCAGACACACTGTCCCGGGTGACGTTGCTCCACACCCCGAAATGAAAGGCATAATTTGCATTCTAGCACAGACGGCACATCCTTCTTTTCTATGTCCAGGACAGAATGTAAAGCAACATATTGTGCATAGAGAAGTGATGAACTTGCAGAGCCAGGAACTGCGACTGTATTAAAATACTCCTTTTCAATTAGAGCAGCTCTTCTTTTAATTTGTTTATTATTAACCTTGTGCCTAGCTCATGAATATACATGACACTTATATGTGTACAGTGAGGAACATTTCCTATGCCTGCATCTGACAGAAAGACTTTTTATTTGCAATCAAGCAGGTGCCCTGAATTAATATACCAACAATATTCAGCTATGTTAATATTGGCCAACACTCATTTAGCTCTGTTTTATTCATCATGTCAGTTTGTTCATTTATCCCAGTTATTTTACAATGCGAAGAAGAGCTTGCGTCAGCGGCAAAGCTGCAGAGCAGCCTGCTTGTGGGAGGTTTCGGAGGACTGATCTGGGAGGAGGGCGGTTTAGGATGAGTTAGGCAGTGGGAAGAAGGAAATATGGCACTTAGGAGACCAGAGAGCTATTTCATGAGGACTCCAGACCAGAATGAAGAAAAAGGGGAAAATGTGCTTCTTTGAAGGAGGCGAGTTGCAGCATTCAAGCAAACTGCCACCAACCCTGCTGTATGTTTGGAAATCTGGGGTTTCTGGGTGCTCTGGGCTTGACCAGCCTGTCTCTCGGGGAAGGCCGGTCACAAAGTAATGGCTGCGTCTTCCAACACCGTGCGGTCATTGTGTCCCAATGGACTTATTCCCTTGAGGACAGTTTGGCCTCTCAACAGTTTGTAATGGGTTCCTAAAATCCTTACTGGGGTTCTGAAACCATTGGTCTCTTCAGGGTGTTCTTTTTTCCATCAGAGGGAAGCACTACCTTACCTAGAAGACCCGAAATACTGCAAGAAAGATTTTCTGTTGTGTAATTCTCTCCCCAGGGCTGAAAATGGTAGAAAAATAATCTTAGAGAGAAACACTTAAAGTAAATTTTGAAGCCTAACACTGTGGGCTGCTGGGCACCACTCTGTCACTGTCTGTGACTCGAGGAGCCCGAGCACTAACGCGCCGAGGTCTCAGTTTAAATATTCCCTTGAAATATTGCATTAGTGTTTGCACTCGGCGTGGCGTTTTGGAGCACTGCACCAAATGAAAGTTGAAGTCCCCATCCCTGGCTGCTGTATTTCAGCAAATCTCTATTTACATAATGAGTGACACAGATTTACACCGACTGAGAGTCTGGCAGGCCGCGTTTCTTACAGGCATTCATGAATTTAAATTTACAAAGTGCTTTATGGGTTTGATTTTCCTCTGCACCGTTGCTCCCCACTGCTCCACCCCGCAAGGAAAAGGCCTCATGCACCCAACCTGAAACAAAAAGAGATGTTTATGTATAAAAACACTGCATCAACATTTGTCAGGCAGGGTACACAAAGAGAGATAAACAAGCTCGTTGCTGATCCATCATATGCAGGACTGGAGCTGAAGCGGGGGGGGGGGCGGGTAGTTTATGATATAAAATGAGTCTGGCCTAAATTATTTACTGTGCTGCTGCCCCAACAGATGGGCCTGCCCTCTGCACCTCCTGAGCAGAGTCAGGGACGCCGGTGTCGGCCAGACTGAGTAAACAGCATGAACGTAACATCGTGAGCTCGTCCTGAAAAATGGATGGGCTGGCGTGCGCTGCAGTCTCCCTTCGGCGCGGACTGAGCTGCTGGGTTTTGGTCGTTTTTGTTTTTTTTGGTTTTTTTTTTTTTTTCCTGATAAATCACTGGCTGCTGCAGCAGTGTCTGCTGCAGCAGTGTCTGCTGCAGCGCTGGGAGCAGCGTTGTTATTCCGGGCCGGTTGCGGTGCGGAGCTGGGCTCCTCGCCCGCAGCGCTGCTCGGGGCTGTAATTGTGGTGCAAGCCCGGCCGGGGCCCCGCGCGGGCTGGGGCAGGGTGGAGCAGCGGCAGCTCTTCCCCCACCCTGGTGCTGGGGCCTAATTTAGCATTTGAAACTTTGGCTTGAATGTTTGGGTTCCTTTTTAAGAGGGAAACATTAAGTTGAAAACAGCATAGAGGGAATGGAAGAAGAAGGAGCAGAGAGATGCACCAACATCTTGCTGGAAGACAGTAGCGCAAAGATAACACTTTTTTTTAAAATGTATATATACATTCTGATTTTCAGGAACGTGGTTACCTATTTCTCTCCTCCTCCTCCCTTTCCAAACTTTATCCACCTCCCTTTGCCTTGTAGGGTGGGTGTGTCACTTTCTGGGGGAAGGTCTGGCTCTTTTGTGTCTCTGGAGCATGTCCACATGTGTCTGTGACTCGTGGCAGAGTTTAATTCCACTTTTGTTTGGTGTCTGCGTAGGCTGGAGGGCTTCAGGCAGGTTGAAGAGAGTGAGAACTAACATAGATGTTTGTTGCCTGCCCTTCCAAGAGCTTTGGTTCTCCGCAGATGGGTTTATTATTGGTGTTTACTGAGTAGGAGAGTGTCCAAGTCCTCGAGCTTGAGCTGTTGGCCAGGCAATCCTCTCTGCCTTGCCATGAAACGAGAACCAGGGCTCCTCTTGGCCTCACTGGGGCGTGATCAAGTCATTCTTGCCTTCGGCTCCTTAAGCTGCTGTGAAAATTGCAGTTAGGTATGCATGTTGAGTAGCTGGGTGTCATCCTCATTTGCATGTACGATTGCTGGATGGATGTGTAAATTTGGGTTAACTTGAACTTTTTACCAAGTACGCAGTTGGGAATACAAATAATCTATGAGCTGTCTTAGAAAAATTGGCCATATTTGATTATTTATAGCTTCATCGATAGATCTTTTACAGTATACTCCTCTCTTTAGTACAAGTTAAAAATACTCAACTGATGTTAATCAGCACAGCTCCATTGAGGTCCTCAGAGTTTTGCTGATTTACAGCTGCTGACAGGATCACTCCATTGTAGATGGAAGTAGTCTCATAAGACAAAAAAAAAAAAAAAAAAAGAGAGAGAGAAAAATGGAATGACCCAGATGACTGAACATGTTCAGAAATGTATTTATCTTTCCACGTTTCTGTCTTACTGATGCGAGTTATGAAGTTTCATGTACTTTTTTAATAGGTTTTAACAGACCCAACTAGATATTGATTCCATTGACTTGGAACATTGCAGAGGCTTTTATTGCTCACTTGAAAATTGTGTATGGCAGACCCTGGAAATGTGGGGGCCAGGATGTAAGAAGAAGGAATTACTAAGAAAAATCATGTGCACTTACAGACGTGCTTCCATAAAATTTGCTGTAGATTGGGATGTCTAGATGCTCAGTGCCTGTCTGTCGAGACAGGGAGCCCTTTATATTGTGACATATAAGCATTTACAGCCACAACTAACTGATGTATGGACAGGACTAAAATGACACTGTTTATTTTTATTTCTTCTTCTTCTAGGGGCCACCTGGCCGCCCAGGTCTTCCAGGAGCAGATGGTTTACCTGGCCCACCAGGGACAATGCTTATGTTGCCTGTAAGTAGAAGCATTAAAAAAAAAAAATAATAAAATTAAATGAGTCAGGCTTCCTGACTTTGCTATTGCTTGGTCTTGCAAAAGTCTCCTGTCTCTTTTACACCAAGGACATGTTTTCCTTGGTATAAAAGATGGATCTGGATGGTTCCGCTTGTAAATTTACTTTTTGCAAAGCACTGTAACTTCTTAACTGGTCAAAAGCACGGGGCAGCTAGGTTAAAATTTCCAGGAGTGATGGATAACTAGGCATGACGTTGGAGGGAGAAAGTAATGAAGAAGCAACTAAAGACACCTCTAAGGGCTCAGTTTCCAGACAGAACCCTCCTGTGGTGAGGAACCTCTAACAGCTCTTTAAAGCAGGTGCCAGCACCTGAATTAACCACTCTTTTGATGACCATTGCTTATATTGTATTGGTTTTTTCCCTTACATGAAGCTAGCAAGGATCAAGTCAGCCTTCTTCGTCCTGGGATGCTAAAGGAATAGTTGTATTTTGTGTTTGCTTTGATGTGAGACAACCCTAAGGAAACTAGCTGCTGAAAATAAGTGGTTGGGTACCAAAGGGAAAGAGTATTTGGTGAAAAACCGCAGCAGTCTTGTACGGGCTCCAAATGGTAGGGTGATACTTGTGTAGGCTCCTGGCAGGGTGCCTAGGGCAGCTTGGGCCAAGCGCTTAACATGGAGCTCAGCTGGCCATTACAATACATCTGTTGGCCCCTACGGTAACCAACCATAGACCTATAAATTGCCTCTCTTTGAATCCGCTTGCCAAGTTTGTGTGGTCGTATACCAAGCAAAATGCAGAGGTGAAAGGGAGGTGAAGGAGCCATCCAAGTAGGTTCTGCAGCCTGGAGAGGCCTTCTTGCAAAACCCCAAAGACACACGCAATTAAGGCAGGGGAAGGGCGTGTGTCCTGGAAAGTGGGCTCGTAGCTGTTGGGGGTGGAAGAGGCAGAAGAAAGCACTAAACTCCTTCCCTTTCAAGTTTGGGAAAACAAAACATTAATGCTTGGGGTTTTTTTTTTTTTAAATCCTTTGTGTGCTGAAGGGGACAATAGGCCAAATTATGTTCTTTGAAGCCTGCTGCCACACTTGAGAAATGCAGCCTTTGTCCGGTGGCAAGCAGGCAGCTTCAGCCAAATAACCCGGTACAACCCCATCTCCGGGGGGCTTTTGGCCAACAGCATCCACACGGGGAATATCAGCCCTGTGAGAACTTCGCTGTTCGTTTTGAACAGCAGTGTGTGAGGTCCTTACGGTTCAAAGCCTACAATCCCTTTTACTGCACGTTGCGTTGGACTGGCAGAATTTGATTTGTGTGTATGGATGTTGGAAGCGGTCGGTTTGTACCTATGAGCTGGGTGACCTGAGCATGATGGATAGTCTGGAAGGACAGTGATGGAGCTGGGTCAGTCATGCTGAGGAGAGTTGTTTGGGAGTCAGGCTAGCGTGAGGGTGGAGAGATGACAACCCTGTGACCTGCTTTCTCCATCTTGTTCCCGTCAGTTCCGCTTTAGTGGAGGAGGAGATGCTGGCTCGAAGGGACCTCTTGTCTCAGCCCAGGAGGCCCAAGCACAAGCCATCCTGCAGCAGGCCAGGGTAAGTGAAGGGTGGTGGGGATGTCTCTTGCAGGAGGTGCCTGTGGAAGTGGAGGAGCACCAGAATAAACGTGTCAGGGGAGATGTTTCTGTACCTGCACCATCCATGGTGCTGGTGGTGGTCACAGCCTCTCATCTGAGATGGAATTGCTGTGTGACTTGAGGTGATGACATCTGGATCACTTGGCCTTTTATTAACGGCCAGACCCTGAAAGCATGGGTTTAAATTCCCTATAGACCTTGGACCAGGCCTTCTGCCAGTGCAAGTAGACGTAGACCTGTCAGCTTCAGGAGTGTTTGCTGTTTATGCTGACGGTTTTGAAAGTTTATATGAACAGTGGTGGTATGTGCTGTAGGGATTTTCTTTCTCTCTTTTGTTGCGTTTTTTTTTCCTCCTCCGATAAATCATAATAATTAAATGTATGTCACAGATGTAAGCTGTTCCCAGCTCAACGAATCTCAACAGGCAGACTACAATTTCCTTTTAATGTATTTATTTGGAAATACATGACGAATGCAACCTTTTTTTTCCTTGGATGACTTTATTGATTAATGATCAAATAATCCCTGCCAGTGTTTATTATGTAGGCTCAGTGGTGAAATGAGATCGACCGTGCACGTTCCCAGTACAACTGCTGTTCCCTGGCTAGATGAGTGCTGTAGTCTATAAGGCTTCATACTCATCCATTCAAAATAAACCTGAATTTTTTAGCCAATACAGCTTTGAAGCTTTCCTTCCACAAGTGCTCGTGTGAGGTTCCCTTTGACCGTTGGCACGTTAAAAGCAGACATGCAGGAGGCACAATTACAGCAGAAGGGAACACATGAGGACCCCACAAGCACCCTCCTGCTGTGTTTGCCCCAGTCTTGCCCAGGAGGGACCAAATTCAGGCTGTAAGCATGCCTGTGCAGTAAAGAGGGAAAAGTAAGCTGGTTTAGGGAGGCATTTCACCCAGAGACACAGCTTTGGGGGTATTTCTTCTCTTTCTGCCAAGTGCAGTCATCCAGGGGCAGCACTTAGCTGTGCTCCTCAGGGTCCAAAGGCCACATCTGTCTGCAGCTGGGACGTGTGGCTCGGCCGTAGCCAGTCTGTTATTCAGGGCTGTTGGCGGTTGCTGTAGCACAGACTTTTTGGGCAGGTTTGCTGAGATAGGCTAAAAAGCAATTGATTTCACCCTTGAATGAAATAAAGTCTATTGGGGTCTCCACCCAGCTGGGTGGCACGTGCCTCTTTTAGGGTTATAATGAGGGTTTTGGCTTTGCTGAGCTATTCTGGTTTCCATCCAGCTCCTGTTTTACAAAGGAGCTGGGTTTTGTACATATTCAGGTAGAGTACAGGGCCCTGATGGCACCAGTCACTGCATTTTCCTGTCCATTAACCTTACTCTGGGAATAATATTGGTGGGTTATGTTTCTGGTGTTACCTTGTCTGTCTTAATTTCAAGGCTGCCTACGGTTTTTCCATCAGCATTTTATTTTGCTGGGAAATAGGGGTTTTGACCAGATGAACATTTCATGAGAAGCATCTGCTTTCTCAGACTCTCTGTTTTTGTTCTTTTTTTTTCTGCCTGTTGAAAATTGTGACTGTTATGAAAAAAAACAGAGAAGCTCCTTCCCCTAATTCAAAGTCCCTTTTTTCCCCTGTTTTTTTTTCATTTTCAGATTTTTGGGAAAAATTTAAAAAACAAAGAAGTCCCGGGTGACTTTTGGGCTGTGGATGAAAAGTTGAATATTTCTGTACAGGAAAAAAAATCAATTTCTAGTTTAACTTCAAATATTGTCAGACATTTCAGCTGAAAACCCTGATACCAAAGCAGAAAGGGGAAAAAAAAAAAAAAGATATTTTTGTAGAGGAGTTACAGGATATGACAGGAATGGAAAAGGAGTCCTGCACTGTGAAGGATATCTTCTTTCCTTTTGGGGGGTTTGTTTTTCTTGTTATCATTGTTGTTAATTGCATTATTAGGTTGATTTATTCCCTTAAAGTTTGGCTTTCATTAGAGGCTGAACACTGTCCTAGCCGGCAGTGTTTCAGAGCAGCTCCCTTTTAATGGGATGTTGTAAAAAGATGCCACATAATCTAGCATTTGTGCAATATTTATGCCATTCCAAGTGCAATCACGGGTAGATTTTAATTACTGGAGTACGCAGATAATTACAACTCTCTTAAAGTGTTGAATTGTCGGGAGGGAACAAATTGTCCAAGTGATGCTTTAAAGCGTGGACCAGCCCCATTACCCACCGTGGGAATTACTGACTTTGATGCATGGTTACGTGTCTCCCTAATTATTGAGCTAAAAGCCCCCTGTTGCAAATAGAATTGCCATTCTCCTTACAGGATATTAAATAGTAACTAAAAAAAAGGAAAAAATTCCTCCAAAATTGAACTCCTAGGATCATAAAGAAAAAATCCTCCTGAGGATGAGGTAATTCCTCATCCCTCCGTCTGCCCCAGATCTGGGCTAGGATGTGTCTGTCCACGTCTACACCGGGGTTTTGTACATGCATGGTACAGAGCAGGCGTACGGCGGTAGGATGGCTACAGGCAGACAAGGTGTGGGTCCGTATGTCCTCTCAGCAGACCCACGCACCATCCGGGGGCTTTGCCCGTTTGTGGACGCAGGAAGGAGTTGGTGGGGCAGCAGATTGGATGTTCTTGGGCGAATTCGCTGAGAGCACAGGCATTGCCCCAAGGATCTGTGGTTCTCGAGGCGTGGAGAGAAAGTGAGGCTGGTGGCGCAATGATGACTTTGTCCCCTTGCATCAAGAAAGGAGAGACACCAACTGAGCAACATTTTTCTTTCTGTTGCAGCTGGCACTGAGAGGACCAGCAGGTCCGATGGGTCTGACAGGGCGGCCAGGCCCCATGGTAAGTGAACGGGCAAGCAAGGACGGAGCAGACCCAGCTGGTGCTGGCTCCGTGGATGCTCTGGGTTACCTGTATGAATGGCTCTTTCTTAACATGGCATGAGTCTTCCCTCTGACTCTGTTGTGGAAAAACGTAATAAATAATGTTTTCTGTCCAAAGGGACCCCCGGGGAGTGGAGGGCTGAAGGGAGAAGCTGGAGAAATGGGACCTCAGGTGAGTACAGACAAACTGGGAGACTGGGGGATCCAGGGGAAACAAAGGCGTGGAGCAGCCAGTCCTGCTTTAGAGGCTGCTGTGAAGGAGCAATCCAGTAACCCTGTGCCAACTGAAAACAGGAAGGTGTGGAAACATCTGTTTTGCGTATAAGCGTCCCTTCAAGTACCCAAATGCAGACTGAAGACAGAATTGTAAGCCAACAGTGTAAAATTCTGCAGGTGGTAGTTCTTTCCTGCGAAGATATCCGCAGAGGAGTCCTGTAAATACAAGACAGGTTGGAGTGTGGGGAGTTCTCTAATGCTCAGGAAATTATTCTTCTGAGCCATAAATCCTGCATTAAGGGAAAATTCCCATTTTCTAATGGTGGGGGAAGTGATTTGTCTCCACCGCGTGGAGCTGCTTGCAGGGCAAAAGCTTCCTCATGGATAAATGCGTGCAATTCCTGTGCAGAGATGCTCAGTCCTGAGCCTTTCCTGTGTGTTTTGAGCCACGGGCCCTGCTCGAGGCGTTCACGTCCCGTTTTGTAGCCCCGGTGACGCTCACAGCCCCAGCAGCGCCTGATCTGCGATGCCAGCAGGCGCTGGGTCTGTCTGTCATGCCTTTGGGTGACGGCATTTCTTCCTCTCTCGTTGATGCCTTGCAGGGTCCACGAGGCATCCAGGGTCCTCCCGGTCCAGCAGGAAAACCAGGCCGTAGGGTGAGTGTCCTGGGAGCTGTGCTGACAACTGCATTAACTACAATTTCTGTTAGAAATTGCTTCTGCTGCCAGACAATTTCTGAGCGCTGAGAGCATTGCACAAGATCAGGCTGGTGGCCAGGCCATGGCTTGTCCAGGACCTCTCCGTCCATCTGGGCAGACACAAATGAGGATGAGAATTAAAAGCTGAGCAGTGTGTGGAGAACTGCAAGTCCATGCTTCCCACTCTTTTGTAGTCTTTTTTTTTTTTTTTTTTTTTTTTCCTGCTCTGTCGTGTTGAGGTTGTAGCTGTACAAATGCTCTGGGCTGGTTTGGACGGTCTCCAAGTCTCGGTAGTGCGTAAGGACGATCCAGTCCCTTGAGGGTTTCGGAAGCTGGTATAAATTGTGCTCACTCGCTCCATCGAAATTTCCAATGCTGATTTTTTGTTTTACTCCATCCTCTAACTTGTCGTGATTCGACTTGCCAGAAGAAGAAACAAGAAAGTCTATTGTGTGACCCACTTCTGGCTTTCTTAAAAAAAAAAATCTCATTTCAATTTGTGGAGGTCATCATTAGCATATCTTAAAATGTGCTGGAAGATAATTATTTCAAATTAAAATCAATGACCATGTCCCAGCATCCTATGTAGTGAAGGAGCTTCACTGCCGTTTGTCTCACACTCCTCATTAGCGCCAGGCTGAGCCCGGGATGCTGCTTCAAAAACAGACCGGTGTTTTTTCCCTCGCCAAGGGAAGCTGCTCCCCAGCCGGCAAGCTCCAACTTAAATAAAACTTCACTCGGCTGCAGACCAAAGAGTAGATGTCTCTGTGGTCCTGCCTTACACTTTGTATTTGACTTTGCTTTTCTCTGTTGCAGGGACGAGCTGGCAGTGACGGTGCCCGGGGAATGCCAGGCCAGACAGGACCAAAGGTAGCGCCACATATTTATCTGCTTTTGCATCTGCTTTTTTAGAAAGGACGAACTGAGGGACCCTGGGCAGAAGGAGCCCACCTTGCTTGAAGGACGTTGCTGAAATGGTCCAGTAACTCATGAAATCATGGGCTCCACGTTTGAGAGAGGGAAATTAAACACACACCTAGAAGGCAGAATAGCAATCTTTCTTTTCTTTTCCTTTTTTTTTGATGCAATTTTTTTAAATTGCTGGATCCTCTTAAGAATGAAATACGCCCCCTTGGCTACACTTGTAGAACAAATACTTTGGAATCCCAATTATGAAGAACAAACATGAATGAGTGATTGGAAACATCCTAAAATACAACTACCGAAAAAATACCTATTAACTGGATGAGGAAATGTAGAAGGCGTGGTGAGGAATTTTAATGCCCTGTATTTTTATTTGAGACAAAATCCCTTTATTCAGCTGTGGTCTGCTGGTATTATCAAGCAAGAGAGAAGCTGTTTTGCTAAAATTGAATGCAGAGAAAGTTTGCTCAGGGAATCATGTATTAGAAGGTTTAAGTACTTTATTATGTAGATACTTAAAGCTGGAATGGATGGGGGGTTTTGATACAGAGACAGAAAACTGCAAATCATTTATCCAGTAAAGTGCTTTAATGAGCGTTGACTGCCCTCAAAGGAGTAGATGCCAGGGAAGAAGGGAAACCAGAAAAACGAGCAGCATTGGAAAGGAGAAGGAAATTTGCTGTGAGCAGAGTGAGAGCGATGCTCTAGGACCTGCTGAGAGGGAAGAGCTGCTGGTTACCTGGGGTGCACCTCGGACAGACCGCGCTGGCCTCTGAGCCGCTCGGTGCAGTCAACTTTCCTTTCCTTGCTAATAGATAACGGATTTGTGGGAGGGAGGAGCTGGTGCTATTTTCACATACCATTAGAATGTGAAAATACAAGTGTCTTCACCTCTGTGCAGAGAAAATGGGAGTTTTCTGTCTGCAGGGTGGTCCCTGCTGCCTTCTGCCCTGAGCGTTAGGAGATGGAGTCAGCCACGATTTGCAAACGCTCCTCTGTCTTCTCTCTTTTCCAAAGAGTTGATGCTTTTAGGAAAAGGCTGTCTCTGTGCGTTCCTGTCTCCACTTCCCCTTAGAACACAGGAGACTGGAACAGGGCTCAAGTTTGGTGAGGGGAAGCCCTGTTGCCACTTGCTGTGAAGTCACCCCATTTACCAGCTGATGACATTCCTTTTTAGGTCAAAACACATAAGTCTTCTGACCTTTACTTCATTAAGACAGTTTCCAGAGTTTAATTTGTATAGATAGCCACTCCTTGGAGTGTCCAGGAGGGTTAAAGGGATGAATGGGATGGATTTTAGCAAAGCTTGGGGTTATGTTTGGTGGCCTGTTGACAGATGTGGGAATCCTAGCGTCCAGTTTGCTTACTAGTGGATTGTCGTTTTTAAGTCCATGAAATGAAAAAAGAAAAATTAAAATAAATAAAGAACTGGACTAGAAGAACCTGTCCAGAAGCGAGATGCTTTAGATCATGGAGAAGTCACCCAGAGAAGCTCTGAAATCCACATGGAAAAAAGTTAAAAACTCTAGGTGCTGAGGGAAGAAGTGGGGGTTAAGATGACTTTGAGCTTTTTTCTTTTTTTTAATCTGTAACTTTGAAATCATCACTGGTCTGATGGGAGGTGAAGGCTGAATGTCTGAGGGAGAAAATCGATCCCTCCTTGTCACAGAAAGGAAACAAATTGGAAAGCTATTCAACAACGACTGGAAATGTGTACTAAACTGGTTTTTCTTTTAGGGTGACCGAGGGTTTGATGGCTTGGCTGGTTTGCCTGGTGAGAAGGGAAACAGAGTAAGTTGTCTTCCACTTGTCTTCTGGTCACGGTCTGTAATGAAACCTTGACAGGAGGAGGTGGCTGGGAGGTGCTGGGAGGGGGGCAGCTGTTGTTGGGGATGAGCCAGAGTGGTACAACTGGGAGAGGATGATTGTGTCCCGTAAGAGTATGTGGGATGTCACAGCATCCCTCCCAGGATCAGCATTCACGTCCTGGGAAGCTGTGGGATCCTTTTGGGATTGCTTGAAATTGGAAAGATGGGGGAAAAAAATTTGCTTTAATAAAATGCAAACTTAAAAAATAAAGCAAGAAGCAAAACCTGCTTTTAGACAGTGCAGTCATGGATGGAAGTTGCTAAAAACATAATGAGATTCTTCTCCTTGCTTTGTAATTAAACAAAGGGGGAAAAATGTGAGAAGCCGGTTATTTTGGCAGGCTGTTCGTGCCTCCCCTCCCTAGAGAGTGCAGCCATAGCTTTATAAAGCAGGGGAGTGTTTGAACAGCAGAGATTGCATCGTGATTACAAGCTACACAGGAAAGAGAAGACAGTGCCTGAGAGAGATGCTTAATCAGCCAGAAAAGGAATAGCATGCTTTGGGAAAAGTAATAACTGTGTGCAGAGCCCAAGTCCTCTCCTGAAGGAGAGAGGAGCCGCCTACAGCCTGCTCGGGTCCCAGACCCCTGCCAAAATGTCACCGGTAAATCTGGGGAGCTCAGGCCCATGGATGACGTTGGTCTGTCAGTTCTGGAGCCCTAAGGAGGGAGAGTGGGGCTCCTGCTTCCGAGAGCGGAGACGGGAACGTGAGGGTGGGAGTACCTTCAGCACACGGTATAGACAGAAAAATCAAGCCCGTTGCTTGGTTCATCAACGCTACCCAATGTTTTCCATGGCCAGAGTGTCTCTGCCTGCTCTGAAGCTTTTTCTGCCTTTTCTTTATAGGGTGAGCCAGGCCCCCACGGACCCCCGGGGGCACCTGGAGAGGATGGGGAGAGGGTAAGTCTGTCTCTGGATTCGGCAGTCCTTTGAATTCATAACTCCTGTAAACAAGAAGCAGATGCAGAGACGTGGCAAGAAGAGCCAGTGCACGAGCACTGGCCTGTCGTCCGCTGCCGGTCTTTGTGTCCTGCAAATGCTTGCAAGTGACTGTGCTGAGAGGGAAGCAAAGCAGGGAGATGGGAGTAAAAGTGAAAAGAAGAATTTGTTTTTAAAGATCTGGTCAGAACACTCAGTTTTTGTGAAAAAAAAAAAATAATGCAAGAATAAATGTTCGTTTTCTAGGTGAGCAGTCACTTCTAATCTTCTAAGATCCAGCAAATTGCAACAAGGCTTGGGGAATAAAAATTTCAGACAGATGTAGGAATCAGAATCAAAGATTAAATTGTTCACTCTCCTTCCACACTGTTTAGTCAATAGTCGAAGGCCTTTAGCAAAGCTCAAACTAAGTGGTTACAGGTCTAGAATAACTGATTTAAGAGGGGAGATTGAAAATGCTGCATCCGTGGCTGTGAGGAGCATGTGGTTTAATCGGAGGAGCGAGTATGGATTTCCCAGGCTCTAATCCCCTTCCATGATGTTTTCTTTCCACCTTTGGCTATTGCTATTTATTTCCTCTGTAAAGCACAGATAATAACACCTTCCTCATCACGAGGCTGTGAGGATTAATTAGTTGTGGCTGCAAAGTGCTTTGAAGTTGAAAAGCCCAAACCCATGTCTTGCGGGGGAGAAATGAGTGTCTGGAGAACTTTAATCCTAGACAGAAAATGAAACCATTCAAGGTGTGCAGGGAGACAAGCTCGGAGGGCATAACTGGGAAGAAGAGCGTGAATGTTATCAGCAGAAGAGAGGGTTTACAAGGCCTGGCTGCTGGGATTGATTTCCTTAGAGGGAGCCTCAGGTTTTGGGTGATGTAAAAGCCACCCAGGGGAAGCAGCGTCTAATACTCCTGGGGGATCAGCAGGAGATGGGAGTGGAGGGGTGAGCAGCTGCCCCATTGCTGCCTCTGGTTTATCTGAGGAGCCCGTGGGCTAATTTGGCCAAATCACACTCCCAGGGCAGCGCTCCCATGCTGGCTTCCCATTCGGTTTGGTACTAAATTTTGCGGTTATTGACTCGCGTGCCCTGAATTGTTCCTACGGTATCTTGTCTATTAGCAAAATCCATCTTTATAAACATCGACATGAATTATGAAGTATCCTTACAGCATTTCTAATCCTCAGTAAATTCTGCACACGCAGTATTAGTCTCCAGGCTGGCAACGTTCTCCCTTGTGCACGGCTACCCTTTTATTACTCCAGGGAAGCTGGTTTTCTGCATGATTATTATTTAACAAGAGTGAAACACCTGTGATGTGACTGAAATATAACTGGTTTGTTTTGTCTCTCTTGCTGCTTCTCTGCGCCTTCGCTGCTGAGCAGGGAGATGATGGAGAAGTTGGACCCAGAGGTCTACCTGGAGAACCTGTGAGTACCTCCGCCTTCGGCTTGACGTACAGCAGCGCTGCTTTGGTCAAGGTCTTGATAGGATAACGGTGTTTTTAGGGGTCCCATGGGGCAGCTCTTCTGGTGCTAAGCAAGACCCTTGGGGTCCTGCAGAGACTGAGCTTCTCTTGCTTGCAGATCCACGTGAACAGTTCAGAGGGTATCTGCTGTAATGTCTCTGTTATGACTTTTTTTTTTTTTTCTCCTTACTAAGATGACTACCAAGAAGAAAAGATGCTTTCTGGGTGGTTTTTTTGTTTGTTTGTTTGGGGGTTTGTGTGGTTGTTTTTTTTTTTTTTTTTTTAAATAAGCAAAATTCTCATTGATTTTGTTTGCAGGCTGGCTAGACTTGAAAAAAAAATTAATTGTAAATGTGAAGCTTAGCTTAGGTTGTGGTCTCATACCTTTCCTTATACTTATTTAGGATTCAGGTCAGTAAGCTAAGGTAGAAATTATATATGGTAAACATATGTGAAATACAGGGGTTTTGAGAATTTGTAGCAAACTCCAGAGAGGAATGGTTTTGTCTGCTGTTGTGTGGATAATGGCAGCAATCAGCTGTGCAGCTCCCTTGCCCACACACTTGGTTTTTTGCAGTGTGCGTGACTCCTTTTAAATCTCAGGGTGAAGACCTGGCAGGATTGAGCTCAAGGGGACTTTTTTAGCCCTGATTTCAGTGGGGTCAGTATTCATAGAATAGAGTCACAGAATGGTTTGAGTGGGAAGGGACCGTTAAAGCCCACCCAGTCCAACCCTCTGCCAGGAGCAGGGACATCTCCAACCAGATCAGGTTGCTCAGAGCCCCGGCCAACCTGGCCTGGAATGTTTCCAGGGACAGGGCATCCACCGCCTCTCTGGGCAACCTGGGCCTGTGCTCCACCACCTTCAGCATAAATAATTGTTTTCTTTTCACATTGCACAGAACTTCAGAAATGTGCAGAATTTGTCCATGTTTGGGCCTACACAGCTGAACCAGGGCTAGCGAAGGAGGGAATTCTTGGTATCAGTAGGGTCAAAAGAAGATACTAGTGTTGTTGGGTAAAAATCTCCTGACCAATGCAAAGAAATGCTTTTAGGGAGTATCATGCTGAAAAGAAACAATGTCAACTTGATACTCTGAAAACAATATTTCCCTCAATACCAACTATTTTTTACTTTATTGACAATGGTAAACTCTGCTTCTGGCTGCCTGTAGATTTTTGTGCGTAGTACTACAGTTGTTGGCTGCTTATTTAATCCAAAATGCATTTCCTTTGTTATGAAAAGAACATTAACTATGTATCATTTACTGTCGGCTTTGCTTTCAAAATGTCTTATTTTGTTGTTCTAAAGGCCCAGCGTGGTGGCCTGAGAGTAATTGATGAGAACTGTTGGACACACTTCATGTGAGAAAGGGAAGGGTTGGTAATTACGGACTGACTGGAACTGAATTATAGAGGAGATGTCTGATTAACTTCTGGGAAAGATTAATCAACCCAGCTATCTCCTTAGCACATGTCTAAGCAATAACTTATGGGTTATTAACTTCTTAAAAACGTTTGTGTGCTCAGGTAACACAGCAACAAAAGAGGAACTTAAACGATGATAATGCATGCAGGGAAGTTTATTTTTATTTCAGCAACGCAAGTGAAAATATTTGTGATGGCTCAAGTAAAGGTTTAAATCGCGTTGCAGGGAACTTTTGGTCATAAATATGTACACCCTAAAGTTTTTTTTTTTTTTTCTCTGCCCTGAGCCAAAAGAGGGTCTTTCCAAATTTATTGGTAACTGAAACTAGTGGTGGGACTTCAAAATGTCTTTCTTTTCATCCTGCTCCATTTTCTTCCAGTTCCCATTCCCAGTAGATACAAGTGGAGTTTCTGCTCTGCTGGGGCTCGGGGTGCCAGGCTTTAGCCTGTGAAGGGCTCCAGAGGCGGGGACAGACCACTTGGTCAGTGCGTCCAGTTTTTGCTGCGAACTGCATTTTTTTCAGGATCAAGTCCCTGCAGTCTCCAAGATTAGACACTTTCTTAATGTCTCCCGTTTTATCCTGCAGCATTTCATTTTAATTCCCCTGTCCTCCCTGAGTCATAAAAAGGGACGTATAATATTTGAGCAGACAGATAAAACTGCCCGTCAATCAAGAATGATTTTGCTCCATGACAGTGAACGAGCACCATCCTTGTAAATGCCTAGAGTTCCCCCGCAGTCCCTAAGTAAGAAAGGGCCAGCCTTTCAAAGCTGAGCTTTCAGATCTGCAGCTGAGTGCCCACAAGACCCCATCCCTTTCCTTTCCCTACAAACCCACCCCAAGGCTCAACGTAGAGGAGGTGCCAGGGTGTGATTTGCAAAGCTTCCTATTGAATGAATAAATTCTCCTGCTTATTCAACGGGATGCTCCAATCCTACCAATTGCCCCGAAGATAATGTGAGGTTAAATCTGGTGAGAGAGATAGAAATATCACCACAATACCAGGAGTCCTGACTGGTTAAGGTTTAGGAACCAAATGCCTTTGAAAATGTACATTTATGCTGCAGGCTGAAAAACTTTTCCAGCCTTGCTGAGTTGTATAGGTTGTCAATGATAAAAATTAAATCTGGAGAGATTTTGAAATGCTAACCCTAATGTTCCATTAGTGATATCAGGTCATTCTTCATAATACTCCCTGGCTGGCATGACTTAGCTGCAAAGTGTTTTGTATCATCGTGTGCATTACAAGGTAATCCAGGAATATGATTAATAAAAAAAGGTTGGTTTAAGTGGGCTGCTTTCCAATCTAAAGAGTAAATGCCTATGCCTGTGTTATTTATCTTGATAATTCAAGGATATGTGCACACAGGATTTTTCTTACTGTTTTTTAAACCAAGAAAGCTGCTGTTACAGCAAATCCAGCAAGGTCGTTGCCGTGCCAGCCCTGAAGCTTCGCTGGGTGATGCTCAGCCACGCACGAGCTCACCTCCATCCACACTCATGGCAGCACAGGACAGGACTGGGAACGCTAACCCCGTTTGTTTCCCCGAACAGGGACCCCGAGGGTTGCTGGGACCAAAGGGGCCACCAGGACCCCCAGGGCCACCGGTGAGTTCATGGGGCTGTTGTCCTCCTCAGGCGGTCAGCTGAGCTTTCTGAGCAGAATACCCCGTCTCTATTAGTCATTCAAGCAGATAATATAGCTGCATAATTTTATACATCTGTGCAACAAAAGGAAAGGCTATTAAAAAAAAAGTTATGGCTCAAAGTCCATAGTCTCCCCCATTTTCAGTGGTGTCACGTCCATGTACAGCAGCTCAATATTTGGCCCACCTGAGTAAATATTAATGCCTCGCTCAGGCTGAAAGGGAAGAATGAGAGTTATTAACACAGTGGCTTTGCCATTAACTTTTGCCTGAGGGCTGGTGAGACTTTAAAGCAGTTTGTTCATATTTTGGGCGAAAGCCGAGAAAAGAACGTGCCGTTTTTTATTCGGGAGACAGTCACCTTATCTGTCGTGCGCTGCTGGAAGTGCTGATGCAGGGGCTTACTCTGTAAATCACTGCAGCTCACTGAAGTCCCAGAACTTATAAACCAAAACCTGGGCTACTGCTAGAGCTAAAGGGGTCACCGCTTAATGGTGAGCGTTGTGAAAGCCTTAACCCCTCCTGGGATGCGAAAACACCTTTGCTTTGAGCTCATGCTCCTGCTGAAATTTAATGAGGGTTCAGGATCTGCTCCAAAACTGTCTCGTGTTGCACGAGCATGCTGTTACACCCAGCTAAGTTGCCCCACCAGAGCAAAACGCCGGCAGGGGAGCCCCCAGCGGGACATCTCCAGTTGATCAAGTACCATGTTACTCCCTTAATGAAGATGCTCAGGGTGTGTTTGACCTCAGTTACCTTCTATGGTCCAATCCGCTTTTTGGCAGAAGGCAGCACAGCCCAGTTGGCTTCACCCGCAGCCTTGTTGAACGATGCATTCGTGTCCCAAGCGAGGTCTTTTGTCCAGTTGTTCCTTTTCATTCGTTACTCCGCTGCTGACTGGCCTGGCACTGATTCTGCCTCACAGGCAGGTTGAACCAGCGAGGAAAACACTGAAATGACTTTTTAAAGTTTAAACTGGATTTGAGGAATTGGCTGCTTTTCCAAACACCTTTAGAAAATTGTTCCTTTTCCACATGGTCCAAAGGGCTTCCTGATGTGTTGTTATTTTTATGGCAATTTCTTTACTTTTGTGGTGCAAAATAATGAGATATTTTCTTAGTGCTGGTTTTTAAATCCTTTCTCAGGGTGTGGCTGGTATGGATGGACAAACAGGTCCCAAGGGGAATGTGGTAAGTTTTTACTGCAAATTTCATAGACAGTTCAGATATTACATAGAGGGGAATGTAAAATGTACTCTGTTAATTAGATTTGCTAATTGCTTTTTAGCCTGGTATAGATTCCTGTCAGAGCCTGTGAAAACCACAGAGGGTGTCTTCCTACAGCAAATGGATATTCATTTATTATAATTTCTGATGGAATTACACTTTATTTCCCCATGAAAGATCCAACTTTTTCATCAAGATGTGTGTTTTTCTAATGAATATAAAAATCTGGTAATTTAACTGAGAGGAAAAAGAATCTCTGTGTGCCTGATACACTCCGTACTGATCCGATGAAATGGACTCCCTGCAGAAGAGCCTGTGCAAAGCCAGGTAGCGTTAAAGCCCAGCTCGGCTCATTTGGGCTGCAGGTCCATGCAGAGAAGCGCGTGTGCCCTGAAATGACTTCACCCCTTGCTATCCCACCGTGGAGAGAAGCTGTTTCCCTTTCCCAGGAGCCCTCGGCCATGGGTTAGAGAGGATGTTGAGATGCTGTGCCAGGGGGCAGGAGCCGCGGTGCCCAAGGAAGCACTGGCTCCGCTCTCGCCTTTCTTGCCTTCAGCTCTGCCCTTGTCTCCTCGCAGGGTCCTCAAGGTGAGCCAGGTCCCCCAGGACAGCAGGGTAACCCGGGTGCTCAGGTAAGAGGAAAACTCCTTTTCCAGGGGTAGGAAAAGGAAATGATAATTTTGAATAAGCTTCGCTCCCCTCCCAGAGACAGAACCATGAATAAGGAGATTTGCTGGGAATTGGCTTGATGATACATCACTGGCCCCAAATCTTCCTGCAGATGCTCCTGGTTGCAGATTCCCCTGGTTCTCACCTGGCTTCAGCTGCCAGGGTGCACAGCCAAACCCAGGTCCAAGCAGCCTCTTCGGCTGAGCTTCATCTTGTGGCTCATGACTGATTTTTAGCATCCCACGGTCCGGTTGCTCTGGAGCCAGATGGGTAATACAGATGTCTGAGCCTTGCTGTCAGCCTTCTCCACGACTCTCAGCAAGTCTTGCTCCTCAGAGCATCTCTGTTTCCATCCCTGGGATGAGCCTGGCTGCGCATGGCGAAGTGGTGCAGCTCTCCAGAGGAGGCATGCCGTGCAAAAATGAAATTTTACCGTCTCTCGCAAGACGTTTTGAGAATGAATGGATCTGGGGAAATCCCCAGCTGTCGCAGGCACCAGAATGATGCTTAGCTAAGGCTCTGCCAAAATGCATTTGGAAGGAATAACTTGTTCCTTAATGACCCTAGTTTTTTTCTTTTCTCAGGGTCTTCCAGGTCCACAAGGCGCAATCGGTCCCCCAGGAGAGAAAGTAAGTTTAAATACTGCAGCTCTGACTTAAGACAACTGTTGCCATGAATATGCATTTGCTACTTCAGCTGCTCCTTTGCCCCATATGCAACATCTGTTTGCAGCCCTGCCTATGAAAGTCTAATGCCTCTCATTCCAGACAGAAGAGAGACAAGAAAGCACAATTTACCTCTAATTCATAATATTTGCATTCATTTCCCCTCTTAAGAGAAATATTTTGAAGGCAGCCTATGGTAAAACATTAGGAGGGGATTGAAAATTGTCATTTTCTGTGGGCTAAATGCCTGGAAGTCTGAGCAGGATGGTAATGGGAAGAGCCAGTGGATTTGGCTTGCTAAGCCAAGATCCCCTCCCTCGGCCTCTCCCGCACTCCCCGTCCATGCCAGCTCACTCTCCTTCTCCATTGCTGCTGGTGTGGGGTAGGTCCTGGCCTGGATTCTCCCCCAGGCAGCCCTGGGACCACCAGGATTTAAACAAGGGGAACAGTTTTGCGTACAGAAGCATAATTCTTCGGGTATTTTCTCAGCTCCTGTTGCGCGGGGACGCAGCGTGCGTCCGGGCGTGAATCCTGGGGGAATCCCCCGTTTGCCTTGGCAGTGTGCGGTGGACCCAAATTATCGATCATAATTCTGCAAACGAGCACATTAGCAGATCTGTCAGATAAAGGGCGCTCTGGTTTTCAGTGCCACACAGCAGCAGTGGCACTCCTCGCTGGTGTGAGAAATCGGGAGGTTGCTTAATTAGAAAGGTAATCGTTGAACAGTGTGAAAGCAGCAAGCACAGTCAGCGGAGGCAGCTCCGCTCTTCCTTCACCAGGTAATTGCCTTGCCATTTGTCACCAAAGAACGGGCATTCCTCAGCCCAGTGAGCCCTATGGTTTGATAGAATAGAAAGAACACAATGGGGTATCCTCCAGCTGGTGCTTGTACACACATGCAGCACTGTGCCCTTTCGGCAGGACAGCAGCTTGGTGCCTCATGCCCCAGTGTCACCAGCTGAGCTCTCGTTGCTTTTGCTGCATCGTGTGTGTGAGGTGCTGGCACTAATGCTGCAGCATCTCAGGATGCTGTGAGACTCTGCCCAGAGTAATAAGCAGACTCCTACAAGTCACGGCAGCTTTTCCAGCAGTCACCTCTCTGCAGCCTTTCACAACTCTGAAAAGCAAGAAACATGCCTGAAAGCCCCATCCTCTGATGCTTTGACCGTTGCAGCTGTTGATCTTCTGTTTGTTTTTAGGGGCCGCTGGGCAAACCTGGTCTTCCTGGCATGCCTGGTGCGGATGGACCTCCGGTAAGTTGTCCTCTCCTGGGTCTCTGCCTGGTACCAGGGCTGCGGGTCGTCATCCTGCACCCATCCGCCCTGGGGTGCACCGTGGGCTTGTGAAGCGTGTGAGCCAGCAGCCTGCCCACGACTCGGTTGGTTTGAAAGGTTTGGGTTTGAGAAGCCCTGTCCCTGCTCCAGACTTTGCTCAGGTACTTCTCACCATCTCTTTGGGCCTCTCTTTCCCCTCCTTGTGTTTCTCCTCTCTGTTCTGGGTAGCTTGGCAGCTCACCGAGGTAGGGACGGTCTCCTGTGCCGCGTGTGTTACGTGTTCCGCAGCACAAGCACGGGGTGGTCCTCATCTCGCTCGGGGCCTCTGGGCACTGCTGCAGAACGGTGATAAGAACAGGTTGAAATCGCATGTCAATGTTGTATTCTTGCAGCTTCCTCCTAATCCTACTTTAAACATCATTTGCTCCTTGCTCTGGAAATTGGTCTTAAAAATCTCTGGCCTTTAAGCCTGATCTCTTTTTTACACCCCTCAGAGGCACCTGGTTTTGAGAATGACAAATGTAAAATAGTTACATTCTGCTAATGCAAATGCAGAGCATAGCGAAAAAAAAAAAATTACATTTCCCACGCTGGGATTATCATTCCCACAGAAGGCATTTCGAACATTCGTACAATTGTTAGCTGAGTCAACAGAGCAGCTAGAGCAAAGCCCAGAACATCTCTAAGTCTGTAGCTTTCGATGTGAAATTCCTACAGCAGCCTCCAGGGAAGCTCAGCCGGAGAAGACAGCAGGTCTATTTTTACACAGACTGAAGGCCGTGTAAAACCTGCAAGCTGAGCACGTGTGGGTGTGCACGGACACCGGTCCTTTGCCACAGGGAGCCCTGTAGCTTGCAGTCAGTTTGTGCATTTGTAAGCATGAGGCTTGCTCTTTCCAAGGACAAAAACTCGCCCATGTTCTCTGTATCAAAATTGGTCTTGGAAGATATCTGAAAATCCCTGAGGGCCTGAAGCATCTCTCTGCGAAAGCCAGCCAAGTTGCTCAACAATTTTTTATCTCAGTAGCAGTAATGGAGACGGGCGTTTTGAAAATGGTGGTGATTTAGTGCAGAGTGGACAAAGGGTTTTGAAATCATGCTGCGCTTCTATTTTTGCCTCCCCTGGGGTGCAGAGAGGTATGAGGAGCTGATGGCAAGCACAGTTATACGACCTGCTTTGTGCTTTGGTGCTCTTGGTGCCGTTTAAACCCACAGGACAAATTCAGATTGCGTTTTCTCCTGCATTCTGTTGATGTAAAAATGACAGCTGTCATTTTGTTTCTTTATTATACCATCTTGTTTTATGAAACCCAGCTTGTCTGACATTCCTGTCCCAAAGACTGATGATGGAAAATAATCTTGTGGTTTTCTTTGTAATATTGGTAGAAAGTAAATTTTTGTATTTGGAGGAGAGTTCATAACCAAAGAAACCATTGAGTGCAGAAGGTGTTAGTGGCTTTAGAGCGGCTGGATGTGCTCTCATCATCTCTATAAAAGAAAAGGTCCCTGGGTGTGCAGTGAGTGCCCTTGCGGGAGCTTATTGCTTTTGTACAGACATTGCCAACCAAAGATCTTCCATCCTGGCTCCATTTTGGTTCTAACAGTAGGGAAGTCAACACTAAAAACTGCTCTTACGGATCTCCCCCCTTTCTCACTAATCCTCCAAGCTGTATCTGAGGCAATTCACGCTTATTTTCTACTGACTGCAACCCCAGGAAAAGGTTTCTAAAGACTGTGAGGTGAGAATGTGTTTGAAACTCTTGGACGTTGAGTTACTCAGCATCAAATCCCAAGAAGAATGCTGGCCAGCATCCAGCCAGCCGCTGTCTAGCGGGGATGCAGGTTAGCTGAGCATTCGTCATGAGATCTTGTAATGGACTCTAGGAATTAGGAAATTAATGAGGGGCTCTGACCAGTCTGGGCATCTTGTGACCTTCACAAGTTTGTTAACGCATGGAGTTACTTTTATCCGTTTTCCTATCTGCAAAATTTATATACTGCTTGCTGCTGAGCTTGCTGAGGTGTTCTAATATGTGAAGAATATTGCAAAATGGTTTGTGCTTCTCTGCTGAAAGATGGTGAAGAGTAAAAGTATAAATAACCAGGTAGAATACCACCAAGGACCCAAATGCTGCTCTGTTCCTTTTAGGGAAAGCTTACTCTTTCAAGTTGGCTTCAGGGGGGCTACTAGCATCTGTAAGAGCTTCCTGGAGAGCAGCTGTTCTCTTACAAATAAATCGTAGCTGCCTGAGGGAGCTGGTTTGGATCTTGAAGCATTAGACGTGCACTAAACTAATTTTCCTCATCTCTTTGTCTCTTTTAATAGGGTCATCCTGGCAAGGAGGGTCCTCCTGGAGAAAAAGGGAGTCAGGTAGGTGGGAACAAGACGCTAGTCATTGCTAAGGGGAAGGTCACGGTAGCTGGATGGAGAGAGATCTCCATGGGGCCCCGGGGATGGCTGGGCAGCCAGGGGATGTGGGTCAATGGAGGTGGCAAGAAGTAAAACCTGTTGAAATTTGAAATCTGAGACCAGCTTTCATCTGTTTGGGAGTCTCTTCTGGTGCTTGGGCTGGTCTTTTGTCAGCTCCTCCCAGCTCTCCTAGCGAGCAGCGCTCCATAGCCCAGCGGATGTGAAAACTGAAGTTGTGAAGAGAAACCTTCTCTCAATCAGACACAAATAAATATCTTTCGTGGCACAGGAAATGCAGAAAATAACTCTTTTTGTATTTCCTGCCCTTCGTTTTTATTCCCTCCCCACTCAAAGTCCCTCTTTAACAATATATTAGAGAATATTGCTGGAGGCTGGAGTCCCTGAATTATTCAGTTGTCCATCTGTCCAGGAGATTTACCATCTGCGTTCTCACTGTGTCGCAGTCAGTTGAAAAACATTACATTTGTCAAAAGCCCTTGATTAGAGCACAGTCTGGTTTGATGGACGTCCACTCAAGCCTTGCTCGGGTGCTGCTCGAGCACAACCTGCAGCCACAGCCGTTTGTCCGGCTGACATCACACAAAGCCAAAAATTCAAACATTGGCTTCTGCACAATACGCGAAGCCAATAAGCGGTTGTGCCAGCGCTCCCCACGCTGGGAGAGGTTTAGCAAACATCAAGGAGGGGATTTCGGAGAAAGTGTTTCACTTGCAGGTATAAGACAGTGTGGCAGCGAGGGTGGGAAGGAGATTTTTTTGCAGGGCACATATCTGGCACCACGTCCAGCACAGCTCGTGGTGTCCCAGGGGATTCGCAGCTTTCAGGGCCAGAAAGCAGTTTTGCAAGCATCTCGTCTCCCACATAGCTGAGGCCGAAGGACATCACCCTGAGGCTTGTGCCTCGAGCAATACCTTCTCTCTGTGATCATCATCATCACAAGCTCTGCTGCGTTACAGCAAAACCAGGATGGTTTGGGAGGGAGGAGATAGCAGAACATGCTCTTCCTCTTTCAGAGAAGTTATTTTCTTTAATCCAAAACAAAAACAATCAATCTAATGTGTAAATCCCCTTTCTAACAAGTTGTTGTTGTCTGGACTCTTCTCATCCTCCTTTCTTATTGTATGGATCTTTGCTGTTGGCTCAGCTCAGTGCACCTGCTCGAGGTGATGTTCCTTTAGCTCTCTGTGCTATTTTGAGCTATTTTCAGCTGGCCACTGCCATTTCCACCCGGTCTGAAGCATTCAGATGGCTGGGATTTTTGTTTTCCACACACTCCTTATTGCTGTATGTTCATGTTGATTTTTGATGTGTTTTTCTTGCTTGCATTTTGTTCATCCCAGGGTCCGCCAGGTCCTCAGGGCCCCATCGGTTATCCGGGACCCCGCGGAGTCAAGGTAAGGAGGACACAGAAACGGTGTCTATGGTGTTGTTTGTTCAACTTGGGTTCACTGGCTTGTGCTGGAGGTGGGCACTGCCACTGGGCACAGATGCCCAACCAGGGCACTGAGGGCCACCTCAGTGACCAAATGTATTTTCTCCTCAAGCTTTGGTCCAATGTCTTCGTGTAGGCCATGAGGATTGCAGGTTCCCTGCTCTCCAATAACTCCTCCAAGCATCATTCAGTGCTTTGGAGAGATTTCTCTTTTAATTCTTTGTGAGCATGGCTCAGTCCCATTCCAATCATTTCTGGTTTACAACCAAAGTAAATCTCAGCCAGAATGTGAGGACTTTAACAAGGCTTGTTAATAAACCAAAATAGCCTGTTACTAAAACAAAGCAAGCTTTTCATGCTGCTGACCCAAAACCTTGTTAGACGAAGCCTGTGCATCTCAGCGATGTGTTTTTTCACTAGACTGAATTCCAGCTCTTTCCTCGCTCCTACTGCCTGCAGCGCTTGCGTGCTGATAAGGACGCGGTGGGTTTTTTCTCCCCGTTCGGCTCTGGCTGTTATGCCCATCAAAACGTATTAGTTCAGGTGCATCCTGCATCCCAAAGGCCCAATGAATCTGCAGGGATCTGTGCTAGCAGATACCAACATGGCTTGGGGACTGACTTTAGGTGAAGTTAAGCCCTCTTAAACCCCCTTGTATATTTTTTTTTCAATAGCAGAAACTCATTTTCTGTTCTGCCTTCAAAATTTAAGCACAATGTATTTAGCCAAAGCAAGCTTTCATATTGTTTCTTGCAAGGTTGCAGACTGAGACGTAGTGGTCCATTAGGGATGTGTTTGCTGTTGTATTTACCACTAAAGTGGAACTGTTCCACATTAGAGTGATCTACAGAAAGTGTGTCACGCACCAAGCCCGTAGTGCATACAGACAGGGTTTTGCTTCCTACAAGCAACGTTCTATTAACTGCACGAGCCTCCAGTTTGGAAAAAAACTGCATCCCACTGGGTCTGCAGCTATAAATAACTTTCAGATCTTGCCTGGCTTACCAGAACCCTGGCAGCAAGGCATTTGTGGCAATGTTTTTTTAGAAAAGAGATGCAGAATAACTTTCCATGGTGGGTTTTGTCCCTGGAAACATAATCATGGGCAGGGGACATGTGGAGACCACCAACCCCACCTGCCAAATCAAGTCAGCGGAGGTTTGTGACTGTCAGGTACTCACTGATAACCCAAAAGGCAGATGTTAGTGGCTGATATTTGATTATCAATATGTTTAGGAATATCACAGTTTGCAGAGATACCGTTGTCAATATTGGAGGAAGCAAAAATCCCCATAATTAATGATTCTTCAATCTTAAGCTTGCCTATACCCTTGTAACATCTTGTTTTATGTCCTGCAAGGGAGCAGATGGTGTTCGTGGATTGAAAGGCACTAAAGGTGAAAAGGTGAGTTGGCGCTGTACGTTGGAATGGTTTTCTACAGCCTCTGAGCTTTTTTGTAGACCCACCTCACAAGATGCTCCCCATGACATTTTTCTCCTGCACAGGGGGGGTTCTCTTAGATGAGCAGGGGAGCTGAGCACCCGAGGGACTGGGAACCTCTTTGGTTTCAGAGTGGGCACAGGATGATGTCTTCCTGACAAAATTTGCAACTTGAGTGATTCAGTAGAGCTGACAGGTTTGTGGTGTGTTACAGCTGGATGACAGCATACGGGATATGCTGCCCAGCCTGATCATCAGAGTTGCTTGTGAAACCCATGCCAATAAGAAAGTCAACATTCTGTCTCCGCATGTCTCAAAAGATGCGGTTAGTTTCTCCCGGAGGAAGAGCAGGAGATGGAGAAAAATCTTGCCCACTCCCACAGAGATCTATATTCCTTCGTTCCTGCCCCCAGCGATTCAGCAGCAAAGCTGGCAGTTTTAGCTAGGGAATCCTGGCAGAGACCTTCCAGACTTTAAAAGTCTTTCTGAGAACTGTGTCTTCATTGCCTATGAGAGATTTGCTGTAGGATGAAATACATTATTGATTTGAGCTCTGCAATTAAACCTTCTTGGCTGAAAGAAATATTGCCACTGTCCTAGAGGTTGCCTCGAAGCATGGTGTAAAACGTCCTCCATGAAAATAAAACCAGTTGTACTTCAGAAATAAATGGTTCCCAGTACTGGCAAGGTGTTGTTAATCACGTTGAGCCAGATTTGTGATCTTGACTTGCAGCTAGGATGGGATGTAGGGAGTACTTGCTGTGATTCCTCAGAGACCTTGGCGGTCACAGCCTGGCTGGGGTTCCATGCCCATTTGTGAACACCAAAGACTTGCAGAAGCCAGTGTGTTGGGCAGTCAGGGACTTGATCTTGTCCTCCTAGGTTGAGGCCATACAATGAGGCTAGAGAAGCCTTTCTTCTGTGGGTTTTTTTTTTTTTTTCCAATCTATACACCTTGTCTGTTTTTGCCCCTCTCTGTTATTTAGGGTGAAGATGGCTTCCCTGGCTTCAAAGGTGACATGGGCATCAAAGGAGACCGGGTAAGAGCCTACGGCTGATATGATCGCATAGTGCTTTGCTGTTCAAGCCTTGTGCGTTATCATGCGAACGTGGCTCGGGGAGAGAGACTCTTGGTGTCCTGGCACATCCAATCTTGAGGCAGGAACTCAGGAATTTCATGGTCACATCAAGCACAACAGTTGTAAACCTCTACGTTTGCTAGTTGCACCTTAAAGGTAAAATAAAACTGAGAGATAATAGAGGGCCATGGCTTGCTCCTTTGACTGCTAGGAATACGGTGTGGTCCAGCTGCATTATATATTTGTTTCCAGTATCTCTTTTCCCCCCATGATGTTATATCTAGGGTCTGGTAGGCATCATTATTTGCTGAGCCTGGTGTGCTTCTGTAACATCAGTGTGAGGTGTAAAGTCACGAGGAACACACTTTAATAGAAACCGAAGCAGCGCTGAGAAAGCTGCCGGGGGTGGAGTGTTACGTTAGACTCGTGACTTCAGCAGCAAGGCGCGTTGCCTAGTCACAAAAACTTTTATAATCAGTGGAACACAACAGCCCACGGCTTTGCAGTGCGTCTGCCCATCCTTCACACCCAGCCCTTGGGGACAGGGGGCTATCCCTGTCCCCTGTCTGAGTGATGCTTTGCCTGGGGCTTGGTTTTCCCCACCTTGCCCTCCCAGGGATCAAGAACACTCTGCAGTCATTCATGCCGGTGTTTAAAGGAAAATGAATGCCTTGCATGAAGGCTTATGGAAGTAAAGTAAAATCCTCCATTTCTCCTGGCATTTAACTATGTAACTGAACAGTTAAAACAACTGGAGGCTTTCCCAGCCCCCACTTCTTGCCAAGGAAGCAGGACCAAAGGTGGCATCTTGGGGAGGTGGCTCCTGTCCTCGCCAAATGCAGAAATCCTTCAGACAAAGCTCACCACTCCTGTTCCCACCAGCAAACTCTTTGTGCTTTATGATGAGCAATGAAAGGACAAGGGGTACTCGAGAGCCTGGCAGATAAATCCGTATCCATCCAGCTTCTGGTGAGTGAGAAGAAGGCTGCCTGTGTTCGCAGCGTCGAAGCATCTCCTGTTACCCTGCGTGACGGAATGACAACCGTTGTTTTGCGTGCCGAAGCCTGCAGTGTCACAACAATTCGCGTTAATAGCTCGATCCCCTGGGCTCTCAGATTTCGTAATGATTTTCTGCACAAAAGCTCCAGCCCGCTCTTTCTTCTCCAGTTGCCCAGTTCAGCCCTCAATGAAACGCTTCCCAGGGCTTGCTTGCACATCAGACTGAGATTTGGGAACTGGGAGGTGGGGAGAAGGGTGCGCTGCAATCAGAGGTGATGAAGGCTGTTTCGGTGGAGAGGTGCTGCGTGTAGCTGGGATAATTGGTCCACAGGAAAAGACGGCTCTTGTGGAAGATAATGGCCAGGCTATGTGAATGAAAGGTTGGTCCTCTAATAATGCTCTGCGATTTACTCAGTGACAATCTTGTCTGAACCTCTTGGTGAAGACCAGCTTTCTTCAAGGGTTAGCAGCTCTATGGAGTATCTGATTGCAGCCGTGACGGTATTGCTGTCAGCAAACACAGGGTCTGGGACCTGGCCGCCTCATCAACGCTTGTCTTGTGATTAACAGGGGGAAATTGGACCTCCTGGCCCCCGAGGTGAGGATGGTCCTGAAGGTCCCAAAGGTCGCTCAGGCCCTAACGGAGATCCCGGTCCTCTTGGTCCTGCTGGAGAGAAGGTGAGTCTTGAGGATGGAATCTCCCAGGGATGTTTAACAGCAAAACCTGCTTTTCTTTGGGTGTCTTGGGTGGGTGGCCAGGGCAGTGCTCAGCATGGAGGGATGATTTTAGGGCAGTGGATGAAGATGAGCTGTGGATGCTTTGTGTGAAGGCTGGCCTGAGTTATTCAATGCGAAGGAGACCTAGATGTTTTTACTGCAGCGATGTGACTTGAGCACGTTGAGATGTTGGTCTCTTTGGGGTTGTCTGCTCGCCTGCAATGTCTTGAAAAAAAAGACCAGAGGGAAAAAATGGAGAAGTTGAAACTATCATGGACTCCAGTCAAATTTCTAGGTGCATCCTGTTGGAAAAAAAAGGATAGCAAATATAATCATTCCCCAGTAGGTCCCCAACATTTTCAGTGCCCACTCTGCATCAGACCCACTGGGCCTGCCTCGGGGAGGGCAGAGGATGCCCACAGTGCCCCGACAGCTTTATTCCACCTGTGTCTTGTCCGCTTTGCTCTTGACTTCTTTGCCCTTGGCATCTCCCCTTTCCGCTGGTACAAATCTGAAGGTGCTCGCGAGGTCTCTCTTGCCCACACTAACACACTTTTATTTGTGTTTCAGGGAAAACTCGGCGTGCCAGGACTGCCCGGCTACCCGGGCAGGCAGGGCCCAAAGGTAACTCGGCTGGATTCAGTCCTGGAGAGGTGTGGGGTGCGCGGGGGAGCCCAGCGGATGCCGGCCGAGCTCTGACGGTGACGCCGTGCCAAGGGCTCAGCCCCTCGCTCATGGGACGAAGTGGAACGGCATAATTTCCCTCATTCCCACCCGTGCAGGACAAATTGATAGATGGGTGAAAACAGCTCCCAGCCCTTAGCTGGTGGAAATCAGTGGCTGGTTCTGAATCGCTTCAGTCTCCTGCAAAGCGATGGGAAGAGGTGCGGTGGGACGGGGGCTGCGGCACGCGAGGGCGTGCAGGACTGCTTTGGTGATGAGTATGAACAGGCTCCACGTGAGCTTTCATGCTGGTAACAGGCGTAATAGTCCTTCTCCTTGTATTGTATCTTCAAAGCTCTGCGCTAGCGTTAGCTAATTAATTAAGGAGAATAGCTAATGATTCAGGGTCTCCCTGAAATTAAAATAAAACCACTATTCCTGGATTTGCAAACATCCTTTGTATCTTATCTACACGCCCACCTTCATCTGGTCCATTTTCAAATGTTCTTTTCAAATTAAAACTGTGAATTCCACTACATAGACTGAGGCTGCAGCCCAGTTTTTACATGCCCTGGAGGCTTTGGTAACTTACGTTTTTGTTAACTTTTTTTTTTTTTGTAAGAATCATATTTTATTATTCATGTTCATTGCTTGAAAAAAAATTCAGGCTTGTTTAACACTGGAGGCATAATTATCTGCAAGAGATTGTTTCCTGGTTGTTCTGTTGATGGTTTATTTTTTAATTTGCATTTTATATCTAGGGTACTTTTTTTTTTTTTTTTGCATTTCTCTAATTCATATTTTAAAAGCAGCAGCTATTCTCCAGGCACTTGCATCAGAAAGGAACAAGCCAGGAGTTAAATTTTCATGTGCAACATGTAGTGACTTAGGAGCTAAAAACCAAACGTCTGCCTGTTCCCCAGGCGCCCCGTGCAACCGTGGGCTTGGGCCTTTGCAGGGACTCCTAATGAGGCACGGACCTTTTTTTTTTGTTGTTATTTTTGGACGAAACTTAGTTTCTGAGGTCATTTTGGGTCTGTCTTTGGTTTTGTTTTTATTAAAGGAAGGTTGGGGGAAAAAAAAAAAGCCGGGAGCTGCAACCATCAGTGAGAGCTCGCTGGGGGTTATTCCAGGCCAGAGCTGCCCCTCTTGGTGTCCTGAACCGCTCTTTCTCTTTGCTTTTCCCCCCAAGGGCTCAATCGGCTTCCCAGGATTTCCAGGAGCCAACGGAGAGAAGGGCACACGGGTAAGAGCCGCTTTCTTTAGCTGCTTTGCTGGTTTTTATTTTTTTTTTCTCTCCAAAGCAAGGTCCTGGGGCAGGACGTGGGGAATGCTCCGTTGCAGGCAGCTGCTGGGCGGATGCTCTGGTTGCTTTTGTACAAAGAGGTTGCTCCAAGAAGGGTCATCCTCCCCCTCGCATCCCAGGACGAGGTCCTGGGCACAGGGAGCGCAGGACCAGCCCAAGCCTGGAGCAGGCATGGGGCTCCCGACGCCGTTTGTTGGGAGAGGAGGGTGCCAGTAATAGCACAGCCAGCACTGCAGACAGCAGCTTTCCAATTAAACACTGGAAATTTTTCCCTCAAGATATTTTAAGAGATTTCTCTGAACCTGAATCCTTCCCGCGCTGTCGGACTTTGCTCAGGGCAGGAAGAGCTTTTTAATTAACAGTAATTATTAGAGATGGATGAATCTGTTCAGAAGCAGCAAGAACCATCTTTAGCCCAACTTGAGATTCAAAATGTGAGGATGAAAACACTCTTACAAGTTCCTCTTTTTAAGAAGCAGAGCTATTCTAAATTCATAAACACCCTTAAAATGTGGGAGCTCCATCCTCCAGACGTGTCTCTGCCTCTCACCCCACCTCCACAGACTTTGCTCCCGAGTAGGGATTGTCGAAGTACCCTGGTGATACTTTTATTTTGTGGAAGACATGCTTGAATTAAGAGATTCAGAGTGTAAACATAAAGCCGTTTTCTGCACCAGCTCTGGTCACAGGGACAAAAAGGAGGAGTGAGGAGACCAAGTGGAATTAGTTTTCTTTTTACTCTCATTTAAATACAAATGACTTCTAACAGGCTTGTTTGATAGGAGCCCAGAAAATATAAATCACTTTGCACTGCATTAATATCATGCCACTGAAATTTGGTTTATATCCACTCCCCCCTCTTTTTTTTTTCTACTGAGTAATTTTCATTTCATTCTGAACTACAAATCCGCCATCCTCTCCCCTTCCTCCGCTCCAGGCTGGAGGAGGGAGGCCGTGAATAATGCTTTGAATTCACTGCAGCTCAATAATTACCACCCGCCTTATCAAATATACAGCAATAAAATCCTTGGGCTGGATTTTTGGGTGATGTAAAACAGGGCATCGGCACCGCAGCGGGGTGAAGACATGCTGCTTTGCATCCCCGAGCATCTGCATCCCTCTTGCTCCATCGGCTAATTTTATTCTGGTGGGATGGAGAGCCAGACAACTGGGATGGGAAACCTTTCAACGAGGTACCAGGAGCTGGTCGTTGGAGACTGGAAAAAAGCCCCAAGGGTTAGTTAGGCTGGTTGAACGTTGACAATATCCAGCCTGAAAGGGATTGAGGAGAGAGCAGGAGTGCTGGGAAGGGGGCCAGCATCAGGACCAAGCAATGATGAGACAAGAAAAGACAAAAAAACTCCAGCAGTTTGCTCACTTTTGTTCCAAATGAGCTTTGTGCTTTTAAGAGGAGGTAGTGAGGACACTTGGTTCCACCCCCTGGCATGCCACCCATTTCTTCAGTTTAGGAATTGAAAAGAGTTTTTTGTATTTCAAGTTCAGAAGCTGGTGTTGTCCTGGCTTAGGAGTCAAGAGGTGCCGGGTGGCCGCTGTCCCACTCCTGGGCCGGGTTGGGCTCTGGAGCGTGCTGTGGCGGGGCTGGCACCCCTGTGCTGGCGGCCGCAGAACCGCTGGTGTAAAGGAAGCAGACTGGAATCTGGGGAGAAATTAGAGGGTTTTTGTGTATGGGGAGCAGGGACAGAGTCTGGCACCCCAGCCCCTGAGGGGGAGCATGGTCTGGCATGCCTCTGTCAAACAGAAATAAGTTGATTTATTTTATGGTTTGTTTTTTTTCTCTCTCTCCAATGTGTGATTGGACCATTTAAGCCATTCCATACGCAGTCCAGCAGCGTGCACTACTTTTATCGGTGTGTTTGCATGTTAGAGAGTTGGGTAGAGAGAGAGAAACTTCTGTGGACAAATCGCTCTTTTAGTAAAAGGAGCTTAGCTTGAAAATCTTTTAAGAATAGAAGAAATACTAATTTTCAGTAATTTTTTTTTTTATCCTCTTTCTATTTTTGCTTCTAAGCATCCAATTTAAATTGGTGAAAAGCAATTATATACAGGACAATAGACTGAGCTGGGATCACACCACACAAACCAAATGGACACCATCAACTTAATCTAAGCCTAGTTGAGTGAGACGTCTCCTCTGTTTCTCTTGAGACCAGTAAATTTGCTATTTTGTGAGCATGTCCACATACAGTCAAGAAAGAGAGTTTCTGAGATTTGCTTCTCCAGTGCATTGTGGGGTAACCCAATTTGCAGCTGGAACGACCAAAAATCATTTGTTTGTCCTCTCTTTTTACAAGGTATTACTATTATGCTATTCAGCAATGTTGTTTATGTGTCCAAAATAGTATGAATCACGCGGTTCTCTTACAAATAGTCATCATCTAGGATTTCAAATATGCTTTCCAGCTCATTATTTCAGCAGCACAAGTACTCTTCCCAAGTCCTTAAATAATTCAAAAAAGGTGAAAACTCATGGCACATGAGCAGCACCAGCAGATCCTACCAGCACGCGCAGCTGAATTTTGGTGCTGCTGGAGCTTGCAGCACTAAAGCTCCCGAAACCTGAAACCGCAGCTTCTGCCCCTTCAGCTGCACAAAAGGGCTGGAAAAGTTAAAAATGGGGCGGGGGGAGGATATTTTAGGGTTTTTGGAGAAGTGTGACCTGTTAAATAGCAGGGTGGTTTGGGCGAGCGGCTGCTGGTCACGATGCCCGTTCTCACCCTGCGGCCGGAGGCGAGCTGGGGTGAGCTTGCTTGGGTATTTTCAAAACCTGATTGTAAAATCAATAGTTAGACGTGAATAAGTGGCCTTATTTTCAGAGTTAATAGGCCTCTGCCATTAGCACAGGGTAATAGATCTCACTCGGTCTGACAGAGCCCAGGGGGTGCCTGGAGGTACCAAAATCCAGACCATTTATCTGAGTCCCTGGAAAATAATCTGAATTTAGATGCCTTTCCCTCAGCACGCCTGTTTGAAAAATATAGGTCTGTGTACATTTACAGTGCTATATAAATTCTCCACAACAGTACACGGTGCTGTATGCATGATTAATGATAGCAATAAGCAGGGGAAAAATTTGCTTAAAAATAGAATGGAAGGAGAGGAGCGTATTAGGGGTACCTGCAGGGAGGCGGCGTGCGCTCCTCTCCACCTGCTCTGACTTTAGCCTCCCCTAGCTGAAGGAAAACCAGCTGGAGTACTTTAAAATTATTTTTTGTAATTAATTAAGAAAAGTTATGCCAGCAGGGTTTATTAAATGGAGCCACCGAATGAGAAGGATTCAGCAGGGCTAATTTTAGTAGCTTGAAGAAAGTTGATTGTAAAGTTTTTCCAGCTCCTGTTTTATGTTTGCCTGGGTAATGAGTGCCAAAGACGAGAAGGCAAGACTGTGAAATGATGGATTTGGGGCAGAAAATGGCAAGTGATATTTTAAGCGTTCTGTGTTCCTTACATAGAAAGCCAGTCTTTATTTTCCCTCCTTTAACAGGTGATTGGTAACAACACTGGACTGCAGGTCCAAAGAAAGGAAGTTAAACCTATGGGTGTTTTTCTGATAATTTGACACTAGCCAAAATAGTGTTTTCAGGGAGAAAGCTCTAGGCCATTAGTTTTCTTTAGGCGCAGGGTAATGGAGCTTAACGTAATGCCAGGTTTAGGACCCAGCCGCCTCTGTCTTTCTTCTGTCAGAATTAATCACAGTCTCCCATTAGAGGAAGCTGAGTGCATCTGTCAGATCTCATAAGCCTGCTGCTTTGTCGCTGCTGCAAAACAACGTCTTAAATTACTTGTTTAGCACAAAGTTCACAGAGATGAGGAAAGATTTGTAAATATGTGGGGCAGCTTAATTGGCTTGTGCGGTGTAAAATAACTGCTCAGAGCAGGAGCCATGCTCTGCTGCTGTCGTCCTTTAAATATTTAACAGCGCAGGTCTTGCGACACGCGTGTGCATCGGTGCAAGCTGGCCTGCCCTGCTCCCGGCCAGGGTGAGGACCAGCCCTTCCCCACCACTGGAGCTGGGTGAAGGGATGAGCGGAGAGCAGCGGGAGGAGGGACCGTAGGCTTTGGGGTGGCAGCGTTGGAGAGCTTTCTGCTGGCTCTGCTGTGGTGGAAGGGTGTGTGGTCTGAGCGAGTGGCCGCATCTTTGAAAGTTTGTGTGGTGTTTTAGAGGATTCAGGATGTGTTTTCTTAAGAGACTCCTTCCCTCAGATGGTAGATGTCATCTGGGCGTCGGGATTGCCATCCAGACCTGCCCAAGCATTATAAATGAAAATAAATACAAGAATCGGGAGGTGGAAGTAAACCTGCTGTTGTCATTTTCATTGCACATGAGAACTGGAGAGGTTTTGGGGGGAATTTGTGTGCTATAGGCTCCCTTGAGGGTCCATCTGCTGTGAGCTCAGCCTCCGATGCCACTAACTCTTCTTTGTTTCTTTTCCATTGCAGGGGACACCTGGCAAACCAGGTCCAAGGGGGCAGCGCGGTCCAACGGTAATGATCCATTTCTCCGTTCTCGTGCATTTTGAAAGCTTGCTAAGACCCGGAGAAAGCATGATCTGTGTCCTCACTGGGTGGGATCTGGCCGTCAGCAGTTAACACTAAGCAGAGGGGACACAGTGACTTGGGGCAGGGGCTCACCAGTGAACGTGGTTTTAGGTCGTAACAGGATCAGGCCTCCAGAGGCAGTGACAGAGGCTCCTGCCGTCCCCTGGCTGCTGATGGGACAGCTCGATGACCCGGCGCTGCTCAGGCGCTTTGCCTGATCGCAATGAAGTGCTGTGAGTAGCAATAAGGGCTAAAATGTCCTCTTTTGTGTCTTTTTAAGGGTCCACGTGGGGAAAGAGGCCCTAGGGGAAGCACTGGGAAACCTGGCCCGAAGGTAAGGTTTTGGAGATCCTGTTGGAATTGTCCTAAAAAGCATTGGTATAAGAGACCATCTGGTTGATTGTCCTCCATTTCCCTTTTCTCTTGATCTTCATTGCCCAGCCAAACGGCTCATAACTCACCCATAAAGTATGTGTACAGATCCTAAACACACGTTGGCTTGCGTTTCAGCAGGACATCGAGCACATGTACACATGAGGAGCCATTGCAACCAGAAGGGGAGGGAGGACCCCCACATCAGGGACCAGCACAACCCTACGATCTGCTGACGCTTGCCCTAAGCTCTATTTTTTTTCTGGTGTTCAAGTGGCATTTGAAGCACCTTAGAGGCCTTAGGCTGTGCCGTGGATGACGGGGCACATGTTGCTGCTGGTCTCTAGAACCTGGCACCTTGCTGAGGCACTTCGCATGCGCACTGTGTGCCCACAATTGGTCCCTGGGCCAAACAGTTATTTTTCTGCCAGCCAATCTTGGAGGCACGCTACACTCCAGAACCCGCTGCAGAGACCGATTAAGTGCCCATCAATCGCCTGGCATGATGGAAGCAAAGCTTTTGTAGTGAGGCGTTGTCACCGCCGCGCTGCCGGCTTTAAAAATAAATGTCTCGGCTTTGTGTCGGCATGAATTTTTGATAAATACCTCATCTTTGCGGCGGCATTTATCTCTCAGAGGGAGGCCGTTATCTGGTGGAAATATCCTGAGCTCGCTGATGTTATCTTTCCTGTATTTTTATTAAGCAGTGTGAGGGGAACAAACAGCTGCTCATTTGTCACTGGATGCTGCTCCTGATACAGAATTATTGATAGAGAGGGGCCGGGGGAGCCGGTGGGGTGGGGTGTCACCATGGGCTTGGTGCCATTGGAAGTCTTTGTGCAAAGCAGCTGCGATGATGATGTATGTGTTTTTCATGGTGTGTTGTTTTGTTTCTCCGTAAAAGGGCAACTCTGGTGGTGACGGCCCCCCTGGTCCTCCTGGCGAAAGGGTAAGGGGGTTTGGTGGGGCGAAAGCAGGACTCAGTCCAGGCCCGTTAGTTTAACACGGCAGACGAGGCGGGTTTGCAGGGCTGAGGTGCTGCTGAGGGATTTTTGCAGTGAGCATCCTACCAAGTACCCCATGAAACAGAGAGGGGGGTGGGCAGCTCGCTGGAGCCAGGATGCAGCTTAGCATACATCCATCAGCAGAAAGGAGACAATCTGTTTAGAAATCTGAGGTGAAATGTGCTTGTGTGGAGAGAGGGGGTCCCGTGAGTCACGTACAGCCCTTAAGTCCTTTCTGAGCTCTCCAGGGAAGGCTCAGATGGGACCTTGGGTGTCCTGTGTGAGCATCGCTCCATGGGAAAAGGGAGAAGTCACCCGTGGGTTTTGTGCAGGCAGCCAGAGCCCCTGTTTTCTGGAGGATATGGGCCTCTAGGACCTCATGCTGCTTTCTCCAGATTATAGCACACTGGGTGGAAAATACTGAAACAATGGGACTTCATTATTTTAGCCTCAATATCTGCCTTTTTTCCTGTTTTTTGTTTTTTTTTTTTTTTGCTTGTAAATTTTCTACAAAATTACCTCCGGGAGGAAATATGTGAAATTGGTCCCTGCTTTGCATCTGCTGGTTGCGACTGTAAGGGAAAGGGCTGAGCTGCCGCTCTGGGGAAGCAGCGATCTGCAGCAGCGCCCCCGAAGCCATCAGCTCTCTTTTTCGTTCCCACACGAGCTGGTAGCTCCCAGGTGCTCTCACTTGAGCTGGGATGGGCAGAAACCTATTTTTCATAGCACTGGGAGGGAAAGGCACTAAGCGGTTGATAGCCCTCATCACGTTTGAAGTGCCCTTTGCCGCTGGACACGCCACACGGTTAAATGTGCCTGGTGGTCCTTCTCTCTCCGTGCATTTTTTTCAAGGGAGGGCTCGGTGCAGCTGCGTCTCGTGCTTTGGGGCATTTCTTTGGGGTAGAAGTAGCTGGCTTTCCGTACCTTTGCGCTCATCTGCTGTTCACGCAGAGCTAGCATTTCACAGTAAAGCGTTACAGGTTCCTTAACTGTGTTCTCTGGCTTCTTTTGCATCCCAGGGACCACCAGGGCCTCAAGGACCGACTGGATTTCCTGGACCAAAAGGCCCCCCTGTAAGTAACACTTTCTCTAGAACATACAAAGAAACATAAAGTCTTTCCCATCCAGCTGCGATTGCCTGTGCCAGCTCACTCTTAGCTGCTGTTCTGACAAGCGGTGATGTACCCAATAAAAGGCATTACTGAGACATCATGATAATAGCTCAATGGTTGAAGATTTTAAATAATAGCCAAGTAAATTGCAGCTGATTATAAATGTTCATTTCCTAATGACTCAATATCGCTAGGATCTTCCATGGTTGCTCTGTTCTTTATTTTCCCTCTGTATACTGGGAGGACAGTACAACCAAGTAACATTTCTGTCTCTGCAATTACTGTGCACTGGTGGGGGACCTCAGAACCTTTTTGGTGTGATTTCCTTCCCTGTGGTGAGCAGCTCGCTCCCACTCTGGACCTGTAAGAGAAATCTTTCCTTTGGGAGATGTGTGGGGAAGGGCCACATCTTAAAATGGATGGGAACTAACGCAAGGAGGCAAGCAGGTTTGATTCAGTCCTTATCACAGTTTTACTGCTGAGCGCTTAGTGATGTTCCTTCTCACCGTGGTTTTCTGCTGTAGGGTCCTCCTGGGAAGGATGGATTGCCTGGTCACCCCGGACAGAGAGGAGAAACCGTAAGTAGCTAAAAATCGTGGGCAGATCATTAGTCCTGAGTCTCGTCTTGCCGGTTGGTTTTTCTAAACCCTTCTGTGCAGCTGGGGAGGTGTGGGCACACGTTTGGTTTCCCTGGATGTCTGTGTCTCTCCAGCTGCATGGGGTGGTCTATGGGAAGCAGCCCTCTTCTGAGCAGGACGGGTCGGTCTAATGATGATTTCTGTGAAGGCTGTGCACCAACTCCCCTCTCTCTGACCCTTTAGTAGATTGTGGAGGTCAACATGTGCATCATGCATGGAGAAAATGTGAGCAGAGATGTAGTGATGCCGGTGACCGGTGTCAGAGGCAGCTGGGTTTCTGCCGCAATGGGTGCTGCAAGAGGCAGCTCCTCGCGAGGCGGGAGGGTGTTGGCTGGGGCTGGGTCAGCACTGGCACAAGCCAGCGCTTGGTGTGGCTTTTGCTTTCACGAAGTGGAGAAGCAGCTGGGGGGTGATTCCTGAGCAGCCCCTGCAGCCAGGCTCTGTACCCCAAGGGTTCACTGAGGTGCCCGTGCCTTTGCCCTGCTGAGGGGGAAGGCTGTGCCTCTGCTCTTTCGGCCGTTACGGGTAAAGTCTGTGCTTCCTTTCCCACTCCATCCTTTGTAGATGTACAGGGTTTGTGTCTTTGTTCCAGAGGCATAACTCTAGGGCTGTGGTAGCAGATTTTTCGTGCAAGATGGGCTCCATCGTTTGCAAGTTCAGCTTTTTGCACCCAGCTGCGTTAAGTCAGGGGCAGTTTTATTTTGTCTGGAAGCTGCAATGGGGAGAAATAAATGCTTTTCAATTCCTGATGCACCTTTTGGCCAACGCCAAGAACTGTTGCACAGCAGAGTTACAGCCCGGTTTTGGCCATGCTTGTTTTGAGAGGAAGGCAATTCCTGGCCAAGATGAAGGGTGCAATGGTTTTGCTCTAGTTTTTCTATCCGCACCTATTACTGCAGCACGCTCGTGTCTCAGCCGCTGCCTTAGCGCCCGAGTAAGAAGAGCATCTCTGCTGCCGCTGCCTTTTAGCCACAGCTACGCACAAGGGCCTCGCCAAGGTTTGCTTGAGCCCCCTCCAGCAATAATCCCTCGCTGCAACCCGGGGAGCAGCTCCTGGCTGGTTAGGTACCTCACTGTATCGTACGCGTACTGCTTTATCCGTTTTCCAAGGTTTTGTTGCACAGATGTAATCATTGTTTCTCACCAAAGGAGAACGATGAGGCATGCGGAAGGTATGATACCCTGGCTGTCGTGCGTCCCTGGTACTCTGTGTTCTGCACCTTTTTTGCTTGAAGGATACGCTAAGCAAAAATGCCCCTTCTGCGTGTATTCCTCTGCATGCAGTCGTTAGTGTATTTCTGTTTGGCATTTCTGGGGATGTTTATTTTTTTTTCCTCAGCTGTTTACAATCCAGCTCATTTGCTGTGGTTGGTATGTCCCTTTCCCCAACAGTGCATGCTGCATGTTAGCAGGTAGACTCTTTGTTCTGTGTTTATTCTACAGGAAAAAAAAAAAACAAAACAACAACTTCCTCTACTCAGCTTTGCATTTTTCTCCACTGTCTTTCCTAGCAAATGAGCATTAAAAAGGCTTTACACATTATCCATTTTTTCCCCTCAACTTTTCACACAACGATTTAATTAACTTTCCGGCATTTGTTAAGCCAGGCAATGCAAATACTGCTCAGCACAACACCAGGTTTTTATTTACACTCTGTAAGACTGACTTTAAGGCAATGCTTGCGGTATTTTTGAACACAGTCCTCAGGTCAGGATTAACTTAAAGAGAGTAATTTTCACTGGCCAGAGCCTGACTGTGACATTCAGTCTTCCTTCCTCCTGTAACATCCAGGACACCTCCATCCAAATTAGTAGTAGTAAAAACTTTACATACATCTGCTGTTATTAACTTGGAATAAAGCATCAAACTCTAAGTCTGCATGAATATGAATGGAAAATTGGCTTTCAATTGCTTGTGGTCTGAAAGTATTCCCTGGTACTTTCTTCACTCATAGCAGCAGTGGCTTGTCTAGCACAGGCAAATAATTCCAGCAAACCAAAAATTGGTTAATCTGTGCCATCAGCAAACTTAAAAAGATCATTTTAACTTCCATCCTCTTGAGGTGCATGCAGACATATACAGAAGCAAGTAGCAGAAGTCCCTTTTTGTATCTCCCTTCCCTTACACAGTGCCAAAAAGCTAGGGAAAAAACCCCATAAAAACGAGTTAAATATTATTTCCGTATCAGTAGCCTTGTCAGAGCACTCTGTACCGTCATGCAAGAAAACCTAGACTTGAAATCTGAGTGTCAAATAGTTCTCTTTATTTTACTGTTCATTTAGCAGCAAATAGGCATGCTGAAGGATGCTGAAATATTTGGCCATATTAGATTTACAAAGATTGAGTCTAAAAAAAACCAAGAAAAAGTCTAAAAACTCTGTGCCCAAGGCTCGGACAGGATAAAGGAAACCCCTTTCTTCAGATTAATAAGAAACATCCTGCACAGAACTGGCTGAAATATTTTTCTGCGATAAGAGTTTAAATTGTACATTCATTTCCCAAAGATGCTTTGCCATTTTCCCATCAATGACAGACAGCTATAGAATAGCATCGAGTAGTTTTTTTAGCGTGACACATTACTGCTGGCTTGGGATTTATCTGATCTCTTTTGTGGCAATGAGGAAATAGCCTGTGTGCCCTAAATGACATTTCTCAAGCTTGTCAGCATGCTATAGTACGATTGATAATTAATGTGCTTTTTAAAGAGTGGCTTAGAGAGCTAAACGATCACGGTGGTGACGGTTCGCTATTGTCACTCCAAAATATCATTGTAAATAGCCGTCATGCGGACTTCGCTACTCAGCGGCATTTGGAGAGAAACACGTTTGTGATTTCTTTCCACAGATGCTGATGAAAGAAATGAAGCTTCAGTCAGCCCCCAGGCTGGTGGGCTGTGGGCTTCAGTGGGACTGGAGATCGGCACCACCGCTGCCGAAAGTGGAAGCCGGTCACCCAGGCTCCGAACCGCTGGGAGCTAAGCCTGACACAGAGCTAAGCCTAAACCAGTACCAGAATGGGGAGTAGGAGAGGGGAAATGGTTATTAAGGATTACTCAGCATGAAGAAACTCATACATTGACTTTTTGATAGCCATTTCTTCCATAGGTTTTATGAGCATAGCAAATCCTTTTATACATAGATATGGCCAATCCTTCAGCCAAACCACAGTAGCTCTACCAAAACAGCAGAGCTGAGCTTTGAGAATCCCTTTCTGTTCCTCTGTTTCATCCCTGCGTAAATGTACAAATGCACATTTTCCACCTTCTGTTTGGTTTCTTGTTTCCTTTGTCTTTGGGTGTCCTCCCGTTCCTGGTCAGTAGTTTCACCAGAGGAGGAGCAGTCGGGTGGCAGCCTGTGACCCTCGCTGGAGCACTCCTTGGCAGAAGCATCATCTCTTTCTCTTTTCCTTGTCTCCTACAGGGTTTCCAAGGCAAGACTGGCCCTCCAGGACCCCCCGGTGTCGTAGGCCCTCAGGTAAGAAACAAATGCCCGTGCTTTCACCAGCCCTCAGGAGCTCATGTTCATGTAGGGTGAGAGAGAGACCAGCTACGCAAAACCTGAGTAAAGACTTTAAGCAACCAGAGAGTTAAACGTGATCTCAGAGGGCGTTCAGGGCAGCATAAGAGTGCTCTTCCATGTTGCTATGAAGAAATGCATCCCTCTTTAATGGAAAGTGCTGCTAGATTCTGTCAGAGTGGGCCTGTTTTTCTTTTAGTTGCAGTGAACTTTGTGCAATCTGGAAATAGTAACTGCGTAACCAGAATTTGTATCCCTCAAGTACAAGGCTCGTGCATCAGTTTTGTAGGCAGAGTCCTAGACTCAGTGGGGACTGGCTTTAGGTTGAGTCTTCTTTCCTGAACTGCTGAAGAAATTGCTCTTTAATTACAAAATAATTGATTTGTCCTCTTAAATTATAAAATCCCTGACTTGTTAATTCCCTGATTAGGAGCAATTCCCTGACTGTGTCCGTCTTCTCAAGTGCAAATTAAGTTCTATGGCAATTTTATTTGGCTCTGCTGCTGGTAGTTAGTGTGATGTGTGGTTGCTGAGCGATCGCAGTGTTATCATTCTGCTTACACTAAGTGGCACCCTGCAGCGTGACGTGAATTACAGCCACTGTCTCAGCGGACACCGGCGTGCAGGGACGTTACAGTCTTGTGTGTGTGGCTTTTGTCCTACTCTGAAATGGGCCACTTGGGAACCTTCTGCGCCGGGCCTTATGTTACACTCATCACCATTAGTGCCCACGTACAGCAGAGAGGCAGTCAGTAATTGTCGTGTAGTACAAGCCTAATCCATTATTTATGCCCCATATAAGGACGAATCAGCATGATTGTAGAGTACTCAGGAAGTTTTCAATTAAAAAAAAAAAAACCCTAAGCATAATAATTGTAGCAATAATATCTGGTTTATGTGAACGCTTTCATTCCAGAGGTTCCCAGTGCCTCTAGTCTGTCAAGTGCAATGTTGCCCACTTCCAAAATAAGATCCCTTTAGACGCCAAAGGAGGCATCTCCGCAGGGATTCCTGGTGGCACTACAGGGGACAGCAAAGGGAAGGAGCATCTGCCATCCCATTGCAACCTAAGGAAATAAACTGATAGCCTGCACCTCTTCCTTCATGGTTTGCTCTGCCAATACCCGACACCTTTTCCCCAATCTCTGTTTCTTCAGGGTCCGACTGGTGAGACTGGGCCAATGGGTGAGCGGGGACATCCAGGCCCTCCAGGTCCCCCAGGTGAACAAGGTCTTCCTGGCCTCACTGGAAAAGAAGGGACCAAGGTAGGGACGAGAAGCCTACTGAATTCACTGTCCGTGCGAGCCTGGACGCCTACCTCTCTCCCAGAGATGGAGGGGGATGATTCAGAAAAAAAAAAAAAAAAAAAAAAAAGATGTTTTGCAGTGTTTCATCACAACTTGAGCCCAGAGGGAGAAGCTGGGTCTCTACCGAGTCTGCAAATCCTCAGCTGTTTTTCACTGACCTTGCAGGGCGACCCTGGTCCCGCTGGCCTCCCAGGGAAGGACGGTCCCCCCGGCTTGCGAGGCTTCCCCGGAGAGAGAGGTCTCCCTGGTCCCATTGTGAGTAGAGGCTGCCCAGTCCTTCCAGCGGGAAGGATCCCCAGGCGGTGCAGCACCCCGATCCCAAAATGACTTTGTTTTCCTCCTTCCAGGGCACTCCAGGGCTGAAAGGCAACGAAGGTCCCCCAGGCCCCCCGGGTCCAGCAGTGAGTATCCTTGCCCTCCCAGGCACCACTTAATGCATTTACAAGCTTGGCAAGCCAAACCAGAGGGCTGGTCGCAGCGCAGGGCTTTATCCGTTATTTCCTTTGCACTAACGAACGACTTGCTTGAATATTGCTTTAGTTTACGAGACACACATGTAGTAGCTCAGTTGTTTTGCGGTGTCGCTATGGACATACGTGACAAGCTGAGGGAACAGATGATTCAGGACATTGAGAACTTTGCCCTAAGTTACCAGCTTTCCCTCTGAAAGTTGTCCCCACTTGAGATTCGTGTTCAGTGCAGCCCTCCTGGAAGAAAATATTCATCATCCAGCCCCGCCTGCCACGTTGGCCATGAAGTGGCTTGTGCTCTTGTTCCAAGCTGATTGTGTGCCCCCACAAACTGAGCTCCCTGCACCATCCAGAGCAGAACCCAGCTCTTCCAGGGATTTTAATATAAAAATGATCTGCAGGACCCCTCAGGCTGATGGTACCAGGTCATCACATGGCAGTCACCCCATCAAATGTGCTCACTTACGGTGTGTTTGCAGCATCCTACTGCTGGATTTATATCTATCTTGTATATAAAGTTTGGTACTGTAGTTAATGCTTCCTTCTTCTCCTGACAGGGCTCTCCCGGCGAGCGTGGTCCCGCAGGATCAGCCGGCCCCATAGGCTTGCCAGGGCGACCTGGCCCCCAGGGACCTCCGGGACCTGCAGGTGAAAAGGGAGCCCCAGTAAGTACCAATATAAAGATTAACAGCTGTGGGTCACATAGATGTGTGTACAGTAGGAAGCTGAGAATGGAGACAGCCCCTGGTATAAAAGATTAAAAAAAAAAGAAAAAAAGAAGGAATCAGTTAGGAAGGAATTTTCTCATCTTGGGTGCATCAAACCACTGAATGTTAGCAGCTCAACTGCCCCGTCTGTGACACCTGTGCTATCAAAAATGGATGTGATCCCAGGGACCAAAATGTCTTCAGGCAACAGGAAGGGCTGAGGGCTGAACAGGTAAAATGACAGCCTGTGTGACCTCCTGGTGACAAACAGCCAAAGGACAGGCCTCTGAGCAAAGTGAGCCAGCCCCATCTCTGCGTACGAGGATGCAACGGCAGCAGCAGTTTCCACTGAGCCCAAATAAATCCTTACTCTCACTCCACCTCAGCCGAGGGGCAGCGCGGGAAGGTGCTGCAGAGATTTTGGCTCCGCTTTCCGGGATGCTGCGTGCTGGCACAGCATCAGTGTTCCCAGGCGTCCCGTTGACACCCGTGGAAAGAGCTGCTGTCAGCAGGAGCCCGTGCAGAGCGCGGCTGAGCCCTGCCATATGGTCCCTCTCCAGAGCCTTCAGCAGCCAGCCCGCGCAAACTCTCACGTCTTTCACTCCCCAGGCACGCGCGTGAAATGTCACGTGCGGGCAGGAGAGCGTGGGCTGGGATGACTATTTCTGTCCCTGAAGAGCACAGCACCGTGACGGTCCCGAGGAGGAAGGCTGTGCCTCTAGTTCACACCCAGATAGTTTTGTAGGAACTTTTGAGTTGTCTGCCTCAAACTTAAGCTCAGCTTCAGCCCCAGCAAAACGAGCAAATGCTGGCAGCGGTGGTTTCAGACTAGATGAGCATGCTTACGGTGATTGATTGTTGATATCAAAAGTGTTTATCAGCCGCTGTATTCCATGTTTGCTGGCTTATTGGAAACTCCAGCAGCTAGTCCAGGGATAAGAATTTCCTGGTGAATCAGCTTTATGAACATCTGTCCTGCCAAGTACCTCTATCAGTGAATAGATGAATAGGCAATTTATGTGGCATCTAATTGTTCAGAAGAGAGCACCCAGGATTCAGATGCAATTAAGTTATGTACGAAGGACCTGGAAAATATTCACTGTTCAGTTCCTATAAACAAACAAATTTGATCGAAGGCTCCAGGTCTGAAGAATATGAGTAGATGTTTAAGCAGGAGGCTGGCAGAGATTGCTTTATTCACTTCTGGTGGTTCCCTTTGTCCAGAAGCTTTGGAGGGAGCCTGAGGCCTCCTGAGAAACCCCCGTTAGTTGGGAATCAGCCAGGGAGGGAGCAGGCGGTGAGGGCTGGGGCAGCCAGGACCAGAATCAGTACAAACTGGCTTGTGGGAATAAAAATTAGTTGAGGTCTTGTTCGTCATCCAGAGAGAGATGGCAGAGGGTTTGGATTAAATCTGATTATATTGCTATAGCAGTGGAATTGCAGCTGTGATCTGGGCATTCACTGTTTGGATTTGTCTGTGCTTTCTTTATCTCTTGAGACAGAAATTTTGTCTTGTTTCAGACAGCGCATGCAGAGACTCTGATGAAATACCAGCTGGAAACGGGTTTTGCTATGCATGCCCATACAGTCCGGGATTGTTAGCAGCTGAATAAAACAGTTAATGGGATGTAATGGGTTGGTTGGAGGGTGGAGGAGAGCTCTGTGTGACCTCTCTGCTTGTTCTGCTTCCAGGGTGAGAAGGGTCCTCAAGGACCGGCTGGCCGGGATGGCATCCAAGGCCCAGTGGGACTGCCAGGTCCGGCAGGTCCCGTCGGCCCCCCCGGAGAGGATGGAGACAAGGTGGGAGCGGCTCCCTGCTGCGCTGGGTCACCCTGGGAAGGAACTGGGCAACGCGTCCCATTGCCACCACGCTGCTTCTACCACGTTGGGTTGGATGTGCGGCTGGGCGTAACACCAAGGATATTTAACGGTGCTTGCGATCCCGCGAGATCGGCAGCGTCCAGTGTGGGGAGCGGCGGGCAAACTGGGCTGTGTGTGCTCTGCCAGCCAAACCGCTTGCTGAAATCCAGTTAGCCTCCCCCGAAGCCTGTAGCAGGTGGTCTGCCTGTGAGTGCCCGGCCTTTCCAAATTAATTACCTTTCCCCACTCTCATTAAGGCCCTCTGGACTGGAGGGTTCTTAGAAAACATTGGCTGGGACACGTCACTCATCGCTGCTAACAAGCTCTGCAGAGCGATGCTTCTTGCATCACATGGCAGCTAAGGAAAGTTTTAGGATGTGAAAGGGTTTGGTTACACCTGGAGTGGCGAAATCACTGGCCTTTTTCAGAACATTCTGTGTTGTTTCTGTGGGAACTGGCATCTTTAGGATGAGGATGCAGACAGACAGGACTATGGATTGAGTGTTGAGATATGGAAGTGGTCACCACGTGAGCTGACTGTGTCCCTTTGTACCCGGCAGGGCGAGATCGGGGAGCCTGGCCAGAAGGGCAGCAAGGGCGACAAAGGGGAGCAGGTGAGTGGGGTGGACGTCGTCGGAGCCACTTCCCTGGAGGAGCGTGGTCACCTTGTGTGGCTTGCTGGAAACAGAAAACAATATCATTTTAATTTCTTTCTGTCACTGCTTCATCTTCTCCTTTGCTTCATCAAATGCTCTCACCATGTGAAAAAAAGTGAGTGCCTGAAGTGCGAGCCTCTAGCTCCCAGGAACACGCGGAGATGTTTCCATGTCACCCATGTTCTGTGTAAATATCTGTGAAACATTAGCGGCCCTTCCCGCTGAAGTTGGGTGTTTGGCTATAGTTTCTTTTCTAGTTGCTTATAGCACACTGACGCACCCTTTGTGTGCTGCTCAGAGCCTGAGGAAGATAAATTCCACACAGGTATATAGACAGAACTGAGTGGTGTGATATTGCTTTACTGAAGCAAAAATGTGTTTAGCTGTGTCTGCTGTGCCATTGGCACCAGGGCTGAGGAATGCTGGCGTGTCCAGGCAGACTTGACCCTGTCCTCCCTCTCTGTTTTGGGAATTAATGCGCATTTAACAGAGGCTGTGTTGAAGGGCATCACCGTTTCCAGGTGAGTTTTTTACTCTGTGCTCCTAACACTGGCGTTGCACTTCTGTTTTGTGACAGGGTCCACCAGGTCCTACCGGTCCGCAGGGTCCAATCGGTCAGCCTGGCCCAGCTGTGAGTATCGTCCACTTAGCAGACATCCCCTTTCTTACCGCAAAATCTCCTGGGAAGCACTGCAGTGATTGGCAGTTTCTGCCTGGCACTGCTGACGCTCAACACACGAGTAGGGCATTGCCACTGGCTGCGGCAGGAGGTGGTGGGGATGGGGCTTTGCATCTGCCTCCTGTCTTTGCTAAGCTGCATTCCACTCTCTCCTCGTAGGGTGCCGATGGAGAGCCAGGTCCCAGAGGACAGCAAGGCCTCTTTGGTCAGAAAGGTGATGAAGGACCTCGAGGTTTCCCTGGTCCCCCTGGCCCAGTGGGCTTGCAGGTAGTTGGCAGCATCGAGGGAAGACTTAGGCTAATGAGAGCTGGGGCTCCGCCTGAAATGTTTAGAGCTAAAACTCATCCCCTCCACCTCCACAGGGCTTGCCTGGACCACCTGGTGAGAAGGGAGAAACAGGTGACGTTGGGCAAATGGTAAGATGCTTTCCTACTTCTTTTTTCATCACTGACATAGACATTGCTCCAAGAAACATGTCTTAAATCTGTCTCCCCTTTCAGGGCCCGCCAGGCCCACCTGGACCCAGAGGTCCATCTGGACCACCAGGAGCTGACGGTCCGCAGGGTCCTCCCGGGGGAATAGGAAATCCTGGTGCAGTAGGAGAGAAGGTAAAACACCCAGACAAACCTGATTGAAGCCCGTGGGAGTTTGCTACCACACTCGTGCAAGGGCTTTGCTACATCAGCAGAAATCTCAGCACCCTGCAGAAATGTAAGTGTGCTCATCCCCTTTTCCCCTCTGCAGGGTGAACCTGGTGAATCTGGTGAGCCTGGTCTTCCCGGCGAGGTCGGCCTCCCGGTAAGTACGCTACGAGGTGGCTCTTGCTCTGATGGAGAAGAGCTTTTCTTCAGTGGTGTCCCCTGAGGAGCTGGTTGAAGGGGGTTCAGAGAGGCATGGATGTGGATGGGGCTGCAGGGACCAAACCAGCCATGTCCTTGGTTTGGGTATCGGGTGACACATCACCATGCTATTGGATATTTATAGTACAACATTTAGTCACCAAGGTTGGACTACCCACGACTGAACAACATGAACACCATTTAGTCTTTGTGGGAAGGGACTGCTAAATCATGTCCTCACGCTTTGAGATGCAAATAGTGCCTCTTTCTCAGAACTGATTAAAAAAGGATGATTAGAGATTGTTAAGTTGTTTTCCGGGATAATAAGAAACACCCTTTTTCCTTTACAGGGTCCTAAAGGTGAAAGAGGTGAAAAGGGTGAAGCAGGTCCCTCTGGTGCTGCTGGTCCACCTGGCCCCAAAGGTCCACCAGGCGATGACGGTCCCAAAGGCAGCCCAGTAAGTACCCGTTCCTGTCCAAGCAGTGCTTCCTTGTCTTGCCCAGCAGAGATTTTTGCATTAAAAGGTGTTTTCTAGAGATTTTTGTGGAAATTTGAAATAGTTTACCAGCCAGAGATTTGTTCCTCTAGTGTTATGTGATGTTAGTCCCCTTCCTTTAGGGTGCTAATGAGGAAAAGACCCAGTTGTGCCATATTTTCCAGCCATACTTGAATTATTAGCCCTCTTCGCAGACTATCAGAAAACTCACCCCTATGGAGAGGGCCTGCAGTGGGTTTACTTTGCACTTGAGCACATTGCCACGGTCCTCTGCACCAGAGCAAAGCTTCCAAAATAACGTAGAGGAGATGTATGTGAATTTGGGAGTTGTACCTCTAGGGTCAGATCCCTGCTGATGGTAATTGCTGTAGCTCGATTGAAGCCAGTAGAGTTGTACTGATTTATACCAGATGACAATGGTACAGTATTTATCTCGCCGACTCCTTTGATGCTTGCTGGCTGAAGGAATTTATTATGCGATAAGCGAAGATGGCATGAAACCGCAGAGGAGGCAGGGGAGTTAGTCATCTCTCTTAACAGATGGGTTTGGAGGATATTGCATTATTGGTTGAAGCCTGTTGTCTGAACGTTGGTCTCAGAATCATTTGAAGTACACGATAGACGTTGTATGGAGAAGAATGGCGAAGTGTTCTAGTCATTAAATGCTTTGAAAGGATCCTCATGTGAAAAATGTTACACAGCATGTAGTAAGCAAAAGCAAAATCTTCTAATGTGCATGTTCCGCGAAGCTGCGAGGATTTTGCTGTCACTTGTCCAATGTATTTATGAAAAAGTAGATGAAAGTCCCAGCATTGACACTGGAGTTTTACATAGTCTGGATGCAGAGCTGAACTGGTGGCTGTGACAGGATGGATTTGCTGAAGATGCAAAGATGGGATGTGGTCTGGGATTGTGTTTGGGGTAGGGAGGTGTGGGGGTTTGCTCCATAGGGTGGCTCCCTGTGTTGCCACCGGGGTAACAGGCACTCATGTTCTACAGTTCTCCAGATGCAATCTCTCTGACTTGGGGATCTCCTTCTTCTCTCTTTGCAGGGTCCGGTTGGTTTCCCTGGTGACCCTGGTCCTCCTGGAGAACCTGGTCCAGCTGTAAGTGTTTGTCTCACAGAAGGGCAGTTAGGTTCCTCCTCTTGGTTTAGTGAAATAGGATTGCATGCTGTTCATTCATCAGCAGCTCCCCTGGCATTTACTCTTCCTTTACTTGGGAAAAAGTAGAAAGTTTCACCGTAAGACTGTTTGGCCATGCTGCAGCCTTTGGGGCAGTAGCTGTATGAATGTTGCTGTCCACAGTATTTGACATAGGACGTTTGATGTTGGCAGTATTCTCAATGGGAGATGGGAAGGGATGGTGCCTGGTGACTTGAAGACTAGCTGAACCACACCTGCTGCTGCTAACACTCTGCTCAACAAGATTTGTACCCTAAATACACCTGCTTGCTTCTCTCTTCTTCCTTTCTAGGGTCAAGATGGCCCCCCTGGTGACAAAGGTGATGATGGCGAGCCTGGACAGACTGTGAGTAACTGGATAGATGAGATCTGTTCCCCATCAGTCCCCGCGGTTTCTGTGTGCTGGTCCTAGGACTTTTAACACTGAAGGACGTACAGCATCCAATACCCACCAGCTTCTGCTGCAGTGGTCCCCGGATGCTTGTCCCTCCTGTCTGTGTCAGCCCGGCTGCTGCCATCTGTCCCGGCTGCTCAGCAGTACATCCCGAAAGCAAAGATTGACTTAGGGAAAAACAAAATCAAAGTCTTTCATTTTCACTCTGCTGTGCCTTATGGTATTTTGTGGTGGGAAGGGATAAAACAAGATACCACCTGCACCCCCGAGGAGGTGTCGGGAGTTGTGCTGGCCGCCCACGCCTCGGCTGAGCACAGACTCCAGATCTCAACTCGAGTTTTCCGCGTTTGCTCCTCCCTTCCGCCTCTCCTGGTGCAGTCATGGCTTGTTCTTCTCCCCTCTCCATCTAGGGTTCCCCTGGTCCCACGGGAGAGCCAGGCCCCTCTGGACCCCCAGGAAAAAGGGTAAGCTGATTGTTTAGGAGTATTTTTCCAAATATATCTGTATTGACTTTTTGAAACGAATGTTGTTACTAGGTCTGCAGTAAATGCAAGGCAGTAGTATGTAAAATAGATAAAATAATAATACAATTAATGTGCCATCCACAGCCTTTGGAAATTGATGGGAAGTTTTCAACCAAATCCCATGGATTTTTTTGAGGTTTTAACACCCAAAAGAAAATACAAACATGAGGTGCTTCCGCTCTTCCTGCCTTGCTGGCAGAGCCCAGGGATTCATTTAGCAAGAAGCTAATTTAAAAAGCTTTCAAAGATATTTGTCTCCATTTTGTCTTCTTCCCTGGGGCTGTAGCATCATTTTGTTAATTCCAATACACCGTTTCAGAGCAATGTGATCTAATTGTTTTGCATCTCTTCTGTGCTTTTTCTAGGGCCCTCCTGGTCCAGCTGGTCCTGAAGGAAGGCAAGGAGAGAAAGGAGCCAAGGTAAGAACGGAATGGGATTTCACTTCTACCGTGTCTTTTGTATGCCAAAAGGATCACCCTCTGACAGCGTTGGTGTTTGAAAGACAGCAGTTTGATTTTGCTGTGTGTTACAACAAATTAGCCTGAATTTGAGGCCATTGGCCTCAAATCTAAGCTTCTGTTTCATCTTTTAACAAACTCTGTGGAGATAATTAGGGCTTGGTAAGGTCATGGGAATGTTTTTCTTCTTTTGAAATGACAAAGTGGCATATTTTTCAATTTAATGTGTTGTAAATAATACGGCATGGACAGCCCAACGTCCTTTCCCAGGGCAAACACAGCGTTATTGGACCGTGGTTGTTTTGGTAGGGGTGGTGGGGCAATGTAGAGTGGGACTGCAAATTATAGACCCAATTATTGTGGCAGCCACAGGAACGCTGATGGCGGAGGATGTATCCTCTGCTAGCTCACCAAACCCAGGAGAGCTTTCTGCTCCAGAGAGCTTGAAGCCAAAGGGCCATTCCTGCTGGGAATCGGCAGAAATGGGCAAGGCTGAAAAGTGAAGGAGTTTGGAGGCTTGTCCTCAGTGTGTATGGGGCAGCAAGCAGTAGGAAAATCAACGAACAGAAGGTTTTACGTGCTTTGCGTGGAATTGCATTCACTCTGTGGCATCCTGGCAGCAGCCACAGCGTATTTGACAAGATTGTTTGATGCCCCAGTGCAAATTAAACCATGCTGCTTTTGCATCTAGGGTGAAGCTGGTTTGGAAGGACCTCCTGGGAAGACTGGCCCAATTGGTCCTCAAGGTGCTCCAGGGAAGCCTGGCCCTGACGGCCTTCGAGGGATTCCTGGTCCAGTTGTGAGTATTCCCAAACTGAGCAAAGTCTGAGAAGGCTTCTGGGCAGGGTTGCTCCCCATGCTTTACTGTGACCCATCTGCTGTGGAAGATGTCTTTCTCCCAGTGTCGTGTTCTGTCTTTGCTTAAACGCCTGACAGCAGACAAAACATCTTTACTGGAAATAATATAACGGTGAATATCGTCTTCCAGCATGTTGTATTTGAGTCTTGGGTCTGCTCACCCGCTCTCTGGGGTAACATTTCTGTGAGCTCCAAAATCCCTTTTCCAGTAGAGATTTGAGCATGAAGGGAACATAAATCCTTTTGCCTTTATCCACCTGTTGAGAAGCCAGGGCAAACATACCCTGGTACGGGGACCAGAAGAGGGTGAATGAATAATCTGAATAATCCCAGCTGGAAGCACTCCTGTCAGGAATGAGTGGTTTGAAGGAATTGCACTGTTTTACAGGGTGAACAAGGTCTCCCAGGATCCCCTGGCCCAGATGGTCCTCCAGGCCCAATGGTATGTCTAGACTATCAAATTCCTTGAGTTTTTTAAATGGGTGAATGCATTTTACATTAATTAATTCTCTCTTTTTCTTTCCACTCTGTCTCCCAAAGGGCCCACCGGGTTTGCCTGGTCTTAAAGGAGACTCTGGTCCTAAAGGGGAGAAGGTGAGAGTGCTGCATATGATCTCGTTGTATGATCTGGTGTCCATGTCTGGGTGTGGGGAAGAAAATACCATTGTAGAGGGGTCCTGCAACTGGCATGACAAGGCTGAGGGATGCCACCAGCCCCATACGTGCGCTGTCATACTCTGGAAGCATTGGACATATCTTTAGAAGAGAGATGGAGAGTTGTGAGTGTGCCCCAAGGGATGAACCAGGTTGTGCCACTGCCCATCTGGATCCAAGACTGGGTTTCCCATCCCCATGTTCACCAGCGCCAATGACAAGGAGGTGACATGAAGGAGCTGAATCGCTGTGTTCCCCTACATCGGTCCTCACAATCCACGGCAGCTTTAGTTGTCTTTAGCAGGACTTCAGCAGAGGGCATAGGGAGGTGCAGACAACTGGCTTGCTTTAGGGCAGGATTCTCAGTCTGGTACAAATTTGTGTAATATATGTCAGCGCACGAAGTGAGCAGCTGCTCTGGTGCGGTGGTTCTGCTTCTATATTTGTCGCATTTTCTGTTGCACAAAGCTGGTGTTTTGCTCTGCTCTGCCACTGCCAGGTGTCAGTGATAGCTACAAACTCCTGTCACCTTAAGTGTTTGAGTTTGTACCTAGAAATGTCTTTGCTGGGTAGCTTTGGTGTTCGGTTACCTCCAGCGAGAGATCATAATTAACATCTGCTGTTTTCCCCTAGGGTCATCCAGGTTTAATTGGTCTTATTGGACCACCAGGAGAGCAGGGAGAAAAGGGCGACAGAGGTCTCCCAGGGCCCCAGGGCTCAGCGGGACCCAAAGGAGAGCAGGTAAGTATTCCAAAGACCTTCATGGAAAGTGCTTTTGAACTGTGGGGTTTGCTGCCTTTGAGCAGGTACAGCATAGCAGGGATGGTCAGCCTCAGCAGGGGATTGTTGCTAATTTTTGCGGAATATTTTCTTTATTAATGTAGTTTATTCTACCTGTGAAAAGCAGAGATGCTCCAAAATGACCCATTTTAGTGGAAAGCAGATTCTCAAGGGTCATATGAAAGGAGCTGAGTAGACTTGGAGGGATGGTAACATTAAATATGCATTCAGAGGACTGATTTTTAAAACTGTGTTGCCTACATGAGATACGAGCTTCCCTGGTCATGCCCTTTCCTGGATCGTGCGCACACTTAAAAACCAGTTAAAGCTCCAGATTTGAATGGAGCCCTCCAAAACCAGGTGGTCATCTGTGAGCAGATGTTAGTTGTGTAGTTATAGGCCAGCATCGCTGCATGCAAATCAGTGTCATTCTGTTTTATTTTTCAGGGTATCACAGGTCCTTCTGGACCAATTGGACCTCCAGGGCCACCAGGATTACCGGTATGTGACAAGTAATTATCTTGTAGTTCCTCAGGAGCTACCCAGTCCTTCTGGAGTCTCCTTGGTGCTCCCAGCTCTACCCAGCACAACCCTTCTGGCTGGACTTTGTATGAGGATGCTGATAGGACTGCCAATTAAAAGTTGAGCCCATTAAAAAGACTTGAATGAGTTACAGGAGTACTGGACAGTGACCCGTGAGCTGAGAGATGGGCACAGGGGACATGGAGTGATCGAGGCAGAGAAATTAGCCCTCTGTTTCTCTCCGCCTTTCTTTTGGATTATCTGCAATCACATAATATTTTTCTTTTGTACTGTTTTTTTTCACTTGATGCCCAAGGCTGCACCCATGGGTGACCAGCATTTGCTATTGCTGGGTGTCCTTAGCACGGAGCCAGGATCAGTCCCGGGTTACGGTGATCACACAGCAGCTTTTCCAGTCCCCATCCAGGCTGGAGTGCGGAGCGCTGACACAGATTGGTCTGACACAAATGCTTTTTGTATGTTGGCACATAATAGCAACACCGAACTCAAGTGGATGTGAAAAGTGGAAAGAGAGAGGAAGTCAATTAAAAAAAAAAACAACCCACCTTGCATAACGCTACTGTGTCTCTCTCTAAGGAGAGACTGACTTCTCTGCTAGGAAATGCGCTGACTCCTTTCTGTGTTTTTCTCTATACAGGGTCCACCTGGTCCCAAAGGTGCTAAAGGATCATCAGTGAGTATAGTCATTGTTAAAAGAAGAGGCTGAGGAGCTCTTATTAAGCGTGTAACCTGCTGCGACTCCTCCACATCAGTGGCATTAAGGCAATTAGCCGAAGATGACTGTCGCAAACGCAGCCTTTTCAGGCTGGCTGAGCCTAGAAGTTATAATTGGGAAAGGTTTCTGCTGCACACACTGTACTTCATTGAACATCAGTGCAGCAAAGATTGTAAGGAGGAATCCAGTGCGTAGTCCTTAGGAGAAAGCCTACTGCTGTAAAGCGGAGGGCATTAAAAATAGACTGTGAGGCGGGAGGTGGCAAGCTGAAAAGCGAGGAACTCGGTGAGAAATGCGGCACTGAAGCAAGCTTCGTGTTACAGATCTTCTGTGCAGGCAGCTAAAAATTCCTCTTAGGCAACTTCCTAAAGTCTTTTTCCCATGCAGAATGAAACGTTTTATTAATTTTGAGATTTTATTTGGCTTATAAAACTGTTGTATTGATTTGGAGAGTTAGCGTTTTCATGCATTGGAAGATCTGTCCTTTTCCCTAGGAAGCCTAAGCAAAATTTGAGTGTTTACCCCCAAGTGTTTGATCTTTTTCTCTTATCTAAGCTTCAAAAGTAATCAAAATAAACATTTTCTTGTGGGGGGGGGGGGGTGGTGTGCAAGGATGGTCCTCTTGTATGCCTGAAAGGAGAGGAAGACATTTTTTGCCACAAGAGACTATTAAAAGAAATAATGTTTGGGATGTGATATAAGTGACAAGTGCTTTTTCCTGATTGACTTTTATGTTTTCCCTTTGTTTCTCCACACAGGGTCCAACAGGTCCAAAGGGTGAATCGGGTCTTCCTGGGCCCCCAGGGCCTCCTGTAAGTAGAAATGAGGTTCAGATTTAACAGGTGTTGTAATATTAGGAAGTAGATTTCTGGACAGAGATTCATCATACCAGGAGTCCTAGCAATGGGTTGGCATCTCTTAGTAGAGATGCTGGGGAAGAAAGCAGGATGTGAAGGGAGAAGTTACTAATGGGAAGATGACATAAGAACATGGACCCATTGTTCAAAGCTGGGGGCCTGGGGTTTTATCAGTACCGTCATGGGTGGTTTACATGTCTGGTGCGTATCTTGTGATGCTGCTTCTCAGCGCCGGTGGCTGCTCTTCTGTCATCTTCCATCAGGCCATCTCTTCTGTCTCTTCCCGACCAGCAATGCAATGAGAAGTTGTATCTTCTTTCCCCACAAATCAGGGTCCTCCTGGAGAAGTCATCCAGCCGCTGCCCATCCAGTCTTCCAAAAGGACCAGGCGAAACATTGACGCCAGCCAGCTGGTGGACGATGGAAATGCCGACAACTACATGGACTACGCAGACGGCATGGAGGAAATTTTCGGGTCGCTGAATTCCTTGAAACTGGAAATTGAGCAAATGAAGCATCCATTGGGCACTCAACATAACCCAGCACGTACCTGCAAGGATCTGCAGCTCTGTCACCCCGATTTCCCGGATGGTGCGTCCTGGGATGGGGGGGTGTGGGGAAAACACTGCGGGTTTCCTACCTCCGTGCGGTGAATACAAGCGAGTGCAAGAAAAGAAGTAAATCTGGGGAGTCACTGGCCCTGGTGCCACCTGAGGAATGTGGCTGACAAAGAAGCAACATGTAGAGAAGAATGGGGATACATAATGCAAAATAGCTATTTCTTTAAGGTGTCACAGTGTAATCTGAAATCAGAGCATAACTGGTTTTAAAAAAAATACACATAAATAGTCACCTACGACAGAGATGAAACATCCCCTGATAGATGGTTGCTGAAGGGCCCATCATCCTCCCCTCACAGTGCTGATTCTTCCTTCCCTTCTCTTCCCTCTCGTGCATCCAGGTGAATACTGGGTTGATCCTAACCAAGGATGTTCCAGGGACTCTTTCAAAGTTTACTGTAATTTCACAGCTGGTGGAGAGACTTGCATCTTCCCTGATAAGAAATCTGAAGGAGTAAGTCCACATAATTTTATTTTTTTTCCCCTTATATCACAGTGGTAAGAGATGGTTGCCTAAGATGAATATTCATAGACAGTCAGTTTCAGGAGGATTGAACAATAGCAAGTAAGGATTAAAGATCCAGAACACTTCTTTTTCACACAACGTTGGCTTCTAAAAGAATAAGGAATATATTTACAAAGAGAATTTCTTTCAATAAGTCAGATTTAAACTGCTATTTGGGACAAGTCTTTAATGATTTCCCAGGCATAATAAATGCTAAAGCCTTAATTTTTTGACTTAGCTTTACAAAGGCGGAACCGCGACTCCCCATGAGCTCCGTTTAACTCGTTCCTTGTCTTCCCTCCTGCAGCCGGGCTGCCGCTCCGCTGTCTGCATGCCTAAGCACCGCTGATTCCTCTGTCCTTGCTGTGTCTTCAGGCAGAGCAGATAAATATTTATCTCTTGTCATTTTTTTCCTGGTGTTTCTTGTGGGTATTTGGTTTCCTAAATGATTGCAACTAGCTCTTCCTGGCCCCGACGCACAAGGTTGATTAAGTTATTTGTGTAATGATGTGCTCAGCTCAACCATACTCGTAATTTTTATCCCATAGCCATGCACTTTGTTTTCTGGAGCTGCTCTCCCTGATGCCTGGGGACCAGTTCTTGCGCTGGCCAAGCAGAAACTCTTGCAGAGCGGCCCGAGGGAGCCCTCTCAGTGTCACAGTTGTGCTGCAGCTGGGTTAAGGTGCAGGCAAAGCTGCTCGCTCCAGCGGAAGCCGTTTGCTTGCTGAATTCCATCCACCAGAAATATGTGCCAGCACAGGACAAATAACGTGCAATGTAAATCTTCTTTGAGTTTTTGTTAGGGCTGTTTAAACAGGAGATGCATTTCTTCTCGTTGGCATTAACTTGCCATGGCTCTCCTCAAAATGTTGACAGCTAAAAAAGCAGAGTGTGACTAGGATCTTAGAGTTGCTCAGACTCCTGCCACGCTGACTCTGCGAGTGGCTCTTCAGCCCAGTCCATCCACTGCGGAGCTGCCACTCTCGCTGCAGGCTGCGATGCTCCTCAAACGCAAATTGTGCTGCACTTCTGCAATACTGTCACAAATAAGGAACAACTTCAGCCTGCTCTGGAATGAAAACAGCTACCAGACCTGCATTAAGCATTGGCTGACTGGTTTTATTTTAGGCCACAGCAGAGCTTAAGCCAACATCCCCTTTCAGTGCATCCTTAACCCAGCAGAAGCACACTGACATGCGTTATGGTTCACGTACTGGAAAGGAAAGGACAATCCCAGGACACCTGTGTATAGCTTGGCGGTTGTGCTCGGGCAGATTTACGGCAGAAGTGAGGGAGCTTTTGGGAGGGTAAGGGAGCAGACGGCAGCAACGCTCCTTCCTTGGACTCTGGCTCAAAAGAAGTGATTCAGCTGTTTAGACCGGGCTGCGGTAAAGGATGCTCTGACAGCCCGTTTCTTGTCAAGGTCACCCCCTGCGTCGCTCCGGGTAGTTGGAGCTCCATCGTGTGTGATGGTCCAGCACTGACTGCGGAGGATGCTCTGCCCATGATGCACAAAGGCAGGAGGCAGGCAGAGGCTTTTCCTTAATCGCATTCTTTGCCTTTCCCAGCACCACAGCATCCGGATTTGGTGTCAGAGTGACAGCAGCCATCTCCGTTGTCAGCATTCCTTTTCCAGCCCAGCCCTCCCATGAAAATCAATGCATCTTTTCCCATTGATATTTCCTTTTTTCCCCCTCCTCTGTCTTTCCTTTTATCTCTCCCGCCGATAGACTGCACTGCTGGTTTTGCATCTGGAGAATCCCGGAGGCAGAGATCGTTAGCCCTCAGCAAAGGAGGCTGGTGCCAAGGCAGCGCTGGGCGCCCGGGGTAGCACCACGCCGTCCGTTCTGCTTGAGAGGCTGCTGGCACCTTAGGGCTCTGCCAACTGCTCTTGTTACTGGTTATAAAGATTAAGAAAATATTTTAAAGGAAGTTGGACAGTTTCAATAAGACATGCAGACTCTGCTTGTGGAACTGAATGTAACTTTATTTTATTTCTTTTTTTTTTTCTTTCTTTCTCTCTTTCCTTGCTGCCGTCCACAAACTAGGCTAGAATAACTTCTTGGCCAAAGGAAAACCCAGGCTCCTGGTTCAGTGAATTCAAGCGCGGTAAACTGGTAAGATGCATCTTGGTGCTTTCTGTTTTCTTTAACCCGTGTCATATTTTACAGAGCAAAATGGCTCGTTGGCCCAAAGAACAGCCTTCCACATGGTATAGTCAATACAAGCGGGGGTCTTTGGTAAGTGGCTAACCTTGGCCCTCCGGTCTGAATCAGAGCGCGTCATCTGCTTTGGTATGGCCAGACCTCTTGTACTCTGCATGCTGGACTAATCACCATCATAAGTGGCAGTAAAAACATTTAAGGTGGAATACTGAAAAAGAAACAAAACCCAGTGGGGACGCTTTATTCCAGTCGGCTTGACTGGCAACCTAGGAGGAGGTGACAAGCTTTCCCCTGCGTTACAAGGGGACCCACAGAGCTGGGGCTGTTGCAGAGCAATGCGGCGGGCTGCATCCCATGGGAAGGCTGTATCCCGCAGGATGGCTGGTGCTGTCTCCTAAGAACTTCCCGTTACGGCACGGGTGTCCCTGTGCTGCTGTCCCCCAGCAGCGTAGCCGTATCCCAAACGCTGAGAGACCCCTAACATGATGCTTCAGCCTGGAGCTGGGCACCATGCCGTCGTAGCCCGTATTGCTGGTACCCAGGCTGAGGTGGTGGACCTGCACATTTCTGGTCTGGGACAAGTTTTCCTCAAAAGAAGAATCTCATCTCCCATGGTGGAGATGAGCCACACTGGGGGCTCCCACACCACCCCCGGAGCTTGGGAGATGTGAAGTCACTGGTTTAAAGGAGGATTTCAAGCCATGTGTGTTTGCCAGGCCTGGTGGACAGGAATTCGACTTAGTCACAACGAAGGATTTTTTTCAAGGGAGAACAACTGTTGTAAGGTCAAACAGTGCTTGATTTCAGCAAGCAAGCAAGACAGCAACACGTGAAACAGAGAAAAAGCTCTGGTATCTTGTCCTGTAACAGAGGACATTCACGTTGTGGATCGATCACTACCACAGAGCTCGAGCTCTGGCCAGGGATGTCAGAGCAGCCGCTAATTGGTGTAAGCCAGGGCTCCTTAGCCAACAGAAATCTGTCGCATGTGTATCAATTCTTGTAGGATTAGTGGGATGCAGATAATGAGCTCAGTCAAATTAGGAGAATTAGGGAAGAAGGAAATATTCAGCAGACCAAACTGACCTGCCCTTGAAAGCCGGAGATGCTCTGACGTACCATCATCCTCTCCCCAGGGCAGAGGTTTCTTGCAGTGCCTCAAACTTCCACCTTAAAAGGCAAACAACAAAGAAAATCACCGCGTTGTTTTCCTGAGCCACGTTTCATCGCCACTAAACACGTTTTGCTCTGATTCTGCCCACAAGAAGGATATGGCTTCTGCAGCTTTTCTGCATTATCGAATAAGGCCGCAAAGCCAAGGCTTCTGCCTCACAGCTCCTTGGAGGGCAACTACTCATAGCTTAATTACAGAGCACTTCATCGGTTAATATCATGAGTACTTCCATTTCTCCGCCTTCTCTGCTCTTTTGGTTTTTTCCCAGTCTACCAGCTACGTTAGAGGCTGAATTGCCAAGCTAGAGCGTAGGGCCCATTCCTTTAAACAGGAATTTCATGCTACTTGGAGCCCTTTGTTCCATCTTTCTGTCTTGCTATTTTCTTGCTTTTTTTTTACCTGTCCTGCATTTTCTGTTTGGAAAAAAAAAGCCACCAGCACGTAGAAGACCTGCCTAAGCAAACCACAAAACTGTTAAACACACAAGCCATGAAAGTAAAGTCCAGTTTTTTTCAAAAGAGCCTCTGATTTCGCCCAGGTCAGTACTTAGAACCATGAGATTGGTAAACTGGGGAGACGTTTGCCTGGATCCCAGATCAATTGAAATCTGTGTGTAGATGGGTGAGATGAATGAGTCCAAGTTCCCCTCTGGGTGCAGTATTGCCCCTCTTAACTCCATGGAGAAGGTCCCTGGTGCCTTTCCACGCAGCCTGAGCACGGTCTCTTGAGGGGCTGAGCCTACGGGGACCCCCAGCGCCAAGGGGAAGATTTTCTACCCGGCTGCAGGCTGCTGATGTGGCAGGCTCCCTATGGATCTCAGTGCTTGCACGAGGTATGAGCCGTGAAGATGCTTGCCTTTCTTCTGCGGATAGCTAAAGTAATAACGACATAGCAAATATGAAATCCAAAGAAACCAACTTGTTTTGATGTTTCCGCTCCGTCATTAATCAATGACACAGAGTACTTGGAGCTGATTTCTTACCACGTCTCATGATACAGCCAAACTGCCTTTAGAGGGATAAAAGGGTGGCAGATGTTTTCTTCTGGACTCTGCTTTCCTTCTCCGTGTTACACCCAATTCCCAGGACCTCTAACAAGGCCTGCTACCCATCCTGTCCTGTCATCCTCCATAGCCAGATGGCATCTGCCACAGGGAAATGCTATCACAGAGAAAACAGGAAAGGATGGATTTTTGCAAAACCGTGTTCCCACAAGCACAAGCTTTATGTGCACAACCAGTTCCCGGTGGCTCCAGTTGCAAAGCTGGGACAAGGCTTCCTGCCATCTGCAGAGGCAAAACGGCAACTGAGACCCTGTAACAAGCAGTCAGGCTCGCAAACCAAGCACTGATTGGAAATAAGGAGAAATTAGAGAAATGAGAGAAGTGGGTGGGTGTGTGCCAAGTCGTCGGCATTTTATGTCCCCGTCCTTCCACGTCCTGGTGGTTTTCTGGTAGCTCTCCTCCTGGCATGCGTGGCTCTCTCGTGGTCAGTCGTATTTAACTCTCAGGAGGACAATGCAACAGTACCCTGACAACCGGTTGGTATATTTATTTTTATTATCATTTTACTCATGATTTTATTGTCTGGTTATGAATCTCTTCTACTGTTTGCAGCTTGCACCGGTGTTTCACACTACCTCGAAGAACACTACGCTCTTTGTGTGCCTGTATTTTTTTTTTTTTTTTTTTCTCCTGGTCATTTCTAAAGAAATCCACTGTCCATAGAGGACAGTAAGGAACAGCAGCTCTGGTAGCTCTGCCGTGGCTGGAGATGCCCCCCATACAGTTAGTTTGTACGTGCAAACCAGTTGTCCTGCTGTGGGATATGAAAGAACGTTCCAGGAATTCCTGAATCCCTTAGATGCTGGACGTGGGTTTCAATAAACTGGGCTTTGCAGAAATGTGTTTCTAGACACACCATTCTCCTCCAAGGGAGAAAAGGAGCTGATGTGCAGGATGGAGCAAATCCCTGTGCCAGGGCAGCTCTGTGATTCATGACATGCCCCACGGGCAGAAAATGCATTTTCCTGAGCGCAGCCTGGCCCAGCGGTGCAGCACTGAGTCCTTGTCAGCAGGAGCAGGGCCAAGTGCTGCGGAGTAAGCGCAAAGATTGCTTAGAAGCCGGTGTGTTGGTGCCCAGGGAAACCAAATGGGGGGTGTCCCAGTGTGTGCAGAACAAAATACAGCAGTCAGAAAATCATGTCAAATAGGACAGAAAAATAATGCCCTGAACCCTTACAGAAATCTGCTTTCTCTCCTCTTCAAAAGCTGGAGAAGTATGGTTGGTATTGGCTTAAACTTGAGCCGCATATCTCCAGATTTGCTTAGCCCTGCACATTTTTGCAGCCAGGGCTGAAATCTCCCTTCCTTTCTCCTCTCGCCCTGCATTAGCCTTGTTTTTTTAGCTGGCAACCAGCAAGAGAAATAAACTGTCCTTGGTGGCCGTGCCCTGGCCGCAGGAGGACCAGTGCAGCCCCGTGCCCGTAGCGCGGCAGGAGCAGCGTCTGTGCCCCGGTGGGGTGTGGAGACCGAGCCCCATGTGCCGGGCAATAAAGATGGGTGAAACTGGTGGTCTTCAGAGCCCCCTAAGCGTGTTGCATTGCCCCTCACTGCCCAGTGTTTCCCCTTCTCCACTTCTCGCAGCTCTCCTACGTGGATTCGGACGGGAACCCCATTGGAGTGGTGCAGATGACTTTCCTCCGGCTCCTGAGCGCCTCGGCCCACCAGAACATCACTTACAACTGCTATCAGTCCGTAGCCTGGCACGACGCCACCACTGACAGCTATGACAAGGCCATCCGCTTCCTGGGCTCCAACGATGAGGAGATGTCCTACGACAACAACCCCTACATCCGAGCCGCCCTCGACGGCTGCGCGGTACGTGGGCAGAGCTGGTCTCGGCCAGTCCCTGCAAAAGGGGTCGGTGCTGGAGGCGTTTGTGCCCCTCCCCTGGTTGTCCAGTACCATCTCCCTTGGGACAAATCACCCCCAAATTTGTAGTTGCCTTGAGGATTGTCCCCGGTGGAGAGACATCGAGCTGGTCTCCCTATGCTGGGAATACCTGGCTCCACTCAAGGTCGGGGCAGCTGCAGCACTTCTAGAAACCAGATTAATTTGCTTTATTGCTGGCTGGGCATAAAGGAAGGGACTCGCCTAAAACCACCAGTTGCTTTTAAAAGGTCCCTTCTTTACTCTTACTCTGTTTATTCACCCAGAGAGGGGCCAGCGATGGCACCCAGTTGCATATGGGTTTTGCAGGCTTTGATAATCAGTTTTTGAAGTGCTTTCAGGAAATCTTGGAGGCAAAACGTTGAGGGTTTGGTGCTGGGTTGGTTGGGGTATTTTTGAGGGGCGCCGCTGTGCGTGCCTGTGCCCTTGGGAGAGAACAAACCGGAGCAAGGCCTGGCTCCATAGCAAGATGAGATGATGCTGCAGGAGGCAGAGGTTCGCATCCCTTCTCGTGTTTCACGTATGACGTAGAGTGAGGGAGAAAGACGCTAAGTTCCCCCTGACTTTTTTTGCCCGCAGTGCAGAAGCAGGCGTTACGCCCCAGCCCTCCTCTCCCCACACCACCCGCATTGCTCTTCGCCTTTGCTTTGGCTATGAACAAGAGCCAGAGTTTCTAAAGGTGCCCGGCATCCTCCATTTGCTTCTGCCTCCTTCTCTTGGGTGCCTGATTCGGGATTGAGCTCTGACAGGAGCTAAAAATTTGGCAAAGCAGGCGCTGCTTGCATTCATTTTGAGACCCAGCTTGCTGGTGCAAAAGCCTGCATAATTCTCATGCTCTGCAACGGCAGTGTCTGAAGCCCACGGGACAGGAAGATTGAGATGTTTGACAGAAAAAGCCCTCCTCGTAATTTGAGATGAAAGCGGTTCTGTTCTGGCACACGCAGGTGTTTTACTGTAGGAGCAATGAGGAAAATCAGACGAGAATCACTTCTTCTTTTAACACTCTGGCAGAGAGGGAAAGGGCATCCATCTCACTTCTGGAAAGACTCAGAAGCAGTATGGGGAGGTTTATCCTCAAGTGCTTCATCTCTCCTGCTAACGCAACATGTCCTTGGTAAAAAGTGCTTTCCCTCCTTAAGTCTCCGAGGTGCTGCAACACCACGCGTTGCACATTTTAAGGCAGACGTGCCTGCTGAAAACCCTTCTGGTTTCAGGGGTTTGGCTCAGGTGCCCTGCATTCCTGTCCTTAGTGAGGGATATTTGCATGGAAAGAGGACTGTGGCTCCTTCCCGTTTGTTTGCTTGGTCGCTTCTCACAGGCGGCTGTTAGCACGGCCGGTCTCGGTGTTGCAAGTAAACAATTGTGGTGAGAACTAAAGCAGAGCGGGAGTAACAGGCATGCGCGGTGAGGGAGCATCGGGAGAGGCTGAAGGAGCCCCGGTGCAATGGTGGGGCACAGGGATGTCATCTCCTGGCTCAGAGCTTTGGGCATCGCTTCCAAATCGGCGTGCCCCAGCCCTTCCTCTCTGCTAGAGATGTTCCTGCGGGATATAAAAAGGAGGTAAAATATGCCAAGGGAGCTCCTTGCAGCCCTGCAGAGAGAGGCTGTGTTCCCATACAGTCTCCGGTACCCCAGTGGGTCATTCCCCCTGAACCACAGGCAGGATATTTGAGATTGAGCCCTACCATGCGAAAAATGCGGTTGGGCTGCCCGACACGGTGTTGCCGCAGAGCTCGTGGTAGGATCCGTGCTCCGGCCGTGACGGAGGCTGCCGCAGCCGGCAGATCTCCAGGGCTGATGTTCAGGCCGTTATTTGAAGGTGTTTTTCCTGGTCTTACAGCCCTTCCTCAGTAGCTGTGATATAGCCTGTTCTTCTGAGGCACACAAATCAGAGGGTAAGGCAGAGCCGAAAGCTGCTCTGTAAATTCACTTGTTTGTGCAGCTTTGTATGCCCTCGGGTGCACTTCTGCTCCTCTAATAATTATTTATATTTCGGCAATAACTGTATGGCTACTGGGCACGATAAAAAGACACCACCACCTTGTGAATTCCATCAAACTTTAAACGCGATCTTTTCAGTAGCGCTCGGATAATAGTCAAACTAATATATTCAAATTAAATCGCTTGCGTTTGCTCAACAACCCATGCGTGTCCTCAGGGGGGCAAAACAACTGTACCACAGGCACATTTTTACCAGGCTCCCGCTCCAGCTCTGAGACACGCTGACAGCAGAGTTCGTGCCTGTTGATCTGCGTGGCAGCAGCGTCGTCTTCTCCAAAGTCTGGGCTCAGGACAGTCATCTCCCAGGGGTTTGCTCAGTGGTCGCCATCCCACTTGAGAGCATGTCTGCTAAATCTCCAGGGCAAACGTAGGGTGTTTGGGTGCTGGGTGCCTCTAATTCAGCTTAGGAAATGCCTGGGCAAGATCGTCACCGTATTCCCAACTGATCGGTGAGTGCTCTTGATAACTCACTGTTGTTGGGTTGGAGGCATCATCAGAGCTCTTCTCTCTCCCTCTTCTCCCCATCAGGCAAGGAAGGGCTATCAGAAGACTATCCTGGAAATCAACACGCCCAAAGTAGAGCAAGTACCTATAGTCGACATCATGTTCAATGACTTCGGAGAAGCGTCACAGAAATTTGGATTCGAGGTGGGACCAGCTTGCTTCATGGGCTAAGAGCCACCTGAAAACTAGTCTCCAAATGAGCAACCTCGTAACCTCATTGCGCCATTTAATTAATTAAAAAAGAAAAAAGAAAAAAAGAATTCCTTGTCACATGCACGTTCTGAAACTGGACAGCGATGGGTTATTTTTTTCCGTTTCGTTTTGTTCCTCGTTTTGCCCGAGTTCCTCTGCGCCACCGCACCCAGACATACCGAATTACCGACTGAGAGGACCGTTTCCACGACAGACGCAGAATCGCATGACCGACCGCCGCACGCGTGGCCCAGAGACCTGTCCCCACGCCACCACCACCGCTGCTCCCACCACTGCTGCTCCACAGCCACTGAGCAGACCCCACCGCCATCAAAGACTTCTTTTTCTTGCCGTGAAGCGATACCGAGTGCTTGTCTGTAGATTATTATTTGTTTGTTTCTAAGGAAAAATGGAAAAAACTTGAAACTCCTGTGTTCAGCTTGACGTTGAAGTCTCAGCAGTCCTGGCTCCAATCCAAACTCTGCCGAAGCTCATTGGAGGCGTTTTGTTGACTTCCACGAGATTTGTATCGGCTCGAGCAAGTAGACATCATGGCCACTTCCAGAATTTTTAATATCACCATTGAGTCACATAATTCTACATTTTACAAAATTTAACGCCATTAATTCGATCGCTAAAAGTCACACTGGGCATCTCTTTCCCATGTATTAAAGGTGCTTATATTTTTGTATGTTTGTAAGTAAATATTTGTATTGTATATTATTTTAAATGTTTAAATGTTTCTGGCTTCAAAACATGCATGTGACCCTGTCTGTATTAAAACCACCGCCCTTCCCACCACCATCCCAGCCTGGGAATGAAGACGGCGACTCACGTCCCCGCCGCCCGCACCTCTTCCCAGCGCCAAGCCCGGATCTGGAGGGGCTTGGAGTTCCACCCAGGCGTGAGTCTTTGGAGGATGCTGGCCCAATAAGTGGCAAACCAGCCCTCCCCCCGAGCCACAGATGCCTTTTGGAATGATTCGCTTCAAAATAAGGAAATTAAAGCCACTTTTTAACAGGATTTCTACAAAACCCTAATCTAAAAGCAGGATCTGCTTTGAGTCTCTGCCTTTTTATACACTTGCTTACCTTAACATACGTGTTTTAAATTAATTCTTCTTTTTTTCCTTCAGCATTCTTCTAAAATAGTAATAAAAAAAATCCATTCCGAGCGGCAGATTGCAGTGGCAGGGGAAATCCGTTTGTCCTCTCTGAATATAAGGTGTAAAAAAAAAAAAAGAAAGGAAAAAAAAAAAAAGGTGCTTTTTATTTTTACATGTCTCTGTGGTGCTATCTATTTGAATAACTTTAACACAACACTGGTGATACCCTGCCATTGGCCAATCTCCCACCAGCTTTGGCTTTTCAGCCACTTTCAACGCAAGACTGCGGGCTTTCGCTGCAGCCTTTGGTTATAAGCGCATGCCACCTGCATGTTTGTTCTGTAGAAGACGCGCTCCTTTCCTTCATTGTACTGCGGTAGCTTTATACGGCCCGTGTAGAAAAAGTATTAAATGTGCTTACTCTTTTTTTTTTTTTTTTTTTTTTTTTTCCTTCCCGAGAATATTCATGCGTTTATACGGTGGTAACCGTACCAGATTGTACTCCGTCGCCGAATGTTTGTGGTGCTAATTTATGTCTTTGTCGGCTTTCCTGATGCGATGCTGAAGCCGCGTGGGTGCCCGCCCGCCGAGCGCTCCTGGGACTCTGCAGTTTTCCTGGCCTTCCCACAGTGGCTCTGCCAGGATGGTTTGTTTTTTTTTTTTTTTTAATTCCATGCAGCGTTTTCATCTCGCAACCTGCCAGCACCATGTTCTTTTTCCCTTTGTTTGTTTGTTTTCTCCCTGGCCGTTTTCCTTGTTTAGATCTCTGAGCTGGAAAACAGAAGTTGCAGGGTGTTATTTTTTTAATTATTATTGGCCTGGAGTATTACAGCAACGCTTGAGCCGAGGGGGGGTCTTTCACCATGAAGGAAGAGACATCACATTTACTGTGAAGAAAAGCCTATATATGATGTCTTTTCCCCCCTCCTTCCCAAGCACAGAGCAGCAGCAGCCAAGGAAGGGAGGCGAAGCCGTGCTGGAGGGAGCGGCGATGCCGTGTGGTGCTTTTCGGCTTGGGAGAGCCGTGTCCATCCGTCTCCCTTCTTCTGTTGTGTTGTCTGGTATTTTTTTTTGCTTCCTATTTCAAGGAGGAAAAAAAAAAAAAAAAAAGGTGCTACGCTAAAAACTGCAGACTCCGGCAGCAAAGCAGTGCAAAGGAGAATATAATAATATATAGGAGAATCCAGCTTCTCGGTCACCTTGGCAAGAGCCGTGTTCAGGAACAGTGGGAAGGTCAGGAAAGGTTGCACGTTCCTCGCTGCGACAGATAAGCCATATATTGATGTATGTACACACATGTGCGTCTGTCTAGGTCATGTGATTCTGTTATAAATTTTCATCAAGGGAGCTTTTTTCTTTTATTTTTTTTTCCTTTTATTTCTTTGCTTTTAAGTAAAAAAAAAAAAAAAAAAATTCCTCTGTTGAATTCCACAGTGTTGTAATTGTACTGAGATCCAAACTGTTCCGATTTCCCCAGACCACTTAGCTACGGTATATTGCAATAAAATTACTACTTGTATTTGCAGACCTTCTTTTTGTGTAATTTTATTTCCCTCCTCCCTTAATATATATGACTTGAACAAATGTTGATAAGAAAAATAAAACCTATGGAAAAAATTTTAGTACATAAGGCCCTTTTTAAAATATAGTGTCAAATGACATATTGTACATTTCTTCAAAGTCCAATAAACATGTCATAAAATTAAAGTGTAATGCCCATAAGAGCTATTTTTAAATATTTTAAACCTGTGTAATAAAGGAATAAATGTAATAGATTTTTTTTCAATAAATCAAGTTTACTGTTTCCACCTAAACCAACGTGATGTGAATGTCTTCTTGAAGTTGATTGCAGCGTGATTTCCCCACGACCCCTCTGCTCGGTGGAGCCTGAAGAGTTCGTCAGAGGACCTGTGAAAGCACATGGAGGTAATATATGCTGTAAAATGGTAAACCCAGCCCACCAGAGAGAGAACTTCCAGGCCTGGAACCTTTTTTTTTTTGTTTTTCTCAGTGAGAAACTTGGATTGACCCCAACGCTGCCAAAATCCAATGTGGGCGTTTCGGTGGCTGGGACTTGGATGAGAAGATCGGTGGCCACCAGCTCTCCACCTTCTCCACCCCAGCAGCAGCAGCACTGGAGGAGTCGCTGCTCGGCAGCGCCGCCTTTGCCTTGGATAATCTCACCCCAAGATGAATGCAGGAAAAAAAAAACAATAAATTTTTCCAGCTTCTTGGTGTGAGCTCTTCAGCCCTCAAACTCAAGTCTCAGCCCCAGGGCGCTGCTGCGTGGACATGGGGGAAGCAAGTGTGAAGGACATTTTGCTCATCCCCTCCTTACCCACTGCAGGCTTCTCTCCAGGGACGTGCAAGAAGACGACGGCTCCTCTGGAAACCACTGTAAGAACCTGCATGCATCTGTCTGCCAACACCAGCCACTGCTGCTGGATTTGCAGGTTCGGGGGCTTCTTGCAAAGAATATTTGGTTGGTGCTGCTGGTTTGCAGGTTTAAGAAGATGCCTGACCTTGGAACCGTGTCCATGTCTGCAGCGCAGCAGGTATGTACAGTACAAATACACCTGTGTGCAAACCCACCTCTGTGCACAAAGTCGGGCAATGACCAAGCCAAGTTGTGTGTCCCATCAGCCTCTCCCCTTCGTTCATTGGCTGCAATTAATGGCAGATCTCTGATTGAGAGAGATGTTCAGATAAGGAGACAAAGTTCTTTAGTCTGAGGATATAATTAGCTTATAGGACTTTTGGGAAATCTTGAGGTATTATGGCCAAATCTTTATCCAAATTGACCCCAGAAACGCAGAGATACCACAGCTGTGGGAAGAAACTAGGGGGAGGGAAATAGCTTTAATTACTTAGACTTAGCTAGAAAGACTTAACTTAGATCCTGATGACAAGGTGACACTAACCTCATCGGCGCTGCCTTGCCAGTTGTGATTTGCACTCGATCATTGCGGTTGCAGCAAACGCTTCCAGCAAATGCCTCGGGGTCTCACTGCTGAGAGGAGCTTTGATCGGCCATCAGGAAAAGGCAGAGATCTGAGGGAGGGGTAGAATGGGTCGGACGCAGAGGCCGTGGCGTATTTTTCATCTCTTCATGTAACAAAGTCCATTATTTGGTGCTAGAGCCTCAATGCAGTCACTCTGCCTGCTGAGTGAAGTATGGAGTGTAATTTTTGGATGATCCACAACAGAAAACAGCAGCAAATTATTGAAACTGAGCGTGAGCACCCAAGAGCTCGGTTTTGCTCCAGGGACGGGAAAAGGATGGGCCTGGGCTGCTCAAACCAAACTCACACGTGTCCCTGGGGCTTTGCCCAGGCATGGCTGTCTCCCCATCTCGGGGCTGGTGGGCGAGGGCAGGGGCAGAGGCTCAAACCTTGGGATGCAGCAAGGAGAGGGAGAGGATGGAGCTCAGCACCCACCCCTGGTACAGCCTGGGGAGTGAGAGCTGACCGGGTGCAGCTGAGCCCGGTTGCGTTTCCAACAGCCGTTGGAAGCTGCTGAGCCACCCTGGGCTGGGGAAGGGGAGCCTGTAAGGCTGCCAGGGTCTGCTTTGCTCTGCTCTGCCTGTGATGTTTTGGTTTTTCTTTTTCCTTCTTTTTAAGAGGCAGGGGCTGAACTAGGCTGGGATTTCTGCACTTCTGTGCATTAAGAAGGTAAAGCCTGAAGAGTTCTTCCATCCAGTTTCCTGAGCTGACCCAGCCATGAGGACGTGTACGTTTGCTTCCCAGCTGTTTCCTAAGGTAAAACACATCTTGCCGTGTGACTTCATTTCTGCCGATAAAATGAGAATTACTCCTTTTTGGTTTATTTTTCAGTCCTGTTCTGGAGGAAGGGCCCAGATCCTAATGCTAGCTGTGTGTCTCTTGGCTCCCTGTCCTGTATCTTGGAGTCACTTGGCTTGCTTCATCTGGTGGAGCAGTATCTGTCCCTAAAAAAGCAGCGGGGCAGAGAAAAGAGCCTTTAGCCTGAGCTCAGCCACATATTAGCCACCTGAAACTCCACTGAGAGGCCGCCTGTGGGTACAAGAAGCCTCAAGGAGCACAGCCTTGTGCACCCATCGCTCACGTGGGACGCAGGGCTGGTGCAAGTGCCTCCTGGCCAGGGCTGTGCCGGAGCAGCCGGAGCATGGGGGAAGGCTGGGACGGAGCCGCAGGCTCGCCATCTGCCAGCGCCCGCCTGCCGCAGGGCAGGGCAGCTTTGCCAAAACGCAGCTCCCTTCACTCATGCGTCGACCCTGGGGCTGTGCTGGTGGCGGTGGGCACCTTCCCGCTCCTCCTCGGGACCGGGGTCCACGGCGCAGCTCTGCCACGCGCCGCTTCCAGCCCGGCGTGCGCCGTGCGGGGACACGCCGCAATCACAGCCATTGCTCTCCGCGAGACATGGCAGCTTTGGGTGGGATGCACCCTGCTTTATTATTATCTCTCAGAGTGTTGCTTCTCCTGGATCCTTAAATATCATATTTATGTGAGGCTAGTAAAAATAAAAATGTCTAAAAAAGAGGTGTTGGATTAAATATAGAGACTAGCTCTTGGGCGTTTCTTCCCTATGGTCTCAGTGAGTTTGGGCACGCAACCTAGAAGGCAATCTGTGAATGGGTGTTTTATACGGAGTATTGGGCTGCCTTAGCGCGACTGAAGCTCTCCCAGAAGGAGACAAACAGCAGGACAAAGTGGGAGGCTGTGACGAGAAGGGGAGAGGGATGTGCTGTAGCATGACGAGAAGACGTGAAGCGTTGGGGCGCGTGAGGCTTGCGCAACAGGCAAGGCAAGCCGGAGCTGTTTCTGTTGTTCAGCTGCTGCTTGTCCGGCATCTTCTCCCCAGCCACACCTGGTTTGACTTGGTGTTTTTTATTAATGTCTCAATCAAAAGGCTAGAACTGATCTGACCCACAGCTCTGGGGGGAAACAAAAAACCTCTCGGTGCCTTTCTGTGAGAGAGCAAGAGAGCTGGAAGTGCCTCCCGGCAGTTCACTGTCACCTGTAAATTAAGCTGCAGAGTCTCCAGGAAAAGCTAATACAGAGCGAGTTAAATGTGTTCCCTCTTCCTTAACGCCTCGCACAGGAACAGCAAATTCACTGCTCTGGCTTTCCTGCCAGCCAGGCACTCCACCAGACAGACAACTTCCAAATTTCTTTTTTTTTTTTTTTTTTTTTTTTTTTTTTAACATGGGTGATTGGAGCGGGACAGACCGCCCCCACAGCAGTGGGTCACATCACAGATTGCTGTGTCACTTGGCACTGCGAGCGGGGTGTCCCTCTGCCACGAGCATCACATCCCATCCTGCGCTGGGGTTCGGGGGAAGGCAGCAGCGATGCCCGGGACCTTCACCCGCAGCCTGGCTGGAAACGCTCGGTGATGTCTCGGCTTGCAGCAGGAATGGGAATTCTCAGCGCAAGGGCTGTCAGCTGTGCTTGCTCCTTGTCACACTCAGCGATCCCAGCTCCTGCCAGTGCTGGTGACCCAACCCCTTCTCTCCAGGGAAAAGCTGTGTCTCTCCCAGCTGGGGCAGCCCAGCGAGGCGGTGGGGCAGGACCTGGCCCCGCAGCCACCTCTTCCGCTCCCTCTTTTTGCTCCGCTTCCCCATGCCGCCAGCAGCGGGTGGGAAGCGGTGGTTTATCATCATTACCCATAAATGATCGTGTCATTGCAGTGGGGACTTCTGTTTTTTCCTTTTTTTCTGTTTCCTTTCCCTATATTTTCCTTATTTTCAGACAAGAGCAACCTTTGAATCCAACCTGGGCTGATGTTCTCAACAGCCATCCATCGCTGTTTAACCAGTGCCACTCTCCTGCTGTTAGGCAATGGCCCAAAACTGCAGCGCTTTCACGCTTGTCGAGGCACCTGGCTTAATCCAAGCTGTGATTTAAACCCGGAGGCACTACTGGCACTAGAGAGTACAAAAGTGCAGTTTCATGACCTGAGCAATGACAGGCAAATGCGAAGCTTGAACCACCAGCCCTGGCACTGGGTGCTTGCAGCCAAGTACCGGGATGCGCGATCGGTCTGTAGAGCTTCTCCCCGGGCTGCTCTCCATCTCCACTCCAGAGGAGCAGGATGCTGTGCCGCAGAGAGCGACCGACTGTCACTGCAAAACCACCAGCGCCGGTCCAACAGGATCATCCTGCAAAAAAAGCACCACGGAGCAATCCCTTGGATCGTGGCCTCGGAAATAATTTAACTCATCCCTCCCTCAGCTCTTCCAGCTGGGAGGAATGGCCGTTCCTCTCTGGCATCGAGGAGAGCTTCAGTACCAGCGTCTTCTCTGGGCACATAATCAACCCGCTGGATTTGGGGCTCTTGGGTTTTCCCCAAGTCACAGCACTGAAGCTGGTTTTGCTTTTTATCTCTGAAGCAGAGGAGGAGCATTAATATGCTGCGCTTTTATTTATGGCACCTATTGCCATTTCATTTATTCCTTGTAACTTCTCTGGCTGCTGATTTTTTTCCATCCTGGAGCATCACAGCAGCAAAGTGGTTTTCTCCAGAGGCACAAACTCAATAGTTCAGACAGGCCCTGCGTGTCTCTACCTTCGCAGCGAACAAAACTTAGCAATTTATGCTTGTACCTAATGGGTTTTCTCAAACAGCCTAGAGCAAAAATAAACACCCTGAAGAAATCAAACACACGAAAACCCTAAAGAAGAAGCTGTTTTTCGTCTTCAGAGAGAAGCCAAGGCGCTTGTTTTTTAACAGATGCATAACTAAGAGAGCTCTGAAGCGCTGAAATTACATCGTGTAAGGCGCAGGCTGTCACGCTGAGAGGCAGCCCTGGAACCGCTGCTCGACACGGCTGAGCGCGGGGAGCACGCGTGCCGTCTTCAGGCCCCGCGCTGGGACTTAACCTTCTCCTTCTGCCTAATTATTATATGTTAATTTGATGAGATGTTCGCCTTCGCAGGAAATCTTCTGCGCCGCGCTTGGCTTTTTGTCAGCTGCTCCTTAGCTCAGCAGATTTTCCTTTTTCTCTGTTTCTTCGGCTCAGACAGGGTGGAACCGTGGGCTGCACGCAGGGGACCCCTTCCCTGAGCACCCTGGGGTGGGCAGCAGCGTACCTGCGCGGGGCGGACGTCGCGTTGGTGCTGACTGCCAGCAGGACCTTGGGGACATCCCTCCGCACCGCTGAGCCCTGGTCCCCTGCCCTGCAGCCCTGGGGCTGGGTCCCAGAGGGAAAGGATGTGCTGACTGTGCCTTTTGAAGGGCAAAACCTTCACCCAGGTGGCTGAGCAGGGGCTGAGGGCTCCCAGAAAGAAGCCTGGGTTGGAAAAATGCCCCCCATCTCCCCAAAAGCTGAAGCATCTCTGCTGCAGGTCGGCCCCCAGCCCAGAGCTGCTCCTTGCTGTTCCCAGCACGATGTTGAATGCCAGGAGAGAGCAGGAACAGCCACCCAAAAAAAAAAAAAAATGCCCCTTTTTAAGGTTTTCCTTTTGAGCAGGCTGATCAGTAGACCCTGTTGAAACGGAAATCAAAAAGCTGCCAGACTCGAAACGTTAATTAAGACACACAACAGGGAGAGAGGGGGAGAGGGAAGGAGGGGAGCCATCTATTCATGAATTATCTGCGCCAGGAGGAAGCGTTTGTGTATTCGAAACACATACATCATTTTGGTGGTGAGTGAAAGAAATTGAATCAAACTACACAGGAAGTTTGTACGCCGCCATGGATTTAATTTTCAAACTTGCACAGGGCAAAGATTAACCTTGCTGAAGGGCGTTAGCGGAACAGGCGGAATGTGTAAAAATTAATCCCTGCTATAAGTTTCTTCAGGTGGAAATACTAAGCGGTATTAAATATTTATTGTATATAAATACCTTCCTCCCCTCCACCCTGCTGTGTTTTCTTTCCTGCTTTGCATTTCGGTTTCTGCTTCTTCCAAAGCCTGCCCAGCGAAGCAGCGTGCCTGGTTCGTGCTGCGGCCCAGACTGTGAGAGCCTTTGCTGCACCGTGCAGCTGCCAATCCATCCGTTAGCACTGAAGAACGTCAATGTTTTTTGTAGGAGCCCCTGTCTTTGAGCACGGACTGGCGCAGAGGACCTGTCCCTCGTTCCCGCATCCCCGGCTGCGGTGCCCGGCAGCCTCGTGGCCAATACCCGCTGATGTCTGAGGAGCAAAGATAACGCACAACTTAGTCCGTAGACTCAGCAACCAGGGAAGAAAGAATAGGTGCTGAAATATGTCTTTGGAAAAGCTGTTTAGTCCCAAATAGCCTCTCTTGTCTCTCATCCTTACGGGTTTTATACTCCAAGTTCATCGCTTTCCTACCAAAACTCTGCGGTTGCATTTATTCCATGCAGGAGAGCCCGCCCAGCTCTGGACAGCGGGCGGGATTTCGCCAGGCAGCCCACCTCAGCGGCAGGGGTCAGCTCACCCCGAAATCCTCTACTGATGTTCCCTGTCACCTGCCTGCGGAGGGGGCTCGGCAGAAACCCCTGCGCGTGACGTACGGCATCCCTGAGCCGCGGCAGCGCTGCCTCCTGCCCCCTCCATCTTTAACGGCGGGCAGTGGTCTGGCTGGAAGAGAAAAGCAGGACTCAAATATAGATCCTGAAATAGGTCGAAAAAGAGACCAGAAATCCTCCCCAGCGTTTCCTTCACTCGCCACATGCAAACTCCCCAGGGATCAATTACTGTTTTCCCAGGGCCTGGAAACCACGGAGCACTGCATGTATTTTTAGTAGGTCTGAGGGGGATGGAGAACACGTCTCCATGCTTTGCTCCCTATCTCTCTCCTCTCATTTCCCCATTTCGTGTCTGGCAAAACACAGACTTGTTTCTACCACCGAGCGCTGTGTAATCCAATTAAACAAATGTTTCCAAAAGGCTTTGAGACCCTTGGTTGAAAGCCAACTATTTGCTATTAAATATTGTCAATAAGGTCAGTGATGCTCTAGGCCCAACATGTTCGTGTTAAATACTGTTAAATAACGTAACGAGGAACCCCCACGCACACCAGCTCCCGCAGCATCGCCCGTTCCAGCCAGCGCTCGCGCGTTGCTGGGACAATGCTGCGCCAGCGTGGCTGTGGGGCGTCCCCCGTCTCCTGCCCCGGTCGCACACCACGGAGCGCGAGGTTTGCTTTTTCTCCTGCCTGAGGAGAAAGGTATGAGGAATAAGTCATTTGCCACCTTGATTTTTTTCACTCCCTCCCCTTTAATGATTGATACCGTTGAACTTAAAGGGGAGAAAATGAAGTTGTGCTGATCTATGACCAGACACTATTTATTCTCATTGAGCCTCATCTGCAATTTGTTCAGCATCTTTGGAATTAAAATCCCTTTGCAATCTCACCAGCTAGCTGAAAATATGCCATTATTTCCCTCCTCTTCCTTCTCAGATGTCTTTTCCCTCTGATCAGAGCACAACATTATCAATGATGTGATTCTGCTTTACATTCAGATGGCTGTGGAAGTTTTGGACTGTAAATAACGCTCCTGTGCAGCTCAGGCGCAATTATTCTGAGGATTTTTTTTTTCCTTTCCTTCTTTCTTTTCCTTCTTTCTTTCCCTTCCTATCTTTCTTTCTTCAGATCTTGGAATGGGTGATAAATTAATCATTTCTTCCCCCGTAGCAACCGCCAACGTACAATATGGAGCGGATTACTTCACACCTGTGATTTAGACTTAGAGGTGACCCTGTAAATGGCAAAAAAAAAAAAAAAAAAAAAAAAAAAAAGAGCCTGTCTCATTCTTACTTCTCCTCTGCCTGGGAGGAACAAACCAGCCCGGCACAGGAACACGGCTCAGCTCGTTGGTCCTAGAAAGCAGCTTACGGTCCCGGTGTCCCTCCTTTGTCCCCAGCACCTGGCTGAGTCCACGCCTGAGCGCATTTCTGGAGCAGATGCAGGCTGATTTCTGCTTTTTGCAGGGATTAAGGTGGTTTGCATGGGTATTTTCTACTCAGCACGATGATGGGACTTGGGCTGGCACGTACATGTCTGCCGGATCCTGCCCCAGCTGCCCGGAGCTGATAAGATGCCATCAGCACGGCTGGTTCACTGCAAGGCTTTTTTAATATTTTTTTTTTCAATTAGAAATAGAGAGCAGCTGAGGGCGGGTGGAGATAAGCCATCCCACTGGGTAGCAGTGGGTCCTCCTGGCTAGGAACAACCCCTGCCAGCCGAAGCCACCTCTTACACCCTCTACGCTCTGGGTACCCACTGCCCTCACCCAGGGCTGCCGGCTATCGGAGACAGGAGCATCTTCAGGCCCCCAGTGCCACCTGACTTCGTTTTGCTGGAGTGAGTGAGTCCAGGTCTCTGGCTCAGCCCAAACCCACTCTGCGGGCTGTGGTATGTGACCCAAGAGGACGCTGCAGGGTCTGGTTTGTGTCGGTGCTTTTTGACTCAGGAGGTGAGCCCGGGTGGCTCCAGCTGAGTAGGGGGGTCAGGACCCCCCCAGATCTGCTCACAGGAGGCTGCATCATGCCCAGCCCAGGCATTGCTCCAGAGCTGGTGGTGTGTGGCCACGAAGGAGAGGAGACCCATTTTCCTCGCAGCTCTGGAGCCTTCAGCCTGCTGCCCAGGAGAAGAAGGGCTGGGCAGGGCTCCCAGAGCCTGTCGGGATGTGTTTTCCCATTGTTCAGTGGGTGCCTCCCTTTAATTTCCAGTATAATTAACAATTTGTGACTAAAAGGAAATCCACCTGAAATGCCTGTCCCATGGAGACATTATCCACTTGAAAAGGTTTTTCTGTGGCTGATCCAACCCCCTTCTCATGGCTGCATTTCTATTTATTTTTTAAAAGGAAAAGATTTTGCATTCTTTTGTTTCTGATTGTTTAGCAAGCTAATTGGATCGGCAAGCAGAGAAAGGAGCTTTCATCAGGAGCAGCTGCTGAGTAGCAGATAGCGTAGAAAGCTGGGCATGTAATCCAAGCTTTAGCCACAGCCTTGTTAAGATCTAGATGTTTTATTGCAGGCGTATATCCAGCTGGATTTTATATTAAGTTTTGTGATTTCTCCCTTTTCTCCCTCCTCTTCCCAACGTTTTTTATTTCTTCGTATAATTTGCCATCTTTTGCTGGAGGAGAGAGTCTCATTTAGCTGGTACACGTGTTGGCGCTGAGCAACATCCTCAATTTAAATGGAAATTCTATCAATAACAAATGCACTATCTCTCCTCACCCAGGGAAAGGGCTTAGAAATATCATTCAGAGGTAAAAAAAAAAAAAATAACAGAGCTCAAACCCATCGCTACAAGAGCAGCCACAGTGCTCTTGCAGAGGCCAATGGCAGATAACAAACTGCTCATTTGTTTGAAGCCGAGATAGCGTAAATTGTCCGGAGGAAAGATGAGGCCAGTCATCAAGCCTGAAGAATACAACAAAGGCAGGGCGAAGTGAGAATCTCATTATGTAGTTACTATTATTTATTTCAGCAGACCTGGAAGCTCAAAGTAGGAGCCAACGCGTTGGCCAAGGAAGCGGAGACGGAGGCTGTGGGAGCGCGGACCAGCCTGCAGCTGGTGTGGGTAACAGCCCTGCCCCTTCCCACAGCCGCTGCGGGGAGGATGCTTCAACTGGCTCGCCCAGGGGCACAAGGGGTTTGAGGCAGATAAAGGGACTGAACACGTGGTTGGGTACCAGAACGCCGTCCTCTCCAAGTCTGCAGCTGTTTCTACCTGTTTTGGTTTTTTTTCCCTCACAAATCACCCATTGTATTTTAAGCCTGATGCTATGCTACACTTCTTGGGTCAGAGATTTTTCTGTATCATGTAAAGCTGTGGATGCTTTGTAATGCATCCCTGATGTGGTAGAAGCCTAAACATAACTAATAATAAAAAAATTAAATGGGATTGAAGTACATTTATCCCTTGTGGGGAAGAGGGAGAGAACCTAAGACAAAATATTCCAGTTTCCTTTCATCTTTCAAAATTCCAGAAATCTTCAGAAATGGCTCTTTTCTGGATGAGAAACTTTTCAAAACAAGAAACTTTGCCAGATGTCCGTAATCTTAAAAAGCCATTTTCTGCTAAAAGAGATGCTTTGAGGAAAATTTTTCAGCCAGCTGTAATGATAAATCATTGAGTATTGCTTCCTTTGACTGATGAGATTTATAGGCACCGTATGGATGATTTATAAGGAGGATGGCATAAAGATGCTTTCTCAACTGCATTTAATAAAGCCAAAATCTCCGATTCCTCCCCAGCTGGTGCAGAGCACTGATGCTCCGCTGACACCAGTGACACCAGCAGCACCGTGTCCCGTCGCATCGGGCGAGGATCAGATCCATGGGCTTCGTTCCCGTGCGCAGGATGCAGAGCTGCATTTTTATCAGGCTCATTTGGGATGATGGGGGGTGCTGGGGGAGGCACCCAGTGATGTCCCCACATAAATACGCTGTGTCCTGGTGGTCCCCAACCCGCTTTGGCTGTGACAGCAGAGAGACCCAGCTGCATCTCTGCGACGGGCGCTGCTTCACACGTGCTGCTGCAGGGCAGGTTTCTCTTGCGGTGCGCAGAGGTGAGGATGCTCCAGCTCCCCCTAAGATGGGAAAAGTTCCTGGTCCCTGTCCAGATTTGGGGGGTAGGTGATTTTCTAAATCTGTCAAGATTCGTTTGTCACTGTGATGGATCCTCTGCCCATATGTTTAAATACCAGAGAAATGCAGCCTTGCAACTATCTGCTCACCCGGGATGAATAATTTGAGTTGACAGGCAATCAAGAAAAGATTCGTATTCTCGTTGCCACCAACAACTCTAAGACACTTGGTGAGAAGTTTCCAAGTCCCCACTTTCTGCAAAGCTGCATGGCGTCTCGCGATGTGCTGCTGCTGCTGTTACTGCAGTTTTCTTTTTCCCCATCAACTCGGTCCCCAAACCGCAGGGCCGTTTGCAAACCCGCAGCGTTTTCCTCAAAAACAACACAAGCAGGGTCTTGTGCCGTGAATCACGGCAGGGAAATTGAAATTATAGGAGCTCACAAGACCCACCAAGCCAGGGCCCATCCTGAATTCATTGATCCCATGGCACGTCTGGGGCTTGGATGCTGCATGCAGGAGAGATTTCTGAGCGGGTGGCAACGGTGGTACTGAGGAGAAATAACAGCGAGTCCTTGGTGCTGTCTGTCTGGACTGGCTGTTTCAGGAAAGGCTGGAGGAGCCATCTGTGTGAGATAAAAGACTTGAAGGAGCGAAGGAATCAATTTTATCCAAAGCTATTTTTGTCTGAGATGGAGGAAGGTCTCTCCGCTGCGTTAGTGCACATCTTTGGTTTGTAACTGGAGTCTTCTGGGTGAAATATTGTATGAGAAAACCACCGCTTCATTCACCAGAGTGTCAGAGAGAGGGGAGGAACGGAGCTTCCTGAGGAGCAGGAGAGCAGCGAAAGCTCTTTAACACCTTTAGTTCCTGTGTAGCATCTGCTGATATTTTATTTTTGGCAGTTATAAAGCATCTATTATCCCTGCTGAGGTTGTGTTTTTCCACCCAGTCATGTTTGCTTACGGGAAAATAAAATCCACCAAACAATAAATAAATGCCAGCAACAAAATAAATAAAAGGGGAGATTATTCTGAGAAGGGAGCTGGGCCTTGAGCTGCGGAGGGCTGGATTGCCCTGCAGAGAGGAGGCCAGCGATTCCAGGGGTCCTTCAGTCTCCAGAAGTATTTTCCAGAGGAACTGATTTCTGATGCTGAATCTAATGACTGTATCAGCCGCATCCCCCCGGGCAGCCCTTTTCACTGAACCAAAGAAGCGGTGTGATTTTCCAGGGTGGAGGAACGAGGAAAGGTTAACATATTATTAAAAACCTCATTAATATGCTAATGATGAAGAAACTTCTGATAAAATTCGTTTCTAAGCGATTACCTCTTCCCCTGCACCTTTCCCCCTGTCTGCGCGTACCCCAGCGCGGTGCTAAATGACTTTTCCATCCTCTCCCCACACTTTGTGGGACAATTTCCTTCTAGTTGAAGCGCCGGGGATGGATCCGGCGCTGCAGACGAGGGCTGAGAGCAGCCCATCTTCCAGCCATCTGGAGGAGCCTCCCTCCAAGAACCACACAAGGACCTGACCCGGCTCCTTTCCCAGGCGTCCCGAGCCGGGGTGCAGCCAGCGAGGGGGACCGGGGCTGCTCCCGCCCAGCGCTTCGGCCGTGCTTGGTCGGTGCGGATGGGGAGACGGGCAGATTGCCACGCCGCGGAGTTGTTTTTCCCTCTCGCCGTCTGCTGCGAGGAGCCTTCTCGCCATGACTCACGGCCGGGTCCATCTGTCCCCGCCGGCGAGCTTCCGCCTCGTGTCGACGCCGGCAGGACCAGCAGCGCTCGCTTCCCTCCAGGAAAACAAAACAAAATCTGCCTTTGGAGAGGGACCATCGGCTCGGGGCTGATACTTCAGAGTTTAACTACAGCATGTAGTTCCCACTGTCTTTTGCTCAAAGGAATTATCTCATTTCCGAACGCGGCTGCTGCCGACTCATTTATCCCGTTGCTTTTGGGCTGGCTAAATATATTTTGGCAGTAAGGTGTGCTTTGTATTTCAGGAGGGGAAGGGGAAAGGGAAAAGAATCAGGAGGAGAGAGCATTCCAGTGCTCAGCTTCATGCTCAGCTTGAGGCTTGCTGTGATGGCTTGCAGGTGCAGTGGTGTCCCATAAATGTCAAGAGGTTTTAAAGGTTTCTCACAGGCTGTTACCGTTATCGCTGCAGCTCTGGGGAACCGGGGTGCCTGCAGAAGCGTGTGTTTCCAGGGAATGGGTCTCCTGCTCGTCACTACAGAGGGGAAGAGAAATTAGGGGCTCTTTGCCCTCCTTTTCCTTCAACATTCCCCACGTTTCTCTCACACCATCACACCTCCGTCAGCCTTCCTCCCCGTTCATCATCTCCTCAGTGCTTTTCAGTTCTTCACTGGAAACACTTCTTATCTCCATGCCTTGCACACTGCTGTTATTTACCAGTGTGACACTCCCAGACGTGTTCTCCTATGCACTGGGGGTACGGAAACATTGTAGACATGGTTAAGAAGGAAATACATCCTTTTTGGCACTGGCATCAGGTACTGGGGTCTGTGTGTCGGTCTCCTCAGACAGGTGGGACCAGTTGCTCTCAGAAGCTGCTCCCTTTCCCTGCTGAACTGAGCACACCTGAAACTAGTTGCTTTACCTTTAGATAGCTGGAGAGAGAAGAACTGAGTCACATTTTTCGACTGGAATTTTTAAATTGACTTAGGCACCCAAATCCCTCTGTAAAATTGGTCCCTTCAGCATCATTCACCAGCTCTCTGTCTGCTGGTGAGTGTCGGGGCTGGGGTCAGCATCTGCAGCCACGGACACCTCACCCTGGGAAGCTGAAATAGCCAAAATAAAGACTTGAGTTTGGTGGCTTTAGTGCAGCTGGCCATGAAAATGAGCCCAAACCCACGGTCCAGAATCTACATGTACATCCCCCTGTGCCTATGGCCCTTAGCGTGTCCTTGCTAAGTGCTGATGGTAACTTAAAAAAAGTAGATAAACATGCACAAAAGTGAATGTTACGGAGCTGTTTCCTGACCTAATGCCCAGGGGTGATCGCTAACAGAGTTGTTGACCTGGTAGTTTGCTGCTATAAGAATTTTGAAAATGCCAGGTGGGTGTTAATAAATCGCCCAGTCCCACACATTTTTCTTGCTGGAGTCAGAGCGCGGCTGTGGCTGCGTAAATCACTGTGTTCGGAGCCTTTATTGGATGCTATAAATCTCAGAGCTCTCACTTTTTTTTTTTTTTTTTTTGTCTTTAATAATTAAGGTCCAAACTGAGAAGGAGAAAGACTCAAATCCTTTGCAAGCTCCATGTGTCGGGGGGATATTTCTGGAGGGTTTGGAGTGCTCAGGGAATGGGAGCCCAAGATTAACAGACCAGAGGGTGGGGAGAGACCAGTCAGACCTCCTGTGTGAATGAATTTATTCCTCTTTGAAGCTGAACTTTTCATTTACAAAAAAAAGCCTACTTGATTTTAAAATTGAGACAACTCCACCACAAACACTGGAGCATTGCTGCTGTTGTTACTCATCTTCTCTTTTAAAAACGTAGTTTAATTCCTAGTCAGGAATAAAAACAAACAAACAAAAAAAAGGATTGCTTAGGAGGAGACCCAGAAGTCTTGCTGCCAGGAATTTCACATTTTGCACTACATAAAACAAAAGAAACTTGGGGTTTTTTCTTTCTTTCATGAGGCCTCTTTCGAGATTAGAATGAATGAAATGATCATGAGGGTATAAGAGAAGGATATTGCAAGAACAGTCCAAACTGTTTTAGAAATGGATCTCAGGGGGGAACATAGTTATAAAAATTAAGCCAATTAGATTGAATATGAGGTGTTTTTCCCCTTCAAGAAGCAGCACACAGAGGTAGATAATTAAGGCCAGTACAGATGTAAGGATTAGTATTCCTGGCTGTGAAGCCCACAATTTTAATTAGTCACCAGGTCTTTCTGCAGGGCTACGTTAATAGACGAGGGTGTGGTGACCTTTTCTTTTCTTTATCACCAGGTCCATTACAGCCCTGCTCATTGCCGCGGAGCGTTATGGCTTTGTGCTTGCAGCTGCGTTAAAGGCAGAGTGAAAGCCGTGACCGCCGGTCACCCCAAAGGCACAGCAAGCACGTCGTCCAGAACCAAGAAGCCCTTGGTGTCTGCCTTCCCACGCGCGTTTCCTTCGGCGCACCCGCGGCTCCTCGGAGCAGGGGAGCGAGAGCCATGGCAGCAGATGGTGGGCAGGCTCCGGAAAGGTGAAGGGATGGACGACTTGGTGCCTGCTGGGATGCATGGATCTTCTTTTCAAAGGTGTCTGCTCAAACTTTGTATGAAAGCCACCGGGATGCCAGCTTTTAATATGTGCAGGTGCTTGTGAAAGTGTCCTCCTGCCCGCCTGACTTCTCCAGTGCCCTGCCTACAGGCGAACGCGGATTCCTCCTTCCCCTTCTCCACCTTTCTACTATTTCCCTGTCATCTTCCGCTCCTTTTAAGAAAACTACCGTGAGACTTAAGGAAAATCTTAAGGAAAAATTTAAGGAAATCTTAAGAAAGCAAAGGCATCTTTCAAGTGCTGATAATTTCAACACCTTGTCTTGCACTGCGTGAGCAGATTTCCCACGAGCTCCTTGAAATGCCAACAGCAGTTATAAAAAGTTTAACTGTCCGGGTGCGCTACAGTCTGTGACTGAGCTGTTTCTGCCCTCACGGCATCATCCCTGACACTGTCTGTATGATAGAACCCAAACACACAGGAGGGAACCTGTGTTTACGATGCCCCAGCACTGCACCCTCCCTTATCATCTCCGACTCTCTTTCCAGGATCCAAGGGGACCGGATGAGCGTGCAGACATTGCTCCTCTTCCACACAAACATCCTGAAGGGGTTTGCAGGGAGAAAGCTTTCCTATCTCCAGGAGAAATTTGTGAGAGGGGTTGCATAGAGATTTGCGTGTGTAGTTTAACAAACCATTAATCTCCTGGGTTTATTGATGCACAGAGATTTGCACGTCTTTGAAATGAAAGCACCTGTTTCATCCCTTTTGTAGCCGTGTCATTATCTGTACCGGGCTGGAGCAAATTAGCCGGACTGACTTTTTACACCGGGGTAAAACTCACGTAAATGAGATCAGAGTCAAGTCCAAACCTGGCAGTAAATGAACTGCAGCTGCAAAAGCAGGTTTAATGGGTGTGTACTGCAGTTTAATGGATATGTACAGCTCTTGTTTTATTTCTGGGTTTTAGGAGAACAGCAACCATTTAATTGACTTTGATAGAAGAGGGCCTCCTTAGCGCTGTAGTGTAGGGCAAAACTGATCATGAGTGTAATTAAGGCATTTACTTCCAACATATATTTGTTCTTTCTTACTGTAACTCAAAAAATGTGCAGAAGTGGCGCTTTGGAATGTGGATTACCAGGCATGGTGATGTTGATTTGATGGTTGGACTTGGATCTTTGAGGTCTATTCCAGCCTTAATGATTCTATTCTATTCTATTCTATTCCAAGGATGCTACAGCCAAAACATCGTGGGCTTCACCCTTTTGTCTTGAGCACAATCAGTATGGCTGACAGTGTGAGGGCCTGTGAGAAGCACTGAGGCGTGGGGCGAGAAGACTCGCCCACGGTTCCCTGTCTCCGCAACGCGCACCCCCGGCTGCTCTCCCTCCCGTCAGTGCCACAGCGAGCCCTTGGCGTACATGCCCACGGAGCATCGCTCACCTTCCCCGGTCCTGAGCACGAGGCTGAACTGCAAGCTGTACTTTTATTAATGAATATGTTCCCTCTCTCTGATTCCTGAGACAACATGCTTTGGATGCCTTCTTTTCCTGTTTCCTTTGCTGGAGTTGGAGGTACAGGGGTGTGCAATGACTGCGTAGGCAGATGCCGATGGCTACTGGAAGCAAATCAAGGGCTCCATCTCCTCCTGCAAACCCCTGGGCTGCCAGCCCCAGCCTGGGGAGGTCGGATCTGCCTTCCTGTATTTTGTGCACCATGCACAAGCAGGAATAATGAGCATCCCACCAGGCTCATCCTCAAGGCATGAGAAGACCTGCCCAGGGAGGGTCTAATGAGCACTGCAGGCAGGAGTTGCCATCCCGAGCCTTTGCCAGGTTTCACTGTGCAGCAGCCTCAGAAATGTCACCACATTTCTGTCCTGCCCAGGGGAAACTGCCCGAAACACCTGGTCCTGCTCGACGGGGAGAGGGGAGGGTGGCCCACGGGCTCTGCGGATCGGAGAGAGGCAGCTCCTCTCCCTCCTAGAGATTTCATGGCACTTTTCCACGAGCAGATGACACTGCTATGGTGGCAACCACCCTATTCCAGATGGCTCCTGTCATTTAAAGCGGACACCTTCTTTATCCATCTGAGCAGAGAAACCGTTCTGCTGTGCCTGGTTACAAACACCCTGCCTTTCACCTCTGAGGGAGGCAATCCCTTTGCATTCCCTTCATAACAAAAAATAAAAGAGAAATGGATGCATACACATAGGACAATTATCACTCAATTAATTCCAGTCCTGTCACCATAACGCTCTGTTTGACCTTATTCATAGTTACTTGATCTTCAGCTCTTTAATATTTCAGATGACCTTTTGGGCTGGAAAGATGCTGCTGTTTCTCACTGGCACCCATGAGTTGACTTGTGCATCAAATCACAGCAGTGGACCCAACCTCATTTATCATTCCATTTCAGGTGGCAGCAGAGCCATTAGTCAAATGGCTGGCCACACATGTAATCAATCTTTAACGAAACAATAATTGCACCTTCCACTCTGCAAGACCTCTGCCTTTCTTAAAGGTACCTTGTATGTTAATTATTGAAAACAATTGTGTTTTACCAGCAATAAGTTGTGTTTCATCAATTGCCATCTTTCAAGAGAATTTTAATTGGGAAATTTATGACCCTCTGTTTCACTAGGGGATGGATAAACAGCAGTTTCTGTTCCCCTTTCTCTCACTTGAGTATTTCTCATGGTTCCTGGAGGTTTTTGCACCTTGCCAGAAACAGAGAAGCGTGGGATCCTTGGGCTGCTGGGCAATAAAGAGGTGAGACAGGTACATGGCACCCAAGGTCGCGCTGGTGATTTCCTCTGTGCAAACCATCCCTGTTCTGCAAGGGGTGGTGGTTACGGCAGAAGTAACGGAAAACCCCCAAAAAACATTTCCAAGGTGAGAGACCTCAGGGCTACCTCTGCCTTTGTAAAGTATTCGGACCAGCATTATTTACCAAGGTTTCAGAGATTTAGTTCTGAGACAGGCTTTCACCAGGTGAGGCTCCTGATTGCTTGTGCCACATAAAAAGCCAGCAGCTGCTGGGTTCTTCTTCCTTGCAAACTGGGAAGGGCTCAGAAGAAGCTCCTCTCGTGTATGTGTCTCCTGTGAAGTCAAGTGGAGGTAAGCTGGAAGGTTTACTTCTAGCAGCTTTTGGAAAATGAAAAACCTTATTAAGATTCAGGAATTTTTTAAATTAAAACAATAGATGTTTCTTAATGAGCATGAAAAAATTCTGTGAATTTATAGACTCCAGAATACTTTATGTCTGATGGACATTTGTGAGAAAAATTCAAGTGTCTGTGATTCTGTTTGGTTTGGGGGTAAACTGCTTAGTGATGGAGCAACATTTTTAAAAGCGAAAGCAGTGAATGTGTGCTAAGTGCTGCTGTTGGTCCTGCTGTAGCCTCTGTGGATTTCAGAAACAGCAGCAGAGCACTGGTCCTTCAGTAGCAACAGAGAAGTCAGCATTAAGAAAGATCCTATTATTCCCCTCTCTATTTTCTCAATACAGTATTATTTTCCTTGTGTATTTCCTTCACCTTGTTTACACCTTTCAGCAGTTATTCCAATTGAATTTTTTGTTTTCTCTTTCTTTACTCCTGAAATTACCCTCAGCCTTGCTGGAAAAGGCTGTTACAACAGCCTGTACCTGAGCTGTTTGCACCGATGTCCCAGCGGAGGAGGTGAGCTGGCTGGGAGAAGAAAATGAACAGTTCTATTTATGCAGCAAACCTAACGAGGGGGGAGCAAGGTAAATACGCTAACAAAGAGCCTCTGCCTCAGCCATGATAAAGCTCTGTCTTGGGGAACAATCTCTCTTTTTGTTAAGTTTCTCTTCCATCCTTATTGACTTTCTCTGTGCTGCATTAAGACAGCTCTTGCGTTACACAATGAAATGGTGATGGATAAAGCAACCCATCGAGCAGGTAAAGCTTTGTGTGCAGTGCTGTACACGTGGGTTTTTTTTGTTTTTGGTTTTTTTTTTCTCCCTGACTCTCTTTATGTTGCTCCATTCTTCCCTACTCTCGGCTGCCCTGGTTCAAGGTTTCCCTGCACTGAACTGTATGAGCTCTGTGCTAAAGGTACAGGATAAACCAGCAATTGAGAAACAACCTCAGCAGAGCTGCCCCGACGCAGATGCAGGGGAAGAGTGGTGCGAGCATCGCAGGAGGACATGCCTTTCCCTTCTCTGTGTCCTCCTGTAATTCTCATCTCCCTACCAGCCCCCGTAACGATCACCAATCTACAGTGAGGAGCTCCTCTCCACCCTGCCTTTGGGTCTGGTCAGGAGTGGATGACCTGGGGATTTTTCTTGCTCTATCTGCATGTTACCGCTTGATATCGGTTCACTCCTCTGGCGGGACTTTGCCAGGTGCTGAGCTTGGTCGTGCAGGGATGTTCCTCACTTCAGGAAACCATGTACTGTGAAGCAGGCAAGTGCTGCTGGGTGCCCAGGGATCAGCATGCGGGCAGGAGCAGAACACAAACCCATCCCTGCCAAAGCCGAGCAGGTCCTGGTGCCCCTGTAGCTGTGACTATGAACGATGTGTGTGAGCAAAGTCTCTTGGGTCAGGGACAAGTGAGCCGTCTACCTTCTGCCAGCTTATTGTGGTGTCCCAGTGTAAACCGCTCATGTGCAAGGGTACCTTACTGTGCTTTCTGTCAGGTGTCGAGTAGCATGAATAAGATTTTTTTGCCCATATATCTTTGGGGCTGACTGGTTGAATGTGGTGTTAGGCATGATGCATAGGGCTGAGGTTTCTAAAGGAATATTGGCAGGCTGAGGCCATGGATGTTGCTTGTGCTGAAGAGGAGACCCTGGTTGGACATCCCATGGAGAGGTCCCAGGCTGGGACACCTGCATGCAGAGGTGGCTGCAGGATGGCACCAGTCTCAGCTGGTGAGAACTGTCTCAGAGCAAAGCTGAGTCCTTCAGAGGGAAGGGGAAAAAAAAAAAAAGTTAAACCATTCTGCTAGCACAGGATTAGTTAGCATAAGGTTAAATCCCATGGCTGGATTGCAGGGTGATCAATGACATGGCTTCCTGTATTGTTTGAAAATTAATTGTTAGAATCCTATTGTATGAAGGGGTGGGGAAAATAGAAAGATGAAAGAGGAGTGCCCTTTTCCTTCTGTGCACACTGAACTCCATTTGTTGAGAAAGGATTTATAGTTTTCATCATAATTTAATTCTAAAACATATCACTTAATTAAAGGGATTTATTAAAATCCTCTAGCAGTGCCTTTTTACGATTAGCCCGGGACTCAGATCTTGAATGTCATGGAGAAAATTCATCAATTGATGTATTTGACTGCACAGGTCTCGCTCCCTCCCCACCCTGGCTGACTCTGAGTGGAAGAAAGGAATCTATAGTCAAAAGCTTAAAAATCTTGAAGACAGGTTAGTTTGCTGAATTCATCTTTTCTTTTTTTTTTTTTTTTTCTTTTTTTTTTCCCCTTCTTCTCCCTTTCTCCCTGGGACTGGTTTTACAAGCCTTTGTTAATGGGATGATTGATACAGATGATGGAGCACTAAGCTGTCAGTTTGTCTGCCAGAGCTGTGTAGCGAGTCCGACTCCAGCCTTTGAGCCGTGCTCTGCCAGCAGCGACAGGGACACCAGTTGCCCAGCCTCTGAGGAGGACATGTGAGATGGGTTCATTCTGGGATGCAAATGGTACAATGGTACCCACCCTTCCCTCAGCAGGGCCTCGGACTCTGCGTATCACATGACTCTGAATTAGCTCTGACCCTGTAAAGGCTCTCTGATTGCTCCGTGAGACCCCCTCCTCCTCAAAAATCGGTGAGCTCCTGGGATTGTATGGGAGAAAGGTTCTGCTTCCTCAGTGTATGGCTGAAGGAAAAGGCTTGAAAATGCTTCTGGAAATGCCTAAAGAGCCAAGATACTGAGGGCAAACAAGGAGAACACCAAATGGGTTGGGAATGAGCATCCTGCCTCTTCACTCTTTTCCTGGTATCCAGGCTGGTCTGGCCCTGATGGGGACTCTGGAATGGGAGCATATCCAGCTGCAGGAGTCAGCTCCCTTGCTACCAGCTGCTGTCGCTTGTCTGCCAAAGAGTTATTCTCCTCCTATTTGAACTTCTGATATCTATCGAGAACTGCTCTTCTCTAAACCCATAAATCCTCCCATAACCCAAACGGAGAGCTTGAGAGTCTTATTAAAAAACTCATGAACGAGTTCAAACCATCTCTGATGACACTGTGCCTGTAGCCTTTTAAGTCTTCCACTGTGAAATTGGGAATTTCAGCACCGCGTTTGGCATTGCTTCCCGAGCTGGCGGCTCGCGCTGAATACAAATCAGCGCTTGAGGGCTCCATCTCTGGATCCTTCTGCCAGGCTTAAACGCAGTCAATCTCTGGATGTAGCTGTCTATTAGCGCTGTTTATTAGATGTGGGAGGACTAGGGGAGACAGAAAAGAAGAGCCCACAGAGGGAGGGCTCTGTCCGTTCTCTTCCTGTGCTGTGCGGGGATGTGGACTGCAGATGAAATGCTGCTTGGGAGACACATTTGCAGTCTTACTGTGCCAATGTCTTAACTGGTTACTGTGTGTTTATAGTGGGAGAGTCCAACATTAGTGGCTGATCCTTTTGATTTTGCCTTTACCAGCCCAGGTGCAGGGAGCAGCTGTTCAAGTCAGCCCTGGATGGGTGTAAAGGCACAGTGTTTTGGGTAGAACACATGAAGGCTCTGAAAGTATTTGGGAAGGCATTTCCAATGGCTTTACTGGGGTTTGTGACCCTCTCCTCAGAAGCAACAAGACCCTTCTTCTGCCTGTTGCCCAGATTCACGATGCACGTGTAGGCACTGCGGCGCTTGGGACCAAGATGTGCTCAGAGCCATGGGAACTCAGTTCCTGATTAGACCCACCCAAGAGAAAGGAGTCATCTTCTGATATGAAAAGATGAGCATAGAAAGCCCCTTTTCCCCACATCTCCTCCCACATCCTCTGGTTTCAGACCATGGACCCTTTCTCCCAAGGGTGACTGAATTTCCTTGTGCAGCTCCTATGAAAACCCCACCTCACCAGGGTGGGCTGGGAAGGACGTTCACAGCTCACAGGGTTTTGCTTTTGGAACCCAAGTAAACTGCTTGCTGCAGCGTTTTTCTCAAAAATCACTAGTTCCTCTTGGGCCCTCAGAGGTGGGTTTTTTCCCATCTTTTCTACTGCGGGGTGAAGGTTGTTAGTGCAGCGGTTCATTTGCATTACAAAATGCAAGTAAGACGTTGTCCTCAGGGTTATGAAGTGCTGTCAGAAGACTGAATTAAAATACAGTGCCCCGAGTCCCTCTTGGTTTGTATTTAATTAAGGCCTTTCATTCATCGCTTATTTCTGCATCCCATCATCTTTGGTTTATGAAGAAAGAGGAAAGTAAGGTTTCCTTCTGACAAAGATGCTGATAAATGTTTTCTGAAGGCAACAGGCTCCTCTGGCATCTAGATCTCTGCTGCTGATTTCTTTAACCCATACAGTTTTTTTTAATGACAGGCATTTTTAAAATCTGCTCTTCACAAGAGGGAGTCCTGCCGAGTTTACGTGAAGGAGAGGATGATTCCTTTCCTCCTGGCTCCAACGCCAGTCGCATGCTGAAGTCTCCCTGCTGCTCCTGGCATTGGTGACCAGTGCTTTGGGGGGATAGAGAACCGGATTGTGTTCCTTTTTGGACAAAACTGAAAAAAACAGTGAAGAGGAGACAACAGTAGAGTCTGTCTGCTGACACTTACCAGCAACTGCTCTGAGTCAGGAGCTCCCAGCTCCCTCCAGCAAACGTCCCCATGCTAGATCTGGAGTCTTTCAAGTCTGGGTATAGAAGTGATGGTGTGCTCAGACCTTGCCTTGGTTTCTGTAAATCTCTTTTTAGAATGAGTTTTTATATTTATCCTCCCATCTTTATTCTGGTTACCAAAACACACTCTCTCACTGTAGATAATTAAAAATGCATACGTATTTCAAGAGCAGAGCTATTCTGAAAGCAGCTGAGGTGCAGCCGAGCATGCCCACTTCCATATTTTACCCTTTGAACTTCATAGGAGTCAAAGAGAATAATTTTCAGGCAGTGATGAATAGCTTACTCTGGCATTTGTTTGCTTACTGTCTTCCTTTAAGAAAATATGAACATTTTTGCTGGCTGTAAAAGTGCGGGGGAGATGCTTCAGCCCTCCTGAGGTGTGAAGAGCAAGCTCGCTCCATCTCGCTGTGCAGTGCGGGGGGGTCGCATCCATCCAGAGCATGCTCCAGCTTGCGACCGCGGCACCCGGGCTCTCCTGGCCCTCCGTAGGCTTCACCGCTGCTTGGCTCGATCCCCCTGGTTTTGTAAAACCCCCCCATCCACTTCACTCCTGGCCTGCTGTCCTACTCATCTCTCTGGCTCTGCCTTCCCTAGAGCGAAGGATGGCACTCCTCTTGCTCGCTGGGGAAAATTCAGGGATATTTATCACTGTCAGCAGGGAGGCGGGGAGGTGTTCATAACAGCTCGCTCCGTGTGTTCTTGCACATGATGAAGTTTTTACATAGGCTTAAATCTGGATTGATGATTTGCCCTGTTCTCCGAAGAGCTGTACGGCAGTGATGGCATTTCGAAGCAGCCTTCAGTATATCACCACACAGACTTGCCAGAGCACTTCTCCAGCTCTTGTCCTTTCTAACAATACATTATTTAAGAAAATTCAATCTGAAGGGCATATGTGACTATCCTTCTGATTCACAGGGTCACACACACCAGGGGCTTTGCTGGAATAAATAAAAGCCTCTGCTCATGGCTTGTTGATACAGTTGCCTTCACTCAAACCTTTCCTGACAGTGCTTATCTATTACTTGGGCCCACATTAAGAGGGAAAGGCTCTGTGCCATGATGCCCATTGTTGCTGGTGAACATCCCGAAGGCTGACAGCCAAAATTCTGGCTCCCCTTGAGGGTGCCTGCTTCGCTGCTGGCGACAAGTAAGAATTTTTTTCCCTTGCTATGTGTGCGAGCAGGAGAAAGGGTTTCTTATCAAACCCCACCCAGGGCTTCTCCTCCTGCATAGCCAGCACAGCTGTGCCTCATTGTTAATGGGAGAATAATGGGAGTGACTGGATGGGAGGAGAACTCTCTCCCATGGGTGCTGGGAACAGAAGATGCTCTTCACTCCTCAGCCTCCTGCTGATTTTGGTCGGCTCTGCCCCAGCTCCCGTTGTGTGTGTGAGAAACACAGCTGGGGAGGGAAGAGAAGAGGGAGGAGATGGGGGAGGCTCTTGGGTCCTTGTGCAGTAATAACTTATTTAGAAATTTGAAAGGTGTGTTAGCTCTGAACACACAAGGGATGATAAGACCTAGAGAAAGAGAAAAAAAAAAAAAAACAACCCACCCATCTGGTTCTGTTTTAACTCTTTCACCTCTTCTTTTAGAAACATAATTTAAATGGTGCAATGTGTGGACACACGTCATGGCCTAGCAAATAAGTCTTGAAATACAAACTTCCGATTCTGCAGAGTTGCTTCAAAGCCAAATGCAAATTGAGAGGGAATGATCTGGAACTCACGGCTGCTGGGACCCTGCTCAGCCCAGCTGGGCTGCGGCTGCCACCTCTCCCCTCCCGGCCCTTGCTGCCGTTCCCCAGCTCGGTGACTCGGATGCTGGTCTCAAGAGAGAACCGATGGAAAAGGACCATTACTGTTATTTCTTGTGCGCTGGATGGATTTGGTGGCAAGCCTGCAGGACCAAGCTTCCTCTCTCTCTGTGCATTGTCCTTCCTGGGCTCGGAAAGCGGAGCTTTTCCTGCTGCTTGCCTGCGTGATGAGTAGATGGATGAAGGCCACTTTTCTCCAGCACTGTCACTCAGACTCCTTTTACTGACAAGTTTTCCCCATTTTGTTCTGACGCTTTGGAAGGCAGAAGCTTTGTGCTGTGTTTTCTGAGAAGGGTCCCTGCTCAGTAAAGCTCTGGTATTAAGGAAGCACTTAAACCAAAGGCAGATGTTTACATGAATTTTGGAGCAGAAGCTGCAAAATGCTTAGGGAACATGCAGTCAGGCTTCGCTCCACAGCAGAGCGCTGAAATTCTCCACTTTGGAGAGGCGGTTACGTTTCATTCTGTAAGTCAGTTTTCAAACGCCCAGAGTGCTGGCGATGGTGTTATAAAGTGCTCACCTCGCTGTTAGTCTGCACTGCAATCTAACCACCTGAAAGGCACTTTCTGGGGGATGAAAGTGTGTTTTGTTCATATTGCTTTTTTTTTTTCTTTCCCCTCTCATTGTCTTTTTTTTTTTTTTTTTTTTTTTTTCTTGTTCTTGGAACATCCTTTGACTTATCTGCTGGTATTGATCGGAGCCAGCTCTCGAAGCGCGTGCTGTGAGGGGAGCTGAGGCGAGCCAGGGCAGCCCCCGTGACCAGCGTTTGGTCTCCGGCAATGATGGAAATGTTCTCCTTGAAGGGATGGAGGGAGAGATGCTGGGAGAAAAAGGCAGCAGAAGCGCTTCTTTCCCTGGGTGCAGCTTGCCCGTGCCTTGCTGAGGCACAGCTGGCGGCTGCTCCCCTCACCTGCGAGAGCCCCGTGGGAGTTGTCATCCCAGGGAACGTGTGAGCCCGTCACACACTGTTGCAGGGATGAAGGAGGTGGTGTGGAAAGGATAATTCATCAAAGGAAGCTGCACAGGCTCGGTGGCAAGGTGAGCCCTGTGCCACCAGGACCAGAGCGGCTCATGCTGCCTATGCCGGCGCAGAGCAGGGCTAGCTGGGTTTTAATTGCGCTGAGACTCTGATTGATTCCACCCCCCCCTTTTTTTTTTTTTTGTAGCTCATTACCCAGCAAGTCATTTTAATTAACACCATCTAATATGGGTTGAGTTGTATTTTGCAAGTGTCAGCATTCTTTCTTTCTTTCTTTCTTTTTTTTTTTTTTTTTTTTTTTCCCTTCCCCTCCCCCGTAGACCAAATGTGGAAAGTTACAGGAGGACAGCGCTAAATGATTGCGGTTGATTTAGCAGTGGTAAAGCAAGTTGTTAGCAAAGTGCTTTATGAAGCCGTAAATGTCCTTTCCAAGTCCTTTATGGGATTCCTGGGGAAAATCTGTTTGTCACAGAGGATTGTGCGTCACCCTGCTCTTCTCCTGGTGAGCAAATGGGTGAGAGCAGACACGGTGCTTGTGTCTCACCTTCGTGGGGATGCTCCTCTCAAAAGCAATGGGATGGCAGAGCCCGGTGCAGCACCTGTGCTCCATGACCCCCAAATTCTGGTTGGATTGGTAACTAACAGGAGCAAGGCCAGCTTTTACCAGATCAGCTGTGAATTGAACAAAGCCCCTGATAAAGTCACTGGCAAAGCCGTTAATGATTCCAGTTGTGTTTGATCAAGCCCCAGGAACAACCTGAGCCAGTCTGTTTTGCTTAAAATTAATTTTTCCTCTCTTAACCTATGCTGGTGCAGCTCTCTGCTCAAGTTTCAAGTGGATGGGAGGCGTTTATGCTTATCACCTGTTGCCTCAGCTCTCAGAGAGTGAACATCAGGAAAAAATATTTCCAGCCTGAAATTCTGATTAATCCCTCAAAACCCATAGCAAATGTTCCCTGTTATCAAAGAATGATGGAAAAAGGGCTGCAGAGAGAGATCTGGCAGCTGCCAGCTGTGAGTGTGCCGGTACAGGAATAGGTGAGCAGCCTGAGAAAAGACTTTCTCCCCTCATATCTCTGACAACATTGCACCTTCCTTTCTACTGGTGTTCAGAGGGGGAAATGGAAAGTATAGAACTGGAACATCTCCATCAGAAAGGTGATACATGAGAAATGGGACAGATATTCCTGTGGCACTGCTGTAACGTAACTGCAGATAAAAACATGTCGAGAGCGAAGAGCTTGATGGAAGCAGTGGCCATGGACCGGGTTATTCCTCGAGATTTTATTTAGTTCCATTTTGGAGGCAAAGTACTAAGTGATTTGCTGTTTCCAAATCACTCTCAGAGCCGCCAGATCTAGTCCAATAAGCAGCAGTCAAGTTTAGTGTATAAAGTCCACATTCATAAACCAGTGGTTTTGTGTGAAGGATCCTCCTCCTCCTCACAGCAGTTCAAAAGCCTGTGCCAAACCATTGGAGAGTCTGGTACGATATATATCAAGTTTAACAACATGTGTAGAGCTACATTTTGCAATACATTTCTCTGGGATGCCCAGTGTGCTCGGCCTGAATGTGAAATACAGCAGGCGCTGCATTTGGCGTTGTTGCCTCCCATCACCCACAGGTGCAAAACGGTCTCTAATATTTAATATTTATTCAGCAGGCAAGATTTAATGAAGACTTAAAGCACAAGACCTGGTTTGTAGTTGGTGGTTTTTGTTTTTTTGTTTTGGTGTTTTTTTTTTTTTACTCTCCCTTACATTTGTACAACCTCACTGGCTTCAGTTCAAGCTTCATTGGGAGCAGACTATTACGCACACCAGCCGAGGATGTATGGCTCATAACGCGCGCCGGAGTTTGCAGGCTTCCTCCTACTCTGTACTGGCGAGCCAAGCCCGTAAAGCTGATACTACATCATCACTTCTGATTTATTGTGTGTAAATGTTCTTTCCATGGGAAGTGGCATATAAATGCATCCCTGTGCCTCTTGGGGTTGAATGGGGCTGTCGATGGGTGCTGGTGCCAGCTGAGGAGTGTGCCCGGAACCTCAAGCTTGCGGGGCAAAGGGCACCAAGCCATCTTTCATTCTCACTTCTAAAAAGCAGTTTCGCTGACAAAACATGCACGCTGTTCATATCGCACATCTCTTTGGATGCTCCTTGCCTGGTTCTGCAGTCCTAGGGAGGTGTTTCGTGTTCAGACAGTTCCAGCTGTGCTTTGACCAGATGTGTTTATGGAAATAACCACAGTGGGCTCCAGAGTCCTTTCCCAGCCGGCTCCAATTAATTCAGACCTCATCAATTTATGACCAAAGATTTCCTGACAACAAAGCACATTTCAGTTTGGAAGTAGGCAAGTAATAACATTGGTGATCAGGATGACATCCCGGAAATGTGGCTGCTTTACTTCCTGGAGTGCCTCAATCCAAAGGGAAAATGCCCAAGGGTTCAAATTCTATTTATCTTTTCCAAGCGAGCTGTTAGCGCAGAGAGCATCCTCCCTCCTGCTGGCCTCTGCTCTTGCCCTCCAAACCCAGCACCGGCCGAGTGCTCGGTTCCCTTGCCAGCAGCCCTGTTGGCACTCGCGGATGTAGGCAGCCACTGCTCACGTCGTGTGCTTTTATCCACATCTTCTGTGGGTACCTTGGCTGCTCGCTGAGACTCACTGGTGTGAATCTCATGCTGGAGATGTGCCTGACCCACACAGAAGGGCCCTAGCTTTAACCTTCCATTGCTTCTGTACGTGCATGTGTTTACACCTACGGATTTCTTCTGTTGGTGACCGGAGAGCCGTATGGCCCTGGCATTCCTCTAGTATGTGTGGTAAGAACTTGTGATTTACGTTTCTTCCCATTCTTTAGCATTTCTCCTGTGTTTTTGTTTACCCAGCAGGTGTGCTCATTTTAGGATGAGAGAAGGAGAAAAAATAAGTGTGTCAAGCTTACACAAAGAGACTAAAAATTATACAGGCTTAGGAGAGAGGTGCTAATTTCCTTTGGGAAAAATACTCTGTGAGGGATATAAATGGATCTTTTCTCTGTTTTACTCCATTAGCAGTTACTTCTGGGTGGCCAGCAGAAGTAGGCTGGTCAATTAATATTTTAGGCTTCCAGTCAGCTTGAGTTTATAGCTCATCGCAGCACCAGAACCTTGCACAGAAATCTTTCCTTGCTGGCCTTTGTAGTGCAAAACTGATTCCTTTGCAATAAAAAAAAAAAACAAAACAAGTCCCCAGAGCCAAAGTCTCTGCAGAACTTGTTTTTACGGTGGCTGATATGGGGATTGGCTTTCACTGCTGATCTGGTAGATGGGAAGATACCGAATTATCCAGAAACGAAAGCTCCTTTCGTAGGAGGTAGCGTGACAGCGGAACGATGCCCCAGTGCTAATTTAACCAGGATTGCTGATTCCTGCCATGTCATCGTCAAAAACGTCTGAATTTAGCAACAGTGAGCTGTGTTTTACTGTCACCGAATCCCCTTCAGCCTCTGGCAATGAGTGTGCTCCTGGTTCCATGGGGTGGGAGGGATGAGACCCCATGGGACAGTCAGCAAGCAGGAGCCTCCCAGCATCAGCACTTTGAGCATTGTGGGTGAGCCGTGCAAAGGAGATTGATTTGTCTTTCTGAGGGGGGTCAGATGTGTTTAATTTATTCTTAAGCATTTAGCTGATGTCTCAGCTACAACATCAAGACGTGGGGTAGGACCCAGATCACCCCCAGCCTTCCCAACATCTGGAAGCAGCTGGATGCTGACCTGCAGCACCCCGAGGTGCACAGGAGACCCCAAGAGGTGGGATGAGAGCAGGGAGCAGCTCGGAGATGATGGGGTTAAACCTTTCCCATTGCGGAAAGTCTTGTGATAGGCACGCCTGAGTCAGGTGTGATGAGTAACTTTAATGACTATTAATTAAGTACCAAGTCATTACCAAAGAGGCTGTGTAAGTCTGAGTGGCTAAAAGCAGAAGCTTTTAGGTTTTTTTTTCTGCACTCTGAGGTTAGTGCAAGCATTTTGGTCCTTCCCTGTAGAGGCTGAGGTTGTTGCTGAAATATTTTCATTCTTTGCTTGGCATTTAGACACGGCCACTATTTCTCTGAGGTCTCAGCATTCAGGCTTCAACCTCTGTCTTTGTAGGCGCTGTCTTGTTTTCTAGGGGTGGAGGTGAGGCAGGTACCCTGTGGCTGGGTGCGTGCCCTCGTCGCGCCTTCACTAAAGGTGCAGGAGGGAGCCTGAGCAGGGCAGGGGCAAGCGGCAACCGCTGCCGTCTGCAGCTGCTCTCTTCCTGGTGTCTCGTACGGGATGAGAAACCAAAATACAAATCCTGCTCCTGCCTGCACAGCCCTCGATTTTCATTGCTTGTACTTCCATACGTGCTTTCAGCAGAACAGCGTAGCTGCAGCTTGGATATAGCAAAAAGCTGGGATGCTTTCAGGTGTCCCTGCAGGGGCTTGTGGCAGCCTTGTGGTGTCCGTGATCTCAGGGACTTGTTGACAAGATTTTTATTTTTTTCCTTTTGGAAAGAACAGTTTTCCCTTGTGCAAAAATCACAAATCTTGACTCATTCTGCAATACTTCCTCCTGTTTCCTCCATCTGCTTCTCCTCAGATCGCTGGAGCTGGCAGTACTGCCTCCCTTTCACCTCCCCCTTGGCCGGCGTGCTTACCTCCGTGCCGCAGCGAAGCGCCCAGCGTCCTCCTGCGCTGCAGAAGACGCCCCTGTCTGCAATGTCAACAGAAGGTACTCGCCGTCTTCGGGGAGTTTTGCACTCACACTCGTGCACAGTCCTGAGCGGCTTTAGCCTTCAGCCAGTGGATCTGGTGTTTGGTTGGAGGTTTATGTCCTGGGTGATGACATCCAGCCAGCCCGCTTTCAGCGGGCATCCCACCACGCTCCTCTCCTTGGTGGAGGTGGGAGTGAGGGCTCAGCTGCCATCTCCACTGGCACGGCTAGGCTGTGAAAATGAGCTGGGTCCTCAGGAGTCTGCAGGCATGGGCGCTGAGGGTAAGAGATGACCATCAGTGGGTCAGGAGGGCAGCGGAGGTGGCTCATGCCAGGGTCTGCTCCTGTGCATCTCCGGCAGTCGCTCTTTGATGTAGGAAATCCTTCTTGGCTTCCTTTCTCTTTCCCTCATTCCTTTCTTTCTGAGCCATTAGCTGGTGCACGGATCATATTTTTCCACCTTTGCGCTGACACTCTGAAGGCTAACAACAAAGTCTTTTTTAAACCAAAATGTGTGATGCCCAGGTAACTACCTGACGTTGGAGCTGTGGGTTTAAAAAAAACCCACTGAATAAGTTATAGCTCATGATTAGAAAACTGACAGGGATCAAAGCAGCTCTGGGCATATTATTCATCCATAAAGAAAGGAAGGTTCGGGATAGGCATTAAGGAAAACTGGAGTTCCAAGGATGGATGCGTGCTGGGAGGGAGGGCTGGCCAGAGCCAGGTCAGGCATCGTCTGCCCGGTCCCCTCACCTCCTTACGTTAGAAGGTCTGGGATCATCTTTTGCTAAAACCTTCCCTAATGAAGCCTGAAGTCTCTGCATGGGTGGCTGTGCTGCCCTTTTCATGTGCTCAGCCTCAGCCCCTGTTGTTTTTTGCTGTAAAAACCCAAGAAAAAGCAAAAGAGGGGCCAGTCCCCAAGGCCTGAGCTTGATTTAATACTAATCGCTGCAAACATCCAAACTGTGGCTGGAGCTGGCTTTAATTAAAATGACAAAATAGGGGAGCTGTGGGGATGAATTACTGGAGGAAAATGTTATATTTCCCTACAGCTAGTTTAATTTAAAAAAGCCATGCATCAGGCGTGCGGGGCCTCCTTCCCTGTGCCAAAGCGGGAAGGGCAGGGCTGGCACGGACCCCGACAATGGCATCCTGGTAGGCGCATGTCACCCAGACCCATTCCTCTGTCATTAAACCCAGGTCCAGCTCCAGAAACCCCTCCAGTGCATCCTCTTGGCCGGCTTTGCTGCAGTTTTTCCCTCGCTGCCCTTTGCTGTTTGTATAAATTAACATGGCCCCAGGCTCAAACATCTAAGACACTGCGTTTGGTTGCAAAAACAGAAGCAAATGCACTGAGTGGTGCCTCTCTCCATCCTCCCAGCGCCGAGCACCCGTGCTGTTTGCAAAGATGCTTTGGACTCCAGGAGGGCATGGCCCGGGCTGCCAAGGTTGGTGGCAATGGCCCTGCTGTCCTTTTCACTTGCATGTGCGCGATATTTAAGATCTGAAGGGTAGAAGCGGGTCTTTAATTTTGGAAGGGAGGTGGTGGGGGTCTCCGGGGTCTGGCTTTGCTGGCAGTCGAGGTGATGTGGAGGGTTTCTTGCTTTTCTTCCTGCCCTCAGGCGATGAACAGCACTGGCAGATAGAATCATAGAATGGTTTGGGTAGGAAGGGACTGTTAAAGCCCATCCAGTCCAACCCCCTGCCAGGAGCAGGGACATCTCCAACCGGATCAGGTTGCTCAGAGCCCCGGCTAACCTGGCCTGGAATGTTTCCAGGGATGGGGCATCCACCACCTCTCTGGGCAACCTGGGCCAGTGCTCCACCACCCTGAGCGTAAAAAACTTCTTCCTTGTATCAAGTCTGAATCTGCTTCCTTCTATTTTAAAAACATTAGCCCTTGTCCTATCACAACAGGCCCTGCTAAAGATGCTCCCGTGGGGAGCAAAGGATTGCTCGTGGCCTACATTCAGTCCCTGCACATCCCCGTCCAAGCACTTACCTGTCACTGCCAACTGCCGGGATCTAACACGACATCCGCAGGCAGCTGCCAGGGGAGAAACCGTGTTAGAAAAACAAGAGGAAGAAATTAAAAGGAGCTGCCTGGACTATCTCAGTGTGCCCATGGTGACCAGAGCCCTCCGGAGCAGCTGTCAGCCCTGCTTCTGCAGAGTCCTCTGATGTCCTGGTAGGAAGCGCTTTTCCTGGCTGGTGCATGGGATGCACCCGTCTCCCGGGCACCACCAGCGTCTGACGGTCACCGCTGCCTTGGAGGATGCCCACCTCACAGGCACCACCGACTCGTCCCCCAGCTACTGGCAGGGCAGGTTGGTGCCAGTGGAGCCTCCTGCCCTCTGCTTCCCTGCTAGAGTACCAGCGTGTGCCTGAACTGGCAAAAAAAAAAAGTACTTAGGGAACACATAAGAGGATTTAAAAGCAGTTTCTTCATCCTGTTAAACATTTACTTACCTTCTGCATCCCCTACAAGCTGCACAGCTGCCCTCTCTACATGAGAAGGTGATTTTCCAGCCCCAAAGTCACTGGGGTCTGGTAGAACCTTTGTTTTCCCTGCTTGATGGTAGGGCCTTATTGCTTCTTTCAAAGGCTATTTTTGAATTCCTTTTTAGAGTAGAAGAGTATCTCGATAAATAATTCTTGACCTGCAGTTTGACATGTGCGTTCAATTGAACTCCAGTGCACGATCTCTCTGGCTCTCTGGAGATGCCTGCTCTCCTTCTCCTGTTAAAAATAACATTCTTATAGCTAGCAGTTGCTTCTCGCCCACCTCTGAACTCCCAGGATCATCTGGGTCTGCATCAAACAAGACCAAGTACAGCCCATCTTCTGATCTCCCCAGGTTTGGCAACCAGAGCAGGTGTCCACCAGCCCCACTTCTGTACGGTTCCTCGCCAAGCCCGAACGCACTTTGATGTTTATTGATTGCTAATTCCCATCCAGAGTGGTAGGCAAAGAGATTTGTCCAGTGCTTGGCCTAAAGAAAACTTCAGCATGGATCCATCAGCGTGTCAGGTGGTGTGGGGCTTCTCGTGTCTCTTGCACCACGCTGAAGGATTAAATCATCCTCTGAGTCAATACATGCGTGTCTGTGCGGGTAAGCATGCCTGCAGAGAACCGTGCAACCATGGTTACAGTCTTTTAGGTGCTAGGATATTTGGGGCAGGCTGTAATTTTGGTTCTGTGGCCGTACTTCAAAAGATGAAGGGGAATCTGCTAGGAAAGGCTCTGTTCCTCCGGGGCTTTGGAAGACCGAAAGTGCCGGGCTTTTATGGTGTTTATGGCACAAGAGCGTGCGCTGACAAATTTCTGCTTCAGCATAATATGCATTTTTATTTATTATCCTTAAAGAGGAAAAAAATACCTGAGAAAGGATTTTTACAGGCTGTGGTGAAAAATTACCTCCCAATGGTGGGGGACCCTTCCTGGCTTCTCAGCTGGGCATGGCTTGGTCCCAGTTAAACCCACCGGTGAGCGACGCAAAGACCTGCGGGGCCCATTTTGCGTGCAGGGTAAAGCAAACCGCTCGTGGAGCTGGTGGGAGCTATGAAGTCCGTGCCACCAGTTGATTTACAGTGATGCTGAGCCGAGTCGATAAAGAAGCCAAGCTCCAAAATGGAATTAAATAATTATTCTCACTTTCTTTGACTGCAGGAGGATCCTGTTAAAGAAAAGAGCCTGGATTACTGGCTGGCTGACATTTTCCTCTAAGCCTGTCTCCAGATTGGATTTAGCTCTCTTATCTCCTAATCCCCAGAGCTTTTTAATGTAGAAAGTAATGGCATCCAAAGGAAAATTTAATTTTAACAAGTAATCTGACTTCCTTTCCTTTTCTGGAGTCAGGGTTTAATCCTGTTTGCTGTCTGAAGCAGCATTGTATGGTTGTATTTAAAATCCTTACCGCTGTAAAATCTTTCAAAGAGAGAAAAATACAGGAAACTGCCAGCCTGGAAGCAAGGAACAGTTCCTTATCAAACATTTCAGAACATTTTATTGCTGCTGGTTTTATTAACCCCTGCGCTACACTTCCACTTGGCTCTGCGCTTCCTTTCTTTTTGCTCCATTGCAAGTGTTGGAATCGCTCAAGGAGTGGAAATTTCAGGTCTTCTCCAGCTCTTCTGTTTCTGTGGGTAGGTTGAGTCTGGACCATGTGTACGAGGGAGCTGTGACCCCCTCGGGGTGATGTCCCTCTGCCACCAATGCCCTCCAGGATGGAGGATGCTGCCTACCAGGTATTTGGAATTAGGCATCAACCATCTCAAAAAAAACCACCCTGAAATCAAATCACAGGGAAAGTGTAGGGTAATGGAGCTTCAGAGCCACTAATCTCAGCAGAAAATACAGAAATTTATGTTGTTATTACATTTCTCCAGCTCCAGGTCCCACGTCCCAGAGAACCACATCTAGACGAGGATCAGTTGAACTGATCGTTGGCTATTTCCCACAAAGTGACATCTCACCCTGTGCTGTTGCCCTGATTCCTGCCAGCTCAGAGCTTCCTGTTTCCCTGAAAATATCCATTGCAAATAGGGTCTTCGCCTCCTGAGAAAATCTGTACTTATTGACTGGGGATTGCTTGCACAAAAAGCCATAACATGCAGAATGTCCCTGTCACTCTGCAGCAGCTCAGCTGATGGTTCATTATTCCAGCACGTAAGTACCCGACTCCTGCAGAAACAAAACCTGCAGCTTTTGAGGCATTGATGGCATCTCACTATTAAATAAAAAAAAAAAAGTATATGTCTCATTCTAGCTTGGTTAAAAAAAAACACCTCAGCAAAAGGAGGGATTATGGATAAACACATATATTTGCAAATGTCAGCCTCAAAATAGGAAGAAAAACTTGCAGCAGCGCTGTGGGCCCGGGGGAGATGGAAATGGGTTGGTTTTATGCGGCGAGGCACCGCTGGTCAGAGGCAAGCTAAGTGAAACAAATGGGGGCTTTGCTGCGGGTGCGTTGGTGATGAAGCCAATTAGGCTCCGTTAGGCTTCAGACCGGGACCGTGCGCTCTCCGTAGAAAACCAGCGTACGAGCAGCATTAGTTAATCAAGGGGGGAAATGGTGAAACCACTTTCTTTTGCAATTCCTGTGTTTTCTTTGCCCTCTCCTTCCTGAGTCACCAATTCATCTCGCTCGGGATCTGTCGTGGGAAAGGGACGATGATTTAGAGGATTAGCGCTGCTCCAGGGATGCAGTAGCAGCCTTGCTTGGTTAGGAGCTAGAGAAGAACATTTGGGCAGGGTTTTTATTTCCAGTGACTTTTGCTTGCCTGGCTCTGAGCTCTCTGAAATAAGCAGCACTTTTCCAACCTTGTTTTTGACTGTGAATAACCCTGGCATGGACATAAACTGGAGAATCTTCCTGTACGTAGTTGAGTGGAAGAGCGTGTTAAGGACACATTGCTTAGAAGCCCTCCCTGATGCAGCTATAAGCACCTGAAATCCAGCCAGCATCTCCATCATGGACTGGTAAGCTTGAGTCCATGGTTGCTCTATTGCTCAGTCTCTTTGGTCCCCGCAAAGAGGGGGGATTTGCAGATGCTGTACCCACAACGTGGAGATGCTCTACCCTGCCCTGGAATTGGGAAATCACAGCCAGCTGAGCCAAAATCAGCAACAAGGCAGCTAACCCCCCAGCCACCCCGATCCGTCAGCCTCCGCCTTGGCTGATGACGGACCAGCTCTGCTATTAGAGCCGGGCAAATTGAATTTGCTCGGGCTGCTGTTGTGGCAGATGTTTCCTAGCAGCCGCCTGGTGCACGCAGTTCTGCGCATTTGTGTTAATAATCATGATGAGCACTGGAAATATGTCTTTTCAGGAAATAAAGATCAGATCAGCCCGAGCACCATGTAAGCTCCATTTCTTTCGCGAGGCAGATTACTTGGGCATGAAATACTGTCGCTCTTTACGCCGTGGATGACTGATTCCAGACCTGACCTAGTGCAAGGCAGTGTAAGTAAACACATCTCCTCTGTAGCTCTGGTAAATGATCTAAGCAATCTAATGCTGAGAGTAAGGACAGAAGGGAAAATACCATCCCAGTGCTGTTGGATGAGCTTAATGCATTTTTCTTCTTGTGTTTAGCAGGGTATTTTGGATCAGGATGGTGAAGGGTGCATCCATCAGTGCACGGATGACGTACGGCTCTGTAGCAGGTGCGACGTTGCCGGCTCACTCGTGTGGTGCGTTGGGATGATTCACTGCGGCTCTGAGTCCCTTTTGTCACCAACTCAACCCACAGCTTTTAGAAACTGTTTCTCCAAAGCTTTTCAAGCGTGTTTCAGTTCAGCAAACCTAGATCCAGAACCAAATTCTCTCAGTTTGATGTGTTCACGCCTGGGTTTCATGCAGGCTCCCGCTCCAGCTCCCACGGCCCAGAGAGAAGCATGGATGCTGGGTGCTGCGGGAGGGACACAGCCAATGATAATCGGCATAATTACAAAAAATCCATTCCTTTCTTTTTGTTGACGGCACTTAAAGCTTGAAATACTTAAAGCTAATTTTAGAAATAACCCATTTGTTTGTTGTAATAGATGAGGATCGTTACGAACTATTTATTTTTTGTCTCACCCGTTTTGTCACCTGATGTCAAAACACAAAGCTCCCAAAACCCCAATGCCAACAGCAGCCCAAGCCAAACTGCAGGGAGGAACATCACGATGAATTCAGTAAAGGTGACTTAAGAAAGTTGTAACTACAGTAACAATTCTGCCTTATACCCTCCTGGTTTGTATTTTCAGGAAAGGAGCGTTGAGAGGAGAGGACTGAAGCTGTGTTACAATCTCAACCCATGTACAGCAGATCAAGATTTCTACTGGGCAGGTAAGTGTCAAGCTTGTAGAGAGGAAACACGGTGTAAATCAAGTCTCCTTGACAAAATGAGTGGGAATATAAATGTTTTACATGTGGCACGAGCAGCCTGTTAGTGGAACACGGAGTACAAGACCCCCAGTCTCACTTCCCTTATGGGAACTGTTTAACGTCGGGTACACGTGTACTGGGGGGGGTGCCTGTCTCAGGGCAGGACAGGTAGTTTCCTGCTCAGGTGATGTATTCTGGTCTAGCTGCAGTACCTAACACCTCCCTGGCCGTTAAACAACATGTCTGCTCCAGTGTCGTCCCTCGGCTGGTGTCCATACACAGTCAGCCCCGATGCCCGGGATGGAGGGGGGTTTATCCGGCCAAGCAGGGCTGAAAGGAAAAACCCAGCCAGTCTGTCTGCGATGCAGGACTTGGGTACGGGCTATGAAGCGGGGGGGACGTCGACTCTTGGGACAGATGGAGAGGAAAGGGAGGCAGCCAGAAAAAAAACCACAATTCCATCCAAGCAATATGTCCCGTTACGCAGTTCCCCCCTCTCTTTCCCTTTAGTATTAAAGTCATAAGCAGTACATCATGTGGAACTGAAAAACCCCTCTCAGGACTGGGCTTTTATCCTGTGCAGGCTGAGAGGTGATTGACAAACCCAGAAGCATCGCTGTGTACTTGGGAGTCAGCGACAGACGGTGCAGTCTGATCCCTGCATCCCAGTGCTGCGGAGAAAGCTTACAGGAGAAGGCAAGCAACCTGTCTCTGTCTCTACCTTTTTCTTTTTTTTTTTTTTTTTTTAGCAACTAAAAATATTTACATTCATATTACCCTTCTGTATATGCCTCTAAAGGCGTGCTGAAGTTGGGCTTTACAAATTTCTGCAGAGTCTCTGGGGAGCAGCCAGGGCCTCTGAAGAAGCAATATTTGGACGGGAAACTTATGTCCTCCAAGCTGGCAAGGTGCGGCACTGACACAGATTTTCTTGTAGCTGCAAAGCTCTCGGTATAAAGGGTATAAAGTCCCTTCTGCCTTCCCCTCCTTCCCTCCGTTATTTAACCGCTGGCTGTGATTTACATGGCTCATTAATGCAGTGGTAGCACTGACACACATGTTCCCAAATCAGCCAGAAGGTTTATATTTGACCTGGGCCCTCTGTTCGCTGCGCACGCCCCGGAGGATTTGAAGAGCAGTGATTTGAAGTGATTGCATTGGATAAGGACGTTATGCTGTGCAAATACAATTGGATGTAAGCATTTAATTTTTTTAAAAAACACAGCTATTGGTATGCCTTTGAGCCAGGGAAAACAACAGTTTAGCTGCCTTCATGGCCTTGGCTCTTTTTTCTCCCAAAGGACAGAAAAGGGAAGCAGGACCAGTTTCAAACTGGAGATGTTTCATCAGGCGGCTTGGCTGGGATTGCTCCAAAGTGGCCCCTTCCCCTTTGGGACCCACCCTGGGGGGCTGACACCCCAGGCAGGGTGGTGGCAGAGGTCTGGGGTCTGCGCCGCTCCCCCTCCCTGGTCTCACGGCAGCGCTGACGAGCCCTCGTGCTCCCCATCAGCGTTCCAACAGCGAGCAGAGCAGGCCCAGCGACAAACCACAAAGGTGATTATTTGTCCCCCTCGGGTTGGATTTTTATTGCCCTGCTTTGCTTATTGTGAAGTGAGGGGAAGCAAAGGAGAGGGTTTAAAATGATGATTGCACAATAAATGGCAGCATCTCCGCTAACGAGCAGAGTGCCTAGGAACAGCTGCTAGTCAAACGCCCATAAAGGTTTGCTTTGATGGGGTGTGTAACCTTCCTCCTTCCTGCAAATGGCTTATCTCCCTCGGCTCCTTGCCCTTTCCCAGGCAGATGCCGAAATCCCAGGGGGTTGGAAGCCCAGGTGGCAGGAGAGGATGGAGGGCTCCCCAGGGACCTGTGCGATTCCCAGTGGTCCCTTCCTGCCGCGGAGACCATCAGGCTCAGAGATGGGGATTTAGTGAAAGAAAGCCAGTAAAAACAATCAGAATAGGAGACAAGGTTGCCGAACACACGAGGGAAAAAAGCAGCGAGGCTGTTCCCAAATTGTCCTGTGCCGAAGATTCCCCAGGGTACCCCTTCGGATGCCTCAGAGAAAGTGTTTCTCTCTGCAAAGTCTATTAAAGAGGCTCCCAAAAGCAACATGAGAAGGCTGAATCCTTTACTGACATATATAGGTCTGGTTCCACCTATTCAGATGTTTTCTTTGCCTTTTCCACCCCAGAGGAGAGCTGGACTCCACCAACTGTAACCCACAAAAGCCAGCACGCGTTTCTGCACATCCCATGGCTGCTCTCGCTAATGAAGCCCCACACCCTGTGAGGTCTCCCGCGATCCGTACATCTCTTCCCATCTGAACGTCTCCCAACTATTTACATACAAAAATAATTATTACAGTTTCTCTTTCTGGCTCCCCAGGCTGCAGGAAGCATCGCCGGCTGATTTGGCAGGCGGGAGGGTTTCCTGGGAAAACAAGGCGAAGCAGCCGCCTTGCCTCTGTGCCAGCTCCACCTCCACCAACACCGGCACCATCCGAATCCGAGAGGAGAGAGGTTTTAAGAATATTTCCTTGGGTTTGCAGAAAACAGGGGTTGGCTAGTGAAAGACCCAAGTTAAAGGCTCCAGGCTCACTGCCTTGCTGATGCCCGGTCGTGTACGAAGGGACCAGAGGTCAGAGCTCGGGATGGAGAAAAGCTTCTCTAGGCCAGTGTCTCTGCAAGGAATTGAGATGGAAAGAGCTGAAGCAGCTGTCTCTGCTTCCCCTTGCAACCCTGCGAGCCGAAAGCAGCCCTGGGAGGACACTGACAGGAGCAGAAGGGCAGATCCCGGTTGGCCTCCGCGGGGAGCAAGCTCAGGATGCGCAGGGATTATCCGTAACAGCTTTTGGCTCGGTCTGAAAGGAAGCGCTGAAGGCCTTGCAAAGTGTTAGAGCAAAGTGGAGACACTGAAGCACTTCTCAAAACACCCCAGTGGACCTATTAATTGCAATGTTGGATCTTCCGTCTTCTCCAGCATGGTCCCAGCAATAGGCACGCAGCCAGCTTGGCTGCGGTTTTGTTTATTTTCCCGCTAATGTAGCAGCAGGATCAACTCCAGCTGACAAATCTGGGAATGTCAGAAAAATGGTGTCCAGTTCCCACGGATAATTTGTGATGTACACCTGGTAGACAGTCATTAGTAGCACAATTAATCCAGCGCTATGGCAGAGGAACAGGAACACCTCGCAGAAGCGGATGTGAATCCTGGAAAGCCCACCATCAGAAAAGCAATAAAAGCACGTTTGCCCTGTTGATGAGCACTGGCCTCTGGCTAAATGGGAAAATTGCACTTGGAAGCAAGGCAACGCACACAAAAACCCGGCTGCAGTCGTTCTCTGCGCTACCTCTCCACGCAGGTCTGCGAGTGGCATCTGAGTGGTGCTCATCTGGCATCGCACTGGAAATGAGCTCAAAACGTAACTGTCCAGACTGAACCATCAGCTCTTGTTACCAACCCTCTTAAGCTTCAAACAGCACTTGAGCCTTGTTCCTTGCTCATCCACGCTGGGCTTGGGTTATCTAACAGATGGAGTCTGACAGGCATGGCCCAGCTGGACCATAAACTGCCAGAAACCCAAATGCTCGGGCAGGAGTAGGCCAAGAACAAACAAAAAATGGATGAAAAATGTCATAATTTTCACCTTTTCCAGTAGCTTGAGTGGGATTTCACCAGGTGCCACCTTTCTGTGGTCCCCATGAGTGCTGGGTTCTGCACGTCAGTGCTTGCCGTGCACCAACTCTTCCCTTTTATCTTCTCACCTCTCTCTTATTTTTAAATATGCAATACATCAGAGGAGCATTTCAAACTCCTGCCTACAAATAGATCTGAAGGGTCTTTGAGCTTTTGAGAGGCTCCTGCCTTACTCTGAAAAGAAAAAAAGAAACAAGTGCGTGGATGCTGTGCGTTCCCTCCACGATGGATCCAGGATGAGGTCCAGTCCTGGCTCCCAGCAGCTCCAGCCTGTATCCTCCCAGCCCCAGCATCATCTCTGAGGTGGGTTCAGCTCTGTCTTGGGCAGAGTTTTAGGGAGGAAAGCACTGGGTTGATAAGTTGAGTGAGCAGAGGGAATGTGGGGCTTTAACTTGAAAATGCTGAGCGTGAGTCATAATTCTCAAGAAATGGAACAAAAAAAAACGTGCCAGCTGGGAAGCATGGCGCTTTTGAAAATCTCTGATTGGCTCTGATTGAAGTATTGAGCTGCTACGAGTCTGCTGGAAAAACCTGAATGAAGGCGCCGAGGCCCTGATTTGGCTGAGCACACCCAGCTTTGTGTTACAGGGGATTCGGTGTCATAACGGGAGAAATCCAAGGCAGCAGAGCTGGCCTGAGGAAACCCTCCAAAACACAAGCCGTTCCCGTTATTCCCAATACTGCATCTTTCTCTGCATTTGACACCTTGGCCAACTTTGGTTAGTTTACCCCATTGCTATTATTTGCTCTGCTTTAGATGTTGGCAAACTGAGGCCCACAGGGAATTTGGGCTGTTCCCAGGCAAGGAGAGGAGACCTCCCCAGCCCCACGGGACTCGCTCCCCTTTGCGCACCCCTCCTCTCCCCACGACTGAAAATCCCTATTTATGGCACTCCATTTGTTTACCATGATGAACTTTAAAAATGCTAACTGCTCAGGAGATCTCAGTCCGGATTCCATCCCCAGGCTGACCTGTGGGGTACCGTTAATAAGGCTGGTTTATGTATGCCATACCCTAAATCTAAAGGTCAGGGGTTTGGTGGCCATAAATATTCAATCCACACAGACTGGGTCTTTTAAACCTGCTTTTAAATATTTATGACGGTGCTTCCATGGCTGCAGGAGAATGTTGTAATAGTCTTAAGAGGGAAAAAAAAAATCCTTCTGCATCTGAAAGCTCAGCATGAGCCATTTTCACGTATTATGCATCACTAAGTGCTGTTTATGGCCGTTCTTGGCAGAGCCGGTACTGTATCATGGCAGAGTTCATGTATTCGGGGCTGTGCGGAGCCCGTGGTGCTGGCTGTGCCACGCATCAGCCCTGACGTCGCCTCCGCCGCGGCGGGCACATCTGATGGGGCGGCTGAGGTCCCAGCAGTCTGATGCCAGGGCAGCGCTCCCCTTGCCAGCCCACAGCACGCAAACCTTTTCCCCAAATAATTTGGTCCAAGCTCTGGAGATTCATGGAGGGAAGATCCCACTGTGTCTGGTCTCTTAAAGAAGGACCAAGCTCTTGTTTGTGCCAGCTGAGTGGTGGGCTCGGGCGTGCAGTTATTCTACTATTTATTCCCTCATGATATTTTGTGTCGGAAAAGCACAGAGCACCATCAACGTTAGCTGCAGAAAAGCATCGCCTGCCTTTCCCAGTGCCATTCATTCCAGTCACAGCTGTGCCCCGCTGCCTCCTAACAGAGCTCAGCTGATTCTGTGAAAATAATCCGAAAACCAGAGCGGGTGGGCTGGATGCAATCAGCAGGACGGAGCCAGAGCTGCTGCCGAACATCACCCCCTCGATGCCAAGGCTTGGGGCTGCCCCAATGCCGGGCATTTGCCACTGGAGCAGGAAACTGGTCTCTGCAAATCGAACTGGTGGACCACGTGGTAAGTTAGCAGGGAGACCAGCAAAGCTGAAATCATTTGTAGGCTTTAATCCGGTTCTAATTAAAACTGGGATAGGCTTTTGTCCCTGTGCAGAGCAGCACAACTCAGCCTGACAGATACCTCTTCCCAGGTGCTGCTGGAGAACAGCCTTTTTACCCTTATCTCTTTAATTTTCAGAAATGCTCATGGTTTAGGGGAAAGTGCTCTGTCAGCTCGGTTTCCCAGGACTCATGGACCTGTATCGTGAACTTAATCTCCCACATGAAGTCGTTCTGTGCAGCGTGAGGGGAAGTTAACTGCGTTTTCCCATATTGCATTGAAATTGGCCCCTGAGCTCGAAAGAAATAGGAGAATGATGGACGGGCAAATGGATGTAGAGCATGCACCAGCATGCATACAGAGCGGGATGTCACAGGCTTCATTTCCTTAGGAAATCAGGTTTCAAATTAAGGCTAATCAGAGTTAAAAAACACTGCAGTTGCCCTAGACCAAATGATACTATAATGTACTCAGTATATTACATTCTCAATAGCAAAGCAGCATCTGCTACATAAAATGAAATGTGTGTGTCACCATATGTAGGCAGCATAATGTGGACTCAAATTAAATAAAAACATTTCAGGGTATATGGTCCAATATGCAATCTGGGCCCTGGGAAATGCTGAGATTTACTCTAAAGTTCTTAGCAGTTGGCTAAAACGCTGAACTCAAAACAGTGCAAACTTGTTTTTTTAGCAACATAAGCTGTTGTCTGCACTTCCCTCCCTATAAGCCAATATTACTTGTGGAAATTCAGAAATGTATTGTTTTACTTTTTTTAAAAAAAAAAAAAAAAGCAGTTATCCTCTTTTAATTTAATTTTTCTGAGGCTTTTTGCATCTTTCCAGTAGTTGCAAAATGTCTGAGAGGGCAGAACCCGGAACGGTAGCAAATATTGCTTTCCATCTAATAGCTGCCCTCCAGAAATACGGTGGGAACTCTTGGAGAGAACACCAAAGCCCCATAAACCAGTCAGATAGCCTGTTAGCCGCGTATCACAAATAAAAAGAAAGAGGTAAACTCTGCAAAATGACTTGACTCTCACCTTTTCCAGCTATTTTTTGCCTGCTGAAATCTCTCCCAGGCAAGGGGCTTCTCCAGCGAGGATGCACAATTTAGTGCTGTTTTAAAATAAATCAGGCTGCTGAACTGCACAGGGCAACCTTCCCCGGGTGACTGGGGCTCAGGGAGTCGCTGATGCTAGTTGTTATCCTCCCTGACCCCATTTGTTGATACAAAAATGTGGTATAAAGTGTGGATTCCCTCCAGGTGCCAGCAACACCAGGAACATGCTGGAGGTTTTGCCTGGTTCGGGTACCAGACGAGTTTGTTATCACGAAGCACTGATCCTTGTGTGAGTTCAAGGCTGCTGGGAAGCTTGCAAGCCCTTTAAAATCTGCTAATGTGGATTTTGTTTTCTTTCGGGGAGAATACATCAAGCGCAAAAACCACTTTAAAGTGCCGGGAGGGAGGGCGATGTTTGCAGAGGAGCTGCGACCGGCTGCTTCAGAAAACGCTGCCCTCCTGCACCAGGTTTGCCTGGCATGGGGTTTTATTTCTCTTGAATTATTTGGATAATGAAGAGGTCAGGAAAGGCACTGTTCTACTCTTGAAAAGAAGCAAAACAAAATTTCCAACTGTGAGGCTTGGACTGAAGCGTTTGATGAGGGGAAAAAAAATACGACTGTACCAGAAAGGAAAGGAAAAGGCAGTGCTGCTAATGGAACTGGCTGTGCAACCATCTGGAAATGTTGGATACACCTGTACAGGCTCTGGGAAGTCGCTAGGACACAAAGGCAAAATGCCCGCATGCCGCTTGCGCCAGGAAAAGGGAGCTGGAGGCAAATGATAGGGAGAAAACTGCAACAAATCTGTTCGTGCCTGGGGCGCTCAGGGTGACAGCAGGCTTTGCCTTGGGGTGGTCCGAGACGTCACACGGCAATGGGGAAAGAGCTCGGCATCTCGCAGAAACCAGAGGCGCATAACTGGATGCCACCGTGGCTGGAAGCCACGGATGCTGCTCTCTCCCACATCCATCCATCGCCCCGTCCTCTTCGCCGCTGCCAGACGTGAGCTGATTGATGCAGCAAACAAAGAGACAAGCTGCAAATGTTATAAAAAAAATCAACCTGGATGGGGTTTGGTTTTTCTTTTGCCATTAGGTCTGTCTTTTTCCAGTTCCTTTCCTACTATTTGCCTCCTGCACCTCCCCATTTCTTCAGCTGCTGCATTATTTCTTCTCTCTGATGGCAAAGGCTGGTTCTTACCATTCCTCGCACACGCTGCTGGTTTCTGACCTGTTCTCACTTGGCGTCCCTGAAGCTTTAGTGGATGAATTGAAGTCTGGCAGTGTCTGCTCCTCATCCCACTTCTGAGCATGAGGGTGAAGAGCTACAAAGAAAGAGTTGTTTTCTTTAAAAAAAAAAAAAAAGCATGCCACGTTTTCAGACGCATACATGCATCTTGCTTTTTGTTCCTATCTCCTCTGTCCTTTGGGTGTATTTTGAATCCCCCGTGCTGGGACAGCAGGTGACAATGCATGGAAGTGGCCTTGCCTGACCCTAAATCAACAGCCCGAGAGGTCAGCTTCTCAGAGAAGGAGGTAAATTTGTGAAATTTGCCTGAAATCAGCTGAAATTTGCCCTAGGTTGTTTACAGCACTTCAGGGTATGGGTAGATACTGAGGCATGCTCCTTCCTACCAAGTCTGCGTGGGACCGGGTGGTGTTACCACCTTTCTGACTCTGGTCATCCATGCCTTTTCCATGCCATCCTCATGACCAGTGCGCTTTGCGTGTCTGTAGAGGTTCTCCTCTGGGTGGAGAAGGTGAGGAGGGGACAACCCAGGAGGAGGTGAGCCAACAGAGGCTCTGCCAGGAAGGTGCTGTGGGCTGGAAACCTGCCCCGGGAGCAGAGATGCACAGCCTGGTGCAGATGGCTCTACGAGGAGGCACGTGCTTGGCCCCAGGGCCGTCCTCACACTGAGAGCCTTGAACAGGGACATGGGCACTGCTTGCTGGTGTTCCTCAGCCCTCAGTGCCTTGGGACCAAGCGCAAAACCCACCAACGTGAACGGGGAGGCATTAAGGGGCCAGTTATCGAAGGTGTGTTCAGCTGGGGCGGCCAAAGAGCAAAGCAAAGACCAGGCTCGGGCGTGGGGGCGATTTGGAAGAGCCAGATGAATCTCTCTCACCTGCGTTGGCCAAACGCACTGCATCAGTTTGGTGTCTGTGTTGTAGGTGGACAAAGGTAGTCGCAAACAAGATGTTTCTGGCCGTAAGGAGTACACAGGCACATGTAGGATTGTTTTTCAAGATGGGAAAAAAAAATAAACAGCCTGTAAATACTTGTAACCCCGGAGCAACAGAACCATATATCCTGGCAACGTATGTGGATTTTACTGTTCCATGACAATTTGCTTTGCTATTCATGAAAAAATATGTTGGTGCTGTTACCTTAGCAACTGCCGCATCACGTTATGGTGATGCTCTGCCCGAGGTACGTGGAGCCCTGCCTTAAAGCAGCACGTACGGCTCTGTGGTGCCTTTCCCCCTGGAAAGGGAGCAGAGCTGAGCCTGCACCCTCACCAGGGATGCTACAGAAGTTGGTAGCAAAACAGGAGGGAGTGCCTTAATTTAGATTTACTGTTTGGACCACAGCACTGTCTGGCCCGGAGCCACTTTAGACTAGGTGCTGCATAAACTTGCAACAAAAGGGGAGATTTTCCAAAAGTATTTCCTCTTTGTAAGGGAGGGAAAAGCACATTAAGTGACCATGGGCAGGCTGGATATACAGCTTTGTTCAGATGTTTCCACGCCTACTGTCTTTATCAGCATCTTCTACTACAGTGGGCCAGCTTTCCAAGAAACACCAGGTTTTGCCTTCTTTTGGGTTGATGCCAGTAAAAACCACCAGTGGAGAAATTCACCCCCAGTATCTGTAGCTGGGATCCTGAGGCAGCTTCTAAGAGAAGAGGAAAACCTATTGCACAGGCAGCCAGGGTGGCACCCAAGCTGCCAGAACAACACATCCTGTGTTGACCATTGAGTCTGTCTGCAGGACACGGGCTATTCAGGAGGATCACATAGGTATGATTTCCTTTGAGGATAGATTGCCAGCTCCTCGAGTACCAGATGCTACTAACCCATCACTGCGTGCTGAATGAGTGCTCCCAGAGGGGTCCTTGCTGCAAGTCCTCCTGTCACACGCTCTGAAGCCCCATGACAGTGATGCTCATGTCTGGCATCTCCCCTCTGACAATTTTCTGACAAAGGGATCAATCGTTTGGAATCTATTTGGAAAATCAATTTTACACTGGGCAGCCCTTGAAGGACCACCATCAAAATGTCAGCCGAGCCAGCGACTGCATGAGGCAGGTGAACAGGGGAGGAGAGGGGACACGCAGAGAGCGGAGGGCTTTTTGCAGAGGATGAGTGATGCTGGGGACAGGGCTGCTTGTGCTCCCGGGTGGCTCGTCCAAGTCCAGCCATCGGCAGAAGCGAATAAAAATGGTTGTGTCTCCCTTCAAGCTGCTGCAAAACTTGTCCCATGAATTTGGTTGCTTCTTTCACCCCAGTGAGGATTTTAAATGTTATTCGCGGTTGCTTCCAGAGTCACACAATGTTCTCCATCCCTCCCTCTCCATCTCTCCCATCTTCTCCAACCCACTTATTGGGAAGGAATTCACTTTCCCAATGTTTTCTGCAGGAAAGGCCGATGCAGGGAGCAGTAAAAAGCAGGGCTGGGCTTAAGGAACATTTCAACATCCATGTCTTCTGTAAAGGTTCACCATGACACCAAACATTTCAGGCTGCAAAAAAAAAAAATGGGAAGCCTTTTTCACTGGATTTATACAAAAGGCAGGATAAATTAGTGTGAAAATAGGTCTTTTTGAAAAAAAAAATGGCATCAGAAATGTGCCTTTCTATGGGTAACAAAGCACCGTGAAGCTATTTTCACTGTGCCTGGAATAGCCTTCATCTCAGCAGGGAGGAAGAGAGCAGGACCCCAGCGAGCAAGAGGCACTTGGCTCGGCGAGAGGTTTTCAGCGAGGCAGCAGGTGAGAGGAGATGGCAGAGCCAGGAAAGTGCGCAGCGAGGGAGATCATCAGCCTGTCTTTGAGGAGAAAACAGAGGAGGTTTTTTTTTCTTTAAATCTAGATCCTAGCAAAGGGCAGAGAGAAGTAGGCCGTGTGAATTAAGGGCCACCATCTGGCCCTGTGCAGGGTCTGCGAGGGGTTCTGCGAGGTTCGCTGTGAAAGGACTGAACCAGCTGAAACCCAGCATGGAGGGAGGCAGGGTCCGGCTGCCAGGGGAGCTTCAGCATCCTCCATCGAGACCCGAGGAGGGAACCATACGCCTGCCCCCAATGCACAGCAGCTCAGCCCTCCCGGCTGCCCGCGTCATGGCTCTGCAGATCCCTCGGGTTCCTGGCACAGAGGAAAGGGCTGCCTGCCACCTCCTGCCATCCCTTGCCCGTGTGGTGCCTTCATACCAGGATGCATCCCAGTATCCCAGCATCCCGGCGAGTTTGCATCCCGGCAGTGGGCTGCTCTGGAGGGCAGCGTGCTCTGGAGAGTGGGGTGCTGGCCTAAATCACATCTTATAAATCACCATGAGAAACCAGAAGTGTTTTGATTTCCTCTCCTGCATCACACAGCAGAGTTTCAGTGAAGGCATCTTGCCTGCAATTTCTGGAGGAGCCAGGATGCATCTTTCGGAAAGGCTCTTGGCTCTGATTTAACTGTGTCAAGCAATGGAGGGGGCACCGTGCCCTCACCTGAGTGATTTCACAGTCTGATTATCCTCCCCTGAGGAAAAAAAAAACAGGTCCTACTTCTACTCCAAACTGTGGACTCTTGCTTTGACTTTTTAAAATCAGATAAAAGAGCCTTCATGTGCAGAAACCTTTCCCCAGGTAGCTTCTTCTCAGCCCTCCCTTTTGCTGCTGAAAGAGCTGGAGCCTCTTTAGTCTCACTCTGCAGGCAGGTTCTCCAGACCTTGAACCTTTTCCAAATTTCTGGAGGTATTTTTCAACGTCTGGGTAAGACACTGTGGGAATCAAAAGATCCAGGTTGTGTTCCTAGGCTCCTCTGCTGTGTCACACTGGGCAATTTTTTCCTTTTATTTCTCTCAGTTTCTGTGATTGACGTCCTGGGAGTGGAGCTCCATGGGACAGGGCTCTTTCCTGGAGGAAGGACTGTACAGGGGCTCACACTCTGGAGCCTGGAGCTCAAGTTCAATAACAAGGTTCTTGATATTAATCAAGAAAGTCTTCAAAAGAGGAATAAATTAAAACAAATTGCAGAGCTGATGCTTTTGTCATTTACCCAGGTGCAAGCTGTGGCTGACACCGTGAAGGTCAATGAAGCTAAATGTTTATAAAAGCAAAGGAGGGGGAGAAAAAGGATTTCCCTCTGGGGACGTGATGTTGCTAACAAGGGAGAGATGCTGTTTCAGATCCATATCTGCTACCACGGCGGGAAACAAGAGAGCATTCTTCTGTTCTGAGGTCTAAGAGACCCAAACTGAAATCACCCTGCATGGTCCCAGCAACTAAAGGTGAAGCTGAGCTCATCATTGAAAATTTTTGTCTCATTGTGAGTCTTTCTGCACCTCCCAAGTCTATTTTAGGCCCTGTGAGCTCCAGCTGCACCTGGGTCCTCACATGGAGCATCCTGAGCTGCATCAGCCACGTGCTGCCTTGTGTCACAGGGTTAACGGGAAGCTGCTCGGGTGGCTTTTGAAGGCACTTTAAACCGCGCACCCAGCAGAGAAACACAGCCATGTGTAACTCACTAGTCCTCCCTACTTCCCCTCATTTTTGGAAAATATTTTTTTGTCCAGCTATGATCCCTGCCAGGGGGAAGGTGATGTCTGTGATGGAAAAAAAAAAAAAAAAACAAACAAAAAACACCTTCTAAGGCATTAGTGGAGGATGTGTTCAAACCCTGTAGTGCCACTGATGCTTTTGGCCTTATTGCTCTGCTCTTGATAAAGTCAAAGGGAGCTTAATGCTTTTTAAAGGTCCTCAGCTTTTATGGACTATAAAGCATTGACCTTAAAGGGAGGTGCTGAGGGAAGTACATTAAAGATAGATCTGTGTGGGGTAGTCAGCCATGCCAGCTTTCCCACCGCTGCTCTCTGGGCTGCTTTTTTCTAAGCTCTCTTTAAACTCACGTGGTGATGACCTTCCCAGAGAAGAGCTGCCTGAAGCTGCAGGGTGCTGCTGAAACCCACTCTTAAGTGGTCCAGGGCAACCTTCCCTTGGACATTTGCCGATGGCAACACACAAAGGTCTTTTTTTCCTGTTTGTTCTCAGCTGTTTGTCCCTACTGAGCCCCAGTCACTGTGCTGCATTGCCTGATTTCTGCTGAATGCTGTGCTCTGTGATCCTGGGACTTGGAAAAGGCCCTATGTCAGCTTGTAGAATCACAGAAGGGTTTGGGTGGGAAGGGACTTTCAAAGCCCACCCAGTCCAACCCCCCTGCCAGGAGCAGGGACATCTCCAACCAGATCAGGTTGCTCAGAGCCCCGGCCAACCTGGCCTGGAATGTTTCCAGGGACGGGGCATCCACCGCCTCTCTGGGCATTATCACTTTAGAGACTTCCCACTCCAGTAGTGACCAGTACCAAAGAACTCCAGAAGAAAAAACCCTTTACAATGGGCAATCAAGGGGGAAAATCCCCTTGTGGGGCCTCTGCTAATTGTGGGCTTGTGGCAAGTGATTTCTATTAAATCACTCAATAGTCATTAAGAGAAGGTCTGCATTTCTCACCTCTGGAAAAGGGAGATGATGCTATTCACCTGCGCTGCCAGATGCTAAGAGACTACACAGTACTTGTGAGGTCTTGGGAAAACTGTGGCTAGAAAGCTTTCAAGGAGGGCAGGCGAGAGAAAAGAGGGGCAAACAGCCCCCAGGGGCTGTGGGGAGGGGCAGGGTAGAGCCGAGCCGAGCCGAGCCGAGCCAGAGCAGCGTGGGGTGGGCAGGGCAGGGCACTGCCTGCAGCCCCCCAGCCAAGCCCCCGGGAGGGGATGCAAGGGAGGATGCCCTGCAGAGTGAGAGGGTTGTACCGTGCTCCCGCTGTCCTAAATTAATTTGGGTCGCAGCCTTACGGTGGGTGCTGCCCGGAGCCCTCCTGGAGCGCTCGGTGTGGGGAGGTTTGCCTGGGGGTTGGTACTTTGGGGGGGACGAGATCCCTTTGCACCCCCTAGCACCCCCAAAAAGCGGGGGCAGCCGAGCAGATCCTTGGGCTCCCGGGAGGGAGTGAGGGAGGAGGCGAACCCCCTCGCCCAGCCCCAGCCCCGCTTCCCGCAGCATCAGCCCGGCCCCGCCGCTCCCGAGGCTGCCGGTCCCCCTCTCCCTTCGCCGTGCTGAGTTAAATTTCCCCCGCCTTAGTTGATGTCACATCCTGTTCCACAGCCATCCCCTGCTAGTAGCCAGCCCTACCAATTCCTTTCTTTTTTTTTTTTTTTTTTTTTTTTTTTAATCCCTATCCTCTCCCCATCACCCCCCCCCCTTTTTCAAGGCAAACTTTTGGCAATAGCAGATATAATCATTTCGTGCTCCGTTGAATTTCTCCTCGCAAATGTCTTTCGATCAGGGGAGCCATTAAAAAAAAAAAAATAAAAAAATTGCCAGAGAGCCAGCACCGAGAGCAGAGGAGAGAAACTGGGATCCCAATAAATATGCAAAGTGAAGGCTCTGCTAAGCAGATTTCTTGCATTGCTTCCTGGGGGTGCTGAGAGCCGCCTGAAAAAAAAAAAAATTCTGATTTTTTTTTAATTGCATTTTGTTGTCTTTTTTTTTTTTTTTAATTAAAATAATAATAACACTAAAGGACTGAGGAGGCAGCGAGGCGCTCGGTGACCGGCACAGGGAGACTCCGGGGAGCTGATCTGTATGCAAGGTGCCTAGGACTGGGTGCGAGACATGCAACCGGCAAGCAAGCTCCTCACCCTCTGCTTCCTCATCCTGATGGGCACAGAACTCACTCAAGTAGGTTCCTCTCTTCCTTTTCCCACCGCCCCCCCCCCCTTTCTCTCCCTTTCTCCCCAACGCCATTTTCTACTAAACCTCGGGAGCACAAAAGAAAACTGGAGTAGGCAGCTGCACCCTTCGTGTCGTGTGTGTCCCCCCGCACCCCCGCCCCATCCCCGCTTTGCTCAGCCCGCGGTGCAGGGGGGACCCTTGGGGCTGGGGTTGGGGGGGGGGGGAGGTTAGGGGGCTCAGGAGAGCGGAGCAGGGAGCTGGGGAGAGAAGGGGGCTGCCCCGGTGTGCCCCAGCCCCGAGGGGTTTGGGGGATCCCCACTTGCGGGGAAAGTTGCCTTGGGGGGCAGCGGGACCCCCGCCGCCGGGCTCGGCTGGCCCTGGGCTCCGCCAAGTTCGGGGGGGCCTGTCCTGCGTCCCCGCAGGGACACGAGGGGAGTCCACGGTGACCGTCCCCCCTCATCACCCCCTCCAGCTCTTCATCTGGGGGGTAGCTTTGCTGATTTTAGGCGACATTTAAATGTCCCTTGATGTTTCCATCTGTGACAGGCTTGTGGGAGAGGGGAGCATCTTCTTTATCTTCTTCTCCCCCTTCTGCCTTTTTTTTTTTCTTCTTTTTTTTTTTTTACTGAATTTTAATGCGTGCCTTTACCATCCCGGGCCCTGGACTGAGTGAGTGGTGGGGCTGGGGAGAGGAAAGGAGCCACGCAAAAGCCATCTCTTGCAAGTGGAAATAAAACTCTATTTGACTTCTTTAAGCTAACTGGGGAGAGACAGGCAGGGAGGTTGTCTTTTGGGTTTTTTTTCCCCAGTCACTGAGGAGAGGAAGAAAAGTAATTGTAAGAGGATGCTCTGTATTGTGGGGTTAATTGTGATGCTGCCTGGAGGCGAAAAATGAAAGAAAAAGAAGCTATAAATATGAGGGGAATGGAGGCTTCTTAGTGTAGGAGCAATTAGCAACTGGGCTCTCATTCTGGATGCTTCATGTAGATTATTTCTTCCTTTCTCCTGCTGACAATGTCCTCTCCCGTCACTGCCCTATTGCTGAAGTTTCAGTAGCTGAAGCCTTTTGGTTTGCACCCTCAGAGTATTTCTGCTGCCCCCAGGAAGAAATGGCTAAAGTAAAGAGCTGCCTTAATTGCATCGAGCCCTCCAGAGAAGGGATGAGAAGGTGGTAATTTGGGGGGGGGGAAGCAAAGACATCCAAGAGCTGTGTGGATGAGGAGGGGTGGGGAGGAACCAGAGCTGCGAGTGAGTGCCCAGGAGAAGCCCATTGTGTGTGAGGATGCTCGGGCAGCGCGCATGCGCCGCGCTGGACAAAGCAGCCAGCGACCGCCAGCATTGCTCAAGAATCCGCAAAAAGGGGCTCCTCGCTCCGCACCCGGCCCGGCCGAGGGCACGGCCAGCCCAGGGCCATGGCACCGTGGTGGTGAAGCAGCGTGGTGGGGCTGCCGCTCGCCCCGCTGCCCCCCCAACCTCCCCTCCTGCCCAGGCCTGGGGTCCCTGTGGTACCCCCCTCCCCAGGGGCTGTCACTGTCCCTCGTCAGCCCCCGCTGGGTTTTTTCAAGGACACTGAGTTATCACCACTTGTGCCAAGGATGCTGCTGTGCTTGGCTGCTTTTTCCTTTTCGTGCTTGCTTTCTTTGTGAATGCAGCACTCCAACTTTTTGCCCAACTTTAAATCGGGGTGGGGATAAGGAACCCAGTTTGCTCTGAACCGTGGGGCTGATGAGCGCTGCGGGCTGACTTTTGCAGAGTTACCTCCCAGCCCGGTCCTGCCCGCTGACAGGAGGCTGGACGCCCCTGCCAAAGCCCTGGCTTTGCTGAGCTGCCTCACTGGGACCGGTTTCTGCTTTGCAGTGTCTACCTGGGCTTTGCAGCCTGCAGGTACCCGAGCCCTGCCAGGCCCTGCATGCTGGCCATGCCGAGCTCTCCCGCCAGCGTCCCTGCTGACTCGCTTGGCACTGCAGAGCCCTTTCAGAGTTGGAGCATCTCGTTTCTGTAGCACAGCTGGCAGATGCGATCCCTAAATATTCCTTTCAGCCCAGGCACCGCCCAGCTCAGCGTCTTCCACGTTTAATTCAGTGCCGGATTCCCATCCCCGTCGCACGCGTGGAGTCTCTCCCAGCCCCTACAGGGATCTCTTGCGTGGGGAGGAGGGATCGAGGTTCAGGGGAGAGAGGCTGCTGATTTAGGCAGCTTTTCTCTGATGATGCAGGAGCTACTTCCATCCCCTCCTCCCTCCCTGCAGTGACACTGGCAGGCCAGCTCAAGAGAAAGGAAGAAATGGGGAGAGGGACGGCTGTTTAATGGGGCTGGAGGGGGCAAGCACGTGGCTGTCCTTCCAGCTGGGTGCTGGGAAAGCTCTTGCTGTGGAGAGGAGCCAGTTGTCCCCAAGGTCTTGGTACTGCAGCATCCTCTGACGCTCCCCGGGTGGGAGGAAGGATGCCCGCGCCCGGCTGGGAGCACACAGGTGATGAACATGCTGCAGGCTGCACCCCCTGGTTTGGTAGGGACTCTGAGATGTGCCTATGGCGGGTGGTAGTTTTACCTGTGCAAAATGCTCCCCCCACATCCCAGTCCTTTGCAGAAGCCTCTGCGGGACACTCAATCCCCGGGACGGGTGGCAGGAGCCCCAGCCCCAGAGCGAGACCTGCACGAGGCTCTGGGATTTCTTCTGTCTCCTAATTTGCTTTGCTCCTTGCCTTGGCTTTTCACAGTGATCAAAACCTGAAATGACAAATACTTTGGCTGAGTTGAGCGGGCTGGTTTTGGGGTGCGGTGGCCGGGTATGGGTGCTGGAACGGGGGGTGCAGAGCTGTGGTGGGCACCCCAGGGTGCAGCACCCTGGCTCTGGCTGTGCGTGCAGCTCTGGGCAGAGGGCTTCCCAGGCAAAGCTCGGGGCTTTGTCTCCTTGTCTTCTTCTCGGTGAGATGCAGGGCAGCTCTCCTGGTAGCCGCGACGGAGCAGAGCCAACTTACGCTCTCTAAGGATCCACTTGTCACGTGCGGCACGATGGTGCTGGCGGGAGGGCAGAGGATTTGGAATACTGTAGTAAAGGCAGGGGTATCGGCAGCGGGGGTTCAGCATGCTGGCTGGCTGGCTGACCTGTCCCTTTGTCAGCTGGGAGATTACCAGGGAAAACCTCTGTGCGTTCCTCAAAGTTTTGCAGGCGCAGAGCCGGGCAGCCGGCGCTCTGGCATCCACTTAACTCTGCCATCACCGAAACCACGCAGGAAGCAATACCTTCCTGGAGCAGGCAGTTACTAAACATTTAGCGCTTCTGCAAAAAAAAAAAAAAAAAAAAAAAAAAGCCATTGATTTTCCTAAAACCAGATCAGGTTCTTCTTGGGGCTATTTTCAGGGGAAGAGGGAGAGCTACCAGGGATGCACACTGCCCTTCCCAAAGCTGCCTGTGCCCCTGGGCCCCAGCAGCACCCAGCCCAGCTGTGCTAGCTCCCCACTGTCCATGGGGGACTTCCCAGTGCCCAGTTTGGTGGCCGGGCTCCTCCCTGTCAGGGAGATGCACAGACACTGGTAGGATTAAGCTGCAAATCTGCAGCCTGTAACAGGAGGCAGCTGCCTCATCTCATAAACCAATTTGTGTCTCATTTCACTAACTTCAGCTTTAACCAATAAAAAAGAAAGGTAATTTTCAGCCCTGAGTCGTATTTATTACTCAAGTTATCAGTCCTTGTAATCAGTATTAGCATCACTGCGTAAAGTAATACAAAACTAATTACTATCCGAGTGAATTAGATGGATGAAGGCTGTAGGCTGCGTTGACGGTGGAAGAAACTAATTCTCAAGTTATGAGTGATAAGTGTTGGCTTTGCTCTGCTGTGATGATGCTATGACAAAAGGGATCCAGGCAGGGACAGGAACACCCAAGGAGGGTCCCTCGGGGGTTTGTTGCCTGTGGGTGCCTCGGCCGGGCTCTTTGGGAGACCCGGGTGGGCAGGAGGATGCCTGAGAGGTTGAGTCAGTCAAGCAGTCCCCCAAAAAGGGAAAGATGCACGTGGGGAAACTGAGGCACAGAGTGTGAGACATGTCTCAGCACCAGCAAACCCTAATTGTAGGAGGAGAGCACCTAAAAATCTAGATTTTCATTCTTATGTAGACTGTAGCTATCACTTGCTACTGCCCTCCCAGAGCCAAGCCCAGGAGCCCTGGTCCCAGCCTCTGGACCAGCTTTGTCCTGGGTTTTGGCCCCGGGAAGCTTTCTCGCTGTTCAGGACCAGGATCCCGGTTCCCAGCCTCCCTCCCCATCCCAGCTGGGAGGCAGCATTCAAAACTGGCCAAAACGTGGGAGATCTCCTGGAAAAGTAACAGCGGGGTGACAGCACGTGCCAGCGCTCGGTCCAGCAGTGAGTGACCCCGGAGTGATGCTGTGTTTTCTAGCAAAAAACATGCAGAAGTTTTCAGCGTAAAGGCATTTTCTGACTGGAGGTGTGTGACTGACCTGGGGAAATATGCCCAAAAAAAATCCCCATCCCTCACCAAAACATCTGATTAATAGGAGCTGCAAAGCCTGGCTTTAGTGGGCTCTGCTCTAGCCCAGGGGTCTGACAGGTGCTGGCGTTTGCTGCTAGAGCACGGGTTTAATGTCAAGAGCAGCTTTAGCTGAACACAGATTTAGCGGAGCGAAGACCTGCGAGGGGGATTATTCTGTTGCAGCGTAACGTAAGGAGCACGTTCGTTCTGATTCGGAGCGATTCTGGTCGCCGTGTGGGTAGCAAAAGGGAAGGCTGCAGAGCGGTTTGGGTGCGGAAGGCGCAGTCCCGGTGTCCATAGCTGGGGGTTAACTTCCCGGAGTGCGTTGGGCTGCCTGATCCCAAAATGCGGCCGCTCCTGGAGCCAAGCTCACACCAGGCACAGGCAAAGTCCCACCAGGAGCTGGCGGTGACCTGCAGCACCGTGGTCACTGTTTGTGAAGCACTTTGGCATCTTTCATTGCCATTTTCTTCCCTTCCTTCGCTTTCCCCGTCTGTCTGTCCCTACTCCCTACCCTCCCTGTGATGGGAGGGGAAGAGTTTGCTCTGTGTTGGTACAGTGCTGAGGTGACAGAGTCCAGCTCCAGGACTCAGGCTTGCATGAGTGATGGTAGCACAGGCAGTGACAAAAAAAACAGGCAAAAAAGCAAGGACATTGGGAAGTCAGACCCAAAAATGAGGGAAACTTGGTACCATTTATTGCTGCGGCAGTTGTGACCTGCTGAGGGAAGGATGCCCCGCGGCAAAGGCAACAGGAGATTGTCCCATGTCCAGAGGTGATGGCACAAAGCGTACGCTCCTGAACGAGGATGAAGTTGCCCACGCTGGCTCCCAGGGTAGGTGGGTGCCTCTTCTGCCCGGCGCTGTTTGCAGCTCTCCCGCTGCCCACGGGCTGGTGCGGAGGGGCTTCCCATACCTCCTGCCACCAGCTCAGGCAATGGGGAATGCAAGGGAAGGGAGTGAACGTTTACTGGGTTGAGAGAAGGGTGAGAAACATTGTGGTTCACCCAGGAGCAGAGTCCAGGGCTCTGTCCCCCTGTAACTGGGCAGAAAGCAGAGGGGCCCAGTGACTGCCCAGCGCTGGGGTGGGCTTGGAGCCCTGGCCTGGGTCTGCTGTGCCGGCAGCTCCTGACCCTCAGCGTTGAGCCTCGCTGCATGGACCCCCAGGGAGAGCCGCTCAGCATCCCCACGGCCTCTGGCTGCCGGACGCGCTGTGCGGCACAGCCCCTCACCCGGTTCTCGGGGCACTCTCCCATCCATGCACGATGGAGGTGGTCCTTCCCACCCTGCAGCTCACTTGCCTCCGTGCAGTCCACGCTCCCTTGCAAGGGCAGCAGCACCTGGCAGTGGGGCAGCAACAGGGATTCTGGCACCCCGGCTCCGGGAGGGGTGCGCAGAGTCAGTGGAGGCAGAGTCCTCCAGAAGCCCTTCCAGCAACCACAGGAGGGAACTCTGGAGAAAAGTCACCTAGTCCAGGTATCTAAGGAGGATCCCTGAAGTTACACAGTGAGGTCTTTCTGGAAAGGACAGAGCTTTCCTGCAGCTGCTGGCCAGAGGGCACAGCACGCCTCGAGGGTCTCCAGAGCTGGAGGGAGCTGGAGTATGGACTGCAGAGCAATCCCAGAGGAGCCCTGCACTCCCAGGACAGGAGCTGCCAGCCCTGAGAAGGTGCCTGGAGCTCTGCCCTCTGTTGAACAACCGTCTCAGCAGAATGCATCTTCCTCGCTGGAGGTCAACTGAGGTGCCTCCTGCATTTACTGAGCCAGCTTGGAGCACCTGTGAGATTTTAGGCTGTTTAAATACAGGTGTATGTGTTTTAAAGCAGATCCCATCCTCTCACTGTGCAGTCAATAGTTCCCAGGGCTCCGCGGACACCATCTCCAACGTAAGGTTGGGAGCAACAGAAACTTCATCACCTCTTCTCTGAACCAGCCAGGAGAGGGAGACAATGACCGCCGTGTCCTACGCACACACTCCCAGGAGTTGGCCATGTTTGCAAACCTTGACCCTTGTAGGGCTCCTTTGGGCAGACAGTCCCGTTTTTGCATTATCACTTCCCAGCAGCGGAATTTTCCAGTAAGTAGCTATTTTGGAAGACCTTGTTCTTTGCTCTTATCTATCATTCCTCCTCTTTCTCTGCTCAGAATATATGCATGCACAGAGAATCTTTTGCTCCCTGACAGTTCATCTTTTCCTGCTGCTTGCTCTGCTTACAGCAGGAGAGGCACCGAGAGGGCAGCTCCGCACCCCCTGCTCTGCGTCCTGAGCGCATCAGGATGAGAAAAACTCTGTGACATCATCAGGTGTGTGTTTTTTTTTTTTTTTCCCAAGGCAATGCCCTGTGCAAAAAAAAAAAAAAAGTGATTGAGAGAAAGGTGAGCTCAACCAGTTCAGCAAAACTGGTGCAGAAGAGATTTCTGCAGGCATTACAATGGAAAGTTGTTCTTTAAGGGCCAGATCCTGCTTTTGCCCTGGAAAAGCCCATCAGTGAATGCCATCAGGTCAGAAAGAGTCACCTGAGTCTCCTCCCTCTTAATTTCCGTAGCGTTTCTTCTCATCTGCTCTAGCATGAGTAAAGGCAATGTCAGGTCTCCCACATCAAGTTCATGTTCCTACTGGCTTTTTACTGTCTGTGGGTTTTTTTTGTTGCCATGCTGAGCTTGTAAAAGCAGGGAAATCACTCAGGTAGGGAAGCAGTTTCCATGTTTGCATGTCACCTACTTCAGGCTCTGAGATGACAGAAGTAATTTTCCTGCTTGATGCCCACAACCCAGCACAGCTCGGGGTGATCGGCAGCATCTCATTGCATGCAGCGCCCACCGCCTCTTCCCTCTGAATAACACTTTGCCCAAAAAAAAACCCCAGAAACGGCGGCATTCCTGGGAGCGTCGTTTTGGCCAGATCTCTGCTTTGGACCAGCTGATGTGGGCTCAGCTTGCGTGGCCGTGGCACGGGCAGCCCGGTGTGTTGGGGAGCCCCACGGGCTCGGGGCCATCCCGCTCCAGCACAGGCCGTTAATGCACTGAACTTTCTGAAAAGGTGGGGAAGAACAGCCGACCTCTTGATGTCCCTACCTAAATTCCCTTTATCTTCCCAGCAAAGAAACGGCTCCCCAAAAAACCTGGTGCTTTTGGCTGTTCCATAAACACTGGATACAAGAGCAAGAAAGAAAATCACCTGGGATTCTCTCTCCCCTGTTATTTCACGCACAGCCCCTCTTTCTGCTGCCGTGAGGGGTTTTGCTCCAGGGAAGCGGAGCAGCTCTGGGACAGCCCAGCCTCCCCTCGCCCACACGGACCCTCTGTGCCGGGTTCTGGGAAAAGACTCCAGGTGATGGGCCCCCCTCCTTAGCAGGGAATTGTGGCTGCTCCCCTCGCTGTCCCCGTCTGCAGAAGCTTTAATCATTGCAAAGCCTTTGAAGGGCATATGAACAAAATCACCTGCGTGCTCTGGTAGGAAATGAGTCTTTCTCTAGTCCAGAGCAAGGCAAAGGAGTGCTTCCCACCCCGCTGAACAGCATTTTAAATAATAAAGTATCCGTAGGTCTGATTCCCTTCGTATGTGTTTGGAGTAGGCAAATATGAGGGACAAACTTTACTTACAAACTCAGTTTCAGAATGAACATTAAGATGATTTAAGTGCAGCACTCAAGTGCTTTATATGGTCTGAAATCAGAGAAGCAATCAGGGTCGTGGCAGCTACAGTGCTGAGCTCAGCACAAGCACCTGTTAGAGCAGAAGAGGCTGAACTGGAATGGAATGGGGAGCTGTGATTTATTCTAAATGGTTGAAGCCATCTGCAGCTTTTGCCTAAGGACCCTGTTCTTGCAGCTACAGCTGACACATCTCTGGTGCTGACCACCTCCTCAGGCACAACGCCGCATGAGCCAACGGCAGTTTTGCTGTGGAGAGGATGCCTGGGCTGGGGGAAGCCGATTTCACTGGCTGGAAATAGCTCAGCTGCTGTGGGAGCCCTAAGCAGGACAGTGACTCAGGGGGCAGCAGTGCTTTCTCACTGATTTGAGCAGCAGATTGACCTGTCAGCTGGCTAATTTACCCAGATTAGAGCTGGTCTGGCCTGGGCAGGGGGAAAGGGCAGGGGTGACCCGGTTTGAGGGTGCTGGGAAGCGAGGGAAGGGAATGGCATTTCAGCTGCTGCAGCCTGTGACACGCACCAGCCGCTGCCTCCCAGCTGCCAGGCCTGATTCTGCCACGGTGCTGTCGGAGGGACGGGATCCGGCCTGGCATCAGCGCTCCTACTCCAACTCATCTCTTTTTCTCCACCTGGTGGACTTGCTAAATCTGCTTCCATTTCAGTGCTTTACAGAAACTCCCCAGCGCTGTCTGCAGAACCAGCTCCCCTTGGCTCTCGCTGGTCCCCGCTCCCTGTGCCCAGACCAGCAGTGCTGGGGTGCACTGGGATGATCCCAGGCCAAGGGGCAGGTCTTGTTAAGGTGGGACAGGCCAGTTCAGCAGCGATTGCATTTCAGGGCACAGCATCCTGCTTCCCCAGTTAGGACTGGATGCTGTATGGCCAGGAAATACTGATGGCTCGAGGCCTTGGGGTACACCTCAGCACCCTCGCAGCCATAGCCCAGTCAGCTCCTGGGCAGGGGTCTGCGAGACCCACAACCCCAAGAAGCCGTGCTATCGGAAGAGCAGCTCTGGAGGCAGCAGGTTTCGGGCTGGGCTGGTCAGACTCCACTGGGAATGTGGTGGCTCCCGCCGACCAGCCAGGCTGGGGGTGGTGGGGCCGTGGGCCAGTGCAGGGTCTGCCGGAGCAGGGCTGTGGTGGCCACTCCAGGAGAAGTCGGTGCTGTAACAGTGGAGCGAGGGGTGTCCCTTCTGTCCTCTGGAGAGGGCCAGGGGATTCATTTCATCATTTGCTTTGCACGGGGTGTTTAAAGGTTCCATTAGGGAAAGAAGTGCAGATCTCTGTTGGTCGGAGACTTTGCTTCTGAAGTCACTAGGACAGTTCTGCAAATGCCTGCGGGAAACCTGAGATGTGGACAAGCTCCGTCTCGCTGCAAACGCTGGGCCCGCACAGACGGGCTGTGTGCTGTTTGCGGTGTAACAGCCCGTGGGCTTCCTCGGCAAAATTTGCCCCAGAAAGCCAGGATTTTTCTCCGAACTCTGGGGTGGGGTGCTCCGGCAGTGTCTGACGCTGTTCCATCTCTCCCGTCCTGCAGCCCTGCCTGCTGGGAACGGCGCGGGAGCAGGGCTGCCGGGTCCGGGGCAGACGGAGTTGCTGGGGCGTTTTGATTTGGTTCAAGCGCATTGGGTCCTGCGTGCTGCCGGAGGGCTGAGGTTGAGGAGTGTGGTGAGGGGGCAAGCGGGGAGGTGGGCGATGCTCTGAGGGCCCGCAGCCCGGAAAGAGCACAGGTTTGGGGACCCCGCCTGGGTCCCGCACCTCGTGGGTTCGTGCGGGAGCGGTGCAGCCCCTGCGTGCACCCCAGCAGCCCACGCTGCTCCCGACTCCCCTCGCAGGCAGCAGCTCCCCTTTGTCCCCCGGGAAAGCTGCGGTTCCGGCACAGCCCTGCGCCCACCGACCGGCCCCGGCTCCGCACCGCGCCCGCTCCCGCACCGCGCCCGGCGGCTCCCCCAGCAGCCGGCAGGGGGCGCCGCAGTGCCGCGCCGCAGCGGGGGCCGCGCCGCAGCGGGGGAGCCGCCCCCCCGGCCCCGCCCCGCCCTGCCCTGCCCGGAGCCGCCCCCGCCCCTCTTCTCCTTCCCCAAATCTTTTCCGCCTGCTCCCCAGTTCTTTTCCGCTCTCCCCAAATCTTCCCCCCCCGCACCGGTTTTTTTCCTCTCTCCAAATCTTTTTCCCTTTCCCAAATCTCTTCCCCTCTCTCCAAACCTTTCTCCCCCCCCACCAAATTTTTTCCATCTCCCCAAATCTTTTTTTCCTTTCCCCATTTTTCCCCCCTTCCTAAATCCTTCCCTAAGCCTCTCCCCAAACCTTTCTCTCCTTTCTCCAAGCCTTCCGCCCCTCCCCTGAATTCTTCCCTCCGCTTCCTCTTCCTCAAATCTCCCCCTCCAAAAAAAAAAAAAAAAAAAAAAAAATTCTTTCCCTCCCTCAAATCTCCCCTCCCCAAATCTCTTCTCCCCCCCGCCCTCCGCAGTCGCTTGGGCTGGCTGGGCGCTCCGCGGCGCTTCCGCCCCCCCCCTCCCCGCCCCTCCCTCTCCCCCCGCCCCGGTCCCGTCCCGCCTCCTGCAGCCGGTCGCTCCGCTCCGCTCCGGCTGGGGCGGGCGCAGGGAAGCAGCCCAGCTCCGACACCGAAACCGGTACCGGCAACACAATCGCCAGCGCCGGGCAGGGCCGTGGCGGGGCGGCGGCGGACGATGGGCTGGTGGCGAGCGGCGGTGGTGGCCGGGCGACTGGCGCAGCCCGTCCCCAGCGGCATGGAGCCCGGCGCCGGTGCAGAATGAAGGGTGCCTGGCGTCCCCCCCCGCAGAGATGTCTGTGCCTTTACTGAAGATTGGAGTCGTCCTCAGCACCATGGCCATGATCACCAACTGGATGTCGCAGACGCTGCCCTCCCTCGTGGGGCTCAACACCACCAAACTCACGGCGGCCACGGGCGGGACCTTGGACCGCAGCACGGGAGTAAGTGCGGGGGCGGAGGGGGGGCACCCAGCTGCCCGGAGCCCTGCATCCCGGAGCACCCCTGCATCCTGGAGCATCCCTGCATTCCGGTGCCCCGCCACCCGCCCCACCTCCGGCCGCCCGGTCCCTCTTTGCCCGGGCTGCCTAAATCCCTCCTTGCCCAGTCCCCCACCCCGTACCCCCCCGCCCCCGGCCGTAAAGAGCAGAGATGGGGGGAGGCTGGCGGGAGATGGGAGGACTCCTCTCCTTTCCTCTCCTGCTCTCGGGTTTAGCCGTCCCTAGCCCCAGACAAGGGGCTGGGGGTGACCCGGGTGTCCCCCCCCGCCCCGTGCCTTCAGCCAAAGGCTTTACAAAGTTTTCCTCCTGGCTGCTTTGCCGTCGCCGGGCGAAGCAGCGGGGGCCGCCCGGTGCCAGTCCCGCAAGGTCTCGGTCGCTTGTTTCATCAATAGGCGTTAACGGGGGGAGGATGCGGTGGAGAAGTTGCGGTGTATTTTGGTGGTGCCGTGTGGCTCCTGTTTTGCTGGAGGGGCTGGTACGGTGCCTGGTCTTGCCACTTTGGAAATGGCTGAGAAAAAGAAATCCTTCTGTCTGCCTTCCCTTTCTGTCTGTCTTCCCTTAACAGGGAAAAACGGGCACCTCCAGGCTGGATGCTTGTGCCTACGCCAGGAGCGAACGTATTTCAGCTCTGCTCTTTCAAAATGAGTATTTCATGTAGTGGTTCTGCTGCTTGTGAATGAAACTGGGATTTCTTTCCATGTCACCAGGGATTATGAGACTCATTTATTTTTTTTTTTCCTGGTTGCTTTAGCTAGAGAATCAAATTGTCTGACTGCTTAGCCATCCCTCTCAGCGCGTGTCTGTCAACAGGGGTATTTGCAAGGTTATTTGTAATATATCGAAATAGTAGAACGGGCATTTCCCTGCTGGTTGGTAAAAAAAAAAAAAAGTGGTACCTTCAAAGTGATCACAGGCTGAACTGGGATTAAACAATGTATTTTGCGAAGTGCTGTGAGATCAAAGGAAAATTAAGATCAGAGAGGTTTGGAGGGCGCAAGGTGGGCTGGGGAACGTGCTGTGTTTGTGGCTGGGCTCCCTTTCTGCGGCGTGTCCTGGAAGCTCAGATAGAGGCATGGATCGTGCCCTCCAGATCGCATCCCTTCTTTGCTGGCGTGTGCTTCGCGGGGCATGGCACCGGGCTTTCCCTGCCCGGGACCCGCAGAACATTTGGATGGAAATGATTGTCTGGTGAATGTCCTCGTCCCCAGGAGAGTCTGGTAGAAAAGGGGGAAACCAAACTCCCGGTGTCTGCTCAGGAGAGCTGATTTCCTTGCTGGGAGAGCTCTGCAGAGGCATGCCGACTGCTGCTCAGCCCTCAGCCAGGTCACTGTATCCTCACTGGTAGCTCGGGCACATCCTTCTCAGGGTGTCAAGGAGAAGTCGAGTGCTTTGCAATGACAGGCAGGCAGTGGGTTCCCCACCCCGACGCGCTCGGTGCCTCACAGCACGCTACAGCCCTCGCCGCTTTGTGGCTTTCCTCGTGTCCGTGCCTTTCCACTTGCGTTGGCTTCTCGCTCTCCGTTTCAGACCCTTCTTTTCTTTGTCCCCAATCCATATTTTTGCATTACAAGTGAATTCTGCCAGCTGGGCCCTCGGAGGAGCCTCCCTCCACTTCCAGCACAGCTCCAGTATCGGCCACATCCACACAGCTTCCTCCACTCGGCCCCCTTCACCTCCCACCCCCCGGCCAGGCCTCCCCCCGTTTACTTAACCTGTCTTTCCCTGTGTTAATTAGGTGTTGCCTACCAACCCAGAGGAAAGCTGGCAGGTCTACAGCTCTGCCCAAGATAGCGAGGGACGTTGTATATGCACAGTGGTGGCACCTCAACAGACGATGTGCTCGCGCGATGCCAGGACAAAGCAGCTGAGACAACTATTAGAAAAGGTAATGGTTGATCCCTTCGGGGAAAGGCGGTTTGGTTTGGCATAAAATTGGGGATAAAACCCCAGTGAGCTGGGCTGAGCCTCGGTTTCCAGGAAAGACGGACCCCTTGGGCCAGCCCTCCCGTGCTGTAGCTGTCCCCGTGTGTGCGGTGGGGAATATTGAACCACAACAATATTGAACAACATTGCTAAAAAAAAAAAAAAAGGATGCAATTTACTCATTTTTTTCCTTATGTTAGCATAAGAAGTTTCACAGGATGAGCCTCAACGAGATGAGAAAAGATAGAATTAAAAACCCAAAGTCCATGCATTCCTAGCCCAGCTGACGTTAAAAAGGTCGAATAAAACAGCACAAGCTGTCGACATCAAATGGGACAGAAATGACAGTTAGTGGTTTTCTTTCTAATGTTGACATCCACTTGATTAGTTTTTAATAGTCTGCTGTCCAAAGAGATCAAAGAATCTCATTAGGGAAACATTCCCGATAACAAGAAATTTTCCAGATAATAGATTTCATTGAAGAAATGCTGTTTCATGTGAAATGGTGCTCTGCTCTTTAAAATGTAAGTGGACTCCTGTGCTGGGTATGTCATTATCTCTCATGCCCTAATGCTGTGTTGGCATGTATTGTGCATAACAAAATAATTTTTATCCCGCTGCTTTGGGGAAGTTGATGTGTTTGTCACTCATGGCAATACTAAACCTACACGTAACTGATTTTCCTATGTGATAAGGACAATAAAGCCAGGCAGGCAAATTTAGCCCTAAAACACTCCTTTGGTATGTCAGAGGCTTCTAAAAATAATCCCGCTCAGGCTTTTATTTCTCTAAGCGATAACGGCAATCGGTCCAACAGCACATTTGTCTAAGAGGCAGCACGCGTTGCATCAGCAGCTGACACAGGCGTCCGGGAGCCATCGCGTTCCCAGAACTGCTCATACGCATTAAACAAGCAGGATTTGACCCAATGCCCTCTGCTAATGGACAGGAGGCTTGGGCGTACGAGACCTGGGATAACATCAGTTCCCGGGCGGAGGGCGTAAGTGCGGGGTAATTTTATTTTTTTTTTTTTTTTTTTCCCTTGTGCAGCTCTCTGGCTGCCGGTGGAGGAAGTGAGGGAGAAGCAGTATTCCAAGGCATGTGTTCTGGGGATGTTACCTGCCTGCTAATCTGTCTGCATCCCACTCCTACGCTAACCTATATGAAAACTCCAAAATAAGGAATAGGCTCTTAGTGCCAGACATCTGATCTTGGTGAAGGCTGAAATGATAATCCCTGTAGGGAAATGCAACTGGAGAGGAGAGCTTCCAGGAAGGATTTCAAACCTGAAAACTCTTTCCCTCATCTGACATTTTAACTCTAGCTTTGTGAAGGGAAAACTCGCATCTCCTGATTTTTCTCTCTGCCAGCAGATGAAGAAGCAAAATGTGTCAAAGAGGTAATTGTGTTTGGATTTTCAAAGGAGGAGACCTATGGAAGTAATAAGGCATTGCTTTTACAGGCAAGAAATAAGCTGCATTTGTGTGTGTGTACACAAACCAATTACAGCATCTTCAGGGAAAAATCTCCGCACAGGGGCTGCAGCAGCTGAAGGTGCTTTGAGGTTCAAAGCTGCCAAGACCCCATCTACTTTCCACACCTGGGCACAGGCGTGTGCTCAGGAACTGCGGTTCATGCTGCTCGCAAGTGAATCCTGGGCACCCCGTCAGGCTGAAGAGCAGGCGTGAAGTGAGGTCAGGTGAGCCAGGTCTGCTCGCCACCGCACAAACTGTTCAGCCCGCGTTTTGACACCGAGGTGTCTGAGCTCATCTTTGGCTGGAGTACGCGGAGTCCTTCCAGCCTTGTATGTGTCAGGTGCTGAGTCCAGATCTTGGACTCTGTTCAAACCAAGACATCACCTAAATCCTGTTCTTAAACGGATTATGTTTTATCTTCAAACAGATTTTTTTTTCTTTTCTTTTTTTTTTTTTTGGCTCTGTTATCTGGGAGGACTTCCTCCTCTGATGGTTAAACCATTTTTGGTTTCCTGCCAATTCTTATTCTTTGCCAGCACTGATTTCTAGATTAAACAGTTCTTTCTGTTCCTTTGATATTCACTCTGAAGTGTATGTAGGGAAGACAATGACATCTCTTCTCAGGCTTCACTTTGCCTTCTATAGATCTTATAAGATGAAGTTTTCGTGTCCTGGTCCATCGGCTGAGTCCATATCTGTGCTAATTCTTCCTATAGACCACGAAAATCTCCCTCAAGATGCCTCATGCCATTGCTCCACCAGTTTGTCTGGCTACCCAAAGCTGAAGATTAATCCCAATTCAAACCCCAAAGATGGGCTTAGAACAGCTCTTTCGAGCTGGCACAAAAAGCTGATCCACAGAGAAGCTTGAGCAGGGTTTAAACCACGGCGTTGACCGTATAAATCGCACAAGGGTCATCAGGACAATATTGGCTCTCAGTTACTCTAGCTTGATTCTGAAGCAACTCCGTGTCAAACAAGGACAAGAACAGCACTGGAAGTGTCGTTTGTATCAATTTTCTATTTCAAATGCTAAAATTAACTCTTTCCCCCAAGACAATCGCAGGTGATGGAAATCTCCCTTGATGAAAAATGGGATTTCATTTTGAAAGCGCTCCACCAATGGAGGCAAAAAGCATTTTAGCTGATGTTTGAGGATAGCGGTTAATGGATGAGGCTGAGGGAATTTGAGAGGCAGTATCCTTCAGTCTCAGTTCATTCGAGCGCTTCTGTACATGCTTAAGTTTAAGCTGTGAACAGTCTCATTGAAATCTAATCATGTGCCGAAGTACTTTGCTGGATCAAGGGCTTAATACGCTAATGAAGGAAAACAAGCAGATCTTCAGCTGATGAAGCACGCAGAGATCAGGAATGACGGAGATGGACTTTTTACAAGTCTGACCGGAATCTTGCCTGGTTGAAAACAACATGGGCAACAAATAGCAAGAGTCTGGATTTGTAAAACACATTCCCAAAATAGCAGAGCAGCTAATTTTAGTTTAGAGACATGTGAGGAGGCTATTTTCCCCTGAAGTCAGGGGAGAGGCAGACTCCTCCAGAGGTGATTCAGAGCAGAATTCTGAGCGAGATGCTCTGATTCATTTCCTAGCAGAGTCTGTCTCTCCCTCCTCACCTCCCAAGAGGCAGCGTCAGGAGCCTCCCATAGCCTCTCTCAGCCCTTGCAGGGTCAGAGACCCGCCTGTCATTACAGAAATGCTCTTTTCTGATTACTTGCAGCTTGGCCTTTAATTGGAGTTAGGCATTAGCGGAACAAATGAGATCAATTTTGTACGATCCCTACAAGTCATTCCTATTCCAACCGATGGGGACGGTTCTGCTGTGTAGATACAGCTCGACTCAAAGGAGGATAAACTGGATTACCAGGATAAATATATCTGCAGACCAGTCATGCTTGTCTAAGACTTCTCTTCTCCTGCCTCGGGGTAGAGAGAGAGGTCTTTGAACTCCCAGGCAAATTAGCACCCAGCCGTGTCCGTTGAGAGCTCGCGTGTCCCCAGGGAGGCACGGCTAAACGAGAGCCACTCGGCTCGGGTTTGCTCTTTTCCTCTTCAAATCAAGAGGGCTTTGTTCTGCTCTTCCCTGCTCCTCACGCCTCCCCGAGCAGGTCCTCGGTGGTAGGCAGGATGGGTGCTGGTTCATCTCTGGATGGTGTGTTGGGACTCAGAGACTGAAAATAGCTTCACCTTTGCTGAAGACGACCGTTAGAGCCCCAGAGCCGTTGTACTGGTTGTACAAAATGTTTCCTCGCAATTGGCCTTTGAAGTACAGGTTGTCCATACATTTTTAACAGTTTCATGTAATAGTTTTTTTGTCATCGTGCATGAGCAATGGGGGTTTTGATCCCTTCAGAGACGCAGGCTCCAAAGCTGGCATTTGACCTGTGCTGGTTTCAGCAAGGTAAGGCGCAGCAGCCCAGTGTGATTTGCTGGAGGCAATCTTGCCCTCGCACCGTTCTTTCCCCGTCCCAGCCTGTCCGCGCGTGGCTTTGGCGAGGACAGAGACGGGAGCAGATGTGGCAGCAGGGGCTCTGGGAAGCGTCTCAGAGCAGATCTGCCGGGACAGCGCTGGCTCACGTTTGAGTTTTGCTCGAACACCCACAGATGAAGAGACCTGGACCAGGATGCCTTTAGTTAGGGCCGTGACGCAGCAGCGTGCTTGGATTCCTGATTCATTTTAAACACAGGCGTCATCCCTACCAATGCTGGCAGTCGTAACGTGGCGCTGGCAGGAGCACCAGTTGAGGTCTGAGCCCCATAATGTACAAACCGTGGTAGGAACACAACTGTCCCGATGCAAAGACCTTAGATTACACCCATTGCTTAATGCTAAATAGGTGCTTAGGTGCCTGCCTAAGTCAGAGCTTTGTTTACCCTCCCCTAGCCTGAAAAATGAGAGAAGGGAATATCTTAAATCAGATGGCAGCCAACCTTCAAAATCAGGTCAGTTTAGCTATCGTTTACCTCCCCTCCTTACACCTTCAGCTCTTTTTCTCACGACGAGCCCAGCCAACCTTCTTGCATCATTCCTTCGGCAGGGCCAGATGGGCGCCGCGCGGGGAGCCGCGGGGATGCGGCATCGGTCGGCTAGAAAAGATGCTGACGCGGTGCAACCGCCCGAGTGGGCAGGCACCGGTGGGGCCAGCCGGAGCAGGAGCTCCCGTGGTACTTCCCAGCTTCAAGATGCCCTCGCCTGCAGCTGGATTTGTTGTGGCAGATGCTGCATAAAGAGCAGGGCTGTTTGGATAATGAAGTTTTTACTAGCTGGGAGTAAAGTTTGCACTTAGGCAATCAGTAAGTGTCACTTGTGCACACCAAGGTATGATAATGTGCACCTCAGCAGAAGCGTTTCTCGGAGTCAGATGTGCTGGTGCTCAGCTAAGAGCCTCTCCTCGTGCGATGGCGGGTGCCGTCCCCGCCTCTCAGCGAGGCCGTCGTGAGTGATGCCTTTTAGCCTCCACTACAACCCTTATCTGCACGCGTGACGGTTAAATTATTCTCTGCAGCATGGCAGCGTAAATGTTTATGAAACCAGTTTGCTCAGGTTTAGAGCACGGGGTCGCAACGCTATGAGATGCCATTGATTAACGAGTAAATAATGCGTAGGCTGATTACTCTTTAGCTTTGCTGAGTGCCTAGATAAAGGTCAGCGTCCGGTGTCGGGATGTGAGTGGGGCTGCTGGGAAATGACACCTTAACGAGTCCCTTCTCGTTTGACAGGTGCAAAACATGTCCCAGTCGATAGAGGTGTTGGACAGGCGGACTCAGAGAGACCTACAGTACGTTGAGAAGATGGAAAACCAGATGAGGGGACTGGAATCAAAATTTAAGCAAGTGGAAGAAAGCCACAAGCAGCACCTGGCGAGGCAGTTTAAGGTATGTCTGCTTTCCAAACTGCTAACGAAGCTGTGGCCAGGGATTCAGCGGGGCGCGCACGGGACCGTGGCCCCAGTCCCCCACCGGCTCACACAGCCGTCGGTCCGGCCGTATGTGGCGCTGGCGGCCACCCGCCCTGTCCGCAGCACGGCCAGATCTGGGTTGCGGCATCGCATCCTCAGCCACAATACATTTTTCTGTAGGGTAAAAACATAAATCTCCAAATTCCCATGCCCACGAACCACCTGGGTGTCCCAAGCAGGGCAGCGTAGGATTGCTCTGTGAGAGGGGATCTGCAGGAAGGCCCCGCGGCAGCGGAGGTCAGGGTGAGGTGGGGTCCCCTCCACGGCCGGGCAGCCCTTCCCCAATTTTCCCCAGTGGGACTCAATTTTCTTGGGAAGAGCCAGGAGCTGGGGCTCCGTGACGTTGGCAGACCACAATGGGCTGTCACCGAATCGCTTCCCTCCTTGGGGTGGTTGTGGCAACGGGGCAAGCGATCAAACGAATCAACCCCTCCAAAAAAAAAAACCCCAAAAGTTCGACTATTGCAGCTGACCTCGGGCTGGCAAACTGCACATCTCAAGGGTGTGCAAATGTCTGGTTTTGAAGCCGTGGCGTTGGCAGCCAAGCCAGCTCTGATGAATTCTGCGTGTTTTGTCCTGCTGTCGTACAAATGAGAGCGTTGCGGCCTTTTAAACGAAACTCATTGCGAGCAATGGCCGAGCTTTCAAGAACTTGATTGAGAATGAACGGAATTGCCAAAAAGAGGCTGTCAGCAATATTTGGAATGTTAAATTTTAGTAATGCTTTGGATTAATGGATAGAAAAAAGGAATTAAGAAGATTTCTAGTGAAATTTGGGGACATTTCTGATTCCCGTCCTCATTTCCAGGCAGCTGCCCAGCTGGCTGGTGTTTTAAAGCAGAATTTTTAAAATTGATGTGTTAAACACTGAAATACCAAGACTACATCATAAAAAGCTGGGAAGAAGGTTCTTAAAACTTTTCCCCAACTCCCCCTTCTCCACTCCCCATCTCCAGTTACCACAGGACCCTAAATTTAGCTTTGCAGTCTGGATGTAAAGAACATCTTTCCGATTTAAGCATGAGTGTGTTTTGGTTTTTTTTTATTTTTTTTTATTTTTTTTTTTTACCCCCGTCCATTCTGATGAGTTTAATCTTCCCCATTGCCTGGCAGGGAGCTTGCACTGGGAAGTGCAAGTAAATAAGAAAATAAATAGATTCCCCACACGCAGAGGGCAGGAGGGGGAGCCTCTTGGCTTACATAGGAGGGGATGGGAAGGGAAGAAATGAGGCTGAGGACCAGTTTCGACCCTGTCCATCCCCGAGCTGCTTCGGCAGGCAGGCAGATGTCACGGCCCCGGGCGCTGCGAGCTTGGCCGCTGCGCGGTCGCTCGAGCAGCACCAGGTATTCCGCGTGTACGAACATGCTTCGTTAGCGGGTAGGTGCATGCATATTTATGTCTGCTCATTAGCTGCTTTAACAAAATGCTGCATACCACGCCTTTAAACGAGGCCTTCGTTTAATTTAAAACCCCCCCAAAAAGCCTTGGTTTCTGCAAAATAAATTTGATAATGACTTTGATTTTTGTGTTCTTTATAGCATGCCTAAAAACAGTCAGGAATTTTTGTCTAATTTGCTGCCAAAGCACCATTTTAAATAACAGCCACAGCATTTTGTTTCTGCTAATGCCAGCATTAAAACATGAGTGGTTTGGAGCTCTTGTGTTTGTTTTTTTTTTTCTCTTTAGTGCCGTAAGAGTATTTGTCTATGAATGGCTATCTATATAAGGCAGGTTAGCGAGCTAGATCCTCAACAGTATTTCATTTTCTTGCTTACAGGGCTAACTTAAAAGCAAGTTTTTTCAATGCTGCAGTGACTGAAGAAGCAGTTCACTCCCATGTAACCATGAAAAGAGGGCCACAGAGCATTTTGCACCATGCATTTATTTTTTTGATTATTTTCCAAATTAGCGCCATATCTCACTAAGGAACTTGAACCACACAACCAAGATCTTCCTTTGCATGCAATTGTAGATGCATTTCATGAATAGTTTGAAACCCTTGTCAATGCATATATATATTATTTTATTTTATTTTTTGGAAAGAAAAAAAAAAAAAGAACTCTTTGTGTATGTGATCTGAAGCATGTAACCCTAAGATGTTGCATTCTAAAAATGACAAATAAAGGCCTTTCCCAAATATTTTGGTGTTCTGCAGCCTGTTTAATATGTTCTTGCCAATACATCATTTGGACCAAAATAATAATTAAAATAATTTTAATGATAATAATTGTGGGATATGAACATTGCACTCACGTAGGAAGCAACCAGGTCAAGGCAGAGTGTTGCAGATTTTTGCACGCATAGCACTGAACCGAGCTTATTTTAACCTTGCAGGCAATAAAAGCGAAAATGGAGGAACTTAGGCCTTTGATACCAGTGTTGGAAGAGTACAAAGCCGATGCAAAATTGGTATTGCAGTTTAAAGAGGAGGTCCAGAATCTGACGTCAGTTCTAAACGAACTCCAGGAAGAGATTGGCGCCTATGACTACGAAGAGCTTCAGAACAGAGTGTCAAATCTTGAAGAAAGGCTTCGTGCATGCATGCAAAAATTAGGTAGGCTCAGAACAACATGGTGGCACTGGCTCAACACTGTCGGTGTTAAACCACGCATCCTGTCTGGAGGCGGAGATGCTAGACTGGACATCTCCTTCTGCCTGGCCTGCCTGTAAGGGATGAGCTCACACAGCCAGGTTTGATCCTGTAAATATTTGTGCTATAAGTAACATTCATCTTGGGAGTAGTCCCGCCGAGGATTACTTGCACGACCAATGTTGCTCATGGCGTAAGTGCTTCAGGATCGGGCCCTCGAGCGGGCATGTGCCTTTTTGCGGCGTTTGCATAAGTGGGCGTTGAGATGCGGTCAAGTGCGTGGCCTCTTGCAGAGAACGCTTATGCAACGCAAACACATGCCCCCCCTTTTGCTTGTGCATCCGTGTCCGATCTTTTCGCTACCTGGACCTGGCTCAGCCGCACAGGTCTCGGCGCACCGCTTTAAGTAGCACGCACGCATGTGTGCGCGCAGGCTGTGACTCAGTTTCCCTTTTTCCTTTCCTTTTGCATCTTGCAAATCCCCGTTGAGCATGATGGAGCTGGTGCAGGTCATGCGTTGGTCCGGACTATGCCATGTGCAGGATGTAAACCCTACACATCTCTCCCGTTCCCTGAGGGAGCGGCGAGCCCCTGCCATCAGGCCATGCTAAAACGCGAGAGTTTCATCCCTAATCTCATTCAGAGAGCGTTAATTGATTGCAGCTTGGGGGTCTGCTGTGGGGAGACACAGCTGTAGCTAAACCTGGCATCTGACCCCAAAACGGAGGGTGGAGAACGGGGGGAAGAAGGGCACTGCCTTCCTCAGCTGCAAGAAATCTCCCCACCATTTGTTGGCCTAGCTCTTGATTTAATTTCTACTTACGTTATTGACTTTCTTGTTAAGCAATTTAGATAATCTAAACACATTAACTGCTCTGCAGTCTATTTTGGTAGCACATACGAAATCACACTCTCAGGTAACCTCACGGAAGATCAGATCTCTTCTGAGCGCTTTAGATCCTTGGCAAGGTAACGCTTTGCTTCTCTCCTGTCTCTGCTGGTGGGGTTGCTTTGTGCTTGTTTCGAGATGCCTCCGCCCCTCGGTAAGCAGCTGCCTCCCCTGTATTTCCCCCCGCGTTCCCACCCTGCCCTCTGTTACCTTCTACATCCCTTATAAGCTACCTCCTACTTGAAATCTCAGCAAGGAAAGCAAATTTCCACGTAAGTCTGGATGCTCAGAGGTATTTGAAGGATGAGCGTATGGCAAGCCGTGCACTGAGATACCGTGGGGAGCTGCCTGGGCTGGTGTAACCAAACCCGTCCCAGCTAAAGGGAGGGGGCAGAGCCTGATTTCTCATTTATTAACGAGCACTGCTGTGCCCAGGTTTGGTTTGGGGGCAGAACAGGCTGAGGCAAGTTGTGCCATCACTTTCTCTCCCTCGCCCCGTGATGGCCACGGGGAAAGCAGCAGGGTTGGGAGATAGCAGAGGAGTCCTGACTTTGTCCTCACCTGTTTGAGTTTCAGCCCAGAAGATTAATGGGGACAGCAACCATCAAGGGTGTGATGACTTGGTGCTTTCCGTGTTAGCAGTACCCAATACCTGGAGCTTTATCATTTGGGGATCGCACAGACAGCTCAGGAATGAAGCCCTGCAGTGGGTAAGATAAGAAAGGACGCAGAACAGGCCCAGGAGTGTCTGCGTGACCAAGGTCACACAGCAAACCCACCGCCAGCCCAGGGCAGCTCTGCCCCGCGGACGGCTTTTCTCCTTCCTCCGAAGATGGAGGTGGGTGTGAGGAGAGGAGATGGTGCTCAGGGATGGATCCACCTCCTGCATTCATAGCCTTCAAACCATTTCCTGAAGATGAGGAGGAGCTGCGGGTGATGGTGAGAGGGAATGGCAGCAGGACCAGGAATTTGAATCTGAGCTGGAGAAATACTTTCCTGGGGATAGTTCCTTAAACAAAACCACCCTGAACCCCACAACCCTTCCCCAGCCAGCCTCAGTGGAACTGCCCAGCCCAGGCTGGTCCCACCAGAGCCAGGGAAGCTGTGATGATCCTCCTGCAGGCCCTGGGCAGACTTTGTAAAAAGTAGCTCCCAAACCATTCAGGGCTCAAAAAAAAAGCAGAGTTTGCTCTTGGACCGTTAGCCCCTTCTGCTCTGGGCCACGTTCTGGCTCCTTACATCCCCCTCATGCTCGGGTCCCTCAGCTGGGACATCGACCCGAGGCAGCAGCCCAGGTAAGACTGGCTGAGGCAGCTGGGATGGTGAGCTCTTGCAGGTGACTTTTTCTAAAAGCTTTTAGAGTTTTTTTTTTTTAAATCTTTTTGAGGCTTTATTTGGGTTTTTTGGCTGTGCCCCTTCTTTCTGTCCTTGCTCTCTCCGTGACTGTGGGATGAGGTCAGCTTTTCCGCCTTGGGATGTTGCAGCACCGCGGATGCTCACAGAGACGGACACTCCATCTCGTAAGGGATCACCCGTGAGGGTTTGCTGCTCACGCGGGAATGTGATTTATTTGGTCACTTAGCAGCAAACAGCACGGATTGAATTTCCAGTGTTGTTTATCGCTCCGGAGTGTAAACCAGTGAAAATGGGAGCTAATTGAGTTAAATTCAGATAACAACCTTACAGACACTTTGCTGCCACACGATGAGGCCCTGTTTGCTAAGGATTGCTGTTCGCTGCAAATTATCTGCTCAGAGGGGTTCACCTGTGTTTTGAGTCGCGCGTTTTAGCTTAGATTAGCTCCTGCGTGGGCCAGCGGTGCTGCTCACCTGGTGCACGTTCACCTGCTAGAGCTTGGGGTGCAGCTTTGAGTGCCCAGAGCAGGGTCAGGGAGCTGCTGCCACAAGCACGGGACGAGGGACGAGGAGCAGACGTGCCATGTTCACCCCTCCTCATCCTCCGGGAAGCACTGATGCTTGACGGCGCGGCGGCCGTTTTCCTTAGACAAGGTCCTGTTTTGCATTTTGGGTTTCCTAAGCATTATTGATGGATCAGTGGTGAAAAGACTTCCTGACCCTGGCATGTGTGTGAAGGGAAAAAAATCAATGATGGCGTGTTCAATCTGTTATTCTGTTTACACTCATAAAGGCCGCTATTTACACAGGGATTTTAACGTTTCCATTAATGTTCCTAAAAGGAGCCTTGGAGAAGTGGAGAGGTTGTCACTCTCTGATTCAAGGGGGAATTTAACTCGGCTGTGCTGCGTGGGCTCGCGTTTGCCCGGTAGCACAGGCTTTCCCTGGAAAAATCCCCGCCTGCAATCAGGGCAGAGGGATGGGGACAGAACCCTGCCAGCCTGTCCCAGATGTTTTTGGGGATGAGGGGGTTCCCAGCTGGGTGACAGAGGTGAGGGCAGGACACAACCCCACCGCTGCAGCCCCATCCCCGCTGCGGAGGGCTGGGACCGGGATGCGGGAGGGATCAGACCTCGGCTTTGTGGGAAGCCTCAGCAGGGAAGGCTGTGGCGTTGGCCGCCCAAGCAGAACCGCGGAGGACAGAAGGAGATGGTGCTGGTGTCAATGTGGCGGTTGCGTTGGCGGATAAATTGCTGCAGAGCTGTGAAACCTGGTTTGTAGGCTGGATCTTAGGAGAAATATGGAGCGGGGGTGTTAGCATCCTGGGAGGATGGTAGCGCTGGTTTTTACTGGCTGGAGGAAAGGGTGTCTTCTCCTACTGGAAAATTCCTTGTGTGGCGAGGGGAAGGGGCCGTGTGCGTGGGGATGATGTTCCTGCTGCGCTGCAGGAGGGCAGGTCGGAGCGTCGGATGGGTCAGCCTGGAGGGCTGCTTTGTGCTGTTTTCCAGGAACAGGGACACACAGGCCCCCATGGGTGACAGGACCTGAAAAGTGCTGGGGAAACTGGAGTAAAAGCAGATTCTCTGTGCCTGCCCTTTCGCAGGCTTCCCGTGTCCTGGGCTCCCAGATGGGCACCGGGTCGTGCTTTCCTGTTGCACGTTCATCCCTGAGTGACTTGAAATGCCCATAGCATCCCATGCTTCTGCCATCCCCACGGGAAGGCAGCTTTGCCACAAAAGGCTTAGCACCCATGGGTGCCCAGGGCAGGGCTTTACTGGGCAGTCAAGTGGCAGCTTTAGGGCAATTGAAGCCAGGGTTTGAAAGCTCCCCTGTGCGAGTCAGTAGAGTCTGACAGAGGAATGACTTGGATGTTGGGTGTCTCAGGCTCTCATCCCAGCTCTGCTCCCAACCCACTGCCCCGTGCTCAGCTCCTCATCCGCAGAGCACTGCTGGGAGTGGTGGGTGCTGCTGGTGGGTGCTCAGAGGCTGCTGGGCTGCTGCTTCATGCCACAGCACAGGGAGATGCAAGTGTCCCGTCTCATGAGCTACTGCTCTGATCCAAGCGGCGACATGTCCAAGGGAAGCCGTAGAAGAAAGAGTCCCCTCTGCCCCCAAAAAAGTAATCTTCCTGGGTTTAATGATTGCTAGCCCCATGGAAGGGAGGAACAAAGCTGCTGGGGTTAGGAGTGTGGTGTGCATCTCAGCAGGAAGAGACGGGCGGATGAAGATCACAGAGGCCGCGGTTGTCCATCCCTGGGTGGTCAGCCCAGGAGAGCTGCAGGGACCTAGCTAGGGGCCTTAAAGCATTTGGCTCCAGGAGCCATTTCAAACCTTCCCCCAGCATCTGAGTGCCTATGGTGGGCTTACACCAAGAAAACACCTTGCCCTGTGTGAGAGCAACCCTCTTGCGTTGCAGAAGAGGTGTTGTGAATGCCTCCAGCTAAACGTGTGTGAGATGTACCCTGACTACTTGCAAACAGCACTAGTTTACCCTTACCAGCTGCTGCTGCTTTTTTTTTTTTAACTTTTTTTCCTTTTTTTTTTTAAATCAACGAGCTTTTATACAACCTTTCTCTCCAGGGAAATGGAAGGAAGGAGATAAAGTGACAGCAACATAGGGCTGCGATAATGGAAGGCAGCGTTGAGCAGATCTGTGATTAGAGGAAGGCTGGTCCTCTGCAAGGGCAATTTGCGAGACACTGAGTATTTATTATTTTAACTCATTGCATCCCTTTGTCAATACCTCGCTCTCCTGAGCTGAGAGGTTTTGAATGCATCAGAGAGGCAGGAGGACCAATTCCCATCCATCGTGTCTCAGTGAGGCCAGGAGAGCACTCTGTTTTTTGGTGGGATCTCTCTTTGTCTGCCTGGTGTCTGAAGGCTGTGGGAAGACCAACGGTCCCCTCGGCCATGTCATGCTGATGCATATCAAGAATATCTTCATCTATTTTATGCCCAGGGCTAAGATGACCCCTTTGCAGCTCAGAGCTGAGGTAGGTGGATGTGTCCCATAGCCGTAATCAGGAATATAAAGGGGCAGGTGAGAACAGGCTGAGGAGAGAGGCAGCTAGGAGATATTACAGAGTGCACGTACTGGGAACACTCAAGGCCAGGCTGGACGGGGCTCTGAACAACCTGATCTGGTTGGAGATGTCCCTGCTCCTTGCAGGGGGTTGGACTGGATGGGCTTTAACGGTTCCTTCCAACCCAAACCACTCTGTGATTCTACTTGGTAATTTTGAGCATCAAAAAGGAGAAAGCAGGAAACACCTTCAGAATTTCAGGTTGCATCTGTTCCCCTGGTGCTGCTGACTTTAGCTTGTCTTGCTCAGGAGATGCTGCTGCAGGGCCAGCTCTGCTCTGAATGTGCCCAGGTTTTAGACGGGTTCTCCCATAGCGATGGACTATCCAACACCACCCCCGGTCCCTCATGCTGTGTCTTCATATCTTCTCCCGTCATTCATTAGTGCACACAGGCTGAGGCGTTGCAGGAGACCAGAACGGCAGCATTGCTGAAATGTGGGGATATCGTTGGAAATGGGAACTCGGCGCATGGCTGCATCTTCAATGCTGAGGCTGTAGGGTGGCAGGCACCAATTCACAGGGGTGCCCAGAGGGATGTGTGGTTCCGTGTCAGGGGACAGAACCACAGAAGGGAAAGAAGCTGCCTAAATATGAGGTGAAGCAGCTGGAGGAGTGGTCCCACTGTTTCACCTCACATTTAGGGCTGAAAAGCACAGCCAGGCACTTAGCTGGGCTTGCAAATGTGCTGACGTGCCCGGTGAATTCAATGGCATGAAATCAATGGTGTGGAGCACCTAACTGTGCTTCAGCACCTGGCTCGCAGCGCTGCACGAGCACGCAGCCCTGTTGCGGCGATGCTGAGCCCGGGCAGGATTCCTGGGGCTGCTCCCCAGGGACCCCCACCTCCTCCTTCCGTCCTGCTGTGTTTGGGTTCCTCTCCCGGAGCTGGCAAAGGAGGAGGCTGGGGAATTCATTAACATCTCCTAAGTGTCCAGACACGATGGGGAACAGAGCCGGTGGCTGGTAGAAGCCGGTAAATGGTCTTTGCAAGGAAGAGATTTATATTGCTTATAATTTCCCAACTTGTCTTTTTTTCTTTTTATTTTTTTTTTTTCTTTTTTTCTCCTTTGTATAACCTGTGACAAATGGATGTTTCCAGCGGGGCTGGAATGGACATGTCTGCCTTTTTATCTTGGCTGCATCCACTGTTATAGCAGGAGTGAGCAGAGCTATTTGGTAATTTCTCCGCCCGGCTGCCCGATCCTGCCTAACTCCTCACTTCTGTCAGGGCTGGTTCGGGAGAGCTTGTTTTTCTGGGGGCAGTGTGATAAGGACAATTGCTATTAAGAGGCATGAAAGAAACAAAAGCATCTGACAGTTGTTCTCACCCTAATTATCTCTAATTAAATACAAACAGAGCTGCCCATCAGTGGGCAGAGTGGGGTGGGTGGTGTTTCTCACTGGGGCTGGCTGGTGGAGACCCACTGCCAGAGGAGCTGTGGTGATGGTCAGACGTGGTGTTCACCCGCCTTGCGCTCTTTTTCAGCTTGTGGCAAGCTGACGGGAATAAGTGACCCGATCACAATTAAAACCTCGGGGTCCAGGTTCGGATCGTGGATGACGGACCCTCTCGCTCCCGAGGGAGAGAACAAGGTAAGACTGTGATAGCTTTGTTTCTGTGTTCCCACCTCCACCAATGCGGCTGAGGTCATTGAAAACTCGTTACATCCAAGCACCGAAGCCCGGGTTGTGCCCTGTGAAACCTGTGGAAGGTCCTAATTCATCTCAGGGGGCTCTGCAGCATGAGGCGGATAAGGATCCCTCAGGGAGGGAGGATGAGGAGGGGGCTGAGCCGCCCTGTTCAGTGGTCCTTTCCCAGGGCAGGTGGAACTCACTGCAGTGATGAGCGTGCACGGTCTCAGAAGGGTTACCACAAGGTCTGTGCCCATTGTGGGAGGGAAAAATCAAATATTGGGTTTCTTGTCTGGGTTTGGCAGCCAGGAGGAAGCTGGGACCAAGCAGAGGGACCCATGGCCCAGTCCCTGCTGCTCTCCTGCTGCCGGTGCCTCCAATAATGTCATCTGACTCAATTTGTCCTCCATCCTCCATCTTCGTTGTTCTGAGGAATTAACTGACTGCAGCCAGAGAGAGATTTGTTTTGCTTTGTTTTGGTCTTTTTTTTTTTTTTTTTTTTTTTTTTTTTTTTTTTTTTCCATTCAGACCATTCAATTTTGATCCCAAGGAGGTAGGAGGCCAATAACTGGCTGAAAATCAATCCAGGCTTCCCATGACTGATGGAATGGAAAATATCTCGAGTGTTTGTTGAGGATTTGCAGGCAGCGAAACAAAACCAAAAAAAAAAAAAAACAAAACCAGAGAGCTTGGCTGCATGGCAATTCCCTCCTGCACGCAGCAGCCTTTGTCAAAGGATGAAGGCACCAGCACGGGCTGTATCGGGGCGGCTATTTTGAGAGCTCTGCCCCGTGATTTATCCGTCTGTGGAGGGAGAGTCAGGCCTGTTGCAGCTGAAGCTGGTTGATCAAATTTGAAAGATCTTCCCATGTCTTCAGAGAGTTTTGTCTCAAACCGGTGTTTTAAATTATTTTTTTACCCATGCCTTTTTCTGCAGTGTGTTTTTGTTGCAAGAGCAGACAAGCAGTTTTCTCTGGACTGTAGCTCGCGCTTCACAAGCCTGTGTGTGTGTATAACATATAAATCCACTGGGAATTTTAACAGGAACACACAATTAAGTGAACTTGATTGGCTGCCCGGCAGAGGAGGAAGCTGGTGATGGGGAGAGGTGGGCAGTTTATCATACCCACCTCATGTCACCAGGCCCCGGGAGGTGTTCGGTCGCTGGCGTGGTCATTTGTTTGTGTCACAAAATCATTGAACACAACTGGGGAAAATCGGGAGTCTCGCAGGAGCAGCCCGGCGGCGAGGCGGCAGGGGGATGCTGCTGAGCGCCAGGGCTGATGCGTCTTGGCAGGAGAGGGTTGCCCAAAGCCAGCCGGTGCGATGAGACGTTGCTATCCATCAATCTCCGCTTCTCCAAAGCGTGAAGTGCCTTGGGGTCCTGCCGCTTTGCAGCCCCAGCGTGACGAGAGGGGTTCTGCTCTTCTGGGCTTCTCCTTGTCTCTCTAAAATGCGTTGCCATGCGTAATTTTTTTAATACCAAATAATGAAATGGGAGCAGTTGAGAGACAATCAGTGTTCTGGGTTGTTGGTTTTTTTTTTTGTAATTTCCCAAGCTGGTTTAGTTGAACGCAGGCATTTCATTAAGCGCGGAACGGTCTCCAGCGCCACGTCCGACAGCAGAAGCTCTCCCAGGCTGCAGGGACGTGTGTGGTTTTTCCCCCGGTGCTTTTGTAGCCGTCCTCAAGCCCACAGTGGAGGTGTGAAGATCAGAGCCGTTTGCCACACGTTCATTCCCCACCTCTGCAGTTTTTCCAGGGAGATGACGATGGAGGGCTGAAGTTCCCTACAAAGTTTTTGCAGACCCCACTTGACCTTTCAAATACAGCGGCCAAAAGCAGTTTACGTGCACACACCATGCGTAAATGTTTGTTCTTCTAAGGGACCCTGGGGACAGGCATATGGCAGAGACGATGCCATCAGATTTTGCAAAAGAAGTTTGCGCTACAACATCACCCAAATCTGCATCCTCAAACACTTCTCTCTTGCTATCTAATTTACCTTTTTCTCCTTGCCAAACAGTTTTTACGGAGAGCAGCTATCTTATTTTTAGGCAGTAACTGCATACAGAATGTCACTCACTGGCTGGATATTTCTTGATACTGACTGCGTAGCTCTGTCATTTGCCTGGGAATTGGTTTCATATGACAAAAGCTTTTTCTTCTTTTAAGGAGTCTAGACAGTGTCCCTAGTGAACTGGTGCTTAAATGATGATCTAAAATCTCTCCCCCATCTACCAATAGCAAGATTTTGATGCCTTTGTCTCTTATATTTCAGCTTTTGATGCAGAAGTTTATGATTTTTAAACCAATATGGACTTTGCCTGAATTTCCTTGACACTGAGCGATTGCATCCATCGCTTCCGCATGCCAAATTAATGTTGAGTTCTGCGCAGCAGCTGCTGTAATTTACTGAGTGCTACCGTGATGGGGCTTACAGGAAGCAAAACCTCCATCAACATAATATGCTGGGTTCAGCCAGAGAGGTTAATTGCCCTCTGGAAGGATGGTGTCCATCACACAGCTTAAGCTCCCAGGTTCCTGGGGAGATACCAGGTTACCCCCCAGGAAAGCTTTGCTATTCAGTTGATTTCTTGGCTGATTTGGGGTTCCAAAAATTGAGTTTGTTTCTGGGTGTAGGTTACAGGCGTTGGACACCCGTTTTCCCACGGGTTGGATTCCTTGCTCTGGACTTCGCTCCCAGCTCAGTTTCTGAGGTGATGCGCACAGGGCTCAGCCGGGTCTCTGCTGTTTGCTAATCCCACGTGTTTCTGTTGCTCGCCCAGGTCTGGTACATGGACAGCTACCACAACAACCGCTTCGTCCGTGAGTACAAATCCATGGCAGATTTCATGAATACTGACAATTTTACCTCTCACCGTCTCCCTCACCCGTGGTCGGGCACCGGTCAAGTGGTCTACAATGGCTCTATCTATTTCAATAAATACCAAAGCCACATAATTATCAGGTTTGACTTGAAAACAGAGACCATTCTCAAGACTCGCAGCCTGGATTATGCCGGCTACAACAACATGTACCACTACGCCTGGGGTGGGCACTCGGACATTGACCTCATGGTGGACGAGAACGGGCTGTGGGCCGTCTATGCCACCAACCAGAACGCGGGCAACATCGTCATCAGCAAGCTGGACCCCAACACCCTGCAGAGCCTCCAGACCTGGAACACCAGCTACCCGAAACGCAGCGCCGGGGAGGCCTTCATCATCTGCGGCACGCTCTACGTCACCAACGGCTACTCGGGAGGTACCAAGGTGCACTATGCTTACCAGACCAATGCCTCCACCTACGAGTACATCGACATCCCCTTCCAAAACAAGTACTCGCACATTTCCATGTTGGACTACAACCCCAAGGATCGGGCCCTCTATGCCTGGAACAACGGGCACCAAATACTTTACAATGTCACCCTCTTCCATGTCATCAGGTCTGACGAGTTGTAGTCCATCCTTGTTTAGAAACTGATTTAGAAAATAAAGAAAAGGAAAAAAAGGGAGAAACGAATTTAAAAACAAATGCTAATATCAAGGAAACACACTTTAAATAAGTAAATGTATAAACAGCTGCCAAAATTAAGACCAGCGTCATGGAGGATTATTCAGCATAAACCTGACAGATCAGCATTACCTCTGCATTTCTAGAAGTCTGGCCCTGTGTTATAGACTCACGAATAACCATGTACTTGCAGCTGGAACTGCACTTAACGAACCACTTAAGTTGGGGGTTTTGTTTTGTTTCTGTTCCGATAGCAAAGCTATAGTACCTGCTGAAGAAGTAAGGCAATGACTGTTGAAAGCTCATCCTTGGAAGGCTCGCTCTCTTCTGTGTGTGGGTTGCATGGACATTTTCCCGACGTCGCGGTCAGCTGTGATGGATGTGTGATTTGTATTTCCAAGCAGAAGAAGCTGACCCGTGAGGAGCTCTCGCTGTCTGAACAAGACCTATCACAGGTTAGTTTTCTTCGCCTTCCATTGCAGCTACTGTCTCTCAACTGTGTTCTTGTCACTTAGATTAACTGTGCTGAGACCCGAAGTAGCTCATGGATCTGTGTCTTAGTAACTATTAAACACGATGGTTTAAGTATGTATTATGAACAAGTTGTTGTACCCATATTGTTTGAACTTATGTATTCAGCAAATATATTGTATAATGTATGTCTGTTAATTACCAGAGGTGGCAAAACTTTGTATGTCCAGTTTATGCAATGAATGTTGTAAATGCAATGATGTAGTTTGGATTAATAAATGATGGTTTTGTTTCTAAAAAGAAAAAAAAAAAAGATCAGTGTTCACCCTTATACACAGGTAACCAATTTCATGTTGATAATTACAAGAATATTCTCTTACTGTTATACTATCTACATAGCATTATGGTGGTTGGAAATCGCTTCTGTGGAAGTTCTGTGGCATCAGATTCCCATGGGAAGCCCTGTTTATGGAAGTGTGAAGGTAATTAATTTTTTTTTTTTAAGAGGAAAACTTTGTACTATCCACAGTTATCTAAGGAACAATAAAAATATTAGGAGACTTCCCTGCTGTGTTTAGTGTCTTCTCTGTACAAGTGACCAAGCGTAGGGGATGGGTAATGGGAATTATTGTGGGGTTTTTTGGATAATTGCTGAGCAATCATCTTGACTTTCTGCACCCCTTGAGTTGAGTATTACTTGATGAGTAGCTGCAACTGGGGGCCAGTGGGATTGCTGTCCCATTTGCATTTGGAGCAGAGACTGCTTCAAGGAGGTAAAATCCTTCTTCCACTCCTAAGGCGGCTCGAGGCTGTGAGGGGAAGCGAAGGCGGCTGCGGCGAGGCCGCGTTGCCCCCGTTGCTCACGCAGGCAGAGGCTCTGGCTGCCCGCAGCGCTGTGCTCAGCATCCTCCATCCCAGGGCTGGCAGCGGAGCGGGGTCGGGAGATGATGGCGTTTGATATCAGTGCTACAGCAGGAGGAAATTGTGTCCTCTGCCGCATCCGTTAGAGCTGGAGACATGGTGCCTCAGATGGCCGGGTGCAATTGGATCATTTTCCTTCTCAGATGCTTAGAGTGCTTCTCACCCTTAATTTGCTGTAGCCTTACGGTAGTAAAAATCCCCTTCCCTTTAACGCAGCTAGCACCATGATGCTTGTTATAATGAGCAACTGCTACTGTGGGGGCCGGAGCACTCAACACAATCGTTCCTCTTCTTTCTGCCAAAGCAGGGGCCTCACAGCGTTGCAGGATGCTGCAGTACCGCAGCACGCACCTTGAAATCATCCCAGCCACTTTTCCAGCTCCTAAAGCTCTCAGTATTTTGAAGCTTAAGGTATGTGCTCTTCTCAACCACCTTTAATAAATCCTGCACTTCCCCACACTCTTCTTATACACTTCTGCCATGTCCTCTACCCATGGCAGGGCTCATTTTACCAGGAACCCAGCACCACCAGCAGCTTCATTCTGCTGGTGTGGGGTCCCATCAGTCCCTCTGGTGTGAGGTGTGGGGTCCCATCTTCCCTCTCATGTGAGGTGTGGGGTCCCATCTCTCCCCTCCACCCAAGGAGAGCAGTATCCAGCAATTCCCACACCCCAGCCAGCTCCAGGCGAAGGGTCAGGACCTCTCCTGCCTTCACCACCTGCCCAAGGAGCTCACTGAGCTGGATCTCAGGGGGAAGCTGGGGTGCCTGGTACCCGCGCAAGCTGCTCCAGTGTCAGCAGCCCAGTTACCTCCTCTCCAAGCAGAGAAGCAAGTGATGGTGTTTAGCATCACCAGGCACGATGGTTTTTCAGCCAAGTGGTACGTGACCAGCTGTATGCACTGATGAGCTTCCGCCTTCGGACTCGGCAGACGGATGCATTGGGGCCCTCGGAAGGTGCGCGGATCACCGGGGTCGGGAAATTGAATATAAGCAATTGGAGACTGCTGCAAATTGCACATACGGATTTCAACCTCTCGGCCTTAGCAGAAGGTCCCTGCTGGGCTCTGCAGCAGGAGGAGAGAGGGAAGAAAAAGATGATGTAATGTGCTTTCCCAGAGCTGTTTTAAACCACAAGCAGTGAACGATCCTCCACGTGTAGATGTCTGAGCCGGTTGCGCAGGTTGGAGATGCCGCCCCGTGTCAGCAGTACTGCTTTTACTGAGATGTTGGTTGCTTCCAGAATTGGGACAGCTCTCTGAGGACTCCTTTCTGTGCTACACACCATATTTCCAGGGCTCTGGACTGCCAGGTTTGAGGAGATCTTCGATCCGTAGCAGTGTTTTTCCCTCCAAGAAGCTAAAAAAGGGGGCTGGAGACCCATGGTGTAATTGGCAGCAGCATTGATCTTCAGTGCACAAGAGAAATCTGTTAAGCCAAAAGCTGTAAGGCACCTGCAGTCATTTCTATTTAATTAATGCATTTCTTCAGTGCAAACTCATTTAGGAGGAGCATGCTGGTTTTGTAAGATTTAGAGCTGGATGCAGCGACGGCTGCAATCGATGGGATGGATGCTGACACCTGCAACCGGGGCCGGGCTTTAGCAGCCGCCTGAACCTGCTTGCTGCACGGCTCCGCGAGTGCGTCGGGGTGATTCTCTTGTACGGTCTTGCTGTAGTTTTGAGTCACAGCTGTTGTCACCTGTACCGCACGCTGAATTTTCAGTGCCAATTTTTGTCCCAGCAGCCAGGCTTCGCATACTCTGCTTCCTCCCTGCCTGCGCGCCACGGGGCTGTGCTCATCACCCTGCGCACCAGTTGGGTCTTCTCCAAGATCTCTGTAGGTGTTCAGAGAGATTGTCCCAGCCCACCTGCCTGGTTTTGGGGAGATGTTTCAGGCAGACCGGAGCCTATGGCAGGGCACTTCCCAAATCTGCAAGCGCCTCGGCCAGGCATGCTGCCACGCTGAAGCACTGCCACACGCCAAATTACCCACTGTCAGCTTTGTCATTAGGCAAGATTTGAGGACAAAAGAACACGTTTGCTTCAAAACATTGATCTGCAAAAATAAATTGAATTACAGAAAGGCAAAATAATGCTGTTTGCTTTAGGGCACAGCTACATTTAGATTCTAATTTTCCTACTGCAATCCGTTTAATACAAGCCTCAACAGCACAAAACGTCCTTGAACACAACAAAGGCAGGGAAGCTTTTCTGTAACATGTACCAAAGTTAATGAGATGAGGAAAGTGCTTTAAGGGGCGTACCTTTGTCCTATTTGCCTGTAGTGCAATGTTCTATAAATGGACGCCATATGGCCGTACCCTTAGTGGTATGTATTACTGTTCAAGTGGATGAGCCATCCAAAGACAAGCACGTCCCAGAGGATGGCTTTCTATAGCCTGTGACTTAATTATTCGGTGCACGAGGCTCGCTGGTCCAAATTTAGTCACGGGAGTCGGCGAGTTACTTCAAAGAAACATCTGACCGTACTTGTGCGTGTTTGTGTGTTGTAAAAATTTTATAAGGGATTAATTCAAAAGCACTATGCTAGATGTTTGTGAGGGTTTTGGCTGGATGCGGAACCAGTCCCAGCCCCACCAGCTGTGCTGAGTCCCTCAGCTCTGTAGTGAGCAAAGAACTGGACAGATTTAGTTTTACCTGCCACGACGTTGCTGTTCTTCATCCTTTGAGTCAGCTGAGCCAGTGCGGGCTCACACCTGCCTTGGGATGAGTGAGGTACCTGACAGGGTTTGCTCTTGTTCCTGCGGTTCACCAAGCCACGGGGCTTTTCTGTCCTTCACTCTGAGACAGCCCACTTCCCTGGAGCCCTCCCCAGAGGACACCCACCCAGCCTCTGGGCACAGTGGGACACCAGCGCAGCTCCACGCCTCCTGATAGTGTGTCTGGCCAAGCAGCTCCCGGCCACCCCATCACCACAACACCTCTGCGGTTCTCCAGCACCGCGTGCCACCGGCTCTGTGCGCAGGGGAGAGCCCCACTTTCGAGGCTGCGGTAGGGAAACTGAAACCAAGCTCACGCAGCACCTGGCCTAAAACCCAGGCAGAGATACTGACTGTTGCTTAGCATCATCACAGCACGGAGAGCTAAAAATTTTCCTTTCTTCCTTTGCTGTTACTTCCTTGACCTTCATTAGTTCTGCAAGCACCGAATGCAGAGCCCAGATGGAGACAGTTATCATAAAAAAAATGAATCCTGGCCCCTTAATTAGCTCCTCATTATCTGAGAGCTCCATATTGAAGCATTAAGACGTTGCAAAGCAATTCGTTGAGTTTGCAATTAAAACTTTTTAGAATTGTTGAGCCTTTTAATACTTTGTGTTTACAAATTGCCTTGGACCTACACCAGTACACACATTTTCTTCACTGGGGAAATATAGCTGAGGAGCTGATAGTTATTAATATGAAATCGTTGGGTTTAATAAAGTCATAAACCATGTCAATGAAGCTGCTCGCTTTATACCTGGTACAATAGAGATGACTCTGTCTGAAGGCGTGCAGAAGAGTAAGAATTGTTAAAAGGGCAATTATAGGCTGATTTGCTAATAACTCCACTTTTACAGCACTGTAAAAACAAACGCACGCATCCCTCTTCATAGTAATTTACCCTGGATATGTTCCTACTGGATGAGGGTAGGTGCTGGGACCTCTCGTTTCTGCAGGGGTGAAAAAGGAGTCAGCAAGGCTCAGCACATGGCAGGATCAGGCCTGCCATGAATAAATAAAAGCCAGATGGGCATGGATTATATTCACCGTGCCGCGCAAGCTGTTAGCTGGAGGAGTGCAGCTACCAGATACGAGCACAGAAGAAAAAAAATGTGTCTCTGCTACAAAGCATGGAGTTGCACAGGCTTTGCCTGGGTTCCTCAGATGAGTCTATGGCCTGGTCTACTGTGATGGCAAAGAAATGAAGACGTGGGTGGCCGATTGACAAGCCCAAGGCCGAGCTCTTCCTAAAATCTCCAGAGCCAACATGAAGCAAGGGGAGCAGCAATGGCTCTGCTGACCTGGAGAGGGATTAAGTGATTTGCTTAAAACCTCTTAAAAAATGGTTCCCAAGCCACTTGCAAGGGATGGCCACCTTCACATCGCATCCGATGAGTATGAAGGAGAGATGTGGCTTGTCTGCAGCAGAGCAGACACCATTCCGCAGAATTTTAACTAACCCCAAACAGCTTCTTCCTCCTGTCAAACACTCCCCAGGTCCACCAGCCTGTACAAGTTCATGGCCATGAAGGGTTTGTTGTATAACCATCACAGGAGGACACATATAGCCGAGGGGAGCCGACGGAGGAAAGTGGCTTTGGTGTACGGCGGAGCTATAAGGAGGGATCTGTGCAAGCCACGACGAACAGTGCCGTGCCGACGCGACGCGCGCTGGGCTTTTGTTCTCAGCCTGTGCCAAGGACTTGTGACAATACGGTACTTCTGTTCTTTGGGATGTTGTAAAGCCATGAGTTGATCTGTATTGAACATGTCATTCGTATTCCCACGCTGTTTTTAAAGCAAATCTGTCAAATAAAACAAAAAAAAAAAAGGGATGAAAAGAGGAATGCAAAGGAGTGATTACATAAGGAATCCTCTGCGCAGGCAGCCGTGGCCACGCTGGACACCGGTGGCTCTGTGGATCTGCTGTCCTCCAAGAGGAGGTCAAAATGAGCCTGAGAAGCAGCTTTGGTCTGGAGAAGAGCACAGCATGTCCCAAACCACCGGTGTCATCCAGACTGGGGCTCAGGGCCACCTCCACTGCCTGTGTCCACGGGCTGCTGCTTCCCTCCTGGCCCTCAGCATCTCCGAGCCTTGGGGCTGCTTTGCGGTGGATCATCTCCCTCTTGATTGACAAGGGCTGAGCCCTTTCTTGCCCTCCCTCTGGCTTTTTGATCCGGCTTTTAAAGACCTCATCACTTCCAGGATCATTTTTTCATGCCCTCCTGGGCGTGCTTTTCCGTTGTGGCACTTTTCGAGCACCTGGCTACCAAAAAAAGGATCTACAGGCCGACGGGCACCCGCAGCAGCAATGTGGGTCCTGCCTCAAGCACGCCCAGCAAGCCCCCAGTAACGAAGGCGAGGGACCTTGGGGAAACGAAACATAAATCTGCCATCTGTGGCAATTTAGCATTTACCAGTCAGACTGCACTGGGGCACTGTCGCTTCGAATGAACGTTAAAGCCTTTCCTCTCCGTGGCCCGAGCAGGATCCTTTTCCCATCAAATTGGCCGCGGCATGCTGTAATAAAACAGACATACCGTGGCTGCGACGGGTCACTCCGAGGGGCTGACACGAGCTCAGGGAGGTCCCCTTTTGGAGGAGGCGTTCAATTAAAGTTTTACGGCAATTCTGCCACGCGAAGCCGCAAGGGTGAGTCTCTGCGGCTGTGCTGGGATTTCAAATTAGCAGCTGAGAACGAATTTGCCCGTAACCCGGGCAGCCAGCTGTGCTCAGCTGCAGGAGCAAGATCCAGGGAAAATACACTGGTGACACCACGCACTCGGCTCTTCTTCCCGTGACCGGCAGGACAAGTGAACATGAGCGTGGGAGCAGATGCTGCGGAAGGAGGGAAGGGCAGATCTGGCTTTCCGGAACGCCACAGTGAGAGGGACCCTGTGGGGGATGCGGGGTGGCTCTGGGAGCTGGGGGTCTGTCAGCACTTTGGAAAACGAGACTGGGGTGAGCCCTGTAATCCAGAAGGAGTTTGCGTGAAGGAAAGGCGTTAGGTCAGGCGCGCTGTCTTTGAGCACGAGTGCTTGTGCTCTCAAACAAGATTTCCTCTTGCAAACACCGCCGGAGAGCGGGCAGCCTGCAGCTGCCAACACGCAGGCCGCACGGCGCGCTGAAGACTCAGACAGGAGCTCAGAAATGTTTACAGACTTCCACATTTCTTCTTTCTTATAATTTCCCCTGAAACAGCAGGAAGAATCAGCCCAAATCATTGATGCAGCTGTGGCCAGAGGCATTCAGGACTTGTGAATGGAGGAAGACAGGACTGGGATCCTCTGCTGCAGCTGCAGTGACAGCAGTGATGATGATGATGGTGGTGATGATGATACCAGGACAGGTCCGAGTGCCTTGCTGGACACAGGCAGGGTGCTGGTTTTCCTCTGCAGATTTTAGGTTCAAATCCCCACCCGTCCCTGGGAAGAAAACCAGCCCCTGGAAACGCAGGGTGTTTGGGACATGCTGTGCAGGAGGAGATCCCAGGTTTCTGCCGAGCATCCCAAAGTACCCAACACGTTACTGACGCACCGCTCCAGTGCAGGTGCTCGGAGCACAGCTGCTGCTGCGGCAAAGACAGAGGAGGGTAAGCTGTTGTAAACGAGCAGGGCTCTGCGCCCAGGTTTTAGCCATAACGCTTTCTTTCAAAAACTCAATAAACCGGTGTTTTGCACAGGATAAACTGTCAGACTTTTAATTACCAGCCATCGTTACTGTGTTATCGTAATGCGAGCGAATAGAAGATGCTCTGCCACTGCCAGATGTTCGCGCTCTGCTCGTTACAGCAGCGATTCTGCCTGTCCTCGGCTGGGAGCCAGGACGAGGAACCCCGGCCCCGCTGCCCCGGATAAAGAGCTGTAAAATGTCCCAGCCTGTGGCATAAAAATAGCCTCTACGGTGATTCCAGGTGGGATAAAACCTGTGGAAGGGCAATCGGCCCTCATGCACCAGGGCATGTGATGGCTGTCGGCTGAGGGTCAGGAAGAAATTTGTCCTGGGCTGATGCTACCTAATGGGCTGCGTTAGCGGTTGTGATGCTCTCTGCTGCTGCTGGAAAGAGGTACCGGACCCGGCAGTCCCTGGTGTTGCTGTGATACGTTCTGCATTTTGAATAGTAAATGCAGTACTAATATTGTAATTCCCATCTGTTAGATCAGTATTGGAAGTGCTCTGTGACGTCAGACACCCGTCACGGCTCTCGCAGGAGTCCTCGGGCACTGCAGATGCTGCCGGGGCTCTGCCTGCTCCAGCTGGCGGTTTTGGCTGGTTTTGGTGTCAGCCCAGTTACAGCTGAAACTTCATGAGGGCACAAAACTGGTGGCAGCCAATTAATTCCCGGGAAGCACTAATGAAGGGGACGGAGGGGCAGGTTCCAGTGGTACCACCCAGCCAGGCCATCCGTGCCCATCCTGGGGTGTCATTCAGCAAGGAGCGAGACACGCATTTAAGCAGAAGGGAGAAAAAGTACAAAACAAGGAACTTGGATCACTTCGTCCCATAGCAACAAGCCCGTACAACAGGAGGAGCGCGTTCGCAGCAGAGCCCTAAAAAAGGAGCTGTTAAAATAAACATTGGCATATCTCACACCTCCCTCTTCCCTGAAGGATGCTCTCTGGAAGCACATGTGGACAAACGAGGGAAGGGAAGAGAAAGAAAATAGTGATGAAGGGGAAGATTAGAGGTACTCTAATTAAGTGCTGAAATTAATCCTCTGTTGTCTTTCGCTATCTAATATGTTTAATCATTACGGCTTCTCTGCCGTTCACTGATGAATTCAGCAGTCTCTTTCAGAGCATCTGGCCATATTATTCCCTTGCTTAATGATAGCGTAAAAAACCCCAAGCGTTTTCCACGGAGCTTTTGCCCCACGTATCGAACGCCGCCGTGCAGCCAGGTACCAAAGAGTCCCTGTGAGAGGAGGCTGGCAGCCTGCAGCGATGCTCAGCCCCTGCCCCTGCGCGTCGAGGCTGCACCTCACGCCCCTCGCTGCACCCCGGGGCACCCCCGGCCCAAGAAAGGGGGCTGAGAGGCACGAGAGACGTTACGGCAGCATGCCTTTAGCACGATTATAAATGTGGGAATTCATCGCTGGAGCGGATGAAAAGCCTCCCTGTGAGCACCCTTCTAGTGTTGAGGTGGGTGACTGGTTTCAGGGGTTTTTCCCTGCTTTCTGTGTGTTGCCTTGCTACGCGGAGGGATAAAAAAAAAATTTTTTTCTTCTGCAGACTGGAACAAGATTCCCGGAGCCTTTACAAGCCTGTGCTGCCCTCACTCGGGACGCCCTGGGGTGGACGCTGTGAGCAGCAGAGGTGTCTCCCATGGGCAGGCAATCTCCCTTCACTGCATCCGCGCACCCCTGGCCCGTGGAGCCAGGAAGGCGCGTGGGCTGCGCCAGCCCAGTCTCTGCTATACCCGCGGGCAGCCAAGCCCCCGTTGCCTCCAGCACAAGGACGGTTGAGATCCAGCTTGCCGAGGTGATGGGCCGCACCCAGCTTTCACCTCAGGCTCACGCCCGCATCAGAAACCCCCAAATTTCCTTCGTGCACGCAGATAACTTCACCCGTTGCCATCGCGTTGCCTCCAGCGACACTGCAGACCGGAGCAGGGTCACATCCGTGTGTGCTGGTCTTCAGGGAAAGGCCAGGACAATGTTATTCTGGAGTCAGCATCACACTTGCATTTGCTCCCCTTCCTCTTTCCCCTCTTTTTGTTTTTGTCTTTGCATCAGAGCAGACCAAACTGCCGACATGTCACTGTCACCGTAGAGCATCTGAAAATGTGACATGATTAGAGATTAGAGCAATAACGAGACGGTTTATCTTCCCTACACATACAGCACTGGGTGAACCACTGGGAAATAAAAACAGCCTCAATAAATCATACAGTCTCTGCCGCGGAAGTAATAACACCAGCAACCCCAGGTACAGGGAGAAGCTTGCTCTGACACCCGCTCCCGGGGTGTCACGGCTGCGAGCGAGGCGAATCCCTGCCAAATCTTCCCAACAGCCCCCAGGCACGGCAGCGGGGCTCAGCGGCTGGACTGGGGGTGCTGGGGACGTCCAGAGCCATGCAAAGGCCTGGGAAGCCCCATTCCTATGGCATTCACTCCTGTACTGAAGTGTGGACTGTTCTCTGACCATTTTAGGAGCTTTCTGCCCTAGGAAGAAGTTTAACTCTTTGTAACGGGGTTGTTTGCTTGAAGAAGATTGATTTGTAAGTGAAATTCAGCAGGCAGCGTATGCAATGCAAGGTCAGCCAGGCTTTTGTTCCTCTTTGCTTTTTCTTGCTAAAACACAACCTCTCACCGAAAATACAAATGCAAGGAGGCTTTGCCCAAGCCCTAAAACCTACTGCACTTGGAGAAGGAAAGTCCCATCAGCAAGCTGGAGATGGAAGCAGAACACAACTCCCATGAGCAACGCAGGCAGCCGGGCTGGGGGGAGCAGGGTGGTCTGTCCCGCCATCCTCGGGCAGGACACCACGTCCCACCAGGCACTGCTACGGGGTGGCACGGCCCTCCCTGCCCCTCTAACGGACCCGTCCCAGCAGGACAGACCTCCAACAGGTTGGACACTCCATCTTCTCTTGCATAATCACTGGGCTGAAGAAAAACGACTGATGACGGCTTCCCACTCACATGTCCAACCCCCTGCAAATGGCTTCTTGCCCTGGTGGAACAGAATATTGTGGGGCTGCCATAAATAGGTAGCAATCAAATAATGCTGCAACCCACTCCCATCTGCTAGGGAAAAATCCTGCCCGAGTGAAAGCGAGAGGGAGCTGGGAAGAACGGCTGTATCCTGCACCGTACCCTGGGCACGGGCACCCGCCTCGTGCGTCGCACCCATCGCGCTGCCGGCACGGGAGCTGGGTGGGCAGCAGCTCTCCTGAGCCAGGAGGAATCCGCCGGTGGCAAATGAATGTGCTGGAGCGGAGACATCTGGCTGACAGAGTCATGCGTTTTCTTTACAATATGATATTGGCAATGTTAGATGAAAACATTGACAAAAGATGAAGCCAGATACTAGGGGAAATGTGTAAAACTTTGTAATTCCAACTTGCATCAGTTTGAGCATGACCATGTGGGCTTAGCTTATAAAACAGCAAGAGACCAGTTCTTCTGCTGGAAAAAAAATCGGTTCTGCAAAAATCAGTGTAGAATCATGGAATCATAGAACGGTTTGGGTGGGAAGGGACCGTTAAAGCCCATCCAGTCCAACCCCCCTGCCAGGAGCAGGGACATCTCCAACCAGATCAGGTTGCTCAGAGCCCCGGCCAACCTGGCCTGGAATGTTTCCAGGGATGGGGCATCCACCACCTCTCTGGGCAGCCTGGGACAGTGCTCCACCACCCTCAGTGTAAAAAATTCAAGTCAAGGTCTCTTTGCAGCAGCCACACGGACACGTGCTGGCAGGCTCTGCCCACGCACTGGGACATGGGTGCTCCCATTGGGTATCGGGCCACCCTTGAGGACCTGCTTGGGGGAGATGGGGTGTCCACCCACGTCCCTGAAGCAGCTCAACACTTGTCAGGACCCAGACATCCCCTAGCTCCATCTGCCTCCAGTCCTTACGGTGGCTTTGCAGGCTGAGACCTGCCCAGCGTGCCTCTGCACTTGCAGGTGTCCATCCGTGTTCGTTAACGGCGTATTGGATAAATGACTTCAGCTCTGCAGAGAGCAGATTCTCTGCAGCTGTCCCAGAGGATGTGTTGTTTGTGCTGAGAGGTGAGAGCAATCCCCTGGAGCCTGGAGGGCTTGGGAGCTGGGGTGGCTTGCAGGATGGAGGGATAACAAGCAAAGGCGAGGAAAAAAGGGTTAATCACAAGAAACCTTTTTATCTGCTTTCTCTGGCTATTCTGCCTGACAAGTTTTAGCAACATAAGCTCCAGCTGATCTACGGTGAGTCCCTCAGGTGAGAGGGGAGGGAGAGGCAGGGCCAGCTCCGCTTGTGCCCCTGCGAGCCCCCCATCCCTGGGGACACCTCGGGGCTTGGGCTGCTTCAGCATGGGGATGCCCTTGATTTTAGCCGCTGCTGGCAAAGGCACATGGAGAAAACAGCACTGGAGGCTCTGGGCTGAGGTCCTGGGCCAGGGTCCCCCTTCCCCTGCTGTGGATTTTGGAGGGATGGGGCTGCGAGGAGCCGCTCCTGAGCTGAGACCTTGCACACTTACAGCGAGTGCTGATTCATCTCCCTGCCACTTGAGACAAAAGAACATCTAATTAAGTCACCAGCATATAAATAAATGTACGAGGTGTAACCTCAGGAGCGCAGAACAGCGCTGGAGAATCTCAGAACTGCACAATTTGCTTTTCCTCCTCTCTGGCAGGGCTGGAGCTCACCTCTGGGACTGCCCCTTTGTTTAGAAAATATTGAAGAGGATGATATTTTTTTTTCTTTCTGTTGTAGTATTAATTTTTACATTAAAATTAGCTAGTTTTCTCTTTCCCTGCAGTTCGGCCATGTCTCAGGTACACCAAGTCTTTAGTAGCTCTCCAAATTAACTCGGAATGGGGCCGCGTTTCCACCCCTATCGAAGGGTGCGTGGGGTCTGCATCCCTTTTTGGAAGAGAGTGGAAAACCACAGCAAGTCCAACAGAAACAGCAAACAAGTAATTGCCCGTGCTGTGTAATTGCCAGCAACCTCCTGCACTAATGGCAAAGCTGAGGTGCCTGCAGCTGCAGGACACAGCACCAGTCTTGTGTTTTAATTAGGTCTAATTAAGTTGGCTTTGCATTTTGCTCAGAAAGTGGTGGGATCCTGGCTTAGCCCCGCAGCAGGAGTGAGGAGTGTGCTAACAAGAGCCCAGTCCTGGGAATGGGAACTATTCAGTTGTTTTTGTTTTGTTTTGTTTTTTCTGAAACACCACAGCTTTGGGATGGGGCTGTGAGGTCCTCCCTACCCTGTCTCCTAGCATCTTCCCAGGCTTTGCAAACTGCTGGTGGTTGCTCAGTGCTGTTTTCCCAGCCTGAGCAGGTGGCCAAGGCTGGGTCACGTCTCCTTGGCTGTTGGATGTGCACAAGCATCACCTCTTCCCTTCAGAAGCCTCTCCTTACCATAAAACTATGCATCATTATTTTTATGGCCTTCTCCCTCTTGAGCTTTTTCCACTAATGTCCCAGAAGAGGCCTTGGTTGTGTTTGCATAAAAGCTACAGTGCTCTGAAGCACCCAGCCAATTTGTTTTGATGACATAATGAAGTTTATAAATTACCACCTTGGCCAGGAGCTCTGGGTGTTTGTGAGAAAATAAATCCCTTGGCATCTCCTCTCTGCATGCGATGCTCATTAGGGCTTTAACGGTGCCACCTCTGTCCTGAGGCTGACACGAGCCAACGGTAAAACAACGGGATGAGTCCTCGCCCACCCCTGCCCTCCAGGACGGGGCTGGTCCTGTCCTGCTGCCCAGGAGAAGCTGGTTTTTCTGGTGTGCATGGCCATCCTCGGTGCCCAGGAGAAGGTGGCTTTTCCTTGCCAGAGACAGCGAGTTGACGCAGCCGGTTCCTGGATGGACTTTCCAGCCAAGAACCATATTTTTCAGACAACAAAGCACTAATCATCTCCAGTGCTTTGACTGACTAAAAAAGAGAAAATCTGAAAGTTCTTGCATGGAATATGAGTAATAATAATGTATCACTCTGACTGGGAGATTGTCATTAAACCTGTAATCTACGCACGTACCCCATCGCTTGACAATTTTTGGAGATGATGCTGCTCCAGCCCACGTCACAGGCCCATGCTGGCTATGCAGGAGTTTCCACTGTCCCAGTCTCAAAGGCATCTGCCTAATTGCACACACGATATTTTTTAATGTGCTTTCCTGCGTTGCCTACATCTGATAAGGTCAAAGCCACCTTGAGGACAGCTGCTCGGCTGTCTATTTTGGCTTTTCCTCTTCTGGATCCGGGGAGGACACAGCTGCTCTGACCTTTTCTGAAAACCTGGCTAAAGGTGATCAAGGAACACACATATATTTCCCAAAGCAGTTTGAAGGAAGTGTCTGGCATGTATTTTATTTGTAATGCCAACTCTCCCAAATAATCACTCACAAGGTAGAGGGGCTCTTGATTGTTTTTTCACCTCCAGGAAGAACATCTCTGTCTGGAATTGGAATTTTATGTCCAGAAAATGAAGTAAAGAAAGAGAAACCAGCCTGTTCTATGGTCTTCAGCAGGGCTGGTTTTCTTCTACTTATTTTTTGAAAGGTGGAACTGACACTGCTGAAGATATGAAACATTAAGCCAGATTTCTAATAGGTCCTTGCAATTTTCTAATGGGTCCGAGTTCAGAGTGACCACATTGGTGTGACACGGTGGAGACGCCCACGAGCTTGGCCATGTTACAGATGTGAGACTGGGAGCTACAAAATGCTGCAGAGTCCCCTGTGAGGTCCCTGCTCAGCACTGAGCCTGGCTGCTGGCACAAACGGTGGCCACCTCTGCCAATGGGACTGGCCCCAGTGCCGGTCTACAAGGGAGGAACCAGATTTTGGAACCGGTGACTGCGAAAAGCTACACTGACCCCTTTTCCTCTGGATGATGGATACAGGGACTGGTAAAAGCTCCATAGCAACTGGATGTGCACAGTTTAATTATGAAATCCCCATGGTGCTCTCTTGCAAAGATAAATGGATATGGGATATTTTCACCTCTTGCAGCCATTAAAATCTCTCTATATTTAGGCAGTCCTATTCCATTTCGTGGTGTGCCAGGCTGCAGCACAGCTTGAGGAAGGACAATACTTAGGACAACGCATGCACATCCTTCCAGGAAGGTTTGTAAGCCTGAGGAGTCTGGTTGTCACCACATGGCACCTCGGTGCCATCGCCTTCTCCCAAGCAACACCAGTGGTAGGCACTCTCAATCACGGTGGTGGCATTTCATGCTCATTTGCCCCCAGTGCAAATAATAATACTGGGTATAACGGAGAACAAAACAACCCGATCCCAGGCGTTAATCCCAAATGGCGAGACAGATCCAGCAGTGGCATTGAATCAGTGTGTGTCAGCCACGAAAGATTTGAGAAAGACAAGGCAAGACTGTATTATTGAGACTATTTTTTAATGTTCGGGTTCTTTCCTAGTTCTCTTTTGTTTAAGCTCTCCACAACAGCTCAGGTCAGCTCTTATTACATTCCAGCTGTCCCTCCTGTCCCCTGGCACAGAGTATTGAGACGCAGACAGTGAAAACTTTCAGATGGCGTGATAAATAAAATGATGCTATTATTAAAGCACTGTCCTGTTTTCTGCTGCCATGGTATCTCTTGTCTTGCCTGGCTTATTGCTGATGTCTTCTGTCAGCCCCGCTTGCCTTTCTCGGGTGTATGATTTATGGGCCAGGGAGACAGAGCAGAAACATGGGAAAATTGCAAATGAGGGTGCTGGGAAGAGCACAAGCAAGAAGTGGCTATGATGGGGATGTGCAAATGGGTCCTTCTCCCACTGCCCTCTGACAGAGGATGGTGTTGAGGACAGTGTGCTCAGACAACCAAACAGCTTGGCTCCAGGGCTCCGGCTTATACCACCTGAGCTGGGAGAAATAAAACCTGGAGCAGAGACAGCGATCCTTGTCACTTTCCAAGGTGAGCTTTCCAAGCAGCGCAGGGTGGCATCTGGTCCTAAAGATCCAGGCAACAGCCACCAGCGTCCAGATCCACCAAGAGCACGGCACGCAGCAGCCAGATCCTCATCTGCTGCAAAGTAGTCTCATTTCTTCTGCTTCAAGGAGTTTGTCCCCTTTCGTGTCTGTTTCTCCACAGCCCAACACGGCTCGTGTGTGGGCAGCCAGGCAGGAGAGAAACCGCAGGCTGCTGCCTGCGCTGGGAACCTGTCCTTGCTGGTAGCGATCGCAGCTTGGCAGGATGCTATTTTCATTACCGCATCTGAGGCTCGTGATAATTGAGTTTCGCTCGGTCCTGCAGCCTCCCCAAACTCTAGGCGCCTCTCGTGCATCCCTCCTCCTGCCAACCCGAAGCCTGGGAGGAATGCTGAAGCGCCAAACCCCCATTGAGTTTTTGGTGCCTTTCATGCACCCTGCGCGAGAGCAGGGCTGGGAAAGGGGGCTCGTGTCTCTGGGGTGCGCGGGGCCCAGGCGTGTGAGTACCTGTGTGCCGGAGAGGGAGAGCATGCCCAAAAGGTTCCCTGTAATCCTTCCCACAATTCAGGGAGAAGATGAGAAGTGGGGATTTGGGTTAGTTTGAAATAAAAATTAAACCAGTGAGTCGTTTTATTTCCTTGCACAGGAATTTCCAAAGGCTGTTTTGAGGCAGATGCTGCTCCTTTAATCTGGTATTTTGGCCAGTTATACACACATGTACTAGTCCTGCTTGGATTACACTTTTGCATGAAGGATTACAACTCAAATCCAGCAGTGCTTTTAATGCCTGGAACCAGGCAAGGAAGCTGACATTAATATGTCAGGAGCGAAAACACAGCCAGAGGGTTAGTCATTAGAAAGTATGATGGAGGATTATAATGCAAGCTGGAGAAAACAGACATACTGCTACATTTCCAGTTGTTTATTTTTCTTGCACCATGTCACCCACTCATTGATCAATTCTAGATTCTAGATAATTATTCCAGGGATAATTTGGCGAGTGGAGCCGCTCTGGAATGCTAATGCAGTCTGCCATGCTAGCCCACCTTGCCAGACTGCTCTGTACATAGGGCATCCCAGTCCATGGCCTCATCATCTCCCTGTTTGAGAACCAGTGGAAACCTCGGTCCAGGAGTCACTGCAGATACACCAATAAACACCAATATCCAAAAGTTGTCAAGAGGAACCAGGAAATTCAGCTGTTTTGGGTTCTGGGTGCTCTGTTCACATCAGTTAAACATCCAGCTGAAGACAAAGATGCTGCCTGTAAAGGCACGTGTGTAAATGTGCATACACATCACATGTGAAGATTGGATGATTCAGGGGGCCCTAAAGCATCCCATGTAAATGGCCATAGTTGCATCAGCAATGTTTCTTCCTGTTGGCAGTGCTCAAGATGTGGGTAGATGGTTGCAGGAGATCGAGTTATGGGGACTTAATGAACTACCATTTATCAGCGGCCACTGTGCAGAATATTAAACTGTTAGGGTCAAAATAAATGAAAGAAAACAATTCCCTGCTTTGTCCAGTCATCTCAGGGAGGTCTGGGTGACCAAGCAATTCCCAGCTCCTTCTGCTTGCTACATTGCAAATCTGACAAAGCAGGTAATTGCTCCTCTGGCTAAAGAGAAGGGTGAATCTGTAGGAAAATAGGCGTTGCCTCAAGCAGGGAATGCCAGCTGGGAAGCGCATCTACTCAAACCACTCTCCAGCCGTCACCACGAGCACCAAGGTACGTCCAGAGCCAAATCCACAGGACGTGGAGGGAAGGGCATTGCCCTGGCTGTGGTCTCACACCAGCTTTTCTGGCTCAGGAAGGGTTAAACCTGCGCTGGCTAGGCTGGCCCCTCTGCCCTCACACCCTGCAGAGAGGGTGCTAATTGAACCCCATGAATGGCCAAGGGATTAGCAAATGGAACCAGGTGAAAATGAGATTGGAGGGGAGGAGGGCTAATTAGCTTCCACCTGCCCAAAGCCATTAAATACCCCCCAGCCCAGCAGCGCCAGCTCCCTAGGGTGGGAGTCTGCCTTGGCTGGAGAGCTGGAGCAGTGCCTGGGCTCAGGGTGAGGACAGTAACTGCTGGCTTATGGAGGGATCCTGCATCTGAGTGAGTACCGAGCATCCTTCCTCTCTCTGCGACCTTGATGGCATTGCTTTGCTTTCCTTTCCTTCCTCAGTTGCCTTGGGGCAGCCCCTTGGTGGAACAGTGGGCTGGTTTCTGGCTGGTTTGGGTGTGCATTAGTTGCTGGCATGGTTAGAGGAGGAACCCATCAGGTGCTGAGCTGCACCGGCGATGTGAGCAGCGAGGAAGGGTCGGGTGTCTGTGCGGTGCCAGGCTTCAAGCCCACCAGTGACAGCCTGTGTTAAACACAGCCCAGCCTCCCTTGGCAGCGTTAAGCTAAGCATGGCTATTAAACCTGCTCTTAATTTTAATGTGGCTAAATATAAATATTTTAACTCTTGCTCAGGACATAGTATTAGGCATTAGCTGGAGTGGATTGCTTTCTCCAAGTGTTTTGGAGAAATGGTTGTTATTTTTCCAGTGATTCTCTGAGAGACTCGCAAGCAGCTTGGCGTTTACTTGTGAGTGAGGTTGCACATCCTCCCTGGACCACTGGTTTCTTCTGCTGGGCTATGGGATGTCGCACGAATCAGTCGTATGTGTGCAGATAGTAATATTTGGCAAAGCTTCAGCAGTCTCCATCGCTGGGGCCGGGCATCCCGCTGGTAGAGATCAACTGTGCTCGACTGAACCGTCTGAGAGCGCAGTCCTTTCGTTTCATCTCTACTTGCAAGTAAAAAGAGCTCAGAATGGCTTTACTGCTGGAGAGTGAAGTGAGTTCAGTTGAGGACTCTATCTTCAGTCTTCTTGGCTGAAAATCACTCTGGGTAAACTTTCCATTTCAGTAGATTTAGGAAAGCAGAAATTAAACTGCTTGGGGATTTTAGACGGTGGCAGAGGTTAATAAAATATTGAAGAGGCATGCCATCTGTAACTGCTGGATGGATGGGGGATCAGACATATCAACTGGGCAGCTTACCTACATGCAAAGAGCAGGAGAGGTTGCTGTCCTGTTTAGATGGACGCCAATCCTACAGCACAAGAGATGTTCCCAGGAAAAGTGCAGAAGTGATGGCCAGGTTGCTAGAGGATAACGGGACAGATGGTAGAGTTTGCTAGGGATTTACTTTTCTTTTTTTCTGGTGTTTGTTACTGAGATGCTCAATAATGTGCAGATAAGATGCAGCTCTGGGTACAGCCCACAGTGGAGGTGTTCTCCATAGCAGTCCTGCTATGGAGGAGGACTTTGTTCTCTCAGAATCACAGAATGGTTTGGGTGGGAAGGGACCATTAAAGCCCACCCAGCCCAACCCCCCTGCAAGGAGCAGGGACATCTCCAACCAGATCAGGTTGCTCAGAGCCCTGGCCAACCTGGCCTGGAATGTTTCCAGGGATGGGGCATCCACCACCTCTCTGGGCAACCTGGGCCAGTGCTCCACCACCATCAGTATAAAAAATGTCTTCCTTATATCCAGTCTACATCTACCTCCTGTTTTAAAACCATTACCCTTGTCCTATCACAACAGGCCCTGCTAAAAAGTTGGTCCCCAACTCTTGCTATAACTTTATTTAAATAAATTGTTGTTACCCACATTCAATTAAAGCAAAGAACCAAAGGGAACTGTTTCCCTATAGATTTGATGGTGGTGTGGGATGAAATAAGAAACTGTAATGAGGCTTTACATTTTGGGATGCTGTAATCCTGTGTGCCAGGACTGCTCAGGACTGCACTGTGTGCCTGATGTCTTCTGGCTCAGGTAGACCTTTCCCCAGGAGGCTCCATCAGCCATTCGTAGCACAGGGCACTTGACACTGAGAGGGTATTGGGTCCATCTAGTGGAATAATTAGGCCCAAGCAATCTGAGAAACCATATACAAATTAAGTCATTAATTGCAATCTCAGCCTTGGCAGTCTGGCGATGAGACGCTGCTTCCCATTCTTGCCAAAGAAGGCAAAGCTGAGTCAAGTGCTAGCAAAATGCGAGCCGCTTTGTTTTCATGTATGAGGTGGAGAACCCCTGGGAGAATCGGGCTCCTTGTTCCTTCTCAGTTTTAGCTTTATGAGTTAAAAGAGCAGCCCGATTTGCAACATAAAGCCAGATCTCTCTGTGTGTTTGCTTGATGTGGCCTGTGGCTAAGAAATCCTACTGCAGCCAAAGGAGCTGCTCAGATCCTCCTCAGAAGGCAACTAGGAATAGGCTGCTTTGATGTATAAAGATGCTAAATGGGTAACAAAGGAAGGAAAACAACAAACATGGAGTTGAAAGCCTTTACAGCTGAGAGTTCCTAAATGCAGAAGTGAAGCTGCGTGCGATGGGAGAGGGCAGCCGGTGGGGACCCTGCAAAGTGCTTCTCCTGAAGTCCTACTTTGTTATGCACACACAAATTTTCCTGTGACAGTGGAATCAAATTCAGGAGCCACGAGGGCTTGGGAGAGCCCAGCGGTCCTGGGAGAGATTCTTCTGTTGATTTTGGTGACAGACTTGGCAGCATCTCTTCCAGCTCGGGTGCAATGAAATACGCTCATACGGCAGGTCTCTGCAGGAAGGAGCTCAGTGGAAGTTATAATCCAAAATTGCAAGTGATATTTTATTTTTTTTCTGGTTTTGTCACTGTATTTCCAGCTTGGCAATTAAGAGCATTGCCTTCTCTTTTGCTGGGACTCATGCACAGTCCCAGTCTTTCTCAGCCTAATGTTAATCTGGGTCTAGAAGAAAGTCCAGTCCGAACTGGTGTATACTTTCTTGTGCATTCTCCCTGCGAAAATCAGTTCAAATGCCGTGACGTGTGCAGGCAATCTCCTAGGATTTGGGAAACTCAAAGGTGCAGCAGCAGCCCTTAGCGACCAGCTGAGTTGGTGTTGGCAGCTGCCACATCTGGGACCCTTCATCCTGCAAACATCTGGGAGCAGTGAGGACCTACAAAGCTATATACCATATATGTGTATATATATATATATACTATAAACCAAGGCCAAATCCAGTGTCCCATCCTGTCCCAGGCTGAGTGTGCCTTTTCTCTGCCTCCCTCATGAGCAGGTGTCTGGAATGCATCAAATCTTTGCTACAAAATGAGCTTTTCTGTTCTTCTCCCCAAACCTTTAGTTTTCCTGCCGAGCGTGCAGGTGAAGATATTGCGTCTTCCCTGCTTGCCTCCGAAAACAAGCCTGGCCAGCTGCGGGGTCGGGGTGTTCTTGGTTCACCTCTGAAATCATGCAATTTCTTTCCCATAGAGGCAGCCACGTGTTTCTCAAATAACTCGTAGACTTTCTTTAACCTTTTCAAACTCCTCACTAGCAGGGTCTGCTCTGTTATTTCCAGATCGAGTTGGCATTTTAACAGGAAAATAGCCTTTCTATAAAAATTGTAATTTTCAGCAGCAAAAAAAAAAAAAAAATGGATTTATCGAATAAAAGAATGGATTTTTCCACTGGGGGAATGGGAAGGAGAGCTCCCTAGTGCTGCCTGCTTTCCTTTCTACCTGCAGAAGAACCAGCCAGGTGGGCAACTCGCAGCTGAAAACTGGCTCCCTCAAAAGAGGTTTAACTTTTCTGGAATGATTTTCTCTAAAATATTCCACCTTTTTATTTTCTCTTTCAATTCAGAGCAAACAAACACAAGTAAATCAACTCCAATTATTTCCCCCTCTGTATTCCCCCTGGGGCTGTCCTGCGATTATGTGCAGATAAATAAATTAGATTAAACAATGGCAAATTGTCCTGAGCTGCCTTTTATTATCAGAAAGTTGCGCTGGCAACTAGATAATTTGCTGATGTTATTTTATGTGATCTTACTTCCTGAATCTATTCATGAGATTATTCCAAATGTTATACTGGTGCATTTAAATTAAGCATGAAAGTGTTTTAGGGCTTTTTGCTATGATTGCTTATTTATTTTATTATCAATAATAAATTTAAACCAGAGCTAGGAGTCCCCACTTTCAAGGACAGTAAAATGCAGAGGAGAAGATGCTGGTGGCACATAAAACCGGCTGCTCTTTAGAGGTGGAACTGAGCCTGTGGAGAAGCTGAAGAGAAACTGAGCTGAGATTCTGGGTTCTGCTCCTGATTCTTTCTGGTTTTGAAGAAAACTATCATCTTCTCTGGGCTTCCCAGCCATTCAAAATGAAAGGAGAAGGATGATCTTTCTCGATGTTGTCATGTTGTTGCTGGGCTACATGGGGAAGGCTTTTGGTAGGACTGGTAGAAAATTTGACCCTGGTGTTATTTTTAATGACAAAATTTTCTTTTTCTGTATAGAGCAACTTTTGCAGCCACTCTTCTCATTTCTCTGATATTTTTATAGTTTGTAAATAGTTACATTTATGTTGAAGTATTGTTTTAATGCAATTAATTGGTTTAATTTTCCATCCAGGCTTCTCACGGGGAGGGAAGGCATATAGATAAACCACACTTTCCTCTTCAACTCTACCTGGTTTAGCATTGTGAAATATTTCCTTTGCCAAATAAGCCAGCATCCTCACAGGGCATCTGCTCTGAGAATCAAACAGTGCAGACGGAGCAGTGGTGGGGTGAGGGATGTTGGTATGGGGGTTGAGGTGGTCATGGGGAAGGGTTACCAGCTCTTCTTTCCCTCCTACTTCAACTTATAAATGCTTTTTTTTGCATGCTCATTTTCTTTGTATTGCAACTGAGCTGCTGGAAAACATCCCTGAAGATGCTCATTGGGGCAGCCATGGCTGCGCGAGGCAGCTCGGGGGAAGCGGGTCTGCTGGGTGGCCGGGGTTTGACTTGCGTGGTCAATGGGCGATTGACTCAAATACATCTTGAGCTTCAACTGTCGATCAACTCAAATACATCCTGAGCTTCAACTGCCCAACTGTCCAACTCCTCAGCTCTCATGGCAGCCATCACTGTGCTATCTAATTGAGAAATTGATTAATTGACCAGGGAGATTACAGCCTTTCTTCCTCTGTGTCTTTATTAGACTTGCACTGCTGCTCTGGTCCTGGCACAGAGTTTCCAGCACTGTGAATCTTAGAGCTCTGTTATGGTGGTGATGGCTTCAAAGGAAAGGACGTTCTGCTTTCCTCTGTAAGATGGAGTTAATATAATGAGAGAAAAATCAATGCATAAAACTAACTCAGATATGGATGGTGCTGATGTGCATCAAGAATTTCACACCTTGTGAGCTGCATGCAGCTAGGTGAGCGGTTTCCAAGACAAAAAAAAAATGACCCTCAAGTTTCCAGCTGGGAGGTGAGGCCAGTCCTTCTGACAGCCTTTTTGTCTGAGCAGGACAATATTTACACAAACCTTATCTCCCTAGAAGATGTTGGCCCTTCAGGTCTTCCCTTCCCGTGTGCTAGCTGGGTTACCTCATGTTTGCAGCTCTGGCAGGATGTGTAATGAAACACCCAATACATTATGACAAGGAAAGGGCTTTGCAGCATGGTAGTTAATGTTCTTTTTCTTTCACGTGTGTGGCTGATAGATCATCTGCTGGTGTTTTTCAATTACTAGGTACAGTTTTGTGACAAGGATGCTGTTTCTAGAATTTTGCAGCAGAATCCTTATTATAATAATTATTTAAAATTAGAGGGTGAGTGGAAGAGCTGCTGACAGCGAGGGATTATTGGTGCTGATTAAAGCCAATGGCAATACAAGCAGGTATTAATAGCTTGATCTCTGCGCATTTTTATCCCAGCCTGTCTCTCCCCTGGCTCGCGTACTTTGTTCTTCTAGTTGTGCTGCTCTCCAGGACGTTCAATAGTAACATCAGGACCCTCGCACTGCCAGCTGTGGGGTTATTCCAGAGCAGAAGTCATCAAACTTGCCAAATTGACCAATATTTCTCTTGCAAGCTACCGGGTTATACTAGTCCTCTGGTACGGCCCTGCCAGTTGCAGAAGCCAGTGCTGTGAAGAACCACGGGGCAGTTTCACTGTGCTGGCTGTAGCGATGATAATCGCTGTCCTGGGCTCGCTGCATTTGTTGGGCAACACCCATTTGGACTGGAGCACCGCAGTGCTTCAGTTTGGGGTGGTTTGGGGTTTCTTTGCAAGACTTCTGTGGGATCCTGTAGACCCATCACGCACGCTTGTCCCACACAATCGCTTCCTCCTGCCGTTGCCAGATTTGAAAATGTAATTGCTGAATTAGGCGGTCTGAAAGCACATTGGCAAGTGTAGCTTGCTGATTTGTTCACCTTTTTAATCAGATTCTTGGTTAGATTTCTCTAATTTGGGTTTGCTTTCTCTAGCTCAAGCCAGAGGCACATCTTACATGGTGCTATGCTATGGATTGATGTGATCTACTGACACTTTTTCCTGGTGCAATCAGTGTTATTTTCTTGGGGCAGGAAAGCAGACTCCCTTATTTCATGAAAGGAAAGGCTGTGGCCCTGTCAGAGAAGACAGCAGAGCTGCAGCCCTCTGGAAGCAGGGGGAAATAAGTCACTGCCGTAACTGGCTCCGAAATAGAGACCAGGGGACCGAATCATCTTGCTGCAACGTAGAAGAAAGACATGTTTGACAAATGTGCCTGGTGCGCTGCAGTGCCGGAGGGTCGAGTGGTCTGTGCAGGCAGGGAGGGCTCAGGTGAAAGCCCCAGGTAGTCCATTGTGAGCCTGGGTGCCCCTCGGACCTGGGGAGGGGTTGGAGGGGGACAGCGAAGAGCCGTTCTGCTGGTTGTGACGGGTTTCATTTATTCTGTGCTGGAATGACTCAGAGGTGCGGGATGGCAGGGGCAGTGATGTGGGGGGGTGCGTTGGGAGCCTTTTGGAGAGAACAGAGTGGGCGGGATGGGAGGGGGAATGCTCTTGGGAAATGAAGCAGCTCTTCTGCTGCAAGAAACAGCAATCTTCACGCGCTGCTGGGCACAGGAACTTTTTGCCAGTATGATGGGCAATCACAGGCAGGGCAATTTTTTGCTTTTAGTATTGACTTCTGCCAAGAAGCCTTGCATTTTCCTGCAATCAGGGGAAGAGCTATAGCCTTCTGCCTGCTCTGGGAATCCAACCTGCACCAGAACTGTGGGTTAGGAAGGATTCCCATCTCTCTAGCTATTTTTGGGTCTGAGAGCTGAACAAAGATTTGACACAGAACCAAATTGATAAGACATTCTGATGGCAGTGATGCTTTAAGATAAACCCTGGGATCTCTTGAGCAGCAGGAACTACTTCTCGAGAAGTCCAGGGCTTTGTTTTAGAGATAAACTCTGTGCGTGTGCACACGCGTGCGTGTATGTACGGCATCATGTAAAAGTCAGGGGATGGGTCAGGAATCATAGCTATTAAAGCCTGAACAAGAGTCCTGGAGCAGTACAATCACCCATGGCTGTACCATTTGAGCTGCCTGGCTGTTTATCACTCTAACAAGTCTATAAGCCAAATATCTTTCTTGTGTTTGGACAGGGATTTGTTCTAAGCAGAGATGCTGCCTAGTAAGAATAAACTCAAAAGTGTGGTTAATGAGTAAGAGAAAATACTTCTTTTCATTTTTATTTTTTTTATTACCAGCTTGTGATCTTGAGGGCCAGCATGAGGGATGGCAACGTACCCTTCCCAACCTGATGGGCGTTGCTTTCAAACCAGCTTTCATTACCATTTCATTCTCCCGGAGCTGAGGTGCGGTCCAGGATGCGTCCTTTTCCTGCCCCAGCCAGTATGGGCATGCAGGTGCAGAAAATGTGCTCCTATTTCTGCAGAAAAAGGGCCCTTCTGTGTGTTCCTTGCAAGTTATTTACAAGCGTAGCTGTTGTCTCTCACGCTGCTGGCTGGGTAATTGGGGCTTTGCCTGGCTGGGGGCCAGTTTTTTGTTGCTCAATAAGATGCTGAGTTTCTGCTGTTCGGTGGCTTTCACGTACATTGGCAGGGGAACACGATGTGCTGCCACTGCTGGAGATCACAAAATAAAGGTGAGGCATTAGACATTGAGAGGAATTTATTAAGCCTAGATTAACTGCTGTTTGTATGGCAAAGCCTCGTTGCAGCACAACCCCATCATGTATCAGTGGAATGAGTGAAAGCATTACAAAAACTCAAACTGGTTCATCATATTAAGTTACTGAGAGGACAGAAAGAGTTCATCCCCCAGAAAGGCAAACTAAGCCTGACAGCCCACAAAAGCCCTGTGAAGAGGAGCATCCTCTGCTGCCTTCATCACAAAGGAGCTGCAAAGGGAAGGGCGATGGGGAGGAGCAGAGGGGATGAGGCTGATGCCTCCTGATGCCTTCTCTTTGCTGGCTTACAGAGTAGGAAAGCATCTCTGCTTCTGAAATACTAGTGTTGCTTCCATGGGAAATGCAAGTCTCCGTGATGGAGGAAAGCTGATGTGATGCTCCTGGAATGGGGGTGACATTTCTCAAAGGTAGGATGCCTTCTCTTCCTAGTGTCAGACTGATTTAGGCTCCATGGAGACAAACCAGGTCAGAGCGCTCTTTCCATGAAATGCGTGTGAGATTGCCCGTCCGAGCCGGCTGCCAAGCCCTTCATCCTGCAGTGGGTCTGTCCACCTGCCATGCCCTCAGGGCTTTCCTAAATCTCCTTGGCTTGCCTAGTAGCCGGGAAAAAAAAAAAGCAGAGCTGACACCAAAGATCTTCCTTGAAGGCTTTCTGAAATCCAAATTAATGATGTCATCTGCCATAGTCTAGAGCCCTATCTCCAACATCTGTGAAAAAGAAAAGGTTAAAAAGAAGGCCTAAAAATAAATATTGCCTGCAGAAGTTGGACCTTATGTTTTCATCCTCCACCTTCACTACTGTTAATGTTTCTGAATATCCACAAATCCTTCCTTTTTGACTAGCGGTTTTGCCCTTAGAAATTCTTATGGAGGTTCTGGGGTGCCTTGGGCTGCCCTAAAACAAATCATTGGCAGAGGGGTGATGCTTGCTGTGCTTGAAGCTCAGATGCCCAAATCAGGCACTGTGGTCCTGGGGAGAACTGTGGGCTGAGCACCTTTTGGGAATGAAACTTCCCTTCTTGACTACATGCTGTGACCCTGTGGACAGGCCAGAGATTACAGCAGTGCTTTTCATCCCAGAAATCCCCAAACTGGACTGAATTCTGCACTTCCTCCGCTTTAGCTGAAGCATTTGCTGTCCCAGGAACTGGGTGTCTTCAGCAGCTAGGATTAAAAATAAATTATTAAACAAACAACAAATTTCACCTTCTTCTCAGTTCCACCTACCAGCGTATGTAATGAAAAAGGAATTTTACATGTATGTCCTACCACTCCACCCTGCCCCTTCACGCTGACCCGCAAACATACCCACAAAAACCCTCCGGAGCAGCAAGAGCCTTGAGGCTGTGGAAGGCTCAGACAGAAATGTCTCTCTTCTTCCCCTCACTGCTTTCTGTATGAAAGGAAGAACAGCTTTCCCTTCCCCTCAGGCTGGGATATTAATAAAAAACTGGATTCTGGCCAAAAGTCTGCCTCCATCTCTTGCTGGAGTAGATAACTTCCAGCTCATCCTTCTGTCCCAGCACCACCTCCGGATGACTGCAGCCTGCGGGAAAAGGCTTCGCCTCCCCGGAAGCCGGAGGTGATACAGGGGAGAATGCAGAGGGATGGCTTGGATGGCAAGGCACAGCGCTGGGTCAGTCCTTGCTGGAGCACCAGCAAGGACGGGGCTCTGTCCCTGTTCAGCACTGAGCCTTTGAGTCGGTGGTTTGCACTGCTTTGTGGTTTTATTCGTGTTGTTTCTGCAGCACCAGCTTCTCTCCTCCCGGAGTAAAAGATAATTTGCAGCCCAAGTTGTCAGTGCTAATGTTTCCCATCTGCAAGAACAGAAGTAGCAGAAGTCAGCTCCTTCACCCTTTGAGATTCTCCAGTTATTTGCCACTAGGAATGGCAGGGAGATTACAAGCCGTTAACAGGAGGATTTTTGCCTTGCAAGGGGAAAACCAGAGAGGAGAATTTCAGCTTCTGCATATATTTAGCAGCTGAAAAAAAAAAGCTTTAGATGCTCTCGATAGCTTTGCTCCAGCACCATAGCCCTTCTTTTGGGTGCAGTCAATTAATGGACTGTAGAGCTGCAGCCAGGGATGTATGGAGCTGTCGCTCGTCTCCTGCTCCATCTTTCCCTCTCCCCATGGATCCATGTGCAGCATCAATTGGACAGCAGCTTTTCTACTTTCAGGAGCAAGAAAGGCCAGACTTTCAATGGGTGGCTGAATGTATTTACCCATCTAACACAGGAAGGTGGCAGGGGTTGTCTGTGATGAGAACAAGCCAAACTGATTCAGATCAAAGGTTTCCTCTTGAAGAGACTGGCTGGGCAAGCAGCTGGCACATGTAGGGTCAGGGATTTGTGATCAGGGCCTTGCCACAGAGCAGGGGGAGTTGGTGGAAGAGGGAATATTTATCTTTAGTCCCAAAAAGGAAGACCCTGGAACTTAAAGATGCTTTTGGAAAGGCCCATCCATCCCACCTGATGATAGAAGGTGGTTTCCCTACACACACCCAGCACTGGGCCTCCTAAATCAGCTTTGCAGAAGTTTAGCAACTGCCCGTTGTTCGTTTTGTTGCAAGATGGATTGCATCCTTCCCCAGAGCTGGAAGCTTTGCAATTCAAAGCTGTCTGTCCTGGCTCTGCATAGCCTGACTTATGAGATGTACCACGGCCTTCCCTCCCCACCTGCTTTATCACCACCAACTGGAGATGCTGTAGAAGTCCATCTGTCACGATCATTACAAAGAAACTTTGAATTTGAACATCCCAAGGCACACGTTGAGTCAGGAACATCCACACATTTCAAGGAATTTTTCCTGTATTTTGTAGGAGATGATGAAGTGGTGGTTGTTGCTTGGAGATAAAGGGTATAAATCAGACTGTGGGGTTCGCCACTCCTTATAGCAATGAAAAATTCACAGTAGAATGAGACTTAGGAGGCAGCAGAGGAGCTTAATAGAAACATGCTCTGAGAAGAGAGGTGGGGTGAGTGCCATTCACCTTCAGGTCTCTGTTTCCTGTGGTGCACACTTTCTCTTGGTAAGTGAGGGGTGGATCTGTGATGAAAGTCTGGAGTTAGCAGCCCTTACCTGAAGCTAGAAATTTTGGAAAGCTTTCCTTTAAACATGCTGGCCCTGGAATGTTTCTGTTTCTGCTTGGATGCTAAGGTCAGAGTGAAATCCCATATGAATTCTTCTGCAGCCCTTGCACATCTCACCAAGAACCACGTGAGCCAAAATCAGCACTTCTTTTCTGACCTCCCTCCTGGTTGGATGAGACACTGAGCAATTTCAGGTAACTCTTGAAGGAGTGCTGTTGCTATGCCTTGTTTTAGGCCTCTAACTTAAACATGGAGGGTCGGAAGGAAGAGAAAGAAAAATGGGCACCTCCCAACAATAAGCCAAGAGCACCTAAGGCAGACAGCAAGCAGTAGGGGTCGGTGGAAGACAGCAAGTAGGACAAGGGGTCCAGAGATGGCCTCAGCAGGAGAAAACAACAAGAGCAGGATTAGTTTGCTGTCTAGAAGAAAAGGTTGAAGGGAAAGATAGTTCACCAAGTATGTTCAAGTTTTCCACAGAGAGGAAGAGACTTCATTTTTTTTTTTTTTTTTTAACAAGTTCACTGCTCTCACAAAAAGAAGCGATAGGCTTAAAATAGCAGCAGAAGAAATTCTGGAGGAGAGATCAGACAAACATCTGTCAGGAGTGGTTTCGGTCGAGCTGATCTTGCCTGAAGGCAGGGAAACAGACTCAATGATTTATCAAGGTCCTTCCACCTTGTCTCCTGTGACTCAGTAGCCCTCTGGAGCCATTTACTTCTCTCTTACCCTACCGTTTTCTGTCTGTAGCTGGCTAAGGTCTTCACTGAGGCTTTTTATTTAGATGCTTACAACTAGGCAATGTGAAAGGTCCCCAAAAGGCTTTACATCTTCTTTTTCCCCACCATGAAAGACCATATGCCTTGGAGTAGGGTGAAGTCCTGACTTCAGTCAAAGCATAGAAGATAGTTTGATTTCATAAATATATATATATATATATATGGAGAAAGATTGTATGTGTTGCATCTCTCTTTCTCCAGGGTTAGCTTTGTGATGAGTGGACAGAGATGAATATGCAGGATGGAGACCAGACCACTTCAAAACTCAGGGCACAGACCAATTAAAGTGCAGCTGAACCAGAACTTCAGGCAAATGGCATATTGCTCATTTGTTTCACTGTTTCATACGCAAAATGCCCTGAAAGGTTAATGAAAGTGCTAGGCAAACTTGGCCAGAATGAGCGTTGTGAGGCCGGATGACAAGAACAGGAGCTGACACTTCCCAACAAGCTCAACAGTGAGAATTTGTTTAAATGTAATTAGTTGGTAGAAAAAAAAAAGAACAAAAAAATCCCTCTAGAGCCAAGGCCCTGTGACTATTCGCTGTGCCTTTAGATTGAACCAATACATCTTTCTGCATTCAGCTACAAGGGGGTTAGGGGGGGAAATCACTTTCATTTCCTCTGAGAGACGGATGAAGAAGTGTGAGCTGGTAGCTGATGCTGGTAGCAACGCGAAGGGTCACACCATGATCAACCACTGTCTCCCTGCCTGACCTCAAGCAAATCCTCAAACTCTCAGCATCTGAGGTTGCCCGAGTGTCAAGAGTGCAGCATTAATATTCAGAGGGCAAGTTGTGAGGCTTTGGTATCATTTACCAAACAGCACTTCGGCCCCAAGTACAAAGTGCTCCAAACACACAAACTGCTGTTGCCACCGAGCCTGGCTCCGTGAGGACCCACAGCTTTGCTGGCAAGCCCTGCTCCAGGCTCACTCCATGGGGGCTTTGCTGTGCCTGCAGCCACTCCTTCCAAGTGAATCTCAGCCTGACTCTTCCAGCCAGATTTGTTTTTTGTTTTTTTTTTTTCTATCTCATCTATTGATTTCCCAGACAACACCACTGAGAGAACGAAATCATCATGACCATCCTTAAAACTTTCTCTCCCTTCTCCTCACCCCTTGTTGAGCCTGTTTTGTTCATCCTTTCTTTTGGGTGGATGCTCCTGTGACATCATTAATGGCACCATACTGAATGACTGGCATGGCTTTTGGGGTACCCAGCACCCCGAATTGGTCTGAGCTTGACTCCAAACCATGAAGCATTTTAGCCTCACCTCCACCTCAGAAGCAATTCCCCACCTCTTGCTCTGTCCTGCCAAGGAAAGTGATGCACCTTTAGGTTTCTTTTTCAAGTCGCAAACCTGGGAAAAGCCCATATGGGATGGAAAAGGCCCCCAGATTGCTGGGCTTGCCTGCTGCTGCCCAGGGGATGGTGCCTGACAGAGTCAAGGAGATAAATTGCCTTGCTAGTGCAGGTGACAAGCTTGGGGAGCAGATGGCACGATCATTCTTCTCATTACTTTTATTGCCTTCAGAACGGGAGGAAAGCGAGTGCTTCAGGGGCTGAAGTAATCGCAGGATGACGAGTAGGTGTTGGACTTTCTCCGGCACCTTAGCTGGTGCTGTAGTTTGGGGAGGAGGGGCTGGGGGTGGCACAGCATGGAGGGATGGGGTGAGGTGTGTCATCAGCTGGTGTCCCCTTGGACATTAAGGGTGAGGGGGGGTTCTGCTAGGAGACCAAGGGGACAGCTCAAAGGATGCTGTCAGCCAAGGAGGAAGTGGGGTGTGTTAGGAGTGACACCCACCCAAGGCTCACTGGCTACCTCTGTTATGAATTTAGAGGGGGCTGAGGAAAGTGCTGTACATCCCCTGCAGCATCCCTGAGCCTTCCCGCAATGCTGTTAAGCCATGTTTTGTTAAATCCTGAAATATAACCTCCTCTCTCCATTCCTTGTGCTCTCCTCCCCTCCCTCCCCCTGCCAAGTGATGACCTGAAAATTGCATGTTATGGCCAGAAATTAAAACAATCTCTTTCTGGAGCCTTTTATCATTAACTGCTCATCACTTTGGAGTGCCTCCTAAGGTCAAGAGCGTTTCGTCGGAGCCATTCATCAGCCCGGCGCTTGGTGCATTATCCAGGGCTGTCTCTCAGGGAAGGCAAGGTCGAGCAGTAATACACCAGTGAGCTGACCCACTCATTACTTTTGGAAACATTTTTTTGTCAATGAATGGCCGTTAGTGAGCATTTAATTTAGATTTAATAAGGCGTCTAACACTTGTTTATAAGGACACGATACCTTCCAGTTATTTGTCGTAATTAGAAAGAGAATATTTACCTGCAGTGTTTATTAATAAACCCCTTGGAAGATGGAAATTGAAATCGGCTCCTTTAATGTCTTCTCTGGTACCCAGAGGAATGGTCCTTGCTGTTACAAGAATCCCTGCTCCCAGCCTGCACCCAGAGCTGGGAACACTGGAGTTAGACCAGAGCTGCTTCACCAGCTGTCTCCTGCATGGGGAAGCTCAGACATCGGTACCCGAGAGGGCATCTACATCCACGGGGCACAGATGCGTTTACCCTGCCTTAGCCTGAGCCCGCCGTGTGCTGTGGGTCTGCCCTGCCAGGAGGAGAGGGAAAGCCCTGGATTTATTTTGGGTCCCTCTCCCCCTACGCCTTTCGCTAGGCATCTGCGCCAGGGAGCCAAGCCGCCTCTCTCCCCTCGTTCGAACGGCAGGCGTGATACCGTGAGCGGGGCGGTGGCACCGCGAAGAAACCGAGTGATCTTTGCACAAGGCGTGCCACAGACTATCAAAGACTCGTCGTCTTTTTATTCCTCTTCGGCTATGTAAAACACTAAGACTCGAGCAAATGGGAAAAAAAAAAAATGCTTTCATGTACTCTCTCTGCTGGTGCCCTTGACAGATTTGTACACCGAAGAAACAGAGTGGTGTCAAGGCTGCAGTTAAAACCGGGACGCGATCGTCAATTGGAAGCACAGGCTGCAATACATGGGAATATAAATTTGGGAGCGACGCAGCCCGCCTGAGCCAGCGGCCCTGCCCGCTCTGCCGCCCCGGGCCGGGCGCTCACCCTCCGCAAGGGCAGAAATAGGACAATCTCACAAACAGGAGTTCATTTTCCATCAAGCCCCAGACAACCCGTACGAGGCCGGGATCTGCCCTGTCCCTGGGCGCAGGGCAAGGGGCTGCTCGCTCTTCTTTGCTAAAAGAGCAAGAAAGCGCCCGTTCCCCCTAAGAATTCACGTTGTTTTAATCTGCAGGGCACCGTTGCTAAGAGAAGAATCCATCGTGTGCTCTCAGTATGTAAAAAAAAAATAATTTAACTGATATTTAACTCTAAGATTATGTTGCCAAATAGCAGGGATTCATTCAGAAGATCATTAGGAAGAGTCTTAAAATGAGACGAGATAATTTCAGGCTGCGTCTTTGTGTTCTGTTGTTTGGGAAGCCCTGACAGTGAGATAGATGCTGGTGGGAAGCTATTAGAAACGGCAATTCATTTTTAATCCCATTACCTTGACACACATCAGTTTTTAAATCAAGGGATATACCTTTTCAGACGGTCCTGCTGTTATTAGGTGCTGTCTGTTGCTCGGGGGGGAGAAGAGGTAGAATTAATTCTAAATATGAGCTATAATGTTAGATTGATTTCTTTATTAGCACCTTTTATAGTCAGTTCTCTTCATCGAAGAGCTCTGTCATATCTCCTGCTGACATAAAAAGACAGCCATGATGTTTTAAAATGAAGCCAATAAAAGCAGAAATTTGTGAATGTGGATGTTTAATGGCAAGTCGTTATGGATGGCCCACCAAATTGGGGAAGCAGAGGCTGAATTAAGCCTCCCGAGATCTGACATCTTATTTGCAAGATAAAAGGCACAAGCAGAGGCCTGGGTTGGGGACTGAAGAATAATTGGGAGGTTTTACGCTACCCTTCCTAGGCTTATAGTAGTTCCTTCAGTCATGGTCTGCCTTGTTCTAAGTCGATGAATCACCCCTGGGTTTCGTGGCGTCTTCCCAGTACAGGCAGCGTTGCCGATTTTAACCTTTCTCCTCCACTGGTTTCCAGCAAAGCACAACGAAAATTGTCTCGTAGGTCAGCTTGTATTCGTCCCGTAGCTCAACAGTGAAAAAAGCAGCTAGAATTTATCAGCAGCATCAGTGTATTTTACTGCTCATCTCAGAATATCATTAATATTTTTCATCACCTTCTCTGCAGCTTTAAAGCCTGCTTCACAATATTGAACTCGCAGCTAACCAGGAATGAGCAAAAGTTAAAATTTTTATTCCTTGTGTTTCCATGTTTTGGCATTGTGTCATAACATCTCAAAGGACGGTGTGCAAAAAAAAAAAAAACAAACCAGATTTTCAGACATTTTGGAACATTTCATTTGTTATTTTTCCACTAGCGCATTTTCTCGCTCCAAAGGTGAAATGTTTTGGAGCTGTTGATTAAATTGCCCCGCTGTCACCAGATTCTGAATCAGTTTGAGATTTGTTTAATACTGAAAAATAACATTTCCCTCCATCAGCAGGTTCCTGCCAAAGGTGGTACCCAAGACCCCATCATCCTTCTGCCTGGCTTAAATTCCCTTTCTCTCTCTTTTGCATTTATGAAAATGGCAATTTCCGTGGGAATGTCATTCCAGTGCGGCATTGCCAGCCATGGCTGCTGCTTTCTACGGGCTTATTCCAACAATGATTTTTTTAATGTGTGCGGATCTGCCCCCGTCCTGCAGGGATCGGGCTGCTGATGTCTGTGGGGTGCATTTGGAGCTCAGCACTAATGGCTCAGGATGGTCCATGAGGGAGGCACCAGACCCCTCATCTTCCCCATAAGCATCTTTCTGACTCTGCATCTCATGGCCACCCCTGAGTGGTCCCTGCTGAACAAATCCCCTCTCTGCTCTGACCGCAGACACCCCCCTTCCTTGGCCTGTGCAGACAGGGCAATACAGAGACTCTTCAGAGAGGAAGGGGATGAAGATGTACTTATGGTCCATCATGTGCCGTGGGGGGAAAATGGGGTCTTTTGGTGGGGTTCCTAATGGTGGAGGCCAGATAGACTCTGCGATCCAGTGAAATACCGTGTTTTGTAATCTGTGTCCTTGTCATGTAAATTAGTGTCCTTACAGAGCCGCAACATGTCTCTGGGTTTTAATTTGGGAAACTAACAGCAACGTAGCAGGAAAGGGCATTCATCATCTTGAGTAATGGATTTTCCTATGACTAATATACTTGCTCCTGCACTCTTCAAGGGCAATGTCTTGACTCTCCCTCCTCTCTCTTCCTCCCCTTGAGGCGCAGAGGAGCACGGCTCTTCTGAGCTAACAGCAGCAAGATGCTTTGCGTGGAGGGGAAATTGCTGTTGGTTTTCCTCCCAGAAGAACCAAGCGCAGCAGTTGTAGTAAAGTTCTCTGTATGTTCCTCTGATTAGCTGAGCAAAACCCAGACCACATGAGGGGAAAAAAACAGGTGAAGAGTTTCCCCATGTTGTACGGGTATTGGCGGGTACCCAATGGAGGTGGATGGGGACCTGTGAGATCTGGGTTGCCGTTGACTCTGAATCAGCAGCTGGCAAAGGGGGTCTGGATTCAGGAGGAGCAAAATTGAGCTCTGCATGATTATTGCCATTAAAACTTCCACTCCGTTAAAGTCGGATAGCTCCTCCAACAAAATGCACGGTGGTGGGAAGAAAGTGGAACAGTCATCCTTGAAAGGGTGGGAGAGGAGAGGGCAGTGGTGGGGTGGGCATCACCTGGAGGTGGTCACATGGGACCTCTGCCCCATGGGCTATGCCTCTCCCCTCCATTGGGTGCAGAAATTAGATTTTGGTGTTTGAGCAGAGCGAGCAGGGAAGAGGTTTCATCACTGACATGAGCGGTGGCAGCGTGTTGATGGATGATCAGGGCAAAGAACCGGAGTTGGGATTTCTGAGCTGTGGTCTCTGCCTGGCTTGACCAAACGGTTTAATTTATCCATGACTCATTTTCATTCTGCACAAAACCTGGGGATGTTGATACTCTTTGGCTTCACAAGACACAGCGCAAATGAATTATTATTTGTAAAGTGCCGCGGGTGCTTTGGGTGAAAGGGAATGTTGTAATTGCAAAGCAATGCTATTAAGTGGCAAATTGGATGAAACCTTTTACTAAATGAACTCTGTTTCAAAACACTGCACTTGCAAAGACTGTTCCTTTGTAAAATGAGTCCACTTCGTAATGTTCCTCGCTTTAATCTTAGTTCTTAAAGAAGATTTACGGTATCATCGAGTCCTGAGAGTCAATGTTAAATTATTGTAATTTATTCCACATTATGTTACGTTAGTTTCTGCCACATATGGTATGTTACATTAATTTAGCTAATGTATGCTAATTTTGTGCTAAATTTATGTCCGAGTTCCCAGATAGTATGGAGATTGATACCTTAGAAATTAATGTAATATTAGTAATAATTGATAGTTATAAGGTGTAGACTTTGGCATTTCTGGATTGGAAGCCGTGAACGCTCGATCGGAGTTTATCGTAGCTTTGTAGTGTGATGCACCAGCTACTCGAGGAGAAAAGAAAAACATCTTGTCCTCTCCTTTATAGAGTCGTCTGTCAGCCCCATAAAACACAGTCCCAACTCTTGATAGCCCCATTGCAGCAAAGATTGTTAGTCTCCGTGGCACAGGATCTCCAAGCACAATAATCTTTTATGCCTGTAAACTCCGCAGCAGCTGGACGTTAAATCTCCGGATTAATTCAACAAGTTTCCCCGTTTCTCTCCGCCCAGCAACCAAAGGCTTTTTTCTTAAGGAAAGTGCTTCGTATTTAACTGCAGGGCAGGACTGTGGTCTCTCCATCCCCACACTGGCGCTCTGAGCGGTGTGACACCAGAGCGTTGCCTTCCAGCCCAGCTCCAGATGTGGCTTTTGCATCTGGTCCAGCTCGGCAGCCAACTCCGGCTTCACCCTCGCGGGGTGGCAGCTCCCGAGGGGGCTGGGGGGCGAGGGAAAGCACCCACCCCTGCGCCCTATTCCCTGTGCTGCCTTTTTCTGGCATTCACCTTTCACCGCATCAGGTGGGATTTTACCTGTGGGGCCCTTCGCGTCTGGGAATGCCGGGATGCTGAGGCTCCTGGGTTGGCAAGGGCACGCACAGACCCCGGTGAAGGCAAGCGGAGACCGGCCCCGCTGCAGAGCGACAGGCTGGGTTCTCTTCACCCCAGTTGAGCCCACAGCCCTGAAACCCCCTGAACTGGTGTTTTCTGGTTGAAATTCCTTTTGCGCAAACTCTTCCTACTAAATCTATCCTGCATTTATAGAGTTATTAGTGTGTGCATTAATTGCAACAGGCTTTAATTAAAGGCATGGACCGTAAAAGCAGATTAATGTTCCCCTGATTTTAAGCTTCTACGTGAAATCGTGTATGCGCTGGTTCAGAAAAACCCTGTTGTTTCAGGAAAAATAAATCCTGTACCTTGCTGTGGGCAGAGCCTGACCCCACCCCTTTAATCCCATGTCTCTTCACCGCGCTGAATTAATGGGGGCTCAGAAGAATTTCATCTGTTGCTCTAAGCCTTTTTCGTGTTATTATTTAAGAACATTTAATCTCAAGGACAACAAATAAATATGAAATCAGCGTCAAGCCGGTTGTCCCACTTCGGTGGCTGAAATGCGGTTATGACTAGGGAGGGAGGAGGAACTCGGGATGATGGAATGGAAATATCTCTTAGGAAGGGAAACCACCGGCGTATCGGCGGCTGTGGGAGGAAAGCCGTGCCGAGCCCTCCAGCCCTGTCCCTGGAGAGGACGCAGCCCCTCCTGGGCTCGGTTGCAGCCAGCGGGGTGAGAAATTGGAGAGATCTAAGGCTGTTCAAGCCAATTCCCTGAACAAACCACGCTCTGACTTGTGCCCTTGACCCCTCTTTCCCATAAACCTGGTTGTGGAAGTGGAGGAAAAAGCAAACTGAAGCTGTTTTTTCCTCCCTGCCTTCTCACTAGGGTATCTCCATCCCTGTCCCAGCCCAAATCGTGACTTTAGGGCCAGCCACGCATCGCCTCGGTGCTTCTGCGCTATTTATAACTGCAGGGCGGCCTGGGGGCTGTCAGTTTTTTTTAGAGACAGCAGAGCTGCTGGGCAGGCGGGCAGGGTTATCTCCCCCGTGTCCACCGCATGTCTGCCAGCATCCCGGCTGGCATCTCCACAGCATCCTGAGCTCACGTCCAGGGTCCCCGCCGTGTCCCCTGCCTGTCACTGCCAGGCGGAAAACCCACAAAGCAGCGAAACTGCTCCTCGGTCTCGCGGCAGGGACCTGCTGAGGTCCCTAATAGACATTCCTTTATTATTATTTTTTTTTTGCAGAAGGGAAATGGCTTTTGTTCCAAATACGGTATTTGCAAACAGTCGGAAATCTGTTTCCGCAGACCCCAGGCTGATGTTGAATAATAGATTTTTAAAATTTGGTGCAGGCGACACAACTGTGCGGGATGATGGAGTGAGCAATATGACTTGGCCTGAGGCCTGCGTCTCCATAGCCCTGAGGAAACTCGCCCAGTGACAATGACAGGGATTTTATAAATGAATCTGTTTGTTATTGGCAGGCAGGCAGGTGCCGTCACGGATAGGAAAATCAGACTCCCTTTAGACGCAGCCCTCTCCGTTGTACATCGACTGACAAAACATTACTTCAAATATGTGTGTAGGCATGCAACATCTTTAGAGAACTGCGGCTCGCCCTCTCATCTGCCTGGTTTTGGGCTCGGGCTAAAATAAATCTCGGATGCCCAGGCTGCGTACCTGGCTGCTGGGTCTGCAGGCAGCGAGCACCGAGCGCTGCGGTGGGATGCTGGGGTTTGGTCCTTGCCCTCAGGTTTCGAGTTATTCAAGAGAAGGAATGCCTCCAAGAAGTTGTTTGTTTTATAGAGGTACAGAGCAGAAGAAAAGAGCCTTTAACTGGCTAGTTTAGGAGTAGCTGCGTTTCCTGAGCCTTGGCCAGTGCCCCAGTGTATCACAAACTTTGAGAGACGAAGACGTCTCTAGGTTTGCTTTTCACTGCAGATTTAGGCAACGACAACACAATCTCAAGTAAAAGCCTCCTGCTTCCCCAGGCGTTGGTCTCGGAGGCTGCCAGGCAGCAGGAGCTCTGAAAGAGCCCTTGCTTTTTGAGAAACCAGCTCCCTCCACTTCATTTCGCTTGCTGGCAAGCGCTCTGATGGAAATGGATTTCAGCTCCTCCTGCCAGATGGTGATGTGAACCAAGGGCTGCAGACAGAAATCGCCTCCAGGCTGAATTTAAAATGCCTCCGTACGTTTTATTTTTGTCCAGGATGCCTTTTAAGAACTGCTCGGCTCAGCGGCAGTGAGCCATCCTGCCAGCGGTCCCTGGGATGTGCAAGGGGCTCCTCCAGCAGACCTGTCCACAGCAGCAGCCATCGGCAATGGCTTGTATGCACCGGGATGGCTTGTACTCACCAGGATGGCTTGTACTCACCGAACACAACCCAGTGCAAATGCTCCCTGTGTGGAAGGACAGCCTCATGGCTGGCCCGGGAAGCAAGGTCTGGTCTCAGCACAGCTCCACTGCACTGCAAGTGCCAAGAGAAACCAGAGAATTCCTTTAATTCGTTGGAATTATTTAGCAATCTCATAGCTTGTGCCGTCCAGTGCTAGAGACCCCTCCAGGGGGGAGGCTGGGAGTGGGTTAGTACCTGCAAAACCTCTTCTCCAAATGCTGCCTACACGGAGAGCCCTGCTCATAATGACCCATTTGATGCCTTGGGAAGGGGTATTGGTCCTGCTTGAGGTAAAAGGACATTTACGCAAAACGAGGATCTGTTGTTTACTCAGGTTTCTGTACTCCCCGCTCTACTGCAGGTGATGTTTGCTCTTGAGCAAAAGTTCCTTCTGAACTCAGGTCCCGCCATGAAGTCATGCTCCCACATTTGTGACATCAGTCGTTGCTATGGCGGCGGTGCCGAAAATTCCTGGTTTGCTATTGTTTAAAGGGAATTATTCAGTACATTCCAGATCAAAAGCACTGGGATCTTGGGATGTGCCTCCGAGCTGCAACGAAACTCAAACAAAGCCCAAAATAGCAATATTTGGATAAACTGGATGACAGCCAGATTGTCCTGTGCTCGTTTTCCTCTCTGCATTATTCGCTGCCTTTTTTAAGCTGCAGGGAGCTAATTCAGTGCCTGAGATGCATCTTCCTGGGAGCTTTCCACGCCGCAAGGCACAGCCTCGGCACGCAGCCACCTCTGCGTCTCGCGGGCTGGCCTCAGCCAGCTGGTTTCAACACGAGTGGTTCTCCCGCCTAGAGCCTTCGGTGGCAGATGAGAAGTGGTACCCAGAGCCTGGCTGATAGCAGCGCGCTCACTTCAATGACCCGGGGTTTGACAGAATGCAGGAAACTCTGCCCTGGGGTCCATGGATGAGCTTAGGCATCCTCAGCAGCTGTCTCGAAATCCAGACATGATGCTGTTGAAAGCCTGGAGGTGAGACTGAGTTTGGCAGCTGATATTTAAAGCAAATCTTTGCTGGGAATACAAGGGGTCACAGTTCCCAGCCCTTCCCTCCGATCTCTCTCTCATGGCTGGTCCCAAGAGGGATCCCGGTCACGCTGGAGCCACTTGCCTCTGGGCACAAAAGTGGAGACTCTTTACTTATTTTACCAAAATTTTTAGGAACTTACTATCTTGGAGATTTTCAGCCTCTGCCAACATCAGCTGATATCAACCACGGGCTCAAATGTAGGGAGAAGAAAAGATACATGTACATGCCACTGCCATGCAAGCTTCCTTTTGTTAGGCTAAAAATACCAAGGTGCAGGAATTAAACTGTTCATTTGTCTCACATATGCTCTCAAAGGTCTCTCTTCCCCCTGCCTCCCCCATTTCCTGCATCTAGCCATCCTTCAGACTGCGACGTAGGATCAGTCACTCGGCTCCTACAGCCTTTCCCTTGATCGCCCGGCTGAGGCGTAGGTTTGAAGCTGGCAGTGACAGTCTAATGACCATTGATTTCCACTGGCAGTTAGACACCTAAAAATAAACAAAGGAATGAATGAAATATACGCTTTTGCTTTTGGCCCCGTGTCACCAAAGCTGAGGTCTTACAAGAGCATGCCTGCAGATGCAGAAGCGTTTCTGTGACTTCCCTAGAGGTGTCTTCCAAGAAGGAGAGAGGAAAAAACATGCCACTGATTATGAGGATAAATGCTCCTCTTGGTAACGTGATACTCGGCACCATCGACATTCATTGCTGACAGACCACAGTGGGTTGGCCTGGTGTTGTCCTGCTTCTATGCCATCTAGAAATCTTATTTTGCAAACAGATTTGATCCCCAAGCAGCTGGTTGAGAGTGACGCCCCTGCTTCCTGACCCTCTCCCGGAGACAATCTGCACGGCTGGGTTCACTTCCCACCTATCTCGCCCTCTTCCCTCACTCCAAATTGTCATTCCGGGCCACCTCTCCAAGAAATTGCGTCTGATATTTCCAGTCAATGCTGCTAAGGAAGGCAAATGCCAATGGGACGGATATTTCACAGCTCTCTCGAGCTCTCCGACCCATTGATGTCATCTGACTTTTATATCAATACCAAAGAGATCTCAAAAGGAGCTAGGGTATTTCAGCAATACAATACCACATATTGGAATGGCGCAGCGTGTGCAGTAGTGATTTTTTAAAATAATCAAATAGTTTTCGCAAATGAAGGGTAGGTTCTTACAAGAATAAACCTTTTCCATTAGGAACATACAAAGTGTGGGAGATAGATAGGGTGGTTTTCTGTGCGTGTTGTTGATTTTTAAGGCAAAATGATAGAATTACTACTCATCATCAAAAATAGAGAACCATTCGCAGGCTGCATGTGAGAAAATTGCCAACTCTTATTGAATATCTTATTTACTTGCAAAGTAAAAAAGAAAGTAAATAAGCAGCTCTGCAAAATATCTGCATCTCTGGCAATTTCCTTGCGTGCAATCGCATAGGCCGCCTACGGTCTCCACAATAAATTGTAATCCTGGCCGATCACTTCTTCTCCTTACGAACATACATTATATTTTTGCTCAGCAATTTTTACTTCCACCCACCTTTGTCTAGGGGCAGAAGAAGGGGGGAATGGAAAATAAAAAATGTCGCCGTATTTTCAGCCTGACAAATTACAGTGGATATTTTATTTCTGACTGGAAGGTCCAACAATAAATACATGTGTGTGTTGCTGTCCCCCCAAGGTAGCCAATGGGCATCTGAGTGGTTTATTTCAAATTTCCCTGCGTACAAAGTCCGTGGCATTTTCAAGGAGAGATGGAGAGTTGAGGAAGGAGCCATCCTGCGAGACTGTTGGAGAAACAAACAATAGGCTGCTGGCGAGCATTGATTTGGGTTGCTGCGCTGCTGTTGCCTTTTTCCCTATTCAATCAACTGTGTCTTATAGATTATTAAAGTGGTTTTCTGTCAGGGGAGCCTAAAGAGGTTTCATCATTATCTGCTGAACTCGGGGCTGTTCTTTCGCACGTGAGCCAGGCTGGTGAAACGGAGGCACTGAGGGTAGAGAGGCTGCTGCATTGCCCCGTCCTGGAGCACACCAGCCTCTGGGCATCCTCTGGGCGTTCATCCGTGGCAGCACGACTGAGGACCAGCCTCCTGTTTTTCCTCTTGTGTGTAACCAACAGAATGGGCACTTCACGAGCTGTTTTTGCGAGCTCTTAGTTGTGCTTCTGAGCTGCAATGCAATTTACTGAAGTCCTGAATTTTCTGCTTAAAATCTCTGTTTTCCTCCTGTTGAAATCTCTCAGCTTTCTGGTGGTCCAGCCCTGGGGCCAACCACTTTGCTTCCTTCCCACAACATGGGAGCACAACCCTCCCTCGGGTCAAGACCAGGCACTGGGCATGGTTTGGAGATGGCTGTTGGGCACTTGATGGAGGCAGGTCCATGTCTGGACATCTCTGACTTGAAATCTCAGCTAATTCAGCCTTGTCCTCACTGCTTCTGAAACATTAATTCCAGTCAAGATCAGTTTTCCCAGATCTGTGTTGTTCTGGCCAGATCCTCAGCTCACACAGCTCAGGCTATTCCATCAGCCCATCCTCTTCCAAATCAAACATGTCAGCAGTGTCTCACATGAGCCGGACCTCGCTAGGTCTAATTTGCAGATCTATGGTAGCTAGATTAAAGTTTGTTAAAAAAATAATAAGTAGAAACTTCAAGGGATCAGAAGAAGTTTAAATTGAAAAGCTATATATAACCTGTGCTAATCCTCCCCCACTGCCAGATTTTAATTACCCAAAGATATTAAGGAAAGGCTGTGTTTTGTGCCTGCAGTCTTTAAATACGATTTTAGACTTCCTTAAAGGGACAACCCCAAGGGAGCAGTTTAAATTAATACTCTGAAATGGAAACCCGTTTCCTTTCTCATTCTTCTGCTCATCTATTGTGTGTGTAATTGTCCTCAGGTTCCCATTGACTTCAGCTGCGATCAGATCAGACCCCAAAAGGCAGAGGGCAGCCCCAAAACCTGTCCAAGCGATGAAAGCACTGCTAGCGCTGGCCAGGGTCCAGGCTGGAGCTCATTGTCAGACACATGGAGATGGATGTGTTGGAGGATTCATGCTATTAACTGCAGGAGTGGAACTAGTGGAGAAATAGCCCTTTCTCAGAGTGTAGCACTCCCCTGTTAATTTTTCCTGGGAGCTCCAGACCCATCATTTCTTTTATGTTTGCTCCAGACTAGCGAATGCTGGACCAAGCAAGCCCCTGTTGTTACCTCCTGGTGCTCACAGTGGGATGTGGGCTGGTGACCATCGCTTCTTGCTCTTGGGTGGTACCGCTGGATATTGTGTAAGGCACATCTGAGACTGCAGAGTGGGGATTTAATTTCCAGGACCGACAGCCCAGAACTAGAATTCTACAATTTCAAGCCTCAAGGGGTTCGTCTTACTTACTATAAAGATTTTATGACCCAAGTCAAAAATCACTCAGCTTTATACTTTCCCCAGTCATGTTACACTCCTTCAGCTCAGCCTCGGGCTTAGCCTGTCTTCCGAGCATCAGGAGCTGTCAAACCCATCTGTGGGCAGGGGAGGATGTGAGCACATGGGACACCAAAGGAGCTATGGTGTTTCTAGGTCAACAGAGATGGAGGTTGAGGAGCTTACAAACTTGGTAGGCTTATTCTGTGAAATGCTGGCTTTCCCCAAGCCCACAGAAAGAGGAGCTGTGCCGTGCGGTACAGCTGGCCACGACATCAAGATGTCTGACTCACGCCAAGTCAGGTCCATCAAGGTGGAGGTGGGGAACTTCCATGTGCCATTTATTTCCCAATAGCATTTCATGACACTGTGATGGAGGGGTGTTTCTGCTGCTAAAACATCCCCAATCTCACTAAACAAATGCAGAAAGCATGCAGATCAGGCAGATGTCCAGCCGCTGTGTCCTGTGCCTCTCGACTCCACATCTTGCCCCTGGCTGCCCTTTCTGACTGTCATTTGGCACTGGCTAAAAATCGTTAGAAAGCTGCAGCCCCGTTTCAGCAGAGTTTGGAGGTGGACCAGCACATAACTCCCTGGAGCCTTCGCAGTGGCTTGTTTACTTCTGCTGTTCCCGGGAAGCCACAGGAGGGACTTTCAGTCGGTCTGAGAGACGTCCTGTCTCCAACGGGCTCTCCAAGGAGCCATCGTCTTCGGCTGGTGCAAGGCCGAGGATGGAGCTTTATTCAGTGATTTACTGCATCCTGATTTAGGCAAAATTCCCATCAGTGACTGGAGATGTGACCTATCCTATTAATTTGATGGTGGTGTGGTTTTGAGGGGAGAAAGAGAAAAAAAGTTGTTTTTTTCCCAAACCGTTATTCTCATACATGCATGAGCAATTCTGAAATTAAAGCACTGCAACTCATTCTGCAAGGGCTGTTAACTTTACATCCTAATTGCTTAATTAAGCTGTCTTGATCCAGGTAATAATTGCAAACTTTCTATCTGAGAAAGGTTTGCCGAGTTAAGCAAGAATTGATTAAACATTTATGCTTCTGACAGAGCTGTCTGCCCTTTATTTTTTTCCGTTTGCTGTGAAAAGTCTCTTTGAGCCGGACATTTTCCCCCGGCAGGTTTTATTTCACCCAAATTTAAGTGTGTAACCAACGTCACATCATCGGTTGGTGCCGGGAGAGCACCGCAAACTGCTCCCAGCACAGCCGTTCCGTCCAACCCGGGGGTGGGGACAGTGCAGGGACACAAAACCCGGCCAGCTTTGCATTTACCTTAAAGGACCGTAAGGTACTTCAGCAGCAATAAAAATAGATTTAAGAGCTCGTCAGCAAAATTGCAGTAAAAGTACCCACAAAAAAGGCACGATGCATATTCATCTGCTGTTCTTCAGGAGTGTGCTGGGTCATGCTTTCAGCACAGATCAAAAAACCTCATGCAAAAGTGTGCCCACATCATGCATCGCCTCAGACACCACCCACGTGCTGTAATTCTGGAGCCACGGCCTGATCCCTCACTCTGAGCTGGAGCATCCTGGATTCAGTTCAAATAGTAATGCTTTGTCCAGCAGCCTGTTCTGGATCACCATCACCACGGCTGTACTAGATTAAGGGCTGAAGTCCATGGGAGCTGAGGAAGGGCGATGCAGAGTGAGTCTTCCTTTGGAGGGGCATTTTCTGCTTCAGGGGGATGCAGCATCTCACCGGCTGCACAGGAGGAAGGCTCTGCTCCCCAGAAGGTTTGGAGCAGGCTGGCTGTGAGCAGCCCCAGGGCAGCCTATCTCCATGTTGCTCCTGCTCTCTTCAGATGCTAACCAGGCATCCCCCATGCAATTGATGCTTTGCGTCAGAAAGATGCAGAAAAGAAAAAAAAACCTGACAAGCCAGGGATGTGGCACCCTGTGAAAGGCCTTGACCTTTAGCTCCTTGCACCCCTCCATCCTCGCAAATCTTGATCACCTCTATGTGGGACCAGCACATGGGACACACCAGCTCCATTGGGCAGTGCCCACCATGGTTTCTCTGAATCTTATCACTGCTGTCCCCAGTTACTTTTGTTTCTGCAGCAGGATGAGGGGGTGTAATTTTTTTCCTGCCACTTAGAGATTCAGATCAGGAAGCAACTAGTTGAGGTTGATATTGTCATGGTCTGACTTTCTGGGAGCCTTCTGAATAAATTTCCCTTTATTAGACACAAAGGCTCCCATTACCGCACCTTCGTCCTTGTTACTCCCGGACGGGCGCCTACTTAACCCGTCTCAAGTTCTGCTTTGGTATTTAAGGTCCCATGTCTCGTACAGCTCCTGCTCGTGTGTGTGAGAGCCGGGAGGGAAATGGGAGCCTTCTCCAGCAACCTCGCTGTGTCCGCTGCCGTCTCCATCTCCTGCAAAACCGCTGAGCACTGTAAATTAGAACCGCCTGATGGATTTCCTTGTGCCTGCAAATGAGGATGGAGTCCACTGATGAGGACGTTAGGTGAAAGAATATATTTCCCTGTTTTGTAGGGGGGAAAAAAAAAAACAAAACCACATTTTTAATTGTCTCTGCATTTTGAATGTTGAAGTCCTTCCACTTTCACAGGAGTTTGGCGCTGCTGGTCTAAATGAGAACATTTGCTCAGAGGCGTTCTGGAGGAGAAATCCCTGCATCAGTTTTTTCCCGTATGCGTGGCAGCAGAAGTGGGTAGATTAGTGCCTCTCTGAACTGAAATATCCCAGTCTGTAAGTGACATCAAGGGCTGTCTGATGTACAGCTCCATCCGCAGTTGAACACTTCCCATCTCTTACTCCTCAAAGCCAGCGACAGAGCCAAAGGCTGAGCTCACATCCTTGGGTGCCTCACCGCTGGTCTGCGGAGCTCAAAGACCGACGGCAGGGAGGGCATCTTGCATTTTTCCCCACTGGTCCTTTGAAATGCAGGGACCTTCTGAAGTTTCTAACGCCGTGAAACCGCAGACCTGCTCTGTCTGTGTGAGTGGTGGAGGTGGGACAGGCATTAGGAGGGTGAAAGCCAGCGGAAAGGCCAGGGAGGTGCCTTAGGTGACGGCAGGGAAGAGATGGGCACCCCAGCAGGGAGATGCCCCAGGGTGGCCGGGGCAGAGATGAGGGGCAGGGGTGGTGGCAAGGGGCAAGCAGCTCCTCTCGACTCTCAGCTCTTCAATACCAGGAACTGGCAAGCAGAGAAATGCCTGTTTGTTTAATTTGGTTAGCTTTCTCAGGTTTTTTTGCATTTTATGGCTGCAGCAACATCAGGTGATGAATAAAAGCTGGTTGCTGTAGCGGTGCGAGAGTCAAGTGCAAAAAAACTCCCTGTTTGTTTAGATTTCAAGCTGTTGAAATGAGGCTGAGGTAGAAGATGAGAGGGGACAGAGGGGAAAGGACGAGGGGACAGCAGTTGCTTTCCTCTTATTTGCCAGTGAGGGGAAGAGCTGGCTGAAATGCATGCAGGAGCATGAGGGAGCCTGAAGAGCAAATATTGGTTTCTGCCCCTGCATGAAAAGGAAGCCTGAAGCGGTGGAGGGGATGCAAAACAAACCCCATCCTGCCTGCTCACTTCAGCTATCTAAATACCGCCCAAGGTGAAACGCACGTTGCACCAAGACGTGGACGTGCCGTGTATTTCAAAAGCCCAACCTGTCCCCTCTTGTGTAAGAAGAAAGTTGTGTTGACTATGCCGAATGAGAGTGAGTATCGGGGTGGGAAGGCCTTGCAGCAGCGTTTGCTGAGTCCTGGGGCAGGGATTTGGATGTGAAGGGAGTCAAGCAGAGCAAGGAGGAGGCAGGGTCCGAGGGCACAGAGAAAATCAGCTCTGGGATCCACCACCACGCAGCCAAACCAGCCTGAGCCACAGAGGGTCCTCGAGCAGCGGCGGGGCCGTGCCAGGACCAAGCTCCTGTGCGGTTTGGCAAAGGAAAGCTTTGCTGATTTTCATTTAATTTCTTTTTAATATTTTTATTTTTATTACTTTATTTTATTTTATTTTTCTGACAAACAGCACTGAGCAGTCGGGGTAGAGGGAGGTTTAGGTGCTCGCTGTCCATTTCCCCTCATATTGATGAACTGAGGGAGCAGAGAGCTTTGTGAGAGGGGAGCTCAGTCAAAGCCCATGTGACAACCAGTTGTTGGCTGAAGGTGAAGGTACTGGTCAGGCGAGGGCTCAGCAAAACCAGGGCATGAAACTCCAAAATGCTCAGATCTGAAAGAAAAGCTGAGCAAGCCCCTACAGACCATCCCGTGACTCGGCCCCGAACCAGGATTTCTGTTTTCTATTACGGCAGATAACGAGAGGGCAATGTGGGGGTTTGCTTTGCCTGCGTTAACGAAGGGGCTCTGAAAAGCTGATGCTTGTGATGCGGAGATGCAGAGGGATGGTCCCCCTGCAACAAGGGCTCCAGCCCCTGAGGCTCCTCTCCAGCCAGAGTCCCCCAGTACTCCCATCCTCGCCCTCTTTAAGCATCTCCCACATCCCCATCCCAGAGCCGGCCGCGTTTCGGCAGTCGATGGCAGGAAAGCTCATCTTGCTGCTGAAGTCACAGCCGCCAGCACAAGGGTCACACGCGGCCATTTAGTATCTTCCCACAAAGTCTATTGATCAGGTTTTACGCACAGTGGCACAATGCCATGAAAACCCCAGGGAGTCAGCGCCGCACTCTTGATTTACACCCACCAGCCATCAGCCTGTTACAAGATTAAGGAATCCGGCACAGTCCTGGCTTTCCCCCTTCCCTCGGGCTCAGCTCAGCTCTGTGTCCTGCCCCAGAAACAAGCCCAGCATAACTCACAGAAGCCTGCAGGGAGAACCCCTGGCTCCTCAGAGCTGTGGGAAAGTAAAAAAGAGATGCTTTTCCAGCAGCTCCTTCCCTAAGAGCCTGTGGACACCTTTCCCCGGGGCTGGGGAATGCCCACCGGGATGGGACATGGGTGATGGATACAGGGAGCGCTGATGGTGGGACACTCACACCAACGTGTATCAGGGTGCTCCATGGGATCAGCACCTCGCTCCTTCCCTGCCATGGGCACGGCCATAACACCCTCGCAGCCCACCGAGGGAGAGGTTCTGGTCTTCTCACTCGTTTCCTAAGGATTTTGTTCAGCTAAGAACAAAAAAAAAAAGAGCAGCATCTATTTGCCAGTCGGGTGAGAATTGAGCTTTAAAATCCATCCATCAGGAATAGAATGCAAATAGGTGCACCCAGGGCAGCGAAGAAGTGATCTGATGCCCTTGATTGTTCCTGCCTGCGCCTCGTAAATCACTGCTGCCTCAGTCCTGGGCCCCGCTTGCTAATTCCTGCCGTTACCGCCACATTTATCCACTTCCATAGTTGGTTGGAAACTGAAATGTTGGTTTAATGTGGCACTGATGAGATGGCAGGCATTTAGAAAAAGTACTGCAGCAACCTGGTTTGTGGAGAATACAGATTTATTTTTTTTTTTTCTTCCCCCTTTAAAACAGTAATAACACAAAAGGAAATAGCCTCTCTGGCTGAACCTTCAAAGGCAATTGGAACAATTTCCAAAAGATTTTATGCTCTCTGTAGTCATTTACTTATTTTTATTCTTTTGATTTCACCTTCTCTCTGATGCTAAGTGCTAGGAGGCCACGTATGATAAAGGCCATGCCTCGGGGGGACACAGTCTTTCACCTATTTCATCTGCAGCAATTATAGGTCTAACATGAGATTGCAATCATATTTGAACACATGGGCCTGGCTTTAGATCTGGTTTTGAACAGAGCCCGTGGGATGTGAGCAGTACTCAGAGTATGAGACAGACTCTGGGAAACTTGTCCCCACTGCCATGAGGACTGGCCCTGTTGTGACACTGATGAGTGCCACCTCCATGTGAGCTGGCCCACCAATGCCTCTTGGAACAGGAACTGTCTGAAGTCTGATTGAAAAGAAAAAAAAATAAAATAAAATGAAAAAATAGGATGGAGCCAGCTGGGACCAGACCCCTTTTGATGTCACTGCAGAGCAGGGGGTGAGCTCATCCCCCCCGTGCAGCCCCTTCCTGCTGGAGCAATCAGCCCTAAAGCACAGTTGATTTCCCATCGATCGCTGTCTCCCGGATTAAGGAAGGGGTTTTGATCAGAAGTGTTGTGAACCCCTATCACGCAGGAGGGCCAGTGCCAATCTCCTGGAATATTGATCCTGGGTCCGGGCAGCGTGGCCGGCATCGCCCACGGGCAGGGGAGCAGAGGATGCGCTGCTGAGCAAAAACCCGGAGCCGGGTGCTCTTGAAAAATGGTTTTTCCAGGGGGGATGGGGGGGCAGGACGGCATGGGGGACACCCGTGAGAAGCAGCAGCATCTCCCCATCGCCATCCGCTCAGGAAGGGCTGACCCATCTGCTCTCCCAGCCACGGCAGAAACTGCCAGGCTGGCTTGTGTTTTCAAACTGAAACAAAAATAATTTTCTTCTCGAGGCTTCAGAAGGCAAAAAATAAAAGACAATATTTACATTTCCCTGTGATGTGTCACTCTGCGTGGGTTAGTCATCACTCCTCCCGCGGAGGCCCTGCAGGTAACCGAGTGACAGGAGGAGGCTGTGACTCACCAGATGGGACACAGCTCTCCAGTGTGACGGCAAACACGGGACATTAAAGAGGGATTGTCACCGTACAGCTCCTACGCCTCCGGATTTCCAAGCAGCAAGCGGAAAGCCTGGTGCTCCGAGGAGAGCTGGGTGCCCAAGCACCTTTCCCCCTTAAAACCCGCTGGTGTGACCCCCCCGATGACCCTGCAGCGAGTTGTGTCTGGTCTCTGTAGTGGTGAGCACCACAGCTTCCCCGGGCAGGCAGTCCTGGGGAGCAGCAGCAGCTCGACGCGCCGATGAACGGGCACACCGGGGCCAGAGCTGGAGTGGCCACGGGCTGGTGCTCTGAAGTTACTGCCGGACTTTAGGTACGGGAGCTGACCTGGCACTCATTTGACCATTAAAATACAAGGTTCCTGAGGGAATCTTAAGATTCCAAGGATGCGATGCGAAAAGGGGAAGCAGGACAGGATATTTTCCAGCACCGATGTGGGAAGGGGTTCCCTGGAAGCCATTGTTAGCTGGGTGTCAGAACCGGGTGCGTCTGCTCCCCCTGCCACACCGGAGAGCTGGACAGGCTCCCTGCAAGTCCCGGGATCCACCTCGTTGGCTTCAAAGGGCTTGCACCACTTTGCACCAGCTCAAAATCTGCTCCAGCCCCAAACACGAACCTGGAAGTACGCTCAGTAACACCTCAGCCGAAAGCCCAGCGCTGGGGGCAGGTACTCGGCACCACTCAGAATTCGGAGCCCGAGCGGCAGGCTGGCCCTCCAGCACCACCGGCGAGGCGTCCCGCCTGCCTCCGTTTCCCCGCTTCTCCCCGAGACTCCCATCATCCGCCCGAGCCAGCGGCAAGGGGACACAAAGCACCTTCAGTGCTTGGCAAGGAGCTTGCTGGCAAACATTGACACCCATATACAGAATGATTAATTACTATTTGCCTGCTATTATTATTTGTTTTCTATCAGCATCCTTGCTCTGGTTTTCTCCTGAATCCAACTCCTGATGCCAAGCCAGGGATATTTTAGGAAATGCAGATTATATAATATTTACATCTGTGCCACTTGTTTATTCCTCTCTGTCGGTTAATTTTATTACTGCTCCTCTCTCACAAAAGCAACGATTTGCAGAGCCAAAAGCAGGCTGCACGGTTTCAAGGATGCACTAATTTTAATAATTAAAAAGCTGCTGCATTCCATCTGCCTGGACAGGGACAGAGAGGGGCAGCAGGAGGGCACGGGGCTGCCCGGAGCTGGGGCTGCTGCTCCTCCCTGCTGTCCCTGGGGAAGACAGAACTCTGACCAGCCACATAGATGTGTCCTCGTGCCCTCCTGCTGGGAAATTCCTTTCTGCATCAACTCAATGCTCCCTCAAAAGGCTACAGGATTTCACGCAGTGGGTTTGGTCCAGGGTCTGCAGGTTTCTCTTGTTTTTCTCCATAGAATCACAGACTGGTTTGGGTGGGAAGGGACTGTTAAAGCCCACCCAGTCCAACCCCCTGCAAGGAGCAGGGACATCTCCAACCAGATCAGGTTGCTCAGAGCCCCGGCCAACCTGGCCTGGAATGTTTCCAGGGATGGGGCGTCCATCACCTCTCTGGGCAACCTGTTCCAGTGTTCTACCACCCTCGGTGTAAAAACTCTTTTCCTAATATCTAATCTGAATCTACCTCCCTCTATTTTAAAACCATTACCCCTCGTTTTATTATAACAGGCCCTGCTGAAGAGTTTTTCCCTGTCAGTTTATCTTGTTCCACGCCTGCCCCTCGAGTCTCGGGGGCTTGGTTGCCTGTTAAACCCGCCTCTCGCAGAATCTCTGATCTTTCCCGGTTTAAAACCTTCGGGCGTCACCCTCCAGGCCTGCAGATGTGCACAGCTGCTCATCACCACTACAGAGCCGCCCAGCCCCTCCCGGCACCCCGCGCCGCGCCCGCGCCGTGTTTGATAGCGGTCCTGTAGGATTCCCTCTCTGATAACCACAGAGCTGTCTGTAGCACACGGGGATGGACAAGACAAAAGGTTAACAGCGCTTCGTAACAGAAAAACCCCTGGCGCTACTACAACATCTAAGCAAGGAGTCTGACGAGCATAATGCAAAGAAAATATAAAAGATGCAAATCAAAACGGGCAGAACAGACAGTGGGACGTGCGGTAGGAGGTATTTCTCTGTGGTGCAAGCTCTTTTTGGAGGAGCAGATGTCTCAAGCTAGGAGGAAGGGGGAAAAGGGAACGGGAAAGGGAAAGGGAAGGGGAAAAAACGGGAAAAATAATCTTTTAATTTGGCTCATGGATCAAAATCTGAAACTTCATCCCCAAACACCCTATTCGCCAGCATTTCTTCTCACTGGTGCTAGCAGCAAAATTCAGCCAAGGCTGTTTGCAGCAGGGAGGACTCTCCTTCAGGATGCCCACCGAGGGCCAGCTGGACCACGGCTGTGCCACCAAACACCACGGCTCAGGGGACGCTGTGTGGTGCCTGGCACTGCATCATCCCACACATCCACGCTCCAGCCTAATGGAGGGTATAAAAAAAAAAAAAAAAGAAAACTGAACATGATGCACAGCTCCCACAAGGCTTGGGTAATTCCTGTCTCTCCTCCTCTCCTGCCTAGTAAGTGCTGCCTTGGAAATCAGAAGGTGATGCTGCTAAGTACACCGAGGGCTGCTTTCCGAGACAGCCAGCCCATAATTACACGCAATGTTAAGTGCAGAAACATTTCCAAGGCTCAGCTGAGACCAGGAGCAAAGGGAGGGGGAGACGGTTTTGATCGAAAAAAAACATCCCCATACCTAAGCAAGCCAGTTGTGTCTTGCAGCAAGGCCAGGTTTGTGTCACCAACACCCGTGAGTGCCGACCCTCCGGCACCATCAGTGGCGCAGAACCGACCACCGTGACCCATCGCCGCTGGTTCAGGTGAGGGAGGTGAGGGCATTTCTGAAGGGCTTTTCTCAGAGCTGGCCAGCACTTCTCCATCCCTGCCCCCTGGGTCAGTAAAAGCTGGCTCCCGGACCCGCGCCAGGAGCAGTGCCCGAGGACCTTACAGCACTCCCGCATCAAACCCCAGCTTAATTCAGCTGGAAAAAAAATCACAGAGAGCCACCAACCTCCCCTCCCTGCTCTCCTCGGGGCTCTGGTTGAATGTGCTGGAGCCCAGCATCCTCCTGGCAGGGTGACCTGGTCCTGCTGCTGTTAAAATTTGTCAAAAAAAAAAAAAAAAATCGTTTTCTCCAAGCAAGACCCAGGAGGACATCCCCTTGCATGCTTTGGGACCGCAGGCCCAGCTGACGGCTGAAAAGGAGCAAAGAAAGAAAAATCAGAGAGAGGGCAAAGCCCCCAAGCATGGAGGAGCACTAATAAAACGAGTTGTAAACACTCAGAGGAAAGGAAGATATTTGCCATTTCTCGAGGACGACAGCCCTCACCCCAAAGATCTGCAGGGAAAACAGACGGAGCACAGCGACGCACAGAGATCTCAAGCCATGACCTTTCCTTTTTGCTTTAAACACCTTCATTTCCAAACAGCTCCCCTGCCAGCGCCCGCACCGGCCAAGCCTCCTCCAGTTCTCAACGCAGACTGACCCACACTGCTGCCATTTCTTAAGGTAAAAAAAAAAAATAGCCTTCAAATTTTTTATGATGGTTGACAGAGCAAATGAAGCGTGCCCACCGATACCCCCAGTTGTCATTTTGTATCAGGGCTGATCAAGATTGCTAGGTTTTGCTGCAGCCTGGCATTCAGGCAGCAATTTTGTGGTGTAGGAGTTGATTTTTAGGAAAAAAAAAAAAAAAAAAAAAAAAGAAGAACCAACCAAACCAACGACTCATAATAGCCCTCTTGATGTGCATCACGTAAGAAAGGAAGAAGCCTCTGTGAGGAGAAAATAAGCACAGCTGACACCACGCTTCAGAGACCACTGGCTACTTTTCTCAATATCCCCAAAAGCATCCGACGCTGCCTGTGTCGGGAGTTAGGTCCCCGTGCCAGGACCGGCCGGTGCCCAGCCCTCACCTCTGCAGCTGAGGTGTTATTTTAAGTCTGCAGGCAGGATTCACAGCTCCAAATGGCAAAATGGATCTAAAATACCACATGTGGGGAGGTGATGGGCGACAGGTTCCTCCTCTACAACCAACAAGCAATGCCTGGGATGTCTGGGATGGCTTGGAGGAGGTGATTCTGCTCCTGATCCAAAACCAGCCCTCGACTCCCTCCTCCTGCATCTGTTAACTTCAGTTATTGGTATTATCGATACAATGGAATCTGTTATTTTCGATCTGTTATCTGTAATTTTCAAACAAAGAAGGGGTCACCCTAAAAAAAATAAAAGTTTGAGTTAGAAGTCTCCAAAATGTTTTCAACTTTTCTTCAGCAGGCAAAAATTTTTCTGTATTTCTCCCCATAAAAAAAAAGCAGTGATGTTGCCATGAATGTGCAGTGATGTTCCCAAGTCTGTGTCTATGGCAGAAAAAGATTTTTGCCAAAGACTTTTTTTATCCAGCCCCCACACAAGCTCACTTTCTGCTTCGCAAAAGGGAATTTTCCCATTTTAAAGGAAGAAAGAAAATATCTTTGCTATTGTATCACAACAGTCAGACATGCATACACGGGCCAAGCAATTTTCCCCTTGATAGTCCCTTCAAAGGCGGCGTTCGTTTGACATAGGTTACACATGGGAAAGTAATGAGTTATGTTAATTGAGCTCATCCTCGCAAATTGATATTGCTCCTGCAAATAGACAAAAAGTCTTAAATATGTTTGCATATCATCTGTATGGAGCTCATATCCAATAGCAACAGGGTCACGCTGTGGCTCAGCTCTCCCATCTTACTGCTAAATTGAGGGAGACCGAGCTCTGACTGACAGGCGCTTGACCTTCACTGTTGCAGGCAGGAAAAAATTGCTGCTGCAGCATCCCCTTCCCTGTACCAGCCCCATTGCACCCCCAAAACCTGACCACAAGAGACTCCAGAGTGAATTTCATAGAACCATAGAACGGTTTGGATGGGAAGGGACTGTTAAAGCCCATCCAGTCCAACCCCCTGCCAGGAGCAGGGACATCTCCAACCAGATCAGGTTGCTCACAGCCCCGGCCAACCTGGCCTGGAACGTTTCCAGGGATGGGGCATCCACCACCTCTCTGGGCAACCTGGGCCTGTGCTCCACCACCCTCAGTGTAAAAAAAAAAAGTCTTTCTTATATCAAGTCTGAATCTACCCTCTGTTAGTTTAAAAACATTTGTCCTTGCCTTATTGCAACATACCTTACTAAAAAGTTTCTCCCCATTTTTTTTATCAGCCCCCTTTAAATACTGAAAGGCTGCTATAAAGTCTCCTCAGAGTCTTCTCTAGTCCAGGCTGAAAAAGCCCAAATTTTTAGTTTGAAAATGCATCTCTGGATGAAGAACCAATTTGTCCCCCCACTTTTGCTCCTGCCCTCCCTCCCTGACACCCAGCCTGGGTTTTCACGACCCAGTACAGTCAGTTTTGGTCCAGTACAGCCCCAGCCCAGCACATCAGCCAGCAATGCCAGGCAGAGAAATCCCGATTACAACACAAAGCAGTTCTGAGACCAATTAACAGGGCCTGAACTTTAGGAGGCTGTTTAATTGAAGAGAGTTGAAGGACACGCGCCCGGCTCTGGCGCTGCCGAGCCTGGAGGCACTGGAGTGCTGAATGATAGATAATGAATTTTAAATCGCTTTGCTAACCCAGTAGCCTCCTGCCCAGAGGGTTTTTGCAAATAGGAGATTTTCGTCTTGATGTGTGCCCTGTGAACCGGTCTGAGTCTGCATTTATTGTGTTTACTTCTAATATCAATGCATAAAACATAGACCAGAGAATTATACGGGTGTGTATTCAACGATGACGGTATACATGCGTGCACACATCTCGTACACGGACACCAGTGGGGCTGTGGAGGTGGAGGACCCAACGTCCACTCGTTCCTCGGAGAACCTGCTCACATTTCCATGAAGCCAAGAGAGGCTGCGACCCACGGAGTGCTTCTAGATCCTATCGATCGAGGAGGAGAAAGATAGAGATCATTAAGTATTTAAATGGAGACAAATGAGTCTCTGTTGCTGTGACATCCAATAACCTTTCAGCCAGCCGCCTTAATTCCTAGTAAGTAAAAAAAAAAAAAAAAAAAAAAAAAAATCATTTGTTCAACCAGTCATTAATGAAGCCATAAATCATTAGGAGAATAATTCTTCCCAAATTGAATTACTCCTTTCAATTATTTTGCTTTTCTTCCTCCTTTCCTTTCATTCCTTCATTCCCCAAGGACCTGAGCAGAGTCAATGCATTGGAATTAGACTTAAGCAGGCTGGCGCTGCTCGGTAGCTTTTCGACTTCTCTCTTTTCCTTTCTGGTCTCTCAGCTGTCCTTTTTCTCTCCAAAGATTGCGGGGGAGAAAATGGAAACCGTGCTGTCAAAGCCCACAGGTTCCCATGAGGATTACTCAGTAAGGTGGGGAGTTTATTTATTTATCTTTTTGTGGAATGAGTCCTTCTGGAAAACAGAGAGCAGGATCCCCTCTTTGATTTTATCTTAATGAACATCACTGATCCAGCTTGCAACCTTTCAAACCTTATCACTCAACAAAGCTGTGCCAAGAGGTGATAGAGAGATGCACTGAAACGAGATTTCACCACGTCTCTGCACCGTCGCATCATCCCAAATGAGGGGCGCAGAAGTAGCAGGCGCAGAACCAAAACCTCCTCCAGGTCCTACCAGGCCACGTGCTCCACCTCCCAGGGACCAACACCTGCGGGGTTATTCTATCAAGATGAAAAGGAGTAATTACCTCGGGGTAATTTTAGGAAAATATTTTCTTTTTCTTTCTCCATTTCCTATTTCCTCCAAAAAACACAAAACATTCGCCAACTTCTCTGCAAATCCCCACCCTCCATGTCCCACAAAGCAGAGACATAGCCACGCCAGATTATTCCCCCACAAACTTCCTTTGCTCTTCCTTTTCCCCTGACCTTCATGAAGGGTCTGCTTCCTTCCTTATCGTCTGCACTGACCACTGTCAGCTCTCCCAAGCTCTACTTGAAAAAAAAGTTAATTCCTAATTAAGCTCTTCCATCTTGTTTGATATTCAGTATTCTTTTCATGACTTCTCAACTCAGTTGAGTTTCTTACCTTCCTTTCATGCGACTCAGCCTATTCTCCATTCACTAAGTCCTTTCAATCCCTGAATTGCATTTTTGTTATCCTTACTGTTATTGCTTACATCCTGCCTCAGCCATTGTGGCATTTAGGTTTTTTTTTTTTTTCCCCTGAGGTTTAGATTTGTGTATGTGCCTGTGTGCGCACGGGTATATAATACAGAATTTGCTGAGCAGCATGCAAATTGCAATCTCTGGGAGAATGGCAACCTGCGTATTGCCAAAACGAGCATCAGTGAAATATAGGAAATTAATTTAGCCTCATGAAGTAGATAATTACTATTTTGCAGATTGAGAAAGTGGGACATAAAGAGATTAAGGCCCCAATCTAGCCAAAACCCAATCATATGCTTAATTTAAAGGAGATTAGATAGTTCCCTTAAAGCCAGCAGGAGCAGTCATTGCCTAACATCAGGCAGACGTGGAAACGTTTCACTGAACGGAGGCAGCAAGGTGTTGGGACGAGGGGATGGAGGGGCACTGCTCAGCGAGGAAGGAGCTGTGCAGACTCAACCCTGACAAACCTGAGCTGAAATTCAAGGGCTGACATTGCTAGGAGTAAGAAAAGGGACGTCGGTGGGACTTGTGACCTCCAAACACTGCTGGAAGTCGGTTCGAGGTGTCTCAAGGTAAGCGGCCAACACAGGCAGAGCCCATTTCTTGAATGGTTGCACCTGCAGCCCCATCTGAGATCTACTCTGGTTCCTTCGGTAGAGCAACAGAGCGAATATCCCGGAGCTGAGCCCACTCCCAGCTCCCAAACCCCTCCAGATTTCACCTTGGTTTTCCCCTGGCCCCACCCAGCATTCAGCCAAAGGCATTTCACCCCCTTGCTGGTGTGCTGCATGCTTATAGGAGCCACCTGTCCTGGAGGTTTTTAAAATTAATTCCTATTACCTACGGAAGTGTGTTACATAGGGCGTAGTTCTCAGTTAAGCAGCTCTACAAAACCACATGAGAATTGATATACTATGGACCGCTGCTCCGTCAGGTTAATCCGGCCACGCTTTTACTGCTAGATGCTTGATTACGGAGGTCATGCTGTGCGTGTGAAACAGCGTCAAAATGCGCTTTTCCTCCCTCCCAGGGCCCTCGAGGACAGGCAATGCTCCCTCCTCTCTTCCACTCCCACCTGCTTTAGCTGGTTGGACGCTGCGGCGCTCGGGGCAGGGACTGTCTCTCTGCACATCCTCGCCAGAGCCAGCCAAAACGATCTGTGAGAAAACAACAGACGTTAGAAACCCTGGTCAGTGCGATCCGGTTTTGCCTCTGCCACGAGCACCCGAGGCACGGGGAGAGCAGTCGCGGGGCGGGAGCTGAGGGCGACGCATCCCGCTGCTTGGCCAGGAGTAAAACCTCGGTGGAAAGCTGGAGCCCTTGTTCAGTCAGGGATGGAGAGGGACGAGCCGGGAGATGATGCCAGGGGGATGGTGGTCCCGCTGCCTTGCAGGAGAGGGGCTTTGCACTGACAGAGAAGAATCAAAAGCCAAATTTTACACATCGGCAACATATTGGGTGGCCTCTCCCTGAAGCTTCACCTGCCATCCTCAGCTTCGGAGCTGGCCTGACTTTTAACGCTGACTTTTTAAGGTTCTGAGAAGAGGTGAAAGCGCGTTGAGGACACCTCCTCCTCCTCCTCCCACAGCAGAGCTGCAGCTGCGGGTGCCATGCACGGGTCCCGAGGAAGCCGCGTGCGTCGTCCGTACCCACGCTCACGCACGTGTCTGCACACGTAGCTGCGCTCAGCGACTGCCAAGGCTGCTGTAGCCCATCCAGCCTGTCGTATATATTCCAAACAAATGTGCAAACACAGTTTTACGTAAAATACCAGAGCAGAAGAGTTATGCTGGTCTTCTGGGAAAGTAATACCCATCTTAATAAAGTGTGTAAATACATATTTATTTGCTAGACTGGAACCAAAGAGGCTGTTCTGGTCTGCCGGAGAAAAGAAATACAGATTTTAAGACTGCCTAGGTACATAATTACCTTGGAGAGAGAGTGAAATAAATCATCAATGTCTTCTTGCTCTCTGGGAAGGAACCATCCTGAGCTCTCCTTTAGCTCCCTTTGCTGGCAGCGAGCTTTCCCAGGCACTGTGTGAACGCACCCGGTGAGCCCGGGAGAGAAACCAGTAATAACCAGTATGCACAGTGGTAGGGCAAACCCTTCCTCCGGGCTTTGGAAATGCCTCTGAAAACATTTGGGTCCTACTCAGCGCAGGATACATTTATTATTAGTGATGGAGCAAGATGTCTGCTCTACAGGAACAAAGTGAAGTGAAGGAGAATTGATTTGGTAAAGATACACCGGCTTCACCTGCCTTCCGACGGCACCTGACACGCGGGGAGGGTCAGAGGCCCCCAGCCCTGGCTCTGAGCTGGATTTTGGGAGCAGTTTCGCCAGCTCCCCCTCCATCCTTCCTGCCTCTGTCTCTGCTCAGCACACAACCCTGCCTTCAAAAAAGCAAAGCTCAGTTATTTTGGGAGGTTGTGGTCTTTCTGTTTCATATTAAAGTTCTGCTCGCTGTCCACAAAGAGTTAATGAAGAGATGTCTTAATAAATGGCCAGTCGATGACGACGGATTGTGCAGCCCCCCAGTCGATAACGCGCTGACAACGTCCTTACGACCATCTGCAGCAAAAACTCCTCGTGTCTGCAATATGCTTATCGCAGCTATTAATTATTTATTGGTCTTTTAGAGAACGCTTGCAAGCGGGCTCCAGAATAAAAGGCCGCTGGCTCCTCTTCTCCCGCTCCCCCTCTGCCACGCACCTACCCAGGAGGGGCTCCATCTCCAGCCCCCTACAAGCCCAGGCTCAGGGCGTGGGGACAGAGCCTTGAGCAAGGACATAGCTCTTCTCCTTCATTTTTAAAAGCTATCAGCTGTTTCCTGAGCTGCTGGAAACCAGCTCCAAGCGAGCGAGATACGCAGCCCTGAACCTCCAGCGCTGCGAAGACTTGAGCGACGCGGCTGCCGGCGCCCGGGGATGAGCGGGGAGGGCAGGCACACAGACAGGGATAAACTTAGCAGCAGCCCTCACCAGACTGTCGTGTTGGTACGAACGCGAAGAGGCCAAGGATTCCGCGCTGAGGTGCCCGAGTTGCTTTTTTCGAAGAGGCAGAACGCGCCCAGGCTGCGGCGGGGAGGTGCCAGACTGGGCTCGGTTCGAGGTGCAGCCTCCGAAAAGAAAATGAATTATGCATCGCGGCCCAGCCTGGAGATCATTGATGATAAATAATGCTAAGCAGGAGCTTACTGCATGCTTCAGCTACAGCCTGCCCCTATGCTGCCTCTTTTTTTTTTTTTTTTTTTTTAAGAGTACTAAGGATCTTGGAGTACAGTTTCACATGGAACAAAGTAGGTTTTGCATTTGATTTTTAGGCTGGAAGATTTTCCTCCTTTCGCAAGGTTCCTGGGAGCTGTTCCTCAGTCGCATCCTTCATCCTTCAGCTCCGAGCTGTGGGTTGAAGTGCGCCCCAGAGAATTCAAACGCAGATGTCAGGCGGAGCAGGAAGCTCCCTGGGATGCTCGCGTTGCTCAAACAAATGATTTTGTGTTATTTCAATGGGAAAAGAGCACCAAGCTTCGCTCCCTTCTGCCTCTCCCTACATCTCCATCCCACGCTGGCAGGGCACCCTGGGGTGCTCAGCACCTCCCGGGTCCCGGTCTCCCCCGGCGCCAGTGGGTGCCAGCCGCGACAGTCGCATCCCTGCGGCTCCCGACGCCAGGGATTTCTCTTCCTGAGGAAAAGGGCTCTCAGAGAGCACATCCATGAGGTTGCTGCTGCGCTTTTATTTAAAACAAAAACCAGTCATTAATAGAGCTTGTCCATAAATGATGACATCAACCCTGCTGCAAATGGGACCCATTACACACACGTGCCCAGTCTGTCCATGCTGTATTTTTCGGATGTGGAGGGTAGGAGAAGCTCTAGGGCTGGGCATCTACCACAGGGGAGATGCTGGTGCACATCCCCGTCCCTCAATTTACCAGTTCATTGACCAGAGATAAGGACACAAAATCACTTTGGTGCTTTGGAAATTGTAAAAGATTCCTACAAAGGGGTTAAACAGCATCGTTATAATTAATCACTCCTAATGACTGCTTGCAAATAAAGGAACAGAAGGTGCCACTATGCCCAACCCCTGGCGATGCCCCAGCAGCTGTGCACAAGCCCAAACTGAGTGACTAAAATTCTGCATTTTCTTAACAGCCCGCTGCCATTTCTGAAAAGCAGATATGTAAACACAGCCTTTTCCTGGACGAGGATTTATTATACCTTCAGCACTTTGACAAGGGATGATTGACAATGAGAGCGACATGACTGTTCACCATGCTCTCACCGCACTTCTACCAGGCAGCCGCATCCCGGAAAGCACAAAGCGAGGAACAGGGCAGAGCTTAAAGTGGGTGCAATTTATCTGCCAAGGACAGCGCTTAGAGAAAGCCCCTGGGCTACCGCCACAGGGTCAGAAACCGCTTCTGTGGAGGGTTTGAGAACAAGCGGGATCTGGCAGGAGCATTGAAGTAACGGGCTGCGTCTGACACGATGTGGCCATGGCAGCAGAGCGCCTGGCTTAGCGCTGAACCTCCCCTCCTGTCCGCCCTCCTCTCCATCGCTCGTTGACGTGAGAAATAATCTGCTTGTCGCACTGGTAATTGAAGACATAACGGCCAGGCCAAAAAGGAGCGTGCCATGGGTAAACTGCCATCTGCCAGCAGATTAGATGGGTTATCGGTACGTGCCTGCACTGCACGCCCGCGTTCTTGCCCTGCCCCGCATGCCTCTGCGGCCCCAAGGTCACCACATCGCACGGACCCAAAACTCCAGCGGGTTCACCAAGCCCAGAGGCCACGGTGATGGCAAGAGCATGGCACAGGGGGGCTGCTCATGCAGCTGCGGGCAAGGTTTAGAGCTTGGTGGGGTTTGGGGTGCATCTCTTTTTTTTTTTTTTTTAGCACGTTGACTCCGAATTGCTCCACTCCCTTTTATTCACCATCCCAGCAAACCAGGGGAACCCCATGGGCTCCTTCCCATAAATCTCAATAAATTCATCCACAGCACTGGGCAGGAGGGTTTTGCACCCAGGAAGCTGAAGAAAATAAGCATTACAGGCTGCATCTTTCCACTCGTACAGAAAACCCGTTGTCCTTATTGACATCAGTGAGAATTTTGAGCCTGCACCAGCTCTGAGCACTTAATCGTACGTGACCTCTCCGAAGAAACATGGCAATTTAGAGGCAGAGTTAAGAGCAGAGCCCGGGAGTCCTGATCCCTACCTCCTTCATTTCATGACAAGACGATGCTTGCTCTTGATGGAAAGCAAACAGACGAGAACTGGAACAGAGCTTTGCCGTGAATTGCAAGTGTTCAGAGTATTGCTTAGAGTTGGGTTGTTAATCCCAGTTTCGCCTGGTTTCTGCTCTCAACTCATTTCCACGTCTCAGCCCGCGAAGGCACCACGCAGCATGTGGCATTGCGAGAGTCTCTGAGCCCACGCTGCCTGGGTTCTGCCTGCTCGCAGTCGGTATGGAGAGGAGAGCGATGTTTTGGAAGCCCAGTCTCGCCCGTCTCCACCAACACGTGAGGTATATTCCACTTGACCAGTACACGTTGCTTACTGGCACTGAGAGATCTTCATCCCCAAAAATTTTAAAGGCAGTTTAACCTGCACCTGCCATAAATGCTGCCAGAGGCGCTGCTCCTGCCAGGGGCAGAAGGAGGGTCTGCAGGCCAGGACCCCATGATTTCCCACAAAACCAGCTTCGTAATCCAGAATTAATCTGAGACATCCCATCGTGTCGCTGTCACGTTGTTACATCCCTCATCTGTTATTTTTAAGCAAGCTCCCAAAAGCCTGCGCATGACCAGGCGGTTTGGCTCCAGGATAACTCAGAAAACCAACTGACCCTCCAAGGATGACTCTCTCGTCTTGATGTTATAAAACATGAAACTTAACATGTTTTTCCTGGAGAAACCTGCCACCGTTGGTTAGATCTGGGGTGAAGGAGGCTGAGACTGCATGACACGAGCAAAATCTTCCTTTAGAAGATGCATTACTCAAGCAGTTTGTCTTGAACAGGCACTTCGCTTTTCTGTGCATTTCTGAACCAGAGAGCGGGGAATTGACTCAGTTTCAACAGCTTTAATTAAACTGAGTTAAAATCCATCAGAGCAAACTTTCCTGCTACGCCTACACAAAATCTGTTACACGAACAAACCAAAATACAATGGCTATTACTTTCTGTCAAATTCTACAGGATTTTCTTTTTCCTAAGAAAGAGGCAGCTCATTCTGCACTAAATTCCAGCTTCCACTTCTAAGCTTTTTATATCAAATGGATGTATCTTTGTTAAACAAGCAGGGCTGAAATCCTGGCTTCTCCATCCATCCTCTTAAGGAGCTTGATTGATGCAACTGCTCCGACACAACCCAGAGAGCGAGAGGGAGGGTGACGGGGCTGCACCGAGGGCTCCGCTTTGGTACCAGAGAGGGAGATGTGTGCATCAGTGTGAATCCAGAACAGGCCAGCTTTGGCTGGAAACAGCAGTTAATGTCTTCTCCAATATGACCACATCAGTCACAAGCAACTGATCCATGGAGGTAAAATGGGAAGCCGCTCCTGCAAAGCACTAATTTTTTTTTCACTATTTTTTCTCATCAATGAAGGATGCTCATTTATACATCTCAAACCATACGCTGAATGCCAGTAGCAGCTTGGGGCAGGCTGGGGTAGGTACAATCAGGTCATCTCCCCTTGGTCTTTGCCTCACTCAACGAGCACAGGGATGTAGGATGCTGCACTCTCGTCTTAATCACCACAAAATGCTTTGGGAGCCGTGCAGGAAAAAGCTCTGCTTAAATGTAGGATGAAGCATTAGGATACATTTGCTGCTCTTACTGTGATATGTGCCATTTCCAAAGGGTGAAAGGGCAGGTTCTTCATGCAAAGAGAAGCACATGGGATTTAAAATATGCCAACCACTGCTGCTCAGCATCTCTTAGCATCATCCTATACCAGCAACCTCTGCTGGGGAGATTTCCAGGAGGATTAAACTGAAAACCCCTTTTCCAGCATCTGCTGCTTGAAGAGAGAGGGTTGCTATGGAAACAGCATCTGGCCTATTCACATGAGTTTTATAAGGAAAGAAACAAATAAAAAAATAAAGCAAAAACAACACATGCATCGCACAAAAGAGAGGTGACTTTATCTGCCTTCATCAAAGAGAGAGTAAGAGTAATCATGAATAATACAGCCCAGCTGTTTGTTTATGTATGCGTGTTTACCACCCAGCCTCCCTGGATCTCCTCCAAAGCTGGCAGCTGGGACACGGGCAGACAGGCGTTAATTTGGGAGGGAGGAGGTTCCAAGGCAAGAACACGCGTGTTAATGCGCGTGCCGTGGATGCCTGCGGGCTGCCTGCGTGGCAGGGCAGGAGGGCTCCTGCAGCCGAGGACTTTCAGCATCTTGTAGAGGTGTCAGCAGTCAGACCAACTCTGGGTAGTCCTGGTGTTTATTCCCTAAATTATCCATCACCAGACCAGTCCGCAGGTGCCTCTGCCCACAGCGGGGTCCCCCAGCTCCCAGCTGTGGGGTCCCTCACCAGCTCTGCTCCCCAAGGCAAAGAAATCTGGCAATGAAGCCAATCTCTATCAGCTTTACCTGTATTTCAGGGCAGAACAGCAGATATTAGTGATGGCTCCATACCAACGCATTTGGACCAAGGTCTGGAAGAAGTCCACAATGGAGAAAGGCAGCCTACGTGAACCTCCTCGTGACAGCGCACTGAGAGCTAACCAGTTAGCTGTGGCAAAGCACTGGGAAGAGGCAGAGTTTTGCAGGGGAGCTGGAGCTGGCTGGGTAGACATGAGGTGCCCACATAGTCCAACATCTTCACACCAGGAACATTGGGGAGCCGGACACTGAGTGCCAGCAGCCCTGTCACTGCTGACTCCGTTAGAAGTTGGTGCAACGGCAGCACACAAAAGGGTAGTAACTTACTCGAGGACATAAATTACATCTCCATCAGGCAATTGACCCAAGCCTGATGCATGGTGGCTTCACCTCGCTGAGCGTTCCTGGGGGGTTATTCCTCCTTCACACCCACACAGGCGGCTTTAAGGCCGAGCCAGAAAGCTGTGCCATAGAGGAACCCTGGCTTGTATCCGAGCTCACGCTAGCAGAGTCGTGCCGGAGACCCATTAACACCACCAAGCCCAGCGTATACTGCTGTTGTTTTCAGGAGCACACACAATTTACCATCTGGCCTGGTACTCGTTATGCTCCAAGCTTGATGCAAATCACCACAGCTCCATTAATTGCTGGGATGCTGATGCCGCTCACACCCGGACAGGGGCCGGCTGAGCAGGCCAGGCTGTTCCTGCAGCCTGCGAGATGCCGTCCACCCGGCAGTCCTGGTCCACGGCTTGCCAGGCAAGATTTATTTGACTTGGGATGCTCGCAGAGCCTGAAAGGAGAAGGTGACAGCAGCTCTGGGAAAAGGAAAAAGAGCAGCCAAGTAAAGAAGGAATTTAGCCCTGCAGGCAAGCTGCCCCACAAATACCCCAGCACAGAGAGGAGAGGGCAGGTAGGGATAGACCGGTGTTGGGCGAGTCTTCTCCAGAAGCAGATGGGGAGAATATGGGAGTACAAACTTCAGAAACGCAAAGTATCTCCTGGATGGGGCAGGCCACCTGCTCACCACCCACCTCCTCCAGCACAGCGCCAAGCTGGCGCTCCAGAGATGCTGCCCAGAACAGTCACAGCCGGCATCCCGCAGCCCCCAGGGCCAGGCCCACCTCTCCGCTACTCCAGCCCAAGCTGGGAGTTACTGCTTTGCCTGCAGCAGAGACATTTCACTCTTAACGGTTAAAAATGACCCTGTCACTGCAAATCCGTAGAGCCGTGGTCGAGCTGCGAAAGAGGAGCCAATTTGGGAACCCGAAACAAATGTATTCCCGTGGCTGGTGATTAGGAAGAGGCTCAGATTAGATGTAAGATGCTACGTGTCTCTACACTGGCTCATGGCTGTGAATCCTCAAGCATCCTCCCCTGTAACCTTCTTTATTTTTTCCTTTCACAACTGATCAGCGATTTCTCTTCTCAGCACTTGAAACAAGACAAAAGGAACTTCAGGGCACTCTGCTGGACTCATTTACCTCTTATCTTCTCCTGCATGGAGGAAAAACACCCTTTTACCTGCTCAGACCTCCTGGGACAAGGGCAAGCAGCAGAGCGGAGGGCACCCCGACGTCCCCGTGGGAAAGGCAGAGGCTGAGTCCCCGAGAATGGGCAGGCAGGCAGTGCCCGGTGGGATTGCCAAAGAGAACAGGTCTGAAAGGGTCTACGGGGAGCTCGGGTTGTCCTGAGACCTCTCCTTGCTCCAGATTTTTTTTTTTTTCAGAGTGGAGGGGATCACGCATGCCGTGAGGACAGGGCTTGGGGCTCACAGGGATGGCTCAGGCAGCTCCGGCTGGGGTGAACTGGGAGCAGTGAAGACAGAACTGCAACCGTCCCACTACCTTCATGCAAGCTGTCTGTAAATCTTTCCTTATTTCCTTTCATTAGGCTACTCAGGCTGATTATTTCAAGTGTGCTGTCACAAGCATTAAAAAAAAAAGTTGCTGAGGATCCAGTGCTGTGCTGATGGGCAGGGCTAGCAGGATGCAGGCAGGAGCTGGGATAAGGATGCTCTTGGTCCAGCTCCCACGGTTTGCAGGGTCCGGCCGCTCACGGGGCTGCCACGTATTGCCTGTCCATGAGGGACTCATCTGCGCAGCTGAGGATGTCACCCACAAAGCTCCAGCAAAACCCAGCCAGGTTTGTGTAAAAATGACCCTCAAATCGCTACGGGCTGGCGCTGAGGGCAATGCCCCGCTCCAGAGAGCCGCAGCCAGCTCTGGGCCATACCCTGCTGCCAGCTGGCTTTCAAATACCTGCCCTCCTCTTTCCCTCTTTTTATTATTCCTTGTTCATAAGCAGTGGCACTAAATCCTTTCGAAGTTTTCCACAGATTCCCTTGGAGGATGAGGCAAGGCAAGCACGCTGCTGTCGTGCTGCCCCGCTGTTTGCCCAGCCCTGATTTACGCCCCTTCCCAAGAGCACACGCCGTATATCAGCGCCACACTCGTGCTGCTCACCGCAGCAGTATTTCTCCCTCTTTCCTGAACCGTGGCCTATTTTGGAGCCAGTAAATCCCCCCAGCAGCCTGCCAGGCTCCTCCTGTTCAACCCCAAAGAGGGGGAAAGGGAAGAAAAAAACAGGGAAAAAATTGGCATCACCATGGCAACCTGCTCTTTCCTGGTGCTGCAAAACCTTAAATTCCCACTGCCCATTTATCAGTTGCATTTGATCAAGCAATGATGACAGTTGGCATCACCACATGTCACGAGCTTTGGATGCTCGTGGAGAGAAGCTTATGTCACTTACAGCTTCTTACCAGCCCCACTGTGCAGGGAAAAGCCACAGAGGTGTAAGGGAGGCGGCTGTGTCCCCTGGCAGGGCAGCGCGATGCTGGCTGGCTGTGGAGCATCTCAGGGTGGGAGCAGGACTGGGAAATACAGCTCATCCCAAGGGATCTCAAAGCATGCTACACTGAACCCTAAAGAAGTTTGTGCCCTGGAGGCACCCACCTCTTACAGACCCTCCCCCAGGGTCTGTACCTACTCAGGCACTGCCACCATATCAGCTCCTCTTTACCGCAGAAGAGGATGGTGCTCCGGAAGCGCGGCAGATGGGTCTGCATCAAAATAAAATTGCTTTTGCTACACAGCTCAGGCAGCCAGGCTTTATGCATTTATTTCATAGCCCCATACTGGCAAACCCACTTCCTCGCCCTGCGAGCAGAGAGGCGAGCGCAGCCGCTCCCGTCCCCAGATGGGCACTAACATTGCGCCCTGGCCCGCAGACAGCTGCCGTGCCGAGCCCCTGAATTCCGAGCTTTGATAAAGCTGGATCCCAACACTCATTTAGGCAGAGGAGATGCCAGGCATCCCTGGCTCCTCCGGCAGCCCCAGTCAGCGCGGCAGGGGGCTGGTGTTCCTCCAGGTTTGATTAGCTCTCTTGGGCAGGGAAGGCAGATGCTGCAGCCAGCTCTTGGTGCCCCTCCAAGATGGGCAGCGCTGAAGGCAGAGAGTGGAGTGCGAGTTTGGACGCCGTTCAGGGGATTATCATTATTTAATTGGTGGTTTAAGTGAGTGCAGAGCCTTGTTGCCTCCTGGCACAAGTGTACGATTTTGAACAAAGGCTGTTGGAAATAGCAAAACACTGCCCCAAAATGAGCCGGATTTGCTGTCCATCGCCATGCGAGGTGACACCATCACAGGGTGCTGGGACACAGCCCCCTCCTAGGAACCTAGAAGCCACTGTGGTTTCCAGTTGTGGGCTAATTTATCAGGTGGGTGCTGAGACTTAAAGGAGGCAGCATCCTCCTGCCTTGTTCCACCTGGCCATTACTGAGGTGATTATTTATCTCATGAGATGTTTGACCAGACAACTTCCCCCAGGTAAAAACGATTAAATATTCATCTTCTTCCCAAAACGGGCCTTTGCCAGGGTTTTGCTTTTCCACAGTGCTGCAGGACATCGTTAGCTCTCAGCCCTCCTTTGCATTAAATACTTGAGCTGTTCTTTGCCAGGAGGGAAACCGAGGCAGAGCCAGGACCTTCCCTTCTCATGAACATCCATCCCCCTGCAGCAAGGGCACCACAGAGCAGCCCCTCCCCATCCGCCCCCCACAGCCGAGCCGTCCCCCGCTGCTTTTGCGCAAGGCAGAGGCTCCGACGCTCATCCCATCCTCCCCTGCCCAGGCAACCCTCACGGTGTGTGGCACCGCATCTCCCCGGGACGTTTGCTTAACAGAGATTAAAGAAGTGCTGCTGCAAATATGTCAGTCGTAGAATAACAGAAAATAATAAAAGAAATAAAGCACGCCAGCTATCAGCCCAAGTGGAAGTCTCAATTAGCAAATATATCAATCACTGCTGACATCTTAAGTAGCGTTTACAGTGAGAGCATTACAGAAATGATTTGCAATTACAGCACTGCTGCGTCTTTGCTGGGAGCAGAGCTCCCCAGAAGCGATGCTGCCACAGGGAAAGCACCATCCAGGCTCCCAGCCCAGTGCAAAGCCAGGGTTCACTGCTGTTCTGGTTTAGCTCCACTCAGCAGCAAAAATACCACACAGTCACTCACTCACTCCCCCCTCACCACCCCCCAGCAGTGGGACAAGGAGAAGAATCAGGAAAGAAAAAGAGAGCAAAACTCCTGGGCTGAGACAAAAACAGTTTAAGAGAGCAACAGAGGAAAAGAAAACAGAGAGGCAAAACAAACAAACAAAACCCAATAACAGAAAACACTGAAGCAGGTAACTCACAGGACAACAGCTCAGGGTGGATCCTGGTGCCCAGCTCCCTCCCAGGCAGCCAAACCTGCCCCCCAGCCCCATCCCCACTTTATACCCTGAGCCTGATGGCCCAGGGCATGGAGCAGCCCTTGGGCCAATTTGGGTAAAGCATCCCAGCTGGTGGGCAGTCAGTGACCTGTCCCAGCTGTGTCCCCAGCCACAGGGGCCACCAGCTCCAGATCCTCTCCCAGCTCTGGTGAAAATTAACTCTGTCCTAGCCAGAACCAGGACAACTGGCTTGGGTGGGATTTAGGGATATGGGCCCTGCGACCTCCAGAATAGTTGTTGTCTTTAGAGCTGCCCAGACAGACTCGTGGAGGCTGCTGAGGATGCTGTGGCACAGCTCTGTTGACGGGTACCTGGTCATGTTTGCTCCTGCCTCGGGGCTGAAGGGGCTCAGCCAGTGCCTTGCCGGTGGCGGTGCAGGGCTGAGGGGGGCTGGATGTGACATTCGCCCCTTGGCCATGACCTGGGGATGGAGGGAGCACACGCAGCTGGGTCTCACCCAGCCTTGCTCCAGCCTCTTGCCCGGGAGGGATTTTGCTTTGCAAAGCAACCAAACCTCCAGAAGAGCCACGTGGACAGGTCCCATCTGCTCGTTCCTGGCCCTGGTACAGGGGGAATTAGAAACCCTGTGGCGCTGGCTGCAACGAGTGGGATAACAGTCCAAGATGCCCTCCCAGCATCGCCTCGTTAGGTACCCGCCGCCCACCCGCGAGCTGCTCCTCGTGTCCCCCAGCCGTGCCCAAGTCGGGGACCGGCCCGCTGGAGACGGAGCCAGAGACGATTTACAGCTCCGCCGCTAATGCCCAGGGCCCAGGATAAAAAGGGATTGGACAAAGGCGCAGGAACATGCACAGTCGTTTATGAATATTACCAGATTACAGGCAGCTTACAGGCTCCCAGCTGCGATCAAACCCCGCCGGGCAGCCGCAGCGAGATAAAGACGACAGCGTGTGCAACAGGAGGAGTGAAGCCTCTCCCAGCCCTCCTCCAGCCCAGAAATGTGTTTCTACACACACACACAAAAACCCTCATTGTTTGTTTGTTTGTTTTAGAAGAATTTGTTGGGTTTTGCCCAAAGCCCCAGCTGCAAACATCCCATTTTAGCAATTGATTTCAGCAGCAGGAAGAATCAGAAAAGCAGTTTCTCCTTGCAGAAAGACATAAAAACACTACTTTTTTTTTTTCTTTAGAAACCCCAACATCTCCCACCAAAACAAAATTACTGAGAAAAGATCTGTTTCTTTTTGTTTTCAGTCCCTCTTCTGCTCAAGCCCGCACACGTTCCTGCAGGCAGAGGCGCTTCGCTGGGGTGATTCAATCAGCGGTGTAACCAGATGCAAAGGCTGGACGGAAGGAAGATGCATGGGGAGAGCACATTGTAGGCAAAATATTTCTATACTCAAAGTGCAACGTGAGCTCCCAGGGCCGCCAGCTTTGCTCAGTGTAGCTGCACGTGTTTGCACGGAGCAGAGGGGAGCAAGGACGGCAAACCTCTCCTGGGAGCCCCTGGATGCCCTGGGTACCAGGAGTTTTCCGGACTGATGAAGTCTTGCTCTCAGCTGCAAAACTCCTTTCACCTTCAGGGCTTCGTGGCAGGGAGGACGGAGTGATTTCGTTTCCCAATGCACATTTTGGGCCCGCAGGTTTCAGCACCGAGAGGAGACCGTGGTGCTGGTGGGTCCTGCCGTCCTGAGACCCTGCTCTCCCCCTGGCGCTGGCAGCATCCTCGCAGCGATCCCCAAGCCTGCCAGGCTGCAGGCAGCTCTGCTCGCCCTGCAGCCCCCTCCCAGCTCAGCCACTCGTCCAGCCCAGCTTCCATTTACCCAGAAGTTCACAAAGTTTATGGTAAATTTGCCCTCAGTGGTTGGTCTCGCTCAACCCTCTCCAAAGAACCGTAGCGATCAAAAGAGAGAGGAGTTACTCAGAAGAGTGTAACAGGGAATAACGTATTGGTGAGGGAAGATGGGGAGATGGGAAGCGAGTAGTAGGAATAATAATGATTATCTCTAGGTGAGTAATCTACCCAAGGGCTTGCTTTCTGGAGCGAAAAGCTGAATCGATGATGGGAACTGAGCCCAGATAATGGGGGCAGCTTTGGGATGTCCCACACAGGAGAATGGTCCCCAGCTGAGCAATTTCAGAAATGTTTCTGGATGCCTCCTGCCAGGCTGTGCTACCTGCCTGCTCCCAGCCCTCACAAGAAGCTTCCCAAGAGCACCGTGACCGGGTTTGGGCAGCCTGAGGTTATCGCCCGCGCGGTGAGGGATGCGGGGCGGATGCTGGCACTCGTCTCTGCATCCCGATCCTGCTCACATGCAGGCGCTGCTCCGATCTGGCGGCGTTGCTGTGATTCCATTAACACGCAGGCACAGTCGCTAAATTACATTTAATAAATACCTAATGAGAAGATGACAGCCACTTCTGGACTCTCAGCAGTCCCTTTGGTTATTCACAAGCTCAGAAAAGTACAACTCGCCTTCAATAATTGATAGCCCACTAATGCAGAGCTCAGGGGTAGAAGGGGCCCCATTAATTACTGCTGGGCAGCCGCGCGGCTCAGCCACCAAATGCCACCGAGTGCGCGCTCTCAAGATGATGCTAATAAATACAGCAGCTCTGCATGCTGCCGAGCGTGAGCGGGTCCCGTCTGCTCCCTCCGGAGATGGGATGGTAGTCCAGGGGCACGGCAGGGGACTACAGCAAAGCACGAGGAAAATTAAGGTGTTTCAGAAAAATGAACCCAACTGCTGGCTTCATGTTTGCGGTGACTTCTTAGAGGCAGCAGGGCTCCCTGCAGCCTCAGCCCAAAGCAGCCTGCTGCTACGCATCCCTTGCTCCAGAGTGGAAATGGGTCTGAGAGGGCTCTGCCACATTTTCCTGTCTCCAAGCAGGGCAAGCATCTTTCTGGAACGCTTTTTGAGCCACTTGAATTATGGCCAGCAGCAGGTTGTTAGCATTGCGCTCGGGCTGGAGGGTGGGAGCTGCGCAGCTCCCTCCAAGCAGGGTAGAAGTTTAGGGAAAAAAAGTTCATTTTGCAGAGTGGATCATCCAGCAAAGAGGAACACAGAGGCAGAAAGAGGGCAGCTGTTCTATAAAACCCCCAGAAAACCGAGCCCTGCGTCCCTGCTCTGCTCCCCTGGCATCTCAGCCCACCGCCACGCTTCACCTGAGCAATAAAAATGGTGAAATTTCCATCTACGGCGAGGGAGGAAAAGAGATGGCCCCCAAGTCTGCACAGAGTTATAGAGCAAACAATCAAAAAGTCATTGTAAATCCAATCACATTAAACCCTACACTTCAGAAATGTTCAGGCGCCTTCCTAAAGCCTTCCCCTGCTGCGGCAATGAATCTCAGGGTAATTTGCACAGCACCTGTCAATGAGACAATTTTCGCCTTTCAATGAGGTTTTCAGGATATTTCGGTCCATGGGATTTTCCAGGGGTAAAGGGGAGGGAGGATGCAGCGGGGGCTGAGGCTGGTGATGAACCCAGGAGCCTTGGGTGAGTGATGGGCTCCTGGGAAGCCAGTGTAAGCCTGGGCTGTGACAGATGTGTCCTGTCTCCCCTGGAAAAGCCTTCCTCCTACTGCTGCCAAGAAGGGCTACTCTTGTATTTTGGTGAGAAAAAAAAGCAATTTTTGCAAGAAAAAAATGGTGTGGTGGAAGAGGGGAGATGGGGACGCAATAGCAGGACTGGAGAGGAGGGGGCCCGCGATGCCCTCGCACGCTGTGGGCCCCCTGTTCCCCGGCGATGCCAGCTTGGCGGGTCCTGTGTCCCCAACGCCTCCCCGCTTTCCACGTGTGCTCCCAACCCACCTCTTCCCGAGGGAGGATCTGCCCAAACAGCCGGCAGACGCCTTGGCAAAACAACCCGTGTTTGAAGACGGGAAAGCACAGAGGAGCGGAGATTAAAGGAAAGTAAATAGTTCCCTCTGCGCGCCCGGGGCCAGCTCAGCGAAGGCGCTGCCTCCGGTGCCGTCGAGCCCCACAGCAGCTTGCCAGGAGCATCCCGCTGTCAGCATGCGCTGGGGCTCTGCAAACCCAAGCATCTCCTACAGGTCTCACCTGGGCTCAGACGCTCAATTGTCCCTTTAAAACTCCCTTAAAACTTTTTAGCTAAAGTGGCTAGCACAAACCACTCGTTCTGGACCCAGGCAAGGTGTCCTGGAGGAGAAGGATGCTAAATAAGCAAGCCCTGCGCGCACACACGTGCCCACCAAAGATGCAGGAGTTACCGAAGCCTATGCATAAAAATGGCATTTCATTAGGAGCCCGGTAACACCTTGGCCATATGGTGTTGCATTTACCATCCGCACTCAAAGCGCAGCCCTTGTCAGCGCCGAAAGCTTCTAGCTAAAAAGACGGTGGAGGTGATAATGGATTTTCAAAGAGACAATTATTTGCGGGCTCTGTCGTGATGCACAGATCAATGGCAGATGTTTCCGCTGTATCCTGACCCATTTTTGATCCTGGGGCTGCCTGGCCTGTACGGAGCTGGCAAAGCCAGTCTGGAATCATCGCAATCTGCTTGTATTTGCAGCTCTGGAAGGAACAGGAGCCATTTATTGATGGCAAACCCCGTCCCATCCCTCCTGCAATGGGAAACCCAGCCTGCTCCGGGCCGGCCGGTCTGTGGCTTGAGCTAACGTAGAAGAAATGCAGCAGTTCACTTTACTGATTATAATTAATCCAAGCCTATTTCACATCTGCACTAAGAAAGTCTTTCCTGGCTTCACTGAGGATCAACCTTTAAATAAGGGCTCTGGCTGGCTTTACACCTCCTGATTCCAGCCATCACGGGGGAGCCGCGCTGGCCCGGGGATGCGTATGATGGGCAGGGATCCATAAGTGCACACAAACCTCAGGGGCAAGGAACGGGCCTGATCCTTTCCATGAGAGAGGAGGCAGAGGGCTGGGGTGGGCCAAAGGAGTGGTGAGGAGCTGCGAGATCTCCCCGTGCGGCTCAACCCCGGCGGTACCAGGGTCCCTCCGCAGTGCAGCCGAAAAGTCACCATCCCTCTGCCCCAGCCAGCTTTCTTCCCTCTGGGGAAGCATAACTTCATGGGCAGAGTTTTTAAATGTTTCCTGGTTGTGTCGCTCTTGGATGCTCCTGAAATCTCCATCTGGCCAAGAAGTGTCATGGCACATCTCCCCCAGCCCTAAGAGAAGAGGTTTACAGTAAAACCATCAGAAGGAAAAGCAGACGAGGTGGGATCGGCTGGCCACCTTTGGCTGCTGAATGAGGGAGCACCATGATTTGGACAAACCCTCCCCCAGACCATGCTCAGAGCCACCGAAAGCTCAGAGGAGCGGCTCGTGCTTCGGCCGGGGGAGGACAGCGGCTGGGGAGTGGTAACAGGAGCAGGGTGATTCTGGGGCCAGGGCTGCCCCCCAAACGGGGATGGATGAAGCAACGATGCCCCCCAAGTCCCCTGCGGGCATCCCATTGTCCCCTCCTCCCCGTGCTGCCTGCTCCGTGGACCTGAGGCTGCACTTCCCAGCGGAGCTCACGCCCTTGCCAAAGTCTGTGGTTCCCAAAGCACAGAGCCTGAACAACGTGCAGTGATCTTTACCCATCCCTGCAAGGCGAACCCTCGGCAGGCCACACTCCCCAGGAACGAATCCCAGGAAAGGGGTCCCTTAGGGGGATAAATCCCAACGTGGGTGCTCCGGCCTCAGCACCCAGCTGGAGCACCCACGGTGATGGGATCGTGGCTCCTGGACATCCCCCGGTGTCTGCAGCCCTACATCACCCCCAACCCCTCGCAGGAAGCCTTGTCTGGGATTCTTAAGCATCACACTGAGGTGCCTGGGAGATTCTGATCGTTTCGGCAAGCAGATGCCTCCTTGGATCAGCTTCCTGCTAAATTAGCATGAGATTTTTACAGCACCAGCAAGCTGTTGGCTGCTGAGAAGCACCATTCCCAGAGCACACCATTCTACTGGGCTTTAAAAACGACTTTGCAGTGTAATAAATGGACTGCATCAGCAACAAGAACAAATGTTTTAGGTTTCAGGACCCCAGAAGAGCTGTGCTTTATGCTCAGCAAGGCAGAATGGCTGCGGAGAGCAAAGAGCATCCCAGCAGTGCTGCTGATCTGCCTGGGTGCTGCTCAGCAAGGCAGACCCTGGAAGCAGGGAATCTGACCCTGCTTCTAAAAATCGCCCCGGCTTTCTGATGCAAGGACAGTCGTCTTGGTCCCAGCCGGCCCCCTGGCACTGCAAGGTGAGGGACAAGGGCTCCGGCTGCCCTGCAAAGTGCAGAGTCCCAGGGCACAGCCCCAAAACCCCCGCGGGGCCAGCCGGGCCCTGGGGAGCCTTTCCATGGCACCTGCTTGGGTGCTGCCTCCCCGCATCCCCACACGCACCCGCCTCTGCCTCCGCTCCCCGAAAATGCCAGGTTCCCACCTCGTGCTGCCGCCAAGGCTGATTTGATTTCCAGTCCCGAGGAGCACTCGCCTTGTATGGGCTGGTGAATAATTTATAGTTTGCTCATGAGGAAAGGCAATGGGGAGCACAGAGAGGGGGGAGAGAATAAATATATATTTATAAAAAATGGAAAAAGCTGAAAAGAAAAAAAATAATAATGCCCAAACCTACCCTGTAAACTGTTCCTTTGATCTAATCCAGAATAAATTATACATAACGGAGCTGGTTCATTTTGCTTGCCGACAGCATGAATAAAAAAAGAGAAAGCAAGAAAACCAAACCATTTGGGCTAATAACAATGTGCTCGGGGTAGATGCTTCAGCTGCTATTACTTTGCAGCAGCCAGCACAGATTTTTCATGTGAAAGAAACGCGTTTTTAACTGGGGATGTGCTGTGCACGAGCGGAGGCTGGAGGTAATGCTCCGTGGTGGCTGGAGCATCTGAGAAGAATCTTCCTCTTTCTCATGCAAGACCAAGAGATCTCCAGTGTCTTCCACTAAAGGAGCTGGAGGTCACCAGGTCTTTCAAGATAATGCTTTGCTGCAGGCCTGAGGACAGAAGCATTTACCAAAGTTTTGAATCAGGGCTGATTCAACAAAAATCAAACTTTTTGATTTACAAAACAGATCAAAAGGAAAGTTCCAAGCACTCCAGATTATTTTCCCAATGCCTTCGCCCTCCCTCCTCTTCTTCCCCTCTCCTCCCTCCACCCTCCTTCCCCTTCCTACAGAAAGGAAATATCGAGTGAGGCAACTTCACAGACCTCATCTTTCACGAGGAGCTTAGCTTATTGCTCCAGGATGCAGATTGATCAAGAAACACAGTCCATAAAGAATTCCCAGCCAGCCCAGGAGCCGATTCGCTTTCAAAGGCTAATGGAAAATCACTGCCGTCAAGAAGTCAGGCTGCACGCTTGCACTGACTTTCTCAGCTGAGAAGGGTATTGACCAAATAGCCAATGCTCCAAAAATAAAAATATTCTCCCGGGGTTGGTTTCAGCATCCAATTAAAAATCCTAGCAAAAACAGCAGCCCTTTTAAACATGCAATTACGGAGCCAGGGAATCGGACAGGTGCTGATATGGGGACAGCCAGGGTCAGCTGCTCACCAAAAATGCCTCCTCGAGTTTAGTCTTTTGTCATGAAATGAGAGAGAGAAATATCACCAGTGGCAAAAGGCAATCAATTAGCTTGGGAAGAATAAAAGGTCTCTGAAGGTCTGCACTTCATCAGCATCCTCAGCTCGCGAGGGCTGCAGCCTCTCCCCGGCAATGCCGATGCCGGCTCGGCTCCCTCGCCAGAGCAAGCCCGTTCGGAAAAAATCAGCCTGCCCGTTTTTGAAGGAAAGCCACAGTTTTCCTTCTGGATGGCTGCTTTGGGAGCAGGAAGAGTTGCCATCACAAGCTGCCCGCCTGCTTGGGGTGGCAGCGGGGACGCGTAGGCGCCAGGACAAGCCAGCAGCTCCCTCCCCGCATCCTGAGCTCACCGCCAGCCTCTGCAGCCCATCGCCTTCCTGGGAGCTCACCCAGGGAGGCTGGCTACAAAACCAAGGGTGAATTGAACGTTTGGCATGAGGAATTACGCTGCATATCAACCCTCACATCTGTACAAAGCTCCTTTAGCTGTGACCCTCTTCTTACCCATTTGAAATGTCTGTTTGTTTGTTCACAGTTCTTTTAAATTCCACCTTGAGGGAATTCATGTTTCTCCTCCCACCCCAGCTCGCACCGCAATGCTGCGGCCCCAGCACCAGATGTGTGAGGGGAGAAACGGCAGCAGAGTCACTGCCTTCATCCAGGGCTCTGGAGCATCCCGAGGGCAGCAGTGCTCACGGAGGCCTGGAGATGTGCTGAATGTGTCTCAGCTCCTCCTCAAAGCCGCTTGGCTGAGCAGGAGGCGAAGAAGCATTTGTAATGACGCTTAATTCTGCTCTACAATTTATTCAGTGGTGGAGCCAAAGGGGTCTGAGCTGTTCTCGTCATCTTATAAGTGGGCAACGAGCTTGTGAAGCGGTGCAGGAGCTCATGACCTGGGGAAGGGGAGCGGAAAAGGGAAGCTGTGCAGAAAAGACCAGGTCAACGCAGCACCTGAAGCCTTTTCAAGCATCACCCTTGTGCTCCAGGAGGACGCAGCCGGTTGTTTGCCAAACTAAAACACCATGCCATGCCTCGGACCCAGCCGGGGAATTTCCATTCGCTTCGGGTTCAGGGGGCCTTGTTTGCGAGTGAGAGATGTGTTGGCAATTGGTACCTGGCCACTGTGAGTTGTTCAAAGGAGATATCAGCCCCCAAGCCTGGGTCGAAGGAAACGAGTTACCTACAACCGAGCAGAGATGTGGAACAAGCCAAGCAAAGCTCCAGCACCTCGCAGATCAATCACAATTATAAATCTAGTTAGAAGTAGATGAATGTTTACTAAGGTCACTGAAGGGCACTCTTATTAGAGAAGTCTATTAGCAAAGAGGCTAATAATATATGCTAGGCTGCCAAACAGACTAATTATAAACATCACACGATGGCACGGGCTCATCGACTCCCTGCCGGCGCCTCGCTCTGCTCCAGACACCAGGTTCATGCTGGAGATGACACATTTTCCTGGGGAAGATGCAGAGGTTCCTGCAGTGTCTGTGGGTCCAGCTGCCTTTGCCCCACCGTTCAGCACGGTGTTTCCACCGGCACATCAGCAGCCATCTGCTCCGGGGCTGAGGGCTAGGCTGGGGCTGGTGTTGACGACCAGCATTGCCCAGGTTGGAGCAGGGGGAGGTGTAAAGCTGCAGAGCTGTGTTTTCAGGGACAGGGAACTGTGCAGAGCATCTTACTCATTTCAGACCCATTTTTTCTCTGGGAGGAGGTGTAGGCTGCCATGGTTCACGCAGGACATCACCTGTCACATGTAACTTAGTTAACCAGTAGGAGATCTCCAAGAGATGGAGGAATAAGGGCCTCCCATTTCTTGTGTGCTTGACCTCAGCGCGACCAAGCTCTCTGGGTTTCATCCTCCCAGACTCATGACATTTGGCTGGGTTTAGGGCTTTCACTTTCTTTAAAGCTCTGCCTTTGCTTTCTGACACTTGGACTTGGTTTGGACTAAATACAGTTTTCATCAAAATTCTTCCATCCATTGGGGAAATGTGACCCCCCCCAGTGTTGGCGCTAACTCCCGCAGCCCCAGCCCCTCTCCGCTCTGCCAGTCGCTCTCTCGGCCCCTCACAGCCCACTGTGCCCACGCGTGGCTGGTGCTGGACCACTGCCTCTGAGCTGCGTCCAGCCTGGAAAAGCAGGAGTGCTCAGGAGCTTCGGATGCGTCTTTCACCCAGGGTGAAGCTGAGCCATGTGCAGAGCTTAGTCTAACGCACACGCTTTCTGTCCTCAGGGTGGAGAGCAAGAGGTATAAATGATTTCACGGCTGGATTTTTACCTCATTCTGATCTGCGCTGGCACCGTGTGCCTGGCACGGGCTCAGCAGGGCTGTCTGCTGCTCCACTCTGTGCGGGAAAGCCAGCGGTGGAAGCCACATCCCAGGTTTCCGAGGACAAGGCGTTGTGTAACGCCCGCCCCCAGCACGCGCCGGATCAGCTCCCCAGCCGGTATAAATCGAGAGATCCACTGAGGTCAACCCCGGCCGATTGCATCCACTTAATCTCCTCTCGGGACGCACCGCTTCGATTTGCAGAGCTCGCAGGAAGCGGGCTGCGCTGGCCAGGCATCCTCCGCTACCTGCCCGTCTTCAGAGCCCACTCCAAACCTCTCCCCAAAAGAACCAGAATAGAAACACCTCAAACAGCCTCTCCTTTCTGAGCGCCTGTGCCGCAACCTGTCTGGCAGAGAGCTGAGAAGCAGCTCGTTTCGGCTGGGATCTGGGATGGGGAGCCGGGAACCACAGCATCCAGCGCTGCCCAACCAGGCTGGTCCAGCATGAAACTGAACAGCTGCCCCTAAAACCATCAGCTTACTGTCACAGGTAACCCCGTGTGAGCACCCCTCACTCACTCACAGCCCTTTTTCCCAAAAAATAATTTTTTCATTTTTCAAATCACAGCAGGAAAAAATTCCTGGAGGCTGCAAACCGCCACAGATGTCTCCAGCTGATGAGTTTCCACTGAGAAATGTCGAACTTGCTGGGGTGCACCAGGTCCATTTTGGGAAGAAGAAAGGCGTCGAAGTGATGTGCTTTGGCTTCCTGCTTTGTTCTCTCCTATCGAGAGCTCTGACCCACTGCCTGCAGCACAGTAGATCTCCATGCTGGTCCCAAGCACGGGCAGGTTGGAACCATCCTGGCACCAGAAGCTGCAGAGCCCCATGGCTTTTTATTCCCATAACCACGTTGCCAGTTAGCTTGGTGTGTAAGCACAGAGCTGTGCTAGTAAAGAACTGTTCTCCATTTTTCGGGTTTTTATTGCTTCTCCTCCTCAGAGCATGACATACAGCATCCGACCAAAGCGGCCCAGTTCACCCTTGGGTATCACCCGCACCCCTCCTGCTGGGTTTCTTTCACAGGACCGTCCTGCAGAGTGCTTCTGGTCACCATTTTGGCACATCCTCAAGACCACAATGACATTATCCACCCCAAAAGCACTAACCCCCTGTCCATCTTCAGAGGAGGGCTGCACCCTACAGACACAGCGATATCTGACTGCACCCAGCTCTCATTTCCAGACCAACACAGAAGCTGAGACCAGTAAAATCTGCTCTGCCAGTGAATGCTGGCCACATCCCGAAATACAGCCCCAGCAGTTAGAGCCCGCTGCGGAAAACCTCTGCTCCACGTCCCTCCGCTTGCCTCCCATGAGCGGGAAGGGGCCCTCGAGCTGGGTGGTGATGGGACATAGCAATGAGCATCCCGGCATCCTGAGACCTCGCTCGCTCCACAGCTGCAAAGCGCCCTGAAAAGCCCAGATTGGCTGTAGAATTTGATATTTTTATTACACCAAGATCAAGAAATCCAGACCGAGCTGGGGCTTAGGGCAGGTGAAATGCATAAACCAGGCAGACAGCGAGCTCGGAGCAGACGCAGGACTCTGCCAAGGGCAGTGTTATTGTGTCCTTGGCATGGACGGGGAATGAAGACCAAGGTCCCACAGCACGCTGGCAGAAACCCACCATCACCCATGGTGCGTCCTCCAGCTGAGGTCCCTTGCTTGCCCTAGAAGTTTCTCCTGGATGGCCTCTGCAAACCCCATGTCCCGCCACCGCAGGCAGGAGGCAGCCAGGAAGGGCTCATCCTCCCCCAAAAAAATGTCCCAAGGGGATCATGTGTTGGTACCAGGGGCGCAGAAGCATCAGCAAGGGTGTCGGAGCAGAGACAGCGAGAGCATGGCTGAGCCCGGGTGCTTTGATGGAGACATCTTTCAAGGAATCCTAAACAGCCTTATTAGATGTTTTATTCAGTTTTTATAAGTATTCCTTGCTGTAAAAGAGTAAATGAGGAGCCTGGGGCAATGCCACGGGGTTTCTTTTTGTTCCTCTTGGCAGTACATCAGCTTTCAAATGATTTTTGCCATAAGGAAAAACAAGATGCAAATCCAGGCCCCTCTCCCTTTTATCTCCCCCTCCCCTCTCCTCTCCGTACCACTCTCCTCTTCCTTCTGCTGATTCCCCCTCTTTTAAATGCAGATCAGCCCTGGAAACTCCTCATTCACTCCCTCCCTGTTGTTGGGAGGTGGCAATTGTATTTTTCCTATTCAAACTGTTATTTGGGGGTGATCCTTCTTTCCATTCTTCCTTTTCCCACTGCAGAGCACGGGGCAGGACTTGGTGGAAGGCAAGGACGTAACAGAAATAGGGCCAGGGTGACGCGCTCCTGCGGCACCAGACCATCCCAGAGCATCACCAGATGTCACGTGCTTGGGTCCACGCTCCAGATACCTGGAGCACTTTGGGTGTGGGAGAGGGATGATGGATTTTCTGGGGGGGAAAAGGGGCACTTCGGGTGCAAAGCATCACTTTGCACAACCCTGCGTGAGATCCAAAACGATGCCGCTGCGGAGAGGCCAAGCTGCCTGAGTAAAAGTTTAATCTGAACCCAAGCATCGTCACCAAAGCAGGTAAAAGAAATAATTGCTGCCCTCAGCATGCCAACAAGGAGGGAGAGCAGGGCTGGGCTCTGCGGTGGGGAGTGGTGAGCGGAGTGAAGCTTCCCACGACGGAAATCCACCATGAGGGTAGTCTCCTTCAAAGAACCAAACGTTTTTCCCTGCAAGCATGAGGCTGAGAAACCCTCTACTGCTCTTTTTTCCTATTTGAAAAGCCATTTAAAAAAAAAAAAAAGGAAATTCTGCAAACATCTATAAAAGTTGTAAATGAATCATAAAAGCAACAGAAGGGGAAGTCAAAGAGGAAAATCCATCGGTGGCTGAGAGGCAGCGATGCTCTCCCGGGGCTCGCAGCACCCACCGAGTGTTGTATTAGAGACGGGACTCACCCCTCCATGTCTGCGTAGCTAAAAGGGCTTTGAGTGAGATCAGGAATTCCCTCCTGACCCTGCCCGGAGAGCCTGAGTCAAGCACAAGGGTTGCGCAAAGCGCAGTAGGAAAACCCCAACCCATCAGCTGCTCAAAAGCCTCGTGGTGCTGTGCCGGCCGGTCCTGTGGGTGCCTCCCGACAGCACCCTGAGCTCAGCGGGATGCTGATGCGAGCAGCAGCTCTCCGCATGTTTGAGCTGGGATTTGAATCTCCTCCCAGCATTTACACGCCCCCCAAAACCCAAGGAGTTAACGGCAAACCTTTCCTATTTAGCCGGGAACCATAAGAAGCGGGTGTGTTGCATCCGCAGCATGAATTTTACCCTTTCCCAGTAATTTCACAAGGAGAGGAGCGCTCCGCCGGGGTCAGGCTGGGAATACACCCAGCACGGCGTAGCTGAGGGGGTTGCACCAGCAATTAAACCCAAGGGCATGGTCCCGGTGCCCGTGGGTGGCTGCGTGCTCCAGGGATGGGGCAGGCAGGAGGCCGGATGCACAGGGTGTTGGTGACCTTGCTGCGACCTTGCAGTGACCACCATCTCCTAGCACAGCCATGGGAAATTCAGCTCTCGGGTGTCGGCTGTGGAGTTTTAGCCAGCTTTGGTGAAAAATTGTGATTTCTGAGCTCCTCTGCCCTCCTGCACCACCCCGTCAGCCCCTTCGCTCCCACAGATCTCACGCTGACAGGGATAAAACCAAGTGGATCTATTCCACCACATGCTGTGAACTCTAACATCTTGCCATTATTATTTCTGCAGAGAAAAACACTCTGGTAGGAGCTGAGTGAACTGAGCCCCACTGCATCAGCTGGGCATCCCTGCTGCTCCGCCACATTGGCACCCTGCTCCATCGCCGGTCAGGATCGGAGGGTTTGCTCCATCAGGGTGCTGGGGGTTAGGAGCTGCCAGGGCCCCTGAGCCCAGAAACCAAACTCCCCCAGCTCCCTTCACCTTTTTCCACTGCAAATGTGCCTGGAGATTTCCTTCACAGCAATCGGCGAGAGAGGAACCGGGCGGCAGGGCGAGGAAATGAGTGTTACACCCAGGGGGCTGGAATTGCAGCGGGCGGGGAGCCGGCAGCGGTCCTGAGAGGTTTGATCCCAAACACAAATGAAAAGAGAAAGGTTGCTTGGAAGAGCAGTCTTAGAAACGCAGGCGGCTCCGGTCGCGGGGGGCCAGAGGGTCACATCCCCGGCGGACACAAATCGATGTGATACCATTAAATTCCAGGCAGCTTTTCGCCTCCCAGGGCGCTGACCCGCACACCTCCTGGCCATCGTCTCGCCTCCCAGCCTTTATTAAAAACCTGCCTCGGGTGACGCGAATGGCATGAAATACTGCCGAAGATTTGCATAAATAAAACTCCCTGAAACAAATTACTTTTGTGGTGCAAAAGTTCACAGTGGAACGGCCCGTGGGGCAGCGAGGGAACACTTCAGCATTGCTTCGTGCCGTCAGCGTCACCCTCTGGTATTCCCAGCGACGAGGCAGGAGCAGGGCTGTGCTGATGGGACGGAGAACAACCTCTCCTGAGAGCCAGCCTGCTTCGTCGCCCACTGGCAACCAGCTGGGCAAACGAGCCTTGCTGCAGGGCTTGCACCAAAGGCACCAGCCGGTAAAGGGAGGACACGGTGCGCACGGCTAGGCACCCGCATGGGTCCTTTGGGGGCTGAAGAAGGACCCCCGTTGGCTTTGGTGACCCCATCAGCCCTTCCCAGAGCTAGGATCCCACAGGTCTAGGAAAAACATCCCTCAGGTCCAGGAAAAACACCAGGAAAAACACCCCGTGGGTCCAGGAAAAACATCCCTCAGGTCCAGGAAAAACACCCCGCGGGTCCTGCTGGTGCACAGCTCCCTCCCGAGCCGGTTGGATTTGCAGTTCGGCACGGCAGTATCCGCCCAGGCAGGTCGGAGCAAGCTCTCAGCTCCTGGAAATAACTCCTCCATCAATACCAGCCTCAGCACAGTCGATCTCTTTTTGTCTTTCTTCCCAACGCGCTGCAGCACGTGTACACGCACAGAAAAACACAAACCCCTATAAATTGCCTTCCAGGGAAAGCCTGAGGACTTAGAAATTGCTTAAAAATCAAAGCACATTCCAGGGGGAAATGCAGTAAATTGGAAGGGGAAAAATGTGCATAGAGGCTTTTAATAAAAGCAGTGTCACGGAGGAATCACACCGTTCTTTCAAGACGTTAATTAACCGAGTCCCAGCGCACCCCTTCCAGGCAGAGAGGAGTGAATGCCCCTGACCGTTTTCCAGATGGATGTGTACGTCAAAGCCAGCTGAAACACCCTACCCCGTGGCGGGGGGAGCGTTTCGGGGTGCCCTCCCGGCGTGTCGGAAAAGCCGTGATTTCACAGCTCCGCTGCGCTCTGAGCGAGCCAAGAGCCGGCGCGGAACGCAGCTCTCCCGAGCGTGCGAGCCAGCAACGGTTTTTCCAGGGGAAGGCAATAGGATCAGAAGGAAAATGAGTTGGAAGAAAAGCAAAAAATGTCAACCAAAAAAAAAAAAAAAAAGGGTTTTTTCTAAATGAAAAATATAAATTAAAAGTGCAAGCCCAGCTTTTTTCATTTCAAAGCGGTGAGGTTTTAATGTCGAAAGCTGGAAAACAACCAGCAAGTGATGGAAAGGAAGTGCAGCCTGAATATCCCTGTTGGGAAAGCAGAGATTTTCACGCTCACTTGACTCCAGGATCTGGAGCTGCGATCAATACGCTCAGTGCCGCAAGCCGGGCGGTCGTAAAACCTTTGCTTTAATTACCCGCACACCACAGCTGAGCGGAGGGCCCGGATTCAGGACCCACAGCCTCTCTGGGGCTGCTGCTGGGAGCCCTGGGAAGGGCTGAGGTGGCTTTGCCGCACAGCCCCTGCCCACCCCGACGTGGCCACCACGCACCCGTGTTTCTCTCCCGTACTAGCCCCGGATCCAGACTGTCCGCAGCGAGCCTTAGCATTTTCCCAGCTAATCTTAGCCAAGGCTCTGTCGGAATATGGATGGATGTGTGAAATGGAATACGCTGAGATATATTCTCAATACGTAGCCAGGAGCACTTCGTGATGCGAAGCCGACGATGACTCCAGCAGTGTTTTTCCCCAGCCACACTGTGGCTTTTCCTCCCAAGGACCCATTCGTCACTCCTCCGAATACAAACCAGGCTGGTGTGTCGTAAACCACGCAGCTCCTTCAGCCTTCGCAAAGATCCCTCACATTGTAATTCCCAAATAACATCGCGCTTCTTTAATGATCAATAGCAATTACTAAGTCATTTATATCCAATAAAGGCTGCAGCAGGAGGTCTGTGTGATACATTACTGTATAAATTCACACCATGAAACAGATTAACAAAGCATTATGAAAAGCAAGCTTATTATTTGCACGAACACGAGGCTCAAGAGCTAATTGAAGCAATCCAGCAAAATGTCAATGACTTCTTTTGTCTATGAAATATTCATTAAAGGCGAGCACTTATTTGGGAGCGATTGTTTATTTATACCTTTTCATTTGCATTCTGCTATAAAACCGCCCATCCTTCCATTAGGACGCAGCCGGCACCGCTTTCGTTGGGAAACGCTGGGTCTGTAAACCGGCTCCCATCTTGCGAGAGCGCCGGGGGTCTTTCTTAAGCGATGGTTGCGTCAAACAGGCTGGTGGGGACGGGAAGACCTGAGGGACGTGCCAGCCTTGCAACCTTCTTTTTTCCCTGCACGTTGATTTGATAATTTTATGCATTTATTAATGCTAACGAGCACCGCTGGCCATGCTGGGCAGGTGACGGATCCGTCTGCTCCCGTGCTCCCGTCAGTCTCCCCAAGCGCGACCCTCGGGGATGAGCTTGCAGGCAGGCTCTGCCCCGCGGCCCCGCTGAGGTTGCCGCAGGATTTGGCCCTCACGGCATCATCCCCCCTTTTGGCCCCTCCCTGCGGGGTGAGGCCGAGCCCGGTGGGGCGCATGGGGCGGAGAGGGGGGGCTGTGCCCTCCCCTCTCCCAAAACCCACTGGAAACAGCTGCTCTTGGCCCTGTGTCTGAGCTGCGGGGCAGCGAGCACTGAGCGGGGCATGTGGGGCTGGGGAAGACCCCGCAGAGCCCTAAAAGCATCCCCAAAAAAAAAAAAAAAAAAAAAAAAAAGAGAGACCTGGAGACATAGCTCCCTGATTTTGCAACCCCTTGTGCCACACGTCCCCGGGGATGCCGAGGGTCCCGGCACTGGGCCCCCTCCCCGCGCTCGCTGCACTCCACGTTTTAAGGCACAAATGAAGTTTTTTCCCCGAGCCCATTTATTTCCGAGGACTGCTCTCAGACTACAAAATCAATGCGCCACCGAATTTTATTTGCTCTGCAGCCAGCTGAGCAAAACAATGTAGCACCAACAGAGACATGAATCTCCTTCATTTATCTTCACGCAAGAAAAATTCCAAGGCTGACGCTTTTTTTTTTTTGGCTATTTGGTGGCACTGCAGGAGCGTGATGTGTTACAAATGGCTGGACGGGAGCTCCGCATTTGTTTACTCCATGATTTCCTTGGACCAAATTGCAGTTTTCCTAATGCGCATCCCCAGTTACCGCAGAGACAAATGCTTGACCAACAGCTTGGGACAGGACAGGAGGATCCAACTTGCGTTGCTTCTCGGAGGGAGGCTGCAGGGGAGGTGAAATTATATCTATTTTTGTCTCTAAATAGGCCAAGGGGAAGCAGAAGACCCTAGGGCCGAGGAGCAGTTCTCAGGGATGCGGGGACTCGTTCCTCCGCGGTGCCGGAAAGCGCAGGGATGAGCTGGTGTGAGGGGAGCGAGGTTCATCTCCCCATCCCTGAACAAAGCCATCCTTGAGCTGCGGCTGTCCCTCTCCCCGAGCCCACCAGCAGGACCTGCTGTACCCCATCCCCAAAAATCCCATTGGAAACTCCCTTCCTGGCAGCACCTTCTGGGATTGCAGCCGCAGGCGTTTTACCAAGCATATTGCTGCTCCCTGAGCTCCCTCCTCCGCAGAGGGGGCTTTGCCCAGACCCCATCCCACCACTTACCCCGCGACAGGAGCGCGCAGGCTCCTGGCTGCCCCTTCCCAAAGCTCTCAGCGCGTTACCGGAGCAGCGAACCCCCGGGGACCCCACGGCCACGTTGCACAGACGTGTCCGCTCCTTGCAGGTGGGAGCACAGCCTCCGCTTCTCGAGCATCAGCAGGAAACACCAGACAAACACCGGCAATAGCACTCCAGTCCCACAGCCCCCGCTCATCCATCCTGCCATTAGCAGCAGCTGTTGTTTTTATTGCCACTTTATTAGCAGAGATACCGAGGGGCGGAGACTTCCTTTATTTTTTGAAAGCGCCCAGCCCGATGCTGTCCCCAGAAGCGGAGGTCAGTGGGGTACAGCATGGTGGAAAAATACGTGCTCCTGTTGCGGGAACCAAGCCCCGGGTGGCTTGGCGGCCAGCAGCGAGCACAAGAATGCACGGGATGAGCGTGGCTGAGGATGTGGGGCATCAGGCTGCCCCCTGCACAGCTATCTCATCTCAGCCCAGGCCCCTGGAAGTGCCTGACAGTGTAAGACAGCAGCCCATGCCCACACTACGCCACGGAGGAAGGATCAGAGCGCTACCAAAGCCATACAGCAGCGAGCAAATGGCTTTCGGAGCCATGAGCAGCGCTGGGAAACTGCTGACACCAGTGCGCTGGCTGGGCCCTTTAATGGCTTTTAAATCACAGAGGTTCAGCTGGGGAAAAAAATCAACCCCTAATGTTTACTCACACTTGTGCAGTCTCTCATTTGCATATAATCACTTCCTATCACAACAGCATCCAGTGGCACCTTAATTACAGCAATCAGACCCAGCGCTGTGCAGGGTGTGCCAGCAGAGACGTCCCCTGATGCCACACAGAGCCACAGCCATGTCCTGTGGCAGCCCAAGATCCCACATGGACATGGCACCAGGGTGTTCATTATAGAGGAGCACAGCAGGAAAATGAGATAAGTGGAAACAGGAGATCCCTTTTTGGTTTTGATTGATCCCTGTCAATCGTGGGGATCCCAGGGATACCCGCTACCAGCATCCGAGCACGGCTCCCCTTTGCAGTGCACCTTTTTTCCCATTTAGTGTGCAAACTCCTATCATTTAACTTCCACGGCGCATAAAAGCTTCCCAACAATCACATTAATTTGGGGTGATTACACAGACTGGCCCAAACCCTGCCGTGAGTGCACCCCGCTGCCGCAGCCTGGACCAGACCCAGCGCCCTCCAGCCCAGACACGGGTTTGACAGCGCGTTCACCGGTGCCAGATACGGGGGTTTTCACGCACCTATTTTTCAAATTAGGAGATAAGTAAACTCACTGCAATAGCTCCCAGGCCTTTTGCAGGAGAAACAACTGCCGGAGCCCTCCTGGCGCTGGGTTTGAGGTGCAGCATCGATGGCACGGGGCGGCTCAGGGGATCCAGGGCTTCCCCAGCAGCACCAGCTCCCCAGCGCGGGAGTGGGTAGGAGAGCGCGGCACGCATCGTGCCTGTCCTACTTTCCCGCTCATGTGATGGTGCAGATGATGATGCACTCACGATGCATTTTTTAAAAACCCAAGTCTGTCCTGAGGATTTAACTCTAGAGACGTTTTCTGAAGATGATGCTAGAGATGTTGGAAAACATGATTTCCAGGGAGAGCTCAGAACCAGCTGAAACCAGTCCTCTGTGGCTCTCCAAAGCTGTTAATTAGACAAGAATTAACACCCTGGGAAACATTTGATTCCTAACAAGGGTAGGGCTCTGTTTCACCGGGATTAGCATCACCTGGACTTCTCGAGCTCAGTAACTCCCTCTGGTACACGTAGCTGCTTCCCTGCCTCTCCTAGCGCGTGGGTATTAAGAGGGCTTAGAAGGTTGTTAGGGCTTTCAGCCTCCCTCTCTCCTTTACAGAGAGCACTGGAGGCTCAGGGGAAGCTTGTGCAAAGAGATCCTGGTTATAACAGGGCCTGTGCGAGACTGTTGCTGTCCTCCCCCCTCCCAGTCTGGGGCTGTGCTGGTGGGGACCCTGCCTGGGGCTGGGGGAAGGACCCCAGAAGAGCGAAGGATGGAGCTGGGGAGATCGTAGGATCTGCTTACTCTGGATACGGCCTCTCTTATGCCCTTACTGCACAGCACGGAAAATGAGGGGTTTTTTTCTTAGAATCACCAAAATTCTTTTTCTTCCTGCAAGCAGCCCATGGGGAGTACGCTGGCCTCTCCAGGCAGAGGGGAAATAAAAAACCAGATCCCTCCCAGCTCACTTTTGCTACCGGTTTTCCCTCTTACGCAAAATGCTGATGCAAACCAAGCTGTCTGTTTTATTTTGCAATTGAATATTCACTTCTGCTACAACCGCCTGCCCATCAGACGCACTGGAAAGCAACAAAATGCCTATCGTGAGTGGGTTTCATGTTCACCCAGCAGCCCCTCACCTTTCAGAGCATCTCATGGACAAAGTTTTGAGCGTGTGGTGTTCTCTGCATGTTGTTTCCACCCACAGTTGCCAGTGGTCCCCCAGCTCTGGGCAGACACCGCGGTCCCAGGAGTTCAGCCTTCCTCCTGCCAGGCCACTGGTGATGCAGAGACCATGAAATTTTAAGCAAGCGCTGCGGTTTGCCAAGGCAGCGAGGGAGGAGGGCAGGGAGGACGAGCGGATAAGAGACAAATGAGGGAACAGATTTAGGGTGACATGTTACAGGAGGCTGAGATGAGCTAATTATTCCACTAACAAGAGCTCTTAAGGGGGACAAGTGCCCCGTATTTTGTTTTATTGCTTTTTATTTTTCCTCTTTCCTCATTCCTCCCCTCTTCCCTCAAAGACGTCACTGTGAGCGCGCGCGCGCGGGTAAGCTCCAATGATTTATTCAGAACCCACACCAGCTCTGCCTTCCGCTGTGACGGTCTCAGGAGCTCAATATTTTATAGGGAAATCTCCAGCTCTCTGCCCCTATTTCTGCTTAAAGTTGCTTATTTTGTACACCCATCTCCGGGGCGCAAAGGCGTAATAGGCGCGGCGCTCCTCCGCTGCTCCGAAGTTTTTCTGGATGCTTTTGAATCCCTCTCTCCCCTCGATCTCTCCAGCAGCCTGGCCCATCAGCGATGTGACAGAGTGCCTGATAAAGCCGGGATGGCACCGTGTCCCCTGCCAGTGCCACCGTCCCCCGTCCTGTGCCGGCAATCCATCCAGCACGGGCCTGGATGGAGCAGAGGGGCTGAGATGGTGTTTCCCTCGGGGCTGCTGACAGGTGGGGACTTTGGAATTTTTTTAAGGGCTGCATTACCCCAAAAATAAGAAGAAAAGTCTCTTTTCAAAAGCAACGACAAGCCCTCCACAAATCCTTGGTTCCTCAGGCCAGCTTTGGAGCTCTTTGGCACTTTTTAAACTTTTTGAACGCAAATTTGGATTTCGGTTGAAAGGAATGAGGGATGTCCACCAGCTCAACGCAAGCAAACCGGACCAGGAGGGTTAACAAACCGCTGTTCTCCTCTGCAATCCATCAGAGAGACAAGGGGGAGCAGGGATGCAGCGGGAGCGCGCGGCTGATTTCCGCTCCGTATTTACATCCCGCTGCATCCCACAGCATCCATATGGAACAGGGCTGCTAGCGAGGGAGACGAGAGCAACCAGAAAGTTATGGTTCAATTGGAGAGAATAAAGGACCCAACTGAGATAAATCAATTTCAAGAGGGGGGGGAAATTTGTATCTTTTACTGCTCTCCCAACAAAAACATAAAGCACAAACAAATCAAAGGGCTGGGAGTGCTTCCAGTCCGGCACATGACCTGACTGAACAACAGGCTGTAATGCGGAGGGAGCTCCCAGGAGGATTGAACCGCTGATAATAAATTATTGAGAAATATTAGGCGGCGAATAGGCCTGACGCCAGACTAACTCACAGCGACGTTCGCAAAGAACAGATGTAAAATGAAAAAAAAACCCAAACAATCCTGAAAGTGGAGGAAAGCCGTGACAAGACTGTGAGCTTTGAGCAGAGAAAAGGAGCGAAAGCCTCACCCAAAGGATGTTTTGGGGCACAAAAAGGGCAGGGGCTTGTGTTCACAGAGGATCTGCAAATCCCCAGGGACACAAACGGGCAGCAGAGCCCAGCTGGGAGCAAACTGGGGGTTTTCCCCCATCCTCATCCTCCCTGCCATGGGCAGCCCCAGCTTTCCACTGCAGGTGGCCGTGCCCATCTCTGCGTTTTCCTCGGTTTCCCTGAAAAAGCTGCTGAGGAACAGGAAACCTGGCAGGTGCCCGCGCTGCCGGGCATGAGCATCCCGGGGCCACGAGCATCCCCGGGGTCGCAGGAGCAACCCTGCCCGCTCGCTGCCTGCCTGCTGTAATGAAGGGAACAAAGGAGCTGCACGCAGACGCAGCCATTAAAGGCAGCTCAATGAATTTAATTTAATTTTTTTTTCCTGTTAATGCTATTAATCACCATAGGCACACGTCAGGAGCTTTATGCATATTTAAACTGGGCCAGGAGCCACTGATTTCTCGTATGCAATTTCCTAATGTTAATAATGTTTCCATTAGCCATATTCAGGAAATCTGCCATTTTTTGTCCCCTTCTGGCCCATACTTTTTACTTTTAATTATGACCCAGTGTCAGCTATTGAATAGGTTGACGCATTTGAAGCGTCTGCAGAGATTTCTTTTAATAATGCAATTTCTTGGCTGTAATAGCCCTATAACTTGAGTAATTAATGAACCACGCAAGCAGCGCGCTCTCAGATGCTGCCCATTCATTCACAGCAGAGCTTGCTGGAAAATCTGCTGGAAACCTGGAGAGACGCAGGAAAGATCTCTGTTGCCATCCCCTTCCCCAGTCCTGGAAGAGCAGAGCCGGGTGCCACTGCAGCATCCTTGCAGATGATGCAAAAGGAGGGGGTCTCACCCCTCTCCTCACCATTTGCTGCCCCAGGGGGTGACCCCGTTTTGCCTGGGGGTCTCTCTCCTTGCTCCACCCCATTGCAGCTGGAGGGATCATCTACAGGGTGTATCACCAGAGAGCTGCTTAGCAAAATTCACCTTGGTGCACAAGAGGCTCCGAAACGAGGACCCTTCCCGCCTGCCTCGCCCACGGCCCCGCCGAGCGATGCTCCCAGCGCTGCAGGCGCAGAGGGGGCTCGGCTGGGGCTGCCGCTCCCACGCTCCGGCCGCCCTCCTCGGCCTCTTGCACCTCGCGTCTCCTCGTGCTAGAGGCGTCCCCGGCTGTCACCAGCCCTGTGTGAGTGACTGAGGTGGCATTAATGATGGCAACAGTCCCTCCTGGTTTTAAAACCCACGGATCTGGGTTTCAGGGAATTATTACCCAGGAGCTACGGGGGAATGTTTCATTCATGCCTGCATCCCTGATTGCATTGCTTTGCATCACGGCTGGTGATACATGCTGAGATTTGGGGGACAATTGGGTTTTTCTCTGTTCTGCACTCTCCTTCTCCAGCCTCCGTCCCTTCAAGCGCCACTTCGTTGCTCTCGGTGCTGTTTGTTTCGGAGCTGGTTTACATTGCCCCAACAGGAGCTCTTACCAAGGAAGTCATGTAAGGAACAGAGCGAAGGAAAATCTATTGCTGGATCTATTGATCTGTACATTTTTTCTGAGGTGAAGCACGCTGAGGTGGTGGCAGCCGCTCTCAGCATCTGCAGCGCCCGGGGCTGCCGAGGAGGAGGTGGAAGGAGAGAGGCTCCAGCAGAAATAAATAGCAGCTTGTGAGGGGGTTCAGGATGCCAAAATGCAGTGCTGGGAGCCCCGTCTGCCAGAATCCTGCTCAGGGCTAAGGGACAGCGATTCCCAGAGCATCAGACCTCTGTGTCCCCGTCCCCATCCCTGTCACCTTCCCCATCATTTACGTGCAACGCATCACAGTGGCTCTGACGGGTACATCGCATCCTGGGCAGCCCCTCAGCCCAGGTTCAGTGATAACCTGAGGCCACCGCCACAACCCCCCACCATCCCCAAAAAGTCAAGTAAAATACAGCAGCAGAAAAAGCAGATAGTTCACTAGAAAACAACCCTCCCACAGCAGGATTTATCATTTATTTTGTACCAACGTGGCAGTCCGTTGCGCTGACGGGATACAAGAAATTTCACCTCTCGCTTTGCTACTTAGAAAAATATCTAGGAAAGCAAGAAAGGGCCAAAAGAAAAAGGCCCGGGGGCTGGGAGGGTCTCCTGCTGTGCTGGGCGAGGGGTTTGGGCTCCAGGGCCGGGAGCTGTCAGCGCCGATGCTCTCCGCAGTGTTACACACTGCTTTTCTGCTCCCCTCGTTTTTCTCCCGACTGCTCAGCCGTGTGAGACGGCTCATTAGAGCGGCCGCAGATTGGAGCAAAAGCGATGATCAAGTTGTAGAGGGAAAAAAAAAATAAACCATTTTAAAAGTGGCTGGTTTCAGTTCACAGCTGTCTGGGGCGTTAACAACATCATCGCAGCCCGTCTCCCCGCTGCCCGGGCACGGAGTGGGTGGGAAGGAAAAGTTTACTTCGTCCGACGTGGTGCGGCCACATCTGGGCAGGAGCTGCAGGAGCAGCTTTGGGGAATAATACTGAGTTTTGACGGATGGAGAGGAAGATTCGGGCCGGGGCTCAGGATATAAAAACCTTTCTTCCTCTCGAGCCCGCAGAGGAGCTCGGGAGCCGGAGCTCAGCTGCGCGGCTCAGCCGGGGCTCCCGGCAGCTGGGACCAGCCAGCCCGCTGGGCCCCCGGCCCCGCTGCCGCCGGGCAGGCTCGGTGCGGAGCTGGGCTCTGCCTTGGCAGGCGGCGATGCGGCGTGTTCCTCGGCTGGCTGCCCGGGAAGCGCCGGGGAGCCGGGCTGGTGACAACTCTTGGCAGTCGCAAGAGGCTGGGATGTCCTGGATGAATTTTTAAAACGTGGGGGAGGAAATCAAACAGCTCCTGTTGGCTCAGGTCGTCTCCAACGCCTAGACACCACCAAAGCCCTGGGGATGTTCAGCCAAGGCTTGCGCTATCGCCAGAAACCGGAGGGACACGCGGCCACCGGCATCCGGTGCCACGGATGCCAACGCTCGCGGGCTGGCACCTTCCTCAGCACTGCACCCACACTGGCAACTGGAAACGCTGCCCTTTCACAGAGCGTCCCTCCTGCCAGCCCTGCTCCCAGAAGATGGGCAGAAAAACTCTGATAAAACTCATCGACCGTGGGGAGAGGCCAGGAGAGACGCCGCTCCCGCGCAGGGCTTGTGCAGTGCTGCACCGTGGCCGAGCATCCCGCTGGCTCCCGCATCCCACCAGGCCCCCGCATCCCACCGTCCCCAGCACCCAGCCCACATCGCGGGGCTGATGAAACATGACAGCAAACGTTAAATCAGTTGCTGGGGAATTTTGCAGCAAAAAGCCATGAATCAGCCTCCTTGTTCAGAGTTATTAGCATCTATCTTGCCCTGTCTTCAGATACTCCATGCTGAATTTCGTGGCAGGAAACACATCATGTGTGTTTTCCTAAACCAAAGGGGCCAAAAAGCACATTAATAAATAACTACGCAGTCCCCCTGCCTGGCTTATGTCTCTGTCCTCTGGTCAGAGGCCACGGTGATGGGCACAGGGCTGCGGGGAAAGGGGAGAGGTCTCCTGTGCCAGGGAGGATGGAGAGGCTGTTTTGGGTAGCGTGGGTCAGTGCATCCCACATTCCACATTTGGTAAGAGGTTAATTTATCTGAAATGCAGGAAAAAATGTAAGGTGCTCCTTTCTTTTTAGCAACCAAATTTCAAAGGGGAACTGTTTCCCCGTGGCCTTGCCAGCACGGTGCCCGCCCTTCCAAAGACCCGTCCTTCGCCGCTCAGCGCCTGATGCGCAGGGCGGAGAGGAGGGGGATAAATCCCAGCTTCACCGAGCAGCTGGCTCCGCTCATGGCTGATATTAAAAAGAGAGCGAGAAGGGAAATGAAGAGGGCCCTGAGAAACCCAAAAGGTAATTAAGGTAAAACTCGTTAATATTTCAAGCCAGTGCTGCGCCGATTACAGCAAAAGGCCTGGCTGAAGCCGGGGAAATGACGGGAAAGAGCTTGTCTTGTTGTGTAATGGCACATTATGGGATCAAAGCAATAAAACTGAAGAAACCTGCCGAAAGCCCGTGCAGGGAGAGGGGGGACAGCCCCTCTGGAAAAGCCGGGGAGAGCAGAAAATATAAAAGCTGCCAGTTCTTGTTAGACATGAATAATCACAAAGAAAAATTCCCCACGATCCTCTTAGCGCTTTGCTACGTCCCCTCTGACCGAGCAGAGCCGGCGCGGGGAAGAAGGCTGCTGGGATGGTTTGGGGGGCTGTCGGGAAGGAGCTCGGCCCCAGTTGGTATGGGGGGTCCCAGGGCTGGGCAGAGCCAGGGGAACCGGCCAACGGCTCCCTGGGACCCTCGGTGCCCCCCAGCATCCCTCCGGGATGAGGAGCCGCTGGGGCAGCCCAGACCTGAGCAGGGTTGGAGGGGCTCAGCTAAATATTGGGGTCGGAAGGGCTCAGCTAATTATCAGAGTTGGAGGGGTTCCATTCATTATCAGGGTTGGAGGAGCTCAACTAATTATCTCTCGCAGTCATTGCTATTCTGTTGGCGGCGGTGAGGACGGCTCAGCTCTCCAGAGCGGCTCAATCTCCATTTTAATCTCCACGAGGAGGGGAGGGGAAGGGAAACATGGTTTTCCTCTGCTTTAAAATTTTCCAGCGATCTCCCGGTCACCGCTGTCGGCTCAGGCTGCTCGGCTCCTCCGGCAGCCCTGGGCAGGGAGACGGCAGCAGGTCCTGGGGGTCCCCAGCCCCAAGCCTGAGCCCATCCCTGTCCCTCCCTCCTTTGCAGAGGAGCCGAAAAGCCCAGGAAGGCTCCCCGGGGCCACCCCAGGGCCCATGGCAGCAGAAGTTCCCGTTGAAGGGCTGGGGCTGGCAGCAGAGCCCAGCATCTCCGGGGACAGGGCTTCCCCCCAGGCTGTCCCGAAACTCAACCTCAGCCTCCTCTGCGACGCTCTCGGTGCGGGCTCTCTTCCAAACATTGGATTAGCAGATATGAGAGCAGGGACTCGCCGAGGTGTGGAGTGGATTACAGGCACTCCAGTGCTCTGGTACTCAGTAATTAATGTCCTAGATTCGCCAAGAATACATCAGCAAATGTTTGCCTCTTAAGTAAACAAACTAAATAAATATTAATTCCCCATTTCACGCCTCTCTGTGCGAGGGTCCCGCCGCAGACGGGCCGGGGGCGAGGGATGCCCGCATCCATCCCGTGCCACACAATGTGCTATGCAGAGCTGTGGAATTCCCAATTTGCCGTGATTTATTGATGCCAGAGATCTCCGCTCCCCTCCTCTGGGGTTTCTCTGAGCAGAACGATTCCCAGATCAAATTGCAGTCTTTTCTCTATCGCACCCGCTCCCTTCAGTGCACAAGGCACGCGGGTGAGGCGAGGGAAATAGCACCATCGCAGTGGAGAAATTACAGGATGGCTTCTTTATTTGTCCTTTAAAACAAGGATCTCTCGCCACTCACAAAAGCAGCACGGCGCTACAGGGATCAGCCCCTCCAGGCACAGGGAAAGAAATCTGGGAGGAAACCAGGCAGGCTTGGAAGGGGCTGCGGATTGGGGATTGTCTGAGGGAGCCTTCAGGAATGGAAAGAAATTTGAAATATATTGAAAACATGTCATACAAGCTTTAACGGCTGGCAAACTGGAGCGTGAAGGAGTTCAGTGACGGCTGGGAGGCAGCGGCAGGGCAGGAGGCGAAGCCCCTGCGTTCGGGGTCTCCTCCCAACCCCAGCCCCAGCTGGGCAAAGCAGGGGGAAGGATCCGGCCTCGCCAGCCTTGCCTGCGTTCGGCGAGGAAAGCAGAGAGCTCGTTTTCCTGCTGCGCTGGAGATGATACCCAGAATATTCTACTTGGATCCCTCCAGCCTCCGTGAAAACCAATTTCCCTTGCACCAGCAAAAGCAGGTTTTATTAACAGCAATTTGAGCTCCCCGATAAATCTCAGCAAGGCATAATTTCTCCGCAAATGGCATGTCCGCATTGTTACTGCCTCCTCCGCCGCTCCTCACTCTCAACCATTTAGGACAATACTTACTGGACGGAGTCTATTAATCAGGACATTTTGGGGATGTGCAACAACTGCTGGCGTTCAGCCTTCTCGGGGCCGCTCATTGACCAGGCAACAGCCCCACACAGCTGGAGCGGGCAGAGAGGATGCTCACCCATCCATCTCGGGTGAAACCGCCTCCTTTGCAGACCAGATGCTGCTACCACCGCATCTTCGTGTCCTGATCTCAGGAAAACGTAGTAAAACAGGAGCTGAGTTTAGCAGAGAGCGGCTTGGGTGGAAGCCGGTGAGGAGGGAGGTGCAGCGAGCATCGTCGGGACCTCACGGCATCACGAGCATCGGGTGGGCAGGGGATGTGGAAAAAGCTCTTGGGTCACCTGGGACCCATCACCAAGCGTGGTTTGGGTGGATGAGAACCAAGGCTGCTGCAGAAGTGAAGATTTCCACCCATTTGTTTGCAAGCCAGAGGTTTAGGGCAGGGAGTGACAGCACAGAGAGCACAGCAGGAGAGGCGCTGCCTTGCGAAAGGGGAGAACGCGGCCAGGGCAGGGTCCTGCAAACCTCAGCTCCGCAGCCGGATGGTTCCCCCCATCCCCTCCCCGGGTGGGTGTGCAGCCCCCCCGGCCCAGCCCAGGCTGGTAGGAGGCGACTGCTGCTGCTCAGCCCTTCCCCAGCAAACCCAGCGCTTTCGGGAGGACACGCGGGCCGCTCCAGCAGCGCCCATATATCTTTTTTTTAATTTGAAGAACGAACAGTTTCCAGGAACTGCTCCGAACTTAGAAACAATATGATGCTGCTGGTGAATAAGTCATGAGGGCTGGAGCCTGAATCTGCATATTTATGTGCACACTCCCTCATCTTGGGGGATGATTTATATAATTTATACAAGTGAGAATACTCCGACGCCAAACCGCAGCCGTCAGAGCTGCTCTGCCACGGGTCCCGCTCGCCCCCAGGCTGGGCTGTGCCCCACAAAAGCCAAGCTGCCACCCCAGGGTCCCGCTGCAAGGCAGGCACCCACCCCCCAGCTTCGACCCACTGCCCGGGTGGCTCCGGGGACACACGGTCGCTGCGAGCCGTGCCCTCAAGTCAGTGGTTTCCACCTCCCAGTGCCGCCAAAGCCATCAACTGGAGCTCTGTTATGAGAGAAATTTAAAACATTGCCAGCCAACGATATCTCAGAGCAGGGAAGTCAGCAGAGATCTATTTTCATATCCTTTCCATTCCAACAGTTATTATTTTTCCTTTTTCCTTTTTCAATTATTGAAAGTTTCTGCTTCAAGAAACTCTCCCGTTCTTAGGGAAAAAAAAAAATATTAAAAGGGCCTTTTGCTCATCTCTGCCCTTCAATGTGTGGCGGAGCTGTGCGGCTACGCTCGGGAAAGCCGACTGCAGAGCCCTCTGCGCCCTCTCCCCCGCTCTCAGCAGCAGACAGTCCCGTGCCTTCGGGGTTTGCCTGCCACGCTCCCCGCTATGCGAGACAGCGAACCTAATTAAATCGCAAAACTGCAACTGGCGCTTTTCCTTCATTTTTCCGTTTTCCACTCAGCGCTCGGCTGTGCCTTTAATTACCACCTTCAATTATTTGTCACTTCAAGGCCCAGGTCCCACTTTGGAAAACCTTTTCATTTCAGTTAAGGGGAAAAGCTCCGGAAAGCATCGGAGGGTGCGGACCCCCTGGACACCAGTTTAACTTAAGCGTGTGCTTAAGCGCTTTGCGAGGCTCAGGGCATCTCTGTGCCTCAGTTTCCCCTTGGTCACCCACAGCAGGCTCTGTCCTGGGGGCTGGGCTGGTCCTTTTCTCTAGGACTAGAGCCACCAGCATCATCACTGGCATCACCACCAGCATCGTCACCGCTCTGTGAGGACATGGGCATCCCCTCTCACTGCTCTGTGGGGACCAGCACAAGCCCCTGGGACCCCAGCTGGGGGGCACACAGAGCCCCTCCAGCCTGTCCTGCCCTCCTGGCAGCACTGGAGCCAGCGGCAGCCCATCACCTCTGCCCTCCCGCCCCTGTGCCAGCAGCAGAAACGTCCCCGCAGGCTTTTTCCCCCTCCAAGAGCTCCCCAGGACCCCACCACGGAGGCAAGCCAGCAGCGAAGGGTTTCTCCTGGAGATGGGTTTCCCGAGTGGGCGGCTTCACAAACTCCCCGGGCAAGAGAGGTCTCACCACGACCACAAAAACATCAAGGACTTGGTTGGAGATCAAACACCTTCCCTGTCTGCTGTAAAGACCGCTGGGGTAGCGCTAAGAACCCGGGCTTCATCTCCCAGCAAGCGTCCTCCTCTCCTCCATCCCTCTGAAGCGCCTCCGCACTTTCGTGTATTCACCAGTGCCCCATCCCTGCGCCAGTGGGACTGGCGAGAAAAATCCCAAAACAGAACTCAAACCTTTCTGAGACACTCTCGGGCTTGCTGCCTGCCCCTGCGCGGCAGGGAGAGAGATGGGGAAACACCACATTTGGGGTAACCTTGCTGGTCCCCCAACACGGGTGCCCGGATGCTCGAGCATCACAGGATGCTGAGCAGCAAAGCCAGTGCTCAGGGACCATCGGGGTCCCAAACCATCCCTGCTTCGCCTCTTTCTGTAAGATCTAGGGGAAAAAAAGAAGGGAAAAAAGAGCTTGTGCAAGGAGCAGAGAGGAGGAGGAATGAGTCCTGGGAATGAGTCCTTTGCACCAAGTGGGGAAGGGGAACTATGAAGGAGTAGCGCAGGAATGGAAATTAAGAGTCAGAAGTAATTAGAAGAGCCTGGATCGCTGCTTAGCCCCAGAGGAACCCCTGATAACGGTGTGGGTGCTCATTAAAGAGATATAATTAGGACTCTGAAGCCACTGATGAGCCACTCCGCATCCCCAGCACCGCAGTCTCCGCACAGGCGGCTCCCGCTCCCGTCTCTCCTCTCGCAGGACCCTTCGCTCTGCGGAGCCGAGGTACACGGCGAACCCTTCGCAGCCCCAGTCCCGCAAGAGCCTCGCCAGTGGTGACATGAAACGGGGAGCAAACCCGAAGCGTCAGCGTGGTGGGATGTCTCCATGCCCACCCAGGCAGCCAGCACCAAGGGGCTGCCACATTTTGCTTTTTGCAACGCGATGCCAACACCCCTGCGACAGATTTTTCGCCTGGGGCAGGCGAGCAGGGGTGCGCGAGCTTTTCCTCGGCACGTTCGCTGCCAAACCGCTCTCAGCTGTGGCAGAGTGGGGCCCAGCTCGTCCCCCTGGGCAGGATGCAACCCCAGCTTGTATGGGGTAGGGGTGGGCTGGAGCCAGCCCCAACGATGCCAACAAGGCACTGAGTGGGTCATAAATCCCCAAGAAGCTGAAATATGGGAAAGAGGAGCTATTTTGGTGCTCGCCAAGAGGTTCTGGTGAGGCTGTGCGGCCTCAGGGAGCTGCTGTGCCGTGGGTTCAAGCCAGCGCAGGTTTGAGATGCTTTTTGATGAGGCTCTAAGGACGGAGCGCTAACCCCGAGGTCGGCCCGAGCCCTGGCAGGAGCAGGAGACAGGCGACAGAAATAATTGAACGGGCCCCACTCACGCCCCAGCTGGACGCGACCCTTGGGCTGCCGCGAAGCGGCGACGCGAAGACGTGGTGAATTGTTTGAACACATGATGAAAAAACCTTGAGTGAGCTTGAACTCAACAGGGTGTTGTGAGGCTTAATTAATTTATGTCCAAAAGCACTTTGAGGGCATCAGATGAAAGAGGTTATTACGGGAGTGCAAAGAGATGCTTTATCCTGCAAGATGGAAGCAGGCACAGCCCCGGCCACGCTCCCTCTTTAAAGAGCATGGGCTATTAGCACAAACTCTATGTGATGAATAGGAGCTATTTTATTTTTTTTATCTTATGGAAATGATCCTGCAGCTCCTCATGGTGACACGTCATCCTGGAACAAGAGGGCACAGAGGGAGAGAAGCTCCCGGTGAAAAACAGAGCTAATTATTTCTTCCTAAAAGCCTGCAATGAGCAAATGTTAGAGTTGAACCAAAATCCCCTTTCTCCGCAACGCCCTGGGGAGTGCTCGCCTCTGCTCTGGCACCCCACCGAGCTCAGTTAGGGAATCCTGGGGGCACCCCGCCGCCGCAAGCTGTCTGAGAGGGGAGAAAAGGATCCCTGGAAAGGCGAGGGGGAGTTTGGTGGGGCACTGCCTCACCAGCGTCGGGCAGCCCAAGAGAGCCGGGCTCACGTCTCTCCCCACGGCATCCCGGGGTCTCCTGAGCTCCCGCAGTCCCTCGCTGCCACATGCTCTGCTGAGACCCCCCATCCCCATCTCCTCCTTTCTGGTTTCAAGCCATTTTGGGTACCCTGGGCTGGGGACAGCAGGTGCCATCGCTTGGGAGGTGCTGTAGGCTTTTGCTGGGAGATCAAGAACAGTCAGAAATTGGGGTTGTCCTGCTAGGATGGGCAAAACAGGTTAAATACCGGCCCTGGTCCCATGAGAAGGCTTGTTTTTTCTCTATCTCTTTCCTCAAGCCAGTGGCTCTCTGGCTGTCAGGGCAGCCTCAGGCCCTTTTACATCTTACTTCTGTGGCCGTAGTTCTAGGGAATTGCAACCCGCAGGACAGATTCCTTCCCAGTCACCCTCAGAAAACCCTCCAGGGAATTAAAAACATCCCCACGCAGCACCCCGAAGCACGCACAGCCCCCGTGCAGACCCTTGCGCGGCTCGGAGGGGTCAGCAGCACCCGAGGACCGGGGAGCTCAGGGTTCAGGGGAGCCAGCACGGGGTCAAGGACGGGGACAGGAGGCACCGCAGGGCGGGAGCTGCCTGAGCTTCTCGTTACACTGCTGTTGCAGCAGAGGCATCTTTAATTGCAGCTCCACGGCAGAGATAATTTGTAGGTATGAATGTCATCCTCGTGGGCGTAAATTTTCATCAGCTGTTTATGTGAATGGGGCAAACTTCCACTCCCAGGTTGATGCTTCCCGGCTGTGAGACGCCGCAGCGAAAGCACGCGTCCAGCTGGGAACACCTCGCCTTCGCCGGGAGAGCCCACCCCAGCCGCCCCCGCACCGCGGAGCCCACCGAGGCGGCAGCCCAGGGATGGATCCTCCTGCTTCTGCTGCGCCCGTGGGAAAAGTCCCCCAAGGGAAGGTCTTGCTGACACTCCGACCTCCTGCTTTCGCAGGGCGGGTGCTTTGACAGGGAGAGGGTCCTGCTCGGAGCCGAGCCGGGCGCAGCGCGGCCCTCCGGCACCCTTGCACAGAGTGGGTCCGTGGGTGTGGAGGGCTCAGAGGTGCTGTTGCCATGGAAAAGTAAAACCCCTCGTCAAGATTTGGAGGAAGGTAATAAAATAATTAACAAGTAACAAAAATGACAGAGGAGGATCGTGTTGGTGCTTCTGCTCTGTCGCCCAGAGTGGGCAACTGTGAAGGGGAATTGACCCTGAAAGCAAAGCAATGGAAAAAGCAGGGAAATAAATCCCACCCGAATCTGAGCTGAGCCGTATTCTCACTGGGGCTGGGATTTTGTAAATATTGGATTGCTTTCTGTCCAAAAAGCAGAAATGATAACTCCTGGAGAAACTGTCTCCACACAACAGAGAGCAACAGCACAGAGCAGAGTCCTCTTCTGACCCGGGCTTACAGTGCAGGTGGCAAGGGACACTGGCCTGGGACAGGTTCACGGGACGGAGCATCCCTGTGGCTTTGCAGGACCTGCAGCCACGGCTGAGACAGGACATCGGTGAGGGTCTGTGCAGCTGAGAGCCGGGGGGGCACCGGGAGAACCCCCAGTTGCATTTGTCTGAGGAGGCTGGGCACTGTCACGGAAGGACCGGTTTTTAGAAATTACAAACAACCCGACGGCAAAAGGCATCAACAGGAACACAAGCACTTTGCCCTCTGAGGGCTCGGTGCCGGCCTCAAGCAGGGTGCAGCTGGACACGCCGTCTCCACCGTTAGCCGAACGCTTCCTTCCGTTCTATTGCTATGAAATACAGCATCAGATCTATCTCTGCACCGACTTACGCAGCACCGCAACGTGCTCCTTCCATCTCTAGACACCATTTGGCAGATCTGTGCTGTGAATGTCACAGCAGTCTTTCATAATACCTTCTCCCACCATCCCGTCAAGTGCCATGAGACGGCTGTACCATCTGCTGGAAGCCGTGCTGCCATGTGCAGAGCCGCATCCCTCCCTCGCTAGAGAAACCCTGAAACCCTTTCCTGGGCCCTCTCAGCCTGTCTCGGGCTGTAACAGATCTGCACTTCAGAAGGCTATGGGTTTCTCCCGGGGGGAGCAAGCGGCTCGTTTTTGTCCCCCACTGTAGATGCCCCTTGTGTCTGCAGCGATGGTCTCGTGGATGAGAAGGTGACCAGGTCCGTGGCTTAAAGCACCTTCTCATGTGTGTCTTTAGCACCCAGCCCTAAGATCATCTTCCAGGGTAAAGCGTCAATAGGATCGTCTCCGTCTACAAGACTTCTTCCCTGAAACAAATAAGCGGCAGCACTTCAAGCCGTCATGGATAAAAGACACTGTAACCTGATTTTCTCGGGCAGGAGCATGTCACTCAGCTTTGCTGAGACGGGAGCTCCGCGCAGAGCGAGCAACCTCCGCGAAAGCAGAGCACAAACCCGGCAATGCAGGGGAGAGGGCGGCTCGCCCGGAGACGAGCTCGGCCCCGAGCCCATCGCCGCTGCGGGTGGCTCCTGCAGCCACCTCTGCCCGCCCGTGCCACCACTGCGGCCGGCATCCCCGGGGTTTGAACCATCAGCTCCTGAGGGTTTACCCCAGCTTCGAAAGGCAGACGGGGCAGAGAGCAGCGAGAGGATCAGGGCACCCGCAGCTGTTGACACAAAGAAACCAGGTTTCCAAATGCTTTTCAAAAGCTGATTAAAAATTGTTCCTCGAAGAAAGCACCTGAAGAAGAGAGCGGCTCCGTGCAGGAGCGCTGGGCATCGCCGGGGCGGCCTCCCTTTGCCTGGGCTGTACAAAGCGACACAGCAAGGTGATCTGTACCTGTGTTTGCACTGGGGGTGGGAAGAATCCAGGCTGGAAAGGCAATTAGTGCAGGAGAAAAAAAGTCTCAGGGCAGTTTAACATGATTTTGTTGTTGATGTTGCGCTCAGCGCAAGCTGGGAAAGGCCAGCACGGTCCTTGCCCCTGAGGAGCACGCGGTTTCAGCAGCTTGGATAATGAGAAAAAGTGTTTTCTGAGAGAAAAGAAGTGCAATGCTTTTTTCCTTGTGAAGCACTTGCTTTCTTCAAGCTGCTTGCAACATTTTTTCATAATTAAAATACACCTATAACATCACTCAGTGCTTTTTGGTACTTGCTCTCTCTGAAAGTATGATTTGGATCAATGAAAATGTCCCAGGAGCCTATGGCAAGAACCTTGCTCAGCATTTTTTTCACTTGAAAGAAACTCAAGGGGAAGAAAGGGTCGTGGCCATGCAAGAGGAAGGGTTTTCCAAAAGAGCCATTCCCCACCCTGGAAAAAAAGAGTGATAATAACCTCACTGTGTAGTTTCCCATCAAGGCCAGTTTGCATAGTTAACACTAAAATTCATCTTCGTTCTGATGTAACGATCAGGACACCTTGCAAAGTGAGCCTGGTGAGAGCAGAGCAGCGTCCCCGCGGGGATGTCCCCAGGTCCCCACGGCAGAGCCACGGGTCCCCGGCAGAGCCGGGACCGACTCGGTGCCCCGCCATCGCTGTCCCCAAGTGCAGCCAAAGCCTGGTGAGCCCAGGCACTCGCACAGCGCCAAGAGCAGCGATAATAGCCGTTAGATTTGATTTTGCCTTGAAAACACACTTTAACCAAACCTGGTTGGATTAGCATTGAAATCCGAGCACTGCTGGAACGGAGAGCTGCCGCTTCTCCACGGTGAAGTCCTCCTGGCTTTTCAGCTGGGCTCTGTTTTAAACATGCCTCCCACTCACAGCCATCATGCTTGGAGCTGAACAATTTTGAAAAGGGACTTGGATGCCAAAGCAAAAAAAAAAAAAAAAAACACCACAACCCCACCCCAGCCCCCAAACCTGCGAAGACTCAGCCACGTTTGTGCACCAGGCATGCTCAGCATCACAAGGGTTTGTTTTTTCTTTTCCCCTCTCTCAAAAAAATGTCAAAAATGTACTTAATAAGAAGTTCTCCTCTTACAAATGAAGCAGTAATCTGTCAGAAGGGAAAATCTGCTGTAAACTTACTCAGAGCTCATCCCCCGACTCCTTGCCAGCACCCATCACAGCTCGCCGGCAGCTGGGCGGGCAGCGGGGCCCGAGTGCCATCTACAGCGGTCGAGGGGAACTAAGAAATCCCAACTCCTGCTGTAGCTCCGGGTCCTTCCATCCCTCTGCTCATCCTTCCCACTGGGAGCACGCCTCTTGATCTTGCTGGAGACAGAAAAAGCCTGGATGGGGTGTGGGGTGCTTCCAAAAAAACAGGGTGAGGCTGGTAGACCCATGGGAATCATGGCAGGGATGCGGGGCAGATCCCCAGCAAATTCTCCAGCAAAAACACCCTGACTTTTGATCAGAATTTATTTTGCAACCCGTGCTCACAGCAGAGACTTCAAGAAACACGCTGGTGCCCACACCCGTGGGGCATGGCGAGTCCCACAAGTGGCTTCACCGGCGCGAGGAGGAGTCAGGACGCCGGGCTCTGCGGCGCCGCAGGCGGCACGGCAACACGCACCCGGGCAAGCCGATGGCGCGGGGAGGAGGAGATCCAGTCGAGAGCCACGCTATACAGCTACCAGAACGATCCGCGGGAGAACATATGGTGTGTTTTTAAATGCACCCATAACATTTATTTAAAATACAGGCTCTAAAGCTTGCCAGCAAAGCTTAATGGGATGAAACCTTTCTTTATGCTGGAATCTCTCCTATTGTTTCACCCAAATCATTAAGCTTGTATTTATTTGGTTTTAGCCTAAACAAATGGGGAGTATTGCAGGGAGAACTGCCCAGGCTTCTCCTGGCTTCTGCAGGGACCCAAACCCAATCTGCTCGGCTGGCCGGTGGCTGTCCTCGCTCACGGGGACTGTCCTCGCTCACGGGCGCTGGCAAACCCAGCTGAGCTCACACCGCCCTGACGCCAACCCCTGAGCCGTGAATGCCCTGCTGCTGCAAGGAGCTGGTTCTCCTCCAGCGGTGGCCTTGGAGGAGAAGAGGATCTGTGTGCATCTCCTTCTTGTTGCCATCAGATGGGTGGAAAAAGCTGAATCTCCAGGCAGAGCAGGAGCTGAAGCTTCAGCACTCATTGCAGGGCCCGTTCTCCCGGCCAGCCCCGCGGGTTTGGCAGCCGCCTCGCTCCTCGCCTGGAGATGAGTCAGGGGACGGCAGGCGAGCGGGGTTTCTAACAAAAGACTGTGATGGCATCGCGGCTCCTCCGGCTCACCTGCTTCACACCCAGCACGAACGGAAACGAGCTGAGTGCCGCAAGGCACTGGGTCACCCCCAGGATCTGTCCCCTCTCCTCCGCCTTCTGCTGCGCTCTGCCAGCATCTCCGCCGGGCACTGCCGGGACGTGCCCTGCCAAGGACAGAGATGCCAGGAACGGCAGCAGACACATTTCTCATCCCCTCGGTTCCACACAGCCCTGTGCCCGCGGCTGGCGGAGCGATGATGCTCCACGGGTATCTGGCGCGAAGCCTCAGGTGGGTGACATGTGTGGGGCTGTGCCTCGCAGCACCCGTCCTGCCAGCGGGAGAGACCTGGAAGGGGTCGTGGGGAGCTGGGGGCAGACCCCAGGCCCTGCTGCACCCCAGGGCTGGCTGCACCCCAGGCCCTGCTGCAGGAGCTGGGGTCTGGCTGCATCCCCGTGCTTTTTTTGGTGTCCAATGGCAGTTGCACCATCTAGAGGAGAAATGGGTACTGGTCCCCGAGCAGAGGCCAAATCCAGGCAGGTAGAGAGGGTGTAGGAAAAAGGATGAACAAGATGTGAATCCTTCAGCAAGACGTGGTGTGAGCGATTTCAGGGTCTCATGAAGGAGTCTGAATGAATCCGTCTTTCCCAGGGGGAACAGGATCCAAAGATGCTGGCTCTGCCTGCCTTATAGGTGACTGATCTCTGCTGGCTGCAAGGGAGAGGGGAAAAAGGAAATTAAAAACCCTCAGCCTGTAGTCAAGTTGGCCGCACACCCCCAAGCCGGGAATTAACAGCCCTGAAAGCAATTTTGTTGCTCAGCTGGACCTGTATTACTTCTCTCTCTCTGAACAGATGTGCCAGCGACACTCGCATGAATTACCTCCTCCCACCCTGGCAGCAGTGCTGCTCCTCTCCGTGCTCCCAGCTCCCCTTTCCGCAGGGTGCCGAGGCCAAGCCGCTGCCCAGCGCTCCAAACGAGCTGCAGGTTTCTTCCGACACCAGCTCTTCCCTCGCACTGGCGATCTCCCCAGAGAGAGACCTGGGGACCAAACCGTCAGGGCCGTACCCGCAGGTATCCAGAGGAAAAGGGGGCTGCACGCCACGGGGTCGGTTGTGCCGGCAGCACCTGCCAGCCCTGCGCGCGCCAGCTCCCAGGACCGGGGGGCTGCCCTCTGCCACCCACCAGCTCGCCCACCGCCTGCCTTGCCACAGCCAGACGAGCCCATGCTCTGACTTGCATTGCCCTGGCACAGGGTGCAAGGGCTTCAGCCTCCTTTGCAGCCCCCTGCAGTGTAAGGGGATGTAGGAGCTCCATTCCCATTGATTTTTTTTTTTTTCCTACCACTCAAGCCCCTGCAGATTGCACGAGTCTCAAAGAAACATTGATCATATCCCAAATACAACCACTAACACACCTCAGCTCGCAATCTGCCTCGCTTGCTGACACCCCGTTTTCTCCTCCTCCTCCCACGAGCTCCTCGCAGCCGGTTCCTTCCTCCCGATCTGCAGCACGTACGTCTGCAAGCTGCTCCGGCTTTCCCGGCCCACGCGCGGCTGCGCGCACGGCTCGCCCGAGGCAGTGCCGGGAGCCCGGGGCGCTGCCTCCGCTCCTTCCCGTCCGTTTGCTCGTGGGTTTTCTGAGCCTTGGCCAAGCTGGGCGGTGGGCAGGGAAGCCTGGCCGAAGGTCAAATCCAGCCCTCACCCTGTGTTGGGTTCAGTAAGGAGCAAGAAAAACTCAAAGCACATCAGGTAACTGGCTTTTTTTTTTCCTCTCATTCTCCCAGGCCAGTCAGGGCAGCGCCAGGTATTGGTGCATCATCGGACCTTCTCTGTGAGCCACATTTTGGGTGAAGGTTTGTAGCCCCACGCTGACATCTCAGCTCAGCATCTCCCAGCCTCCTGGTGCCATGGAGCCTGCTGCCCTAGGGATGCTGGATGGATCAGAGAGGGCTTGGATCATTTTCCAAAAGGCTCCGACCACTGCCAGGGGATACAAGACCAGGATGAGGAAATCCTTCAGAACTGTCCATTAATGCCAGCAGCACAAGTCCCATTTGGGAGAAAGTGCCTCTCTAAATATCATGTTTTTCTTAACGCTTACCAGAAGGAGAGGATTTTATCTCCTCCTCTGTTTCCAAAGCTGTTATGGATTCATTGCTCTGAAGGCATTTGCGGTGCCCGGTCGATACTTCTCCATCCCGACAGCTCTGCAGAACGGGAGGGTGAATCTGACCCTGCACTTAGTCCAGAATTACCATCACTGGACATACGCCATGGCCCTAAAAGCCCCACGTCAAAGCAGGAGCACACGTGGGTGTGAATGTGGAGCATGTGCAGCTGCAGCCAGCGCAAAGCAAGGGTGGCCAGGGCTCCTGCCCTCCGCCTCACTGGGAGGCAACTTTGGCCCACAGGGAGAGCAGAACGAGGGCTGAGGGGGAAAATAAATGCTTAAAATAACCATTAGCATAATTTCAAATGCTGCTTCAACCAGCCTGAGAGGTCCCTTCACCCTGCGGAGCAGCAGGGAGGCGTCCGCTCCCAAGCCAAAGGATCGCACAGACTCTCTGGCCCAGCACGTTTTTTCAGTTTGATGAAAATTCAAAACAACTGGTGATTTTCAGTTTGATCCAAAACTTGTTTAAGGAAGCATTTTAACCACTGAACTAAACCGCAGTCGTTGGCAAATCCTTAATCAAAGCCCGCTTGCGCAAAGTGCCTTTTGCAATTGCAAAGGCGCCGGCGAAGGAGACCCACTGTGCCCTGCCTTCCCCACTGCCCACCCCAGCGTGACCGTGTCCTGTGGTGGCAGCGTGGACTCAACCCACTCCACGGGGACCTCGGGGACATGTCGCTCCCTTTGTGCTGCGCTTCAGCACCCGCCAGCTGCCCTGTTGTGAATTCACCGCAGAGAGGTTTTGCTTGTTTGCAGAGAGAGTCCACAGATGCTAAAAATAAAGTACTCCTTGAAGGTGATCTGAGAAGCTTTCCTACATGGGAAGATGCCTTTTAAGAAGACTGGCTTGGAGCTAATGGGGGCTGGGACGGCGTTTAGGATGGCTCTGTCGGGAATCAGATGCTCCGCAGAAGTCATCCAGTGGTCCCCTGCCTCACGAGATGCTCCTCAGCAAGCAGCCAGTCAGGAAAGGCGCTCTGCAAAGGTAGAACATTATAATTTTAATTTTGGACGGACAAGTCCACAGCTCTGCTGGGACTTCTCAGCAGAAGAGCTGGAGAAGCAGTAACGAGGGGAGCTGGAGCACAATGTTTTTTCTGTTCCTCCCCCAGCCCCCTTAAAGCTCTCAGCAATTGCAGCACAAAGTCAAAGCAGAACAGTTTCCTTTTGAAATATATAGCGAGCGCAGCTTCTCGGTTTCATTACGGCTTTTCCTCATGTGGCAGGGAAGGTATCTATCCCACTGTGCGTCTTTGATCTTGCCCTTTAAATAGGTCGTTTTGAAGCTCGCAGACCCCTTTTCATCACCTTCCACCTTGGCTCATGGTACCTAACGCCCGTGTTTATATCCTGGCTTGTGGCTGAAATAAAGCGTTGCTGTGGGAAACTCTGCACATGGCTCCTTAAAAAGAAAAAAAAAAAAAAAAAAAAAGACTAACTTTCTGTTTCTGAATGAATCCCTGTGCATTCGGCAGTGCTCCCAAGCCCTGAGATGCAGGAAACACCTGAGCTGCCCCAGCACCTTGCACTCATGCTGCTGGCTTGGCACCAACCCTCAACACTCAGCTTCAACTGCTCATCCCCAAGAGAGCACGAGGTGGAAAAGGACCCATCACCGCTCTGGCAGCACCTCAGTGACCCTTAGAGCAACGCAGATCCAAGAGGAGAAGGAAGGAGCTATTGCAATACGAAGAGCTGACCTGCAGATTGCAATTACACGTGATCTAAAATGCAAAAAAAAATCTAAACGCACTGCAGAACCGGGGCAGGAGTCACTGCCTGCGAATGCTCAGCCTCCAGCCCCGGGGTAAGCCAGCAGTGGCTTCAGAGGATCCACAGCAGGCAAAGCCTGGGCCAAGACCAGCAGAGAGTCCCTGTTTGGTGGCCCAGTGAGCACCATACCACCCAGTCTGCCGTTTCGGGGTAGGACCCATAGGCAAGGGTGCAGCCGGCATCCTAGAGAAGCTCCTGGCTTCTCATACTCGCTGCTCTTCTCTGCCAGGTCCCAGGAACTGGAGGAAACTGTGCCGATAACAGTCTGACATCTAATGGGCACAAGCAGAATTGTGACAGGGCAGGATCCAGCTGGAAATGTCCTCAGGGGAATACAGACAGCATTGCCTCAGAGGAAAGTCCACGGAGCTGGACGGAAAGGGAAGACTTGTGTAAAGAAAACCCTTGAAAGCCCCTACGGCACAGTCCCATGTTTGTAAACATGAAAAATTTATAATTTAACCTAGATAGGAATGAGTTGTATGAAAACAATTAAAAAGTTCTAGGTACAGAATATGAGAGAGGTGCCATCATTTCCTTTGGCATTCTACAGGTCTCTGCCGTATGATAGCAAGGAAAGGCCAGGGTTGCAATCAAACCTCTTGGCACTAAATTGTATTTCTCAGGTTGTATTCTTACTCCAGATACAGTGGGAGTTACTATGGAAAAGGGACATCTTCACAACCTGTAAGTTGTGCCCCGCAGAGACCTTCAGCTACATTTTGTACAAGGGTCAGTAATGAACGGGAAGTTCATCAGATTTGCCTCAAAAACATTAAATGTATTCTGTAACCACGCCTCTGCGCTTTACTTTCCATTGGATGTCTTTCATGGAGCCAGTGGGTCTCTCTTCTTAAAAAAATCTGCCACCCAAAGGCGATTTACCGCAATGGTATTTTCTAAGGCAAGACACAGCGGAGCTTCCCAGGACCCAGCTCCATTGAGAAGCGTCCTCAGACCTCCTCCTGCCCCAGATGCTCCTTCCCCGGGCAGCATCCAGCCCTGCTGTAAGGAAGCTCGCACCATCTCTGCTCCATTCAGAGAGTAAATAGAAATGTTCAATATCCAGCGCTGTTGCTGGCAGCTTTCACAGGCTTCTCTGCTCCTTTTTTCCTAAATTAGATCTTTCTATTATAACTTCAAGGCCTCATGAGTCTCCTTGGCATTTATTAAATAACAACCAAACCCTTCAGTTTACCACGTTACAACATGATCCAGTTCCACTCCATCGGACACGCGTTAAGACTGAAGGAGCTGAACGGGGCAGGAGGACGCAGGAGTGGGGCCAGCACCGCGACCTGCTGCTCCAGATCTGCTGCCACCCGGGATGCGTTCTCTGCTCACTGCAGCTCGTAGCGCGAGCAAATCCATGCAAGAGGGAAGCGAGTGCTCAAGCCACACCTGAGCCCTGTTTTGAACCAGAGACGAGCAACCCGCTTGATTCATTTCAAAGCCAACTCTTGCACTACTTTTTAACAGAAAGGTTTTGAGCCTCCTGAAGCTCAGCAGAGCCACGTGATACATGGACCCCAAATATGACTGAGGTCAAGGTTCAGACTGGACTCCATCCACCTCCCTTCCCCGCCGCTGCTCCCACCAAAAACTCAACAGCCACAGCAATATTTCACTTTTGTGGATTGGTTTTGCCCCAAAACCCAAAGATGTGTTTGGGGAATGCAAAAACTGCCTCCAGCACAGGCAAGGGTTTGCAGAACCTGAGGCTACCGACTTCCCTCGTGTCCTAGCCATGGCTGTGCCCTCAGCCGGCGTCGAGTATGACTTACATTCCCAGTGAAACAGCGGCGCGGCAGAAATGCCCGGTGTTTTAACACGGCTCCATGTGAGAACTGTAATTGGCCACGAAGCCACAGGTTACCTGACAACAGGAAGACCCGCGAGGTGAGTCCTTTTATTCTTACTGTTTTGTTTTTAATCTTGTCCTCTTTCTTGATAGGAAAAAAAAAGCCATCACCTGAGCTCCAGCTTCAGCCTCTGATAACCCACAGCAGCTTTTGCCTCTCATGTGTCCAGAGGCACCTATAATGAGCGCCTGTTCCTACCCCCTGCAATAAGCTGCAAATGGGATGAGCAGATCCCGAGGTCGGGGACGATGTTTCATTTTGAAAACATGAATGTTTCCGGCCATCCTAACAAGGGGTCCAATTAGTGCTCATGACTTTGTCATCCATCCACCAGGGAGGCAGGGACGAGGACCACTGCCCTAATTTCCGCAAAGATCATGGATCAGGAAGACAAATCATCCCTAATGGGACCTCAGGGAGAGGCTCTGCTCTTCTTTGAAGTCAAAGGCTGCACATGGGGGCAACTTGCTCTGCAGAGCCATAAAACGCCACCTCCGCTGGTAACAGCAGCAGCCAGCCTCCCCCTTCCAAGCAACTGCATGTGCACAAGGACATTTATCAAGCTTCTGGCCATAGCTCTGACTTTAATTTTATTTTTAAAGTGCATTCACATGTAAATTGACTTGGCCTGAGAGGATACATGAATACAAGAGCCCTTTCTTTCCTCTGGAGTGGCATTAGGAGGAATATGGTGAAAGGAGCAAAGTTTCCTCACCTCCAGGCTGCAATTCTGCAGCTAAGGAAAAGCAAGTTCATTGTTTCCTTCTGCACACAGATGCTGGCTGTGCTGTTTTCAGCAATCTCGTTCAAGAGAGCCATTTCAGAATATAAAAGCATATTACATATCCCAGGGACAAGAACACAGAGCCGAATGTCTTATCGGCTCTGTTTTATCTATTGTAAGAGCAGAAGATAAATGAATGTGAGTCTATAGCTGTGTCTGACGGTTTGAAACATGGTCCTGTCCCACATCCCCAGGGTCAGACCTGGTTTGGTAGGTAGAGGACTGCTGGGGATAATAAAACTTAGCACGTGAAGTTGAAGTCCAGGAAAGAGCACAAATCCTCAGGGCATGAAAATACACGTGCTCCCCAAAACAAAGCATCTCTGGGGTAAAAGCAGGTGCAAATCTGTTCCACAGCACTTGGTATACGTCAGTCCCACATCTCACGACATGTTGCCACAGAGTAAACACAAAAACGTTGAAAGAGCCTTGCAGCTCAGAGACGGCGTCCAGCGCCTACCCTGCACCAATTCTGGAGACAGGGCAGATTCAGTCTAGCCACATTGCCAGCTCCAACAGCACCTTCTCTTTCTGCAAGGATGGAATGGATTCACCTCGGAGGCTGGCTAAATTCTCACTGGTGTTCATCACTGCATCAGGAAACTGCCCTCTAACTCCTGAGTTAAACTTCTGGGCTGTGCTGCGGTGCTGAGACGTGCTGTCAAAGCTGCGGCAGAAACAGCAACATCAGTCAAGCAAAATGTCTGAAGCTTTGAATTGAAAGTGACACAGAAAATGAATAATTGTATGCAATAACACCTGTTAAGGATAACAGGCCTGATTCTGACATCCACCACGTTCTTGTGCACTGGCAATAATTCCCCTTACAGCAGAGGAGCCCAGTGGGGTGTGAGCACAGCACCTGGCCTGCACTGCCATGAGCTGCTGCCCCATTTTCAGCCTGGGACCCTTCATACCTCCTATTCCCTTGATGTTTCCCAGCCTGAGCATTTCCCCTGTGATTTTGGCATCACCCAGCCAAAAGATGCTGGTTTCCTCTGCAGCATCACAGGTGTCCAAGCACCATAGGGAAAAATAATGGCAAAGTGAAAATAGGCAGCACTTTGGGTTAAGGCACTAGGTTTTGTTTGCCTGAAACTAAGAATGGAAATGCTTGTGAAGATTTACAAACCGAGAGTTATGACTCACTCTGTGGTTTTTAGTGAATGCAGGTTGAAATAGGCGTCCCGAAAGGAAGGGTTCTACAACCTGGCTCCGCTCGGGGAGCACCGGGCTGGTAGGACATGGCTGGCAGCGCATCGCCAGCAAAACAGAGAAGAAACAGAGCAGTAAAACTTGGCTGTTCCTTTACACGAGATCAACAGCACCCTCGTAACTCTGGGAGCCAAAGCACCAACTGCTTCAGCTTCTGAAAAAAAACAGGCCTCAGCTCTCAACCCCAGTTCTAGTTTTGGATCCCCAGACTCTGGGTTTGGGACAGTCACTGGCGGTTTTGCTGATGTTTGGAGTTTTCCCCATCATTGCCAGCCCCCCTTACACCCCGAAGGGAGTACAACGAATTATTCTCCTTCTGCGCACTGTACTTGACTGCAGTTTCAAAAGTAAACGGTGCCAACACCCGCTACGTGTTTCAAAGTCCCTGCCGGGACAGAGCTGGTCGGCATTTACAGGATCAGAGTTTGGGGCCCAAATCCCGCCCGGGGTCTGCAAAAGGCCGCAGCCGCACAAGGCCAGCGGGGTGCCCCTTCCTCCCCGGCGGACCTTCCGCTACCGATCGTTAAACGGGCTCTGGCCTCCCTCCCTCCCTCCCTCTCCTCCGCGCCGGCTCCCCGGGCTCTAGCGGAGCGGCCGCGCCTGCCTTTGTGCCCCGGCTGCGGGGCCGCCCGGCCCGGCCCGGCTCCTCCCCGCCCGGCCGCTCCCGCGGGCAGAGCCGGCGGTCGCGGAGGGCCAGGCGGCCGCCCCCGCCTCCCCGGCGGAGCCCTGCGGCGCATGCCTCCCGCTCCCCGGGGGCAGGGAAGGAAGCGCCGCCCGCCCCTGCACCAGCGCGGCGGGCAGCGGCGGATCGGAGACCGGCGGAGCGGCTGAGCCCGGGCCGGGCGTCACCGCCGCCACCCACCCCCTCTCTCGGCCTTCCCCCCGCGGCGGCGGCGGCAGGTGAGCGCCGGGGAGCGGGCGGGGCGGCGCGGCCAGGCTCTGCCGAGGCTGAGGCCGAGGCCGAGGCCCAGGTCCGGGCCCGGCGCGGCCGGCCGAGGGCGGCGGAAGGCGGGAAGGGGGAGCCATGGCGGCGCGGGCAGGGCCCGGCTGGCTGCGGGCAGCGAGCGAGGCGCCCCGCGGCGGTGGCCTCGCGTACGCCGCCTCTGGACGTCTCCCGCGAGTGGGTGTCCCCCCACGTCCCCTCACAGCCCTTCCGTGGGTGCCCCCCGGCTCTGTGTCCCCTCACAGCCCTTCCGTGAGTGCCCCTTGGGTGGGTGTCCCCCCGTGTCCCCTCACAGCCCCTCCGTGGGCGCACCCCGGGTGAGTGTCCCCCCCGTGTCCCCTCACAATACCTCTGTGGGTGTCCCCTCGCGTCCTCTCATGTCTCCTCACTCCCTCCGTGGGTGCCCCCTCAGAGCCCACACCCCTGTTTTGTGTGCCCTGGCCTGAAGCGGTGCTGGGGCGGGAAGGTTCGTCCCAGTCCCCCCATAATTGTTGCAGGGCGACTGCCATCCCGGCGCAGGGTGACGAAGGCACCTGCCCCTTGGAAACGGTGGAAATAGGTTAATAGGAAATAAGTTGTGAGGGTTTTTTAATGAAGCTGGGAGCTTAGGTGTGATAATTGCGTTTCTTCAAGATAATTAGGTATTGTAATTTCTGTCTTTTTGATCCTCAGCTGCTTATTGCAAGGAAAAATGTTTTTAATTTATGTTTGCCCTAGTGAATGCGTTGGAGGCTGCTTTAGAAATTATGCGTTCATTCACGTGTTTCTGAAAGTCGGGGTTCTGACCCGTGTCGGGCTGCTGGTGGGACGCCTCCCCGGTTAGCTCACGGCCGAATACACGGACGGTCGGGAGCGCTGCGCTTCGTTGGCACGCGTAGAGCAGAAGTCGGCCAGAACTGTCTTCAGTTGACTAAAAGGTGGAAGTTAAAACGGCGTGTGTTGGGTTGCTCCAGGTTCCATCCCAGGAGGGACGTTCTTGCTCACTACACTTAAAACTTTAATTCTGCAGGAACGATATTTTGAAAGTAATTACCCCTGAGGAAAAGAAAATCAGAAATGGATGTCCAAAGCTTGCATTAAAATATATATTCTGCTAAGACGTTCTGTGGCAGAGAACCAGCAAACGAAGCGGCAAAGGTGTTACCGGTGCTAACCGCTCTGCGGACATCATGTAAGGCGTGTTCAGGCTGACCCTGCCTTGGTCAGTAAGATTTCAAGAATATTCTAGTCTACTAAGAAAATGGCAATAAAACTGCTCCCTGAGCACAGGTCCCAGAATAATTTTGACAAAGGCATTTGTCATTTACATTACGTTCTTCGTTGGAGCGCTGTGCTCTTTTTAAAAGTGTTAAAGAATTGTCTTCCCTGGTTGTCTGTTATCTTATTCTCAGTAGCAAATAAATATAACTTTTAAAGAGTTTAGAATCATTAATTCTTTCACATATTTATTGCCACTGACGAATCTGAAACCAGAACTGGAGAATAATTGACAAAGGCAAGGTCGCAGAGGATTCGGAGGCAGAAGGGCGTCTCTGTAGGTCGGTGGAGTCCAGCGCCACGCTGCAGTCAGGGCTCGCTGGGTTTGTGTGGGAGGCTGTGAACTGGGCTGGAGGAACCGCTCTGCTGCTGTAGTTTTTTGTTGGGGTTTGCTGTATGCCGTGTGTCAGCCAGACACCGCTTTGGTCCTACCAAATGGCGCTGCAGGTGAAACCTTCAGCCCTCGTGGGACCGCGTGGAAGTTGTGGACTCTTCAGGATGTTATCTGGCACTTTCTGGGTGGCTTTTTTTCACTACTCCACAAAAAGGGCTTCATTCTACGAATAATAGTTCATAATCTTCATCTTGCTTTTGCAAACTCCTGAAGATTTGTGTTTACAGAGAGTTTTTGTCCCGCAGTGAGGCCAGAACGGTTGGTGTCTCAGGGTTATTGCTGTTCAGCACGTTTCAGGAAGAAGTCAGCTCCCTTTCTTTCTCTCTGAGCTGCCCCAAGTCCCTCAGCTGTGTGTGCTTAATGCCAGGCCAGAACCGGTAAAAGCTGTCTTGGGCTGGTGCGTGAGTCCAGGCAGGCTGACACAGTTCCTCTGCTCTTTGAATAAGATTTGATTTCTGTTCCACCATCTCAGATCATGGGCAAGCTTGCTTCACATCCGCCCATTATATACCATGTGGACATAGACAACATTGTTTTCATTGTGAAACTGAAAAGCTGAGCTACGCATGGTGGGAGTTCTTTAAAAAGGGCAATTATGCCAAAGGAAACATGGAGAGCAGAATATTTTGCAGTGTTCTCTACTCCTACCAATTCCACTTTATGATGAAAGTTTCCCTTAGAATCGTTCTCTCTCTCTTGCCACAAAGTTCATTGCAAAAATATTCGGACAAGATTAGAGCAGAAGGGGATCGCACGTGCCTGTGCGCCGAACAGGTTATGGGCCTTAACAATAGGTGGTTATTTAGGAGCGTGCGCAAAAGAGACTGCGACCTTCAATGAAAAGGGCAGGAAGAGTTTCGGAAGTGAAGGTAATTACCTGAGTGGGATTCTGGTTGTGCCAGAAAATACTGAAAAGCACAAGCGATGAGTGCTCTGTCTTATCCTCAATGGCAGTAGTGACTGATTTACCCATTACAGTGATGTTGAGGGGTAACTCTTGTGATTAGCTGGCACAGTACGTCTGAGCGTTAATAATTTACAATTTATGTTACCGGTATTATCACGTGGAACTTCTAGAGGGTAGATGCATAATAAAAAATATTTTTCTCTTTCTTTATTGTAGGATGGAAGAGAGACCAGTCTGAAAAACTGTTCCATTGTGGACTTCGCTGTTGTCTGCTAGAATGTTCCTTATGAATGCTTCTCCTTTGGTAGCTCTTCAGACAAAATGGGAGTCCTTTGGATCAGCAAGGAATTGTAGATATCCTGTTTGCTTCTCTGAATCTGAAGGGGACGTCACTAGAACCTCTGTAAGTGCAAAAGTTCAGATGATCATAAACAACCTGCAAAGTCAAGAGTCTCCCCTGGGTATGAACAATGAGTATGATTGTATTATGCAGAAGAAACAAAAGGGAGAAAAGGGCACCAGTAACAGAGTCGCATCTAGCACCACGTTGCTACGGAAGCATCCTCAGTATACCAGGTGTGGTTGCCCTGCTGATTTGGACGACGCTGAAGTGGAAGAGAACGTGGGGTTTGGGACTCTCTTGCTGGATTCTGATAGCGATGATTCTGTTGACCGAGGTATAGAGGAAGCAATTCAAGAGTACCTGAAGGCAAAAAGCAAAAGTGACCAGTCGTTGCAAAGGAATGCAGAGTGTTCTGAGAATATAAGCAGAGACAAAAGGTTTAAGAGAGAATTCTCCCAGACCAAAATGGCTAGTAACCTTCTCCCTGTGAAATTTAAAGCTGAGATGCTCTCTGAAGAGTATCTGTCTGACCGCCTGGGAATTGGTAAAAGGCTACAGCCTGCTTCCCCACAGAGCATCAGTAGTGATGACTCTTTTGAACAGAGCATACAAGCTGAAATAGTGCAGTTCTTGAATGAGAAGAAGCAGCAAGAAATTAGTAAGTGTGTGGCTGGGGAGGATAAAAAGGATTCCCGTGTGAGTTCTGTCCTAAAATGCAACAAGGAAACAGCAAACAAAACCTGTGGTGCTCTAAAGCAAGGTTGTAACGCACTCCTCTTGAGACACCATCCCAAGCTGCAGAAAGCCACCGCGCAGTCCAAGTGTTTGCAGTCTAAACTCCAAGAAGAGCCTAGTGGTTTCAGCCAAGTGAACCAAGCATATCTAGAAATGGCCACTGCCAGCCAGCCCTGGTTAGTGGAGCAAAATGATGAAAGCGGTGCTAATTACTGGGAGACGAGGGGAGCGCTTATGAACAACAGCGTGCACACATCTGACTCCAGTAGCGACGATGGCATTGAAGAAGCCATTCAGCTTTATCAGCTGGAGAAGATCAGGAGGGAGGCAGGTCATGCCACAGACTGTGTCCCTTTGCAGAGGGAACAATTTGATACAAAGGGAATGGCGGACATTTCTGCAAGCCTGACAATTAGCTCAACAAAAAGTGCCTCACCAGAAATCCGTAAAAGCCCTATAAGCAACAAGAGAAAAGAAATTAATTCAAAATCAACAGACTTAGAAAGCACCAGCAATGAATTTAACAAGCTGTTTAAACCACTGAAAAAAGCCAGACATTTTGCACCTCCGGAAAACAAGATTGCTGCTTGTGAGCTCACGTTGCAGGCCTCTTGCAGAGCAGACACATCTGCAGAACTCATGTGTGCGGAAGCTATCCTTGATATTTCCAAAACAATCATGCCATCCCAAATGGGAAGTGACAACAAATCACTTGCTGCAGAATCCTTCTTTTCTCCCCAGCTTCTCTCATCCTCCCGTTGTGAAAGTGACAGCAGCCTTGTGGACAGCGATGATAGTATAGAGCAAGAAATCAGGGCTTTTTTGGCTCTGAAAGCGCAGTCAGAAAGCCTTGGAACAAAGCCTCCCAGCCTGTCACACTCAGTCCAGATGCCTTTGCCTTCTGATCAAAAAAGCCTCACCGGTACCCTTGAGCCTTCTCTTCCCAAAACACTGAAGCTGTCACTGACTCGTAAGAGGAGACTTAAAAGGGAAGGCAGAATAGCGAAACAAGGTACATCAAAAACGCCTGAACAGCTGGAGACAGGACTTTTCCAGCCAGGTAACTGTTCAGAATTTCCTGTGCTCCAAGAGGGACATGCCCTGAGCAGCCCCACAGGACTCTGTGATGCTCAAAGGTTCAATAGCAAAGAGACTAGGCAGCAGCAGCTGATGTCTTCCGAATTATCCGGATCTGTCGGCAGATGTGTGGCCTTGGACTCTGTAAACCCTTTTATGCAGGTGCAGAGTAGCGCAAGAAAGCTTGTGAAAAATCCCATCCAAAGTCTAGAGAGGGATGGTTCGGATGATGAGAGCAGTTCTCTCGACAGTGATGAGGACCTTGACAGCGCTATCAAGGACCTTTTACGGTCTAAAAGAAAATTAAAGAAGAAGTCCAAGGAGCAGAAATCTCAGTGCAAGAAGAGAGTCAGATTTAGCGAGACGGAAACTCGGCTGCTAGATGAATTTAGTAGCCTCCAACAAAATGAGTGGAAATGTAAAAATCCCGTGCTGCTGAAAAGCTGCCTCTCAAAACCTAGAAAAGCTATGAAAGAGACTGCAATCAGAAATGCCTCAGACAATGTAGACGTCAAACTTACCAGTGAAAAAACAGAAACCGTTAAGAACTTAGAGTTTAACTTGCAGCTTAAGAAAGGATATAAACCTAAACCAATTTCAAACCAGAATAACCTGCGGGTAGCTAAAAATAGAAAATGTACTTTCACAGCTGCGTCAGACGCTGATGACAGCAGTTCAGTGGACAGCGATGACAGCATTGAACAAGAAATTAGGAAGTTTTTGGCAGAAAAGGCTAAAGACTCTGCAAGCAATTCAGAGATACAGAAAGAGGATGCAACTGTGGACCTACTGAGAGCGACCAAACAAACTGCTAATAAAGGAAAAGCAAAGCAACAGCCGGTTGAAAATGAGATTGACCTCATGCTGAGTCAGAGCAAAAAGACTGAGATATCTCAGCAAACTGATGAGTTGAAGAACTCTCAGAGAACAGAAGGGAAAAGTGCAATGTTACACGGCAGTGGGAAATCTGCTTCCGCTGCAGAGAACGTTAATTTTCATACTACTGGTCAGTCAAAAGCTAAGCAAGGGGTGGTGGGGGTTAAAGGTGTCACTGGTGGGGAGTTATCTGGGAACGCAACAGGTAAAAAGGCTGTCCCTAATACAGAGCCTGTCCAGAAAATGCCTCAACCTAAAATTAGCAAAAATGAAGGTTGTAAGGTACAAAAAGTAATGAATGCAAAGTCTAGATCTAAAAGAAAGAATACCTTTCACCTAAAAATTTCAAGTAAATTTATTGCAGGTCTAAAATATGCTCGAGACAGGAAGAAATCCATGCTTTTGAACAAAAGGCAGAAAGCGGAGCATTTGCTCGCCCAGAGCAGTGCGTTAGGAGCGACGGTAGCTTCCCAGAATACAGATGTAATTAACCAGGGGAGAGGAGCCCCCTTGCCAAAAGGGGAATTTAGTGGAGAGTGTACGACCGCAATAAAAGAACCCAGTTCTCAGAAGCTCGCTGTGGAAATGTCGAGTCCCCGTGTAGCAGAAACCTGTGAAAGACTGGAGGCTGCTCCTTTGTGTATCAAAGAGGAAGCGGAGGCTTGCAGAGAGGCTGTTGCTTCAGGAGCCCAGTCAGATTCGCGCTCCAGTCTCCCCTTTCAGGAGCAGAGTGTGGCAGCAGTAAGAGCAGATAAGGTTTGCAGAGACACATCTGAAGCTGAGAACACGCAGATGTGGATTGGGGAAGGAGATAGCCACAAAGACAGCTGGGCTAGTTCAAATTCAGATCCCCCACGCCCCGAGCACAGTGTGGCGGTGGTAAAAGCAGATAAAGTTGGCAGAGACGCATCTCAGCAGAGTATGCAAGCGTGCAGGAAGGGAGAGAATAGCCAGCAGGACAACAGGCCAGATCCGAGTTTAGGTTGCCCACTGCAGGAGCTAAATATGACAGCAGTAGCAGTGGATAAAACCAGTGGTGGAGCACGTACAAATGACAGTGTGCAGATCTGCATTAAGAAAGAAAAAGTTATCTGCCAGGACAGTGACAAGCAGGAAAACCTTCAGGTATCCAGCTCCAGTTTGCAAGGAAAAATACCTGTCCTGCAGAATAGGGAAACTGCTTGTGAAGTGGACCAAGGGCAGGAAGTTTCAGACAAAAACTGTGCAAAATTTACTGACGTACCTGCAGGGGGCTGCCCAGATTCCCTCTGGAAAAGAAAGGTTTAAAATGTGTAAGTACACTTTTTTTTTTTTTTTTTTTTTACAGTAACAGTCTTTTTAGAAAATAACTATCATTGTGATTGCCTTGATAAAACTTGAGACCTGACAGGAGAGACAGTGGCAGATGCTGATACCTGTATTTCCTATACACACTAATGTGAAAAATGCTTCTATTTAACAGGGGTATCATGGATAAACATGCATAGTTTTTGTAGAATTTTGTAAATTATTTAAAGTGCTCTAAGAAAATATTTTTTATAATGATTTTTAGGGCTTGCATTACTACAGGATGCTGTAGTTACTGTAGATAAGAAGATACTGGCTAATAACGCTTTAAATTATGAGGCCTCTAATCGTATATCAAAAGGAAACCCGTTTGTGTGCAGAGTATATTTGGCAATCTGTTAAAGAGATCCTAGGAAAACGCAGCATTTGAGAGCAATGTTATGCTTTTGAAGCAGATTATCTGACATCTGTTCGCATTCGAGCTGCCTTAGGACAATCCTGTGAGGTGGTTTTGTGCTGGGATCTGGGTTCCCCCACCCCGAGGATGGTTGGGTGAGTTCCGTAAGCAGAACTCCAGCTGAGCCAGCACAGCTGTAGGTGTGGAGATCCACTCTTGAAGATACAAATGCAAATTCAGGTAAATAAAATGGCTCACTCTGTCTGCACATCCTGTGTAAAGCGGTCTTGGCAGCTGCTGAAAGTTCCTTTTGCATACTGGAAACCTCCCGCTACCGGATGATTCCAAGCACAATTGCAGTTCCAGAAAAGTGAAGGAGTGTGTCTGTTCAGACAACATGATTTCTGTGGATTTCGCTGGATTTACATACTGTTGGGCCTGCAAGGCTGGAACAATTCCTCGTTACTCTCAAGTCTGATTTTGATGTCCTGCAGTTACCCAGAGATGGCTTTCGGTTTCCAGAATGAACTTTCTTGAATTGAGTGCCCTTACTTTCCTTTTCCAAAAGTGGTTTCTGAAATGTTACATTTCTGTGAACTTGTATTTTCGTGTACAATTTTTGTGCAATAGAACAAAGGTAGATTTGCTGTAGGAACTCCCTAATGTAAACGCCAAGGATATTTTCAGCACTGTTCTTTCATACTGGTAGTGCTTTCTCTGCCTCCGTTTCCAGCAGCCAGAATAAAGCAGTTTTTCACTACTGTCTTTTTATTTGTACTGACTTTAAATGGCACTGGAGTAGCGCGTTCCTATCACAAAAAAAGTGCCCCCACACTGGTTTCACTGAAAAATCCAAAAAAGTGTGAATTCAAGCTGTTGGCTCGTTCTTTCCTTTTCATTTGCGTGTAGTGAAGTCCTTTGAATAGTTTGTTCTTACATCTTGTCCCTGTGAATTGATCGGATAATTCTCTTTATCTAGTCTTCTACAGAACTCCTCTCAGCCAACCTACCACTCAGTATCGCTTTGTTTCTCAATCATTTCAGCAGTCTTCCCGGAGGCTGCCCTTAATATCGCAAAACGGAGCAAAAGCAGTCAAGAACGGATCCGGTATTGCATGGTATCCCTGGTGTGACTGCATTTGCAGGATATTGGCAAACTTCAGCGTAGCATAGAGTAGAACAAGTAACTGTGGCATGTAGAGAAGTAAAAAACAGCGCTTTGTGTGTTTATACTGTTGTGCAGTTACATTTTAAACATGTTTATAGTCGTCACTTGACATTTCTTACTGTCCAGCCACCTTTTTTGTAGTCATTGGGTTGGTTGGTTGGTTTGTTTAAAAGATCAGTATGCTAGATCATCTCATTTTTGTGGTAGGATACCTTGGAAAAGTGTTTTTTACTTAGTTCACGTGCCTGCAGTCTGTCTACACAGGCGTATATTTTTGTCTGCCTTGATTCAGTTGCAGGATTTGAGCCTTTTGTTTGGAATAGGTAAATAAGCTGGTATTTTAAAATAGAAGTTTTCAGAGTACCTTGCTTTGAAAGGGTTAAACTGTATACTTCATTTTAATAGAGATCATGGAAGCAGTATGTACTGTTTGTATAAAATAAGCTGAATGTTTCTCCTCAAAGTTTTCAGTAAATCCACATTAAGACGTAAAGGTGTCTTGTGCCCCTGTTGATGTGTCTGTGCTCTCAGTACTACTCGTGAACTGATTCACTTTCGGTTGAGATGCAAGTCCCATTACCTTGTGCTTTAAATAAAAGTTAATTTCAGACAGCACTTTTTAAAATTGATAAACTTGATTTGTATATAGGAAATGGTGTACATTGCTAAGTTTATAATGTTTAATAAATGGGGTTCTGACCACGGACCGCGAAACCAGAGTGCTGCTATGGTTTGTGTCATCGTCTGTGAGCAGTATTTTTGTGTTCTCTTCTTTCTCTCCTGACTGTAGTCCAAAGATGTCGTTAACTTGGCCAGTAACGTTTGTGAGTGAAGGATGTCACCCTTGAAGACGATCACAGCGTTTGTGTTAGCTGAACGTGGGAACAGGATCTCTGTTCACCTGCTGCTCTTCCTTTTTGCCTTCTATTGTCTGCAGCCTCCCGCTGTCTGAGTCTGTCATCTCCTGTGTGACAGTCGCACGTGGTTGTTTTGTGACTGTGAAACGGAATCCAGGTCTTTAAGGATGGGGCTGTTTAAGGGAATGTCGCTCTTAATAACAAAAAATGAAGAAGGATAATTACAAAATACATAGGCAAAAGTGTTGTGGATATTCAGCGGGGTGAGAATGGTGCTTGTTGTTTCAGCAAAACCCTAACAGCAGTTTTCTGCCCTGGTGTTTGTGGTCAGGAAGCAGAGTCCTTCCTTGCGCTTGCCCCTCTCCATTAGCAGCAAAAGAGTTAGCAAAAGTGGCTCCTTGTTTTTGAGGCAGAGTTTAGCTGGTGAGATCTGTGATTCAGTTGGAAAGCACTCCCTGTATCTCTGTGTGGCGTCCTCTGTGCTGCAGCCCCCAGGAGTAGCTCACGATCCCTTCTGTCCCGCTGTTGAAGACGGGTGGTAGTGAGTCTAGGAGCCCTCGATGGTGCAGGGATGGGATGAACGTGCTTTCTTGCTCACAGGGAACATTGTGACACCCAGCACTGTGGTTCTCCTAGAAGGCAAGGAGACTCTGAGCTGGTCTTCAGGGCGGGAGGGAGGGAAGGAAGACTGCTGTTTTGGTTTTCAGACCATCCTGTCACCCTTGGTGTTTCTGTACCAGTATGCTATGGGCATTCCCTTCTGCCTCCGAGTGCTTCCAGTCCTCTTTGATCTTAGAAAATAATTTTTCCAGACTTCATCTCATGAGAGCTGCTGGCTTGCCAAGGAGGAGGAGCGAGCACCCACAGGGAATGTGGGTCAACGAACATGTCTGGAATTGGTGCCACAGCCGTCAGTACTGGCAGTATTGTCATTCTGGGTGCAGTTCTCATCACGCTTTCAGAAATCAGAAGTCTAGTGTCTGGGAGCAATAAGAGATCACTCTTGTACATTACAGATTAAAGGCTGAACAGCTAAGGAGTAGAAAGATTGTACTGAGTGAGAATAAATTTATAAGCAAGAGTCCCACACGTACTGGGACTGCAGTACGAATCTCTCGAGACTCAATCTTGATAGATGCAGTACCAGAAGTGGGTTTTTTTTCCTTCCTGTTGATGCTGATCGTAACAGGCAGCCAGCTGTAGAGTTGGCACAGATGATTTGCCCCTCCTGGCCCTTTTCAGCACTCTGAGTGCCCAGAACAAGCTCCTTTTCCCATTTTTCCCAGTATTTCAACTCTCCTGAGGCATTAATTTGATCCTTTGTCTATTGCTGTACATAAACGCATGGAACCATGAACTCGGGTCTACTCAAGCATGTAAAGTTGTTGGGGTTTTTTTTTATTTATTTTTCTTAGTGAGTGCTGGTTTATATTTTTTAAAAATGCACAAGATTTTTTTCAGTCAGAGCACAAAACTTGTTAATTTGGATGTAAAGTTACTAAACTGCTCACTGGTAAGTTACAGCATCCTCACTGCAATATCAGAGTTCTTGGACAAATCTGTGCTCACTTAGGACTTTGAAAATAGGTATATTGTTTTGTTTTTATCACAGTGACCATTTTTCTGTGCTTCAGGAAGGGAAATCTTCAAGGATCCTCAGAGGATGACCAAGACCACCTTAATTTTTTATAAACAGCTCTTTGCTGCTATTTTAGGAACATGTGTTTTGATGTGTAGCTGCTTTTTATACCAGAAAGGCACACACCGTCTCTACCACCATTTCTTTTATTAATGTATATGCTTTTTAATTTTTCAAACCTTTAAGAACTGCAGTTCGTCTTGGTTTGATAGTACAGCCTCCCGTAATTTTATCTGCAAATGTGAAAATCTTGCTTTCAAGATACAGAGTAGAAAGAGACTTTTGGGTAGATTCTCTGTGGTAAAACGAGCCGTCTTTAGGATGGTGTTTTGGATTTGTACGGCATCTCAGAATACAGTCTGTGTGAGGGTGATGTAAGGTACACTGCATGTAAAACTATTCAAAGGAACCGGTTTCGGTTTAAGAATAAAACAACAAAAAAAAAGACATTTAGGCAAGGAACAAAAGAGGTGGGTGGTTTTAGATGAAGTATGAAAACAGGTGGGAAATATGTGACAAAAGCCACTGAAATTATATTTTTAAAAGCTGGTCTTATCCCTAAATTATTCCACCTCCAGAAAAATCTGTGAATAAAAACATAAAATTGTCACAACTGTTTGTACTAATGCAGTGCTATGTTATTTTTCATTTCAGGAGAAGAAAGGGAAGTGATGAGAAACTCAAGGTATTGTCTAGAGTCTAAGAATAGCAGTGAATGATAGTGTGTTGCTTATTTATTTTCATGTGTTACATATTTAAATATTTCACTTTTCAGGCTCCTTTCTGCTTAGTATATTTACTTGTTCCGATGTATCGGTGTGTTTTTGGCAAAGGCGAAATTTAGCCAGCTGTTTTTCTCTTTGAGGTGACCGAATACACTGCAGTGAAAACAGGAATTCTTTGGTAGGTCTGCCTGAAGTCTTGCTGGTGGGTCCAGGAACATGCAGCTGTGCTGGGGTTTGAATGTTTAAAGAAAAGCCACATGTGAAGAGTATCGCTTGCAGTGGTACTTGGAAATACTATTACACTCATTTTTTTAAATTTTTTATTTTTTTAGCGAACAGCTGGAATAGTGTTAGGCTCATTTTTAATATATACTATCACTACGTTAGGTAGGACCGGTTCTCGTCCACAAACAGGCAGACTAGCTTCTCTTCAAGCCTAATTTTTAAGCAAAATATGCTAAGGTTTTAGTGCAGTTACTGTCTAAATGATGCCGTTTCACTGGCTGTGTAACTCCAGTTGTTACAATAAAATTTAAGAAAACACGTTCTTTTTGATTAGTTGTATTTATTTGAATAATTTCTTAAAACGTAGTTTTGAGAGGTAAGAAAGGTGAAAAATGCTTTCTGCAAGAAATCCAAAGGCTTAGTGAATGCATCTGGAAACGTGCAGTTTGGTTATTCATTAAATAGTATAGAAACAGTTTAAAAATCTTAATGATATGTGGTACATGAGTTTAAAGGGTCATTACTGACAGAGAAAAGGTTAAGGGAATATATATAGATATGTAATGTATGTTGTTCTAGTGTTTGTAACTATGCTGCCTATAAATTAAGTAAAATGGTTCATATGAGCTATTTAACTGACATTTAATCACATTACATCTTTCTAAATTAAGATACCACTCCTAATATTCATTCTGTAAATTAGTTCTTTTCTTCTAATACCAAAGTGCCTGTAGGTTTTTTTTTTTCCCAAGAAATTACTGAGCTCTGTTTTGATAACATAGATTTAAACTGCTTTTCCCCCAAAGCTAAATTTGTGGCCTTAACTAGGTAGGAGTAGTGTTTAAAAAAAAAAAAAAAAAAGAAAAGAAAAACACAACAGTTTGAGTTGGGGGGGTTATTTTTAGGAATGTACCGCTACATTTAACCTGCTAATTTTGTAGCTTTTCATCTTGTGGTGATAGCAAGTCTCACATTACCAAGCTGAAAGATTTTTTTTTTTTTTTTCCCTCTGTGTTCAGGAGAAAAATTCTCATTAAATCCTGACTTATGTGGTTAATAAGTGTGAAGCACGTGTGCTCATCTGCTGCCGATCGGTGTGCCACGTGAATTATTTTCCCAGTGGTCTATACAGTTTTACTTTCCTTGGTGGTAACAACCGTGACGTCGCGGGTCTGCGTTCAGGAGAGGTAACCCGAACGCAAGGGGTCTAACAATAGTGCCTTGTCCTGATGGCACGACGGTAATAAAAATCTGTCTTATTCACGCTGAAATAGCTGATAACCTCATTTAGCTGATAACCATGGTGTGGTGCCTCCTGTCACGCTTTCGGATGAGGCGTAGCAACAGATTTAGGATAAGGTCAATGCTGTTGTTTGCTCGCTTGTGGTTTTTTGGGGTTGGGTTTTTTTTTTTTTATCTAGGCAGCCAGCGGTGAACTGAAATGGCTTCATCCTGTCGCTGCAGCAGAGCTAACAGTGCGACGGGCCGCTCGGGTTGTAGCTGGGGTGGAAGTTGAGGTGGTCGTGGGCGGTGATGAAGTTGTCCGGGCCGGTGACGTGGCTCTTCTCCATGGAGGTGTTGAGCCCATTGTTTCTGTACATGCCACACTGCGCCAGAGAATTGGAAAACGCGTGCGAGGTGACGTGGAAGCAGGTCTGCGAGGGTGAGAAAAGGGGAGGAAGACGTTTTAAATGCCAACACCGGCACCTGCAAGATGCAGAAGCTTGGATGCAATGGCAAGGGCGCCTCATCTTCATCTGCCTTGGGGAGTTCGTTGCCCGGGGACGTTGCAGAGGCCAAAACTTTGAGACGCTCCCACCGAGACCCCCGGGTGGGGCGCCTCCGTCACCCCGCACCCCTACTTACCGGCACGTCGTGCACCGTGGGGGCTCTGCTGCCGTAGGCCTGGCTGGTGGTCCGGAACCGGGGGTGAGGCTCCGGCTTCCTGCGGGGGAGAGAGAGCACGGGCGGGAGCGGGGGCGGCGGGGGGGCTCGGCCTGGGGCTGGGGGGCGGGGGGGGCGCAGGGGCCGCGCTTACCCGTAGCCGCGGAAGCAGGCTGGCTGCTGGAAGCGGCCGGGCAGGCCGGGGCTGGTGCGGTACCAGTCGCTGGTGCGGGAGCCGGGGCTGCTCGCGGCCGCCGAGCAGGACATGGCGGGGACGGGACCGGGGCCGCTCCGTTGCCCGGCGACGTGACGCCGCGGGCCGGCCCCCTCCTCGCCCCGCCCCGGGGGTGGGCACAGGGGATGGGCCCGGGCCCGGCCCCGCCGGAAGCGGAAGGCGAGGCTTGACCTTCCTCCCTCTCCTCCTCATCCTCCTCCTCGCCCTGCTGCTGCGGGGCACGGAGCATGGCGGTGCGGCGGCTCCTGCGAGCAGGTGAGTGCGTCGTGCCCGGCCCACCCGTGCCCGGCCCGGCCCGGCCCGGCCCGGCCCGGCCCGGCCCACCCGTGTGACCCCCGTGTTTCTCTCCCCGCAGCAGCCCCGCGGCTCTACGGCAGCGCCCCGGCCCCGGCCCCGGCGGCGGCCCGACCCCGCGGTGAGTGCAGCCGGGAAATGGGGTGAGGGGGTTGCCCGGCTCATCCCCTGCCAACGAGGGAGCGGTGATGGCTTGGTTTTCTTTTTCCTTTCTCTCAGCCGAGGATGACAACCTGCTGTCCAAGCCTCTCAGCCACCCCGACTTCTTCAACGTGAAGGAGCTTTTCTCCCTGAAGGATCTCTTTGACGCTCGGGTGCACCTGGGGCACAAAAAGGGGTGTCGGCATAGGTGAGTGACCCCGCTTCGTGATCCAGCGCTTGTCGGCATCGGGAGCGTTTCCTGGACAGGCACTGCGCACAAGGGCTCTCTGCAGAGACCGCTTCTGGTACCAGCTGGGAGTTGGGGTGTGAGAAGGTTTCTGTGGGGTCACGCCATGTTGAAAAACACTGCTCGATGCCTGTACCACCCTGTCCCCGCGTCCCCTTGTGTCGCACTCCCTCTGTCCCCTCAGATTCATGGAGCCCTACATCTTCGGCTGCCGCCTGGATCAGGACATCATCGACTTGGATCAGACGATGCAGCACCTCCAGCTGGCCCTCAACTTCACCGCCCACATTGCCTACCGCAAGGGCATCATCCTCTTCATCAGCCGCAAACGCCAGTTCTGCCACCTGGTCGAGCGCACGGCACGGGAGTGCGGGGAGTACGCCCACACCCGCTACTGGCAGGGCGGCCTCCTCACCAACGCCCACATCCAGTTCGGGCCCGGCGTCCGCCTGCCCGATCTCATCATCTTCCTCAGCAGCCTCAACAACGTCTTTGAGCCCCACGTGGCCATCCGGGATGCTGCCAAGATGAACATCCCCACGGTGGGAGTGGTGGACACGAACTGCAACCCCTGTTTGATCACCTACCCCATCCCCGGGAACGACGACAGCCCCACTGCCATGGAGCTCTACTGCAAGCTCTTCAGGATGACCATCATCCGCGCCAAGGACAAGAGGAGGCAGAGTGAGATCTTCAACGAGCTGCAGAGCAAAGCCGAGGGCAGTTAGAGCCCTAGGGACAGATTTGGCTGTGCCCAGCAGCTTGGTGATGGGCGTCCTGCTCCGCTCCCACTGCAGGACCCACCCTGCACCCAGGGCACCAGCTTTTGGCAGAGCTGGGCTGGTTGTGGAAGGAACCCCCTCCAGCTCTGCCACTGCACAGAGATCCTGCAGCGGTGGGTCTCTAGCTCAAAAAAAAAAAAATTGTCTGGAGCGATGCAACGGGAGACAGAGCCAGGCCAGACCCAGCTCCTGTCCCTGTGTTGTTTGCTGTTGCGAGGAGGCTCCTCCGTCCTGTGGCCTTCCTGTTTCTGAGCTTGTGATCTCACCTGAAACCACCTGTATCTCGCACTTCTTGATATGACAAATAAAGGGTCTTGTGATTCTTTTTCTTTCTTCTCTTGTGAAATGGGAAGGTACAGGGGAGTTTCCGGTGAGCATTTGTGGTCACAGGGGTGGAGGGTGAAGGGATGAAGGGTGTTCCCAGCTTGGGGACCTGTGGGGCATCGCAGGTGAGGATGCGAGGCTGGCTGGTGCATCGCGGGGTTGGAAGGTCCCTGCTTTGTCCCAGGGTCCCACTTCTGCCCCCGCCACGGTGAGCTGCGGGCTGCAGCTGGGAAAAGACACGTGCCTTGTGTCTCTGTGGGAGGGCTTAGGGCGGCCCTGCAGAGTTGGGGGTCAGGCCCAGCGTGGGGACGATGTCTAGACCAGGGGTCCCCATCCCGTGTCCTGGCCCAGTGTCCCCGGTCCCAGCACCGGCCGCTCCTTGCTCTGCGTCCTCCCGCCCAGCAGGGGGCGCTCAGGGGACCGAGCGCGCTGCGCGGATTGTCCCTGCGCCGCTTCCGTCCGCCCGCCCTATATAAGCGGAAGGCGAGCACTCCTCGCTCCTTTCGGCGGGACGCTCGGCGGGGTGAGGAGCGGTGGCGGCCCGCAGGTCCGTCTGCGCGGAGCGGGGCCCGGCCTCTCCCTCGGCCCCGCTGCGTCCCGGCGGGGTGAACGGGAGGGTCTCTGCTCCCCTCGGGCGGGGGAGGCCCGTGCTGGCGGGGGACAGTGCTCCTCCGGGCGGGCGAGGCCCAAACCGCCCGAGGGACGGGAAGGGGGGGATCTCGGGCGCGGGAAGCTGGTGCCGGCCGAGAAAGGTCTTCCTGGGCCTTCTAACCAGCTTCTAACCGCCCGCTGCTCTCCCCAGGTGCCCGTTCCTGCGCCATGTTGCAGCGAAGCTCCGGTGCGGGCCCCGACGGCGGCTGCCGGGCAGCGGCGGCCGATTCCGCGTCTGCTGCCCTCCCCCGTCGCTGAACAAGGGAAGGCCGCGGCGTGAGGACATGGCTGTGGACCGGCAGAGCCCCTTGTGCACGGAGAGGAGGAGGAGGAGGAGGAAGGCGTGGCAGGAGGCACGAGTGGTTCCTGTGTCCAGCTAGGTGGGCTGCCTCCGTGCGACCTGCTGGTCTTATCGGTACGGGTGACCCCTAGGAAAAGCAGGCTTTAGTCCCCAGGCTTGCCTGCTCGCCCTCCCCAGGTTTTAGGGCCTCAGACGGGACAGACTGCCCCCCTCAGCCGCGTGGCCAGCCACAGCCAGGAGGAGACCGCAGGTCCCGTGGGCCCGGGCGGTGCTCTGCTACAGGCACTGCTGTGTCCGCAGAATAGTTTAGGTTGGAAAAACCACAGTGGATCGAGTAGAGGATCGGTTCAGTGTAGATCGGGTGTCTTATAAGCTAATATCGGGGAAGGTACTAGGTTTAAGGTAAATAAGGCAAAGGGATGTGCTTCCAGTGAAGGAGGGGAGAAAATGGAGGGCTACCACCTTTTCAGGTTTTGAGGGAAATGTTTTTAAAGATTTAAGTAATTAAAGCAAATCTATTCAACTTTCTTTGAAATGCTTTTAATCTGGTTTTCTGTTAAGTGGTGCACTTCAGAAGGGTTGTTATCCGCTCAGCTAAACACTTGTTTGTAACTGCATTCTTATTGCTTTCTTTTTGTTTGTCTTTCTTCAGCCTGGCAGAAGATAAAGGGTAAAATGAAAAAGATTGCGCATCTTGAAAAATGAAGGGTAAGTGGTGTGCTTAACACAAAGGCTGGCCAAGTGAATTTCCAGCATCGTATCCGGTGTCTTCTGTTTAGTATCTACACGTGCCCCAAATACCTGTGTAATACTACTTTCTGAGCAGATGGTTAATCTTGTTCTTACAAATACCTGTAAATAGCACCTTTTTTGGTCTTTGTGGGGATTTTTTTTTTCAGCCTGCCACAGGCGTTGCAAAGGTGGCTGCTGTGGCATCTTTGTGTCATTAGGTGGCAGAGAGAGACAGGCTATGTTCTACGCTCGTTTGCTCTGAAACCTGTGAGCACTCCGAGTGATTGATAGCCTGACATCATTTGTAAATAGGCTGGTTAATAGGAGACTCTTGAGAAATTAAGCCTTCCCTGTTTGTTTTTTTTTTTTTAATTGCTTTAAATGTGAGGCCTGTATGTACTAGAATAGAAAGGTATTCTGCTAGACATGTAGTGGGTGTGCAGCAGGCAGGCTGCATGTGGCTTTCTGGAGGTTTGGCCTTGAAAGCGGTAGGGTTCTGTTGGTTCGTAGATTTCTGCTGCGGAAGAATGAGTTGAAGTGATCTGTCTAGAGCCACATGGCAAGCTGATGACACCACTGGGAGCATGTCCTGGGAGTCGCATGCTGGCAGGCTCAACCATATTCCTGCCTGAAAGTAAAAATACGCCTGTGCTACGTGTTTATTTCTTTAGCTTCCCTTTCTTACTGGGCCTTTCAAATTTCTGTCTTCAGTGAAAGAGTAACCATATAATTGGTCTTTGAAGTGTGTCTAAATATTTTCCCCTTCTTTTTCAGAGAAAGCCTTGTGACAGGCCAGACCCGGGAGGTCTTCTGAAAGACCTGAGGTGAGCAGCAGTGGATGGAAGTTCCTCTGGAATAGCTGCATGCCCCAGCTCGTGTTGCAGATGTGGCTGTAGTGCCGTGTTTGTGTCATTAGGTGGCAGAGAGGAAAAGGCTACGTCTTTGCTAGTGCTCTGAAACCTGTGAGCACTCAGAAACGATGAGCAACCTGACATTTATTGCTTTTTCTGGTTTGTTTTTTTTTTTTTTTCCTTTAATTTTAGTCTTAAATCATGAAGGACAGGCAGCTATCAAGGGACAGAGTACAGAAGCTAGCCCTGTCCTTCAGTGTGACAGTCATTCTCATCACAAATACCTTGTTTATGTGACAAATAAGAGGTGCAACTGGCTTTTTTTCCATCATTCTATGTTTTAGGAGTGAAATTTCCATGTTTTACTAACATTCTAACTATGTTAAAAGCTAATTCAGGTTTCTGGCATATAGTATCTTTTATTTTTATGGAGAAATGGCAAACTCCAGTATTCTTTATTCTAGTAGTGGAAAGTTCTTGTGGAGATTTTTCTCTCCTGACATGTTAATATCAGAAGGGGCTTCCTGTGCCTGAAACTTGCAACTGCTCAGAGATCGCTAGCTTGACGTTGTTTCCATGTATGTCTCTTTCTCCAGAGAATCAGCGGAAGGTGGAGCAGATTTCCTTTGAAAAGCAGTTAAAATGATGCCTTTAAATTTTAACTGCATCAGGAGAAGGTCCTTCCTTTTTTTGCAAGGACAAATAAATGTGACAGCTCTATTCTTAAATTCTGTTTTTTTCCTTAACAATCCTTTATGGGCTGCAAGACATCTTTGCTTGCTGCCTGTTCTGTCTGTGAAAGGGCAGCTCTTGCGCTTTGCAGGGTTCAGCATTCCGTAGATACCAAGAATTGCACCTGGGTGTGGAGGAGATGGGGGAAACGGACACTTAAGTTTGTTGTTTCAAAAGGTTTGGCATGATCTAGAATCAGCTGGGTGTGGATGTAGCACATGGAGAAAATTGCACCCTGTTCCCAACATTAATAAAACACTTGGCCAGCAACAATTTGACTTCCAAGGGTGCTGAGTAAGTTTGAGCAGAAGGTGCAACCAGCATTTTGCTGAAATGCAGCTTTGTAGTCATGCTGGCGGGGCAAAGGGAGGAGAAAAACAACCAAGCAAACCACCCCACAAAAACCCAAACTGAAGATCTTTTTTTTTTTTTTCTCTTCTTACAGCTACTTTCGAGAACAGGACTGAGTTCCGGAACTTGCTTCAAGTGTTGAAGGTAGGTAATCTGTATTTCTTGGAAACGTATTAAATCTCAGTGTGTTACCAAAACAGTGTCTGCGTAGAAGTCCTTGGGTTGGTACATCTCGTCCTTCTGACTCCTTGTGGGACATGGACAAATAATGAAATAAAATAAAAAAATAAAATAAAATGCTACTAGTGCATACTTGCAGAAAGAACTTAAAAATTCAGGTTTTTTTTTTTTTTAAGTCCTCCTAAACTAACTCTCAGTAGGTGCAGCAGGGGAATGCTTTGCCCTCTTTCGCAAGACAAGATCTAGTTTCCTTCAGCATTGTGTTCCAGCTGGTAACACAGCAGACAAAAAGCAAAAATAAAATTGAGTGCAATATGGCTTTTTAGTTGGTTTCTGCTGTGTTTCTGTGCTAGCGTGATGGCAAAGGAACTTGACCTCCACGGCGGGTAGCTGCTAGGAGCACAGGTATCAGTGTATCCCCACAGCTCTGTGTGTCACTGTTCTTTCCTGGCTGTTGTGGGGCATGTCAGCCTCTGCTGTGCCGGTGTTATTAAAAGAAGTGGTGAGAGAAGCCGTGGCTACACACAGATGGTATTGCGAAACTCGGAGAGCCTTTGCAGTGAGTAACGGCTTGACAAAATCTGGCAGTGCGAAATGGTGGAAAATGTCCTCATTAAACGGGCATTACAAGGGCCAGAGGTGCCATTAACCAAGCGGGTAGCTGCTGGCTGCAAAATGAGCCATTTAATTGGGAAAAGTCACTGCCTACCAGCAGTGGCTTTGGAAAAGAATGCTAATAAGGTTGTTGGGGATATGGTTATGCAAAGAGGCATGCCTTCAGATCTGACTCTTCTATTTCATTTCCTGACTTTTTAACCCTGGAATACATATTGGAGCCTTTTCATCAGACTTTATTCACATCAAGGGCCCTGTAGGGGTAGTGAGTGCCTGATGAGTCTCTCTTTAGAACTCTGCTGTGTGAGGCATAGGTTAGCTGTTAAAATTTTCCTAATAGCGTTTGCTGCTAACCCATCTTCGCAAGACTGAGCAGCAGTCCCACACTATGAATATTGCTGTACTGAAAGAATCACCTGGCATTCAGCTGTGGAAAAGATTAATATTTTGTATTAAAATGGTTCTGAAAGACATCTAAAATCTTTTTCCACATTAACTTAGCCCTTCACCATTTAGAACTGGTGTATGTCATGGCTTTGAGTGCTGGAATAAGCCCAGCTTTTCTTTCTTTGCACTATTAATAGCTTGCCTGTGCACTGAGGATGGCAAACTCACCTCTGATTTTTAGAGAGCCTTGGAATGAAATTGTAACCAAGAACAGGCTCCAGCTATCATGCCGCTAAATTACCCTGTTCCCAGACCCAGCACTCTGCACTGCCTAGCCGGAAGACTTTTTTTTTTTCCCCCAAAACCTTTCTGTGGCAAAGAACCTCTCCTAAATGAGTTGAATTTATTAGTGCCATCTGCTTTCTGTCACTGCTGTAAGTCCTGATCCACACAAGTTTGCAGGCACTCTGCTTCCACTGATGGCAGCGAATGCAGCCGGTGTGAGTTAAGGTGTTCTTGTGGTTCTGGACTGAAGTAAATTGCTTTCTGAAGCTTCCCTGTGAACTGAGGCTGGCTAATGACTTCCCTAAAATTTGATTTCATTTTATGAAGCTTTTTTTATTTCCTCTGGGATGTGAAAAATCCTTGGACAGTCCTACAACAAACCTGATGTAATTTGTTGATTAGCTGAAAATGTTGCCTCTGAAATGAAAAGCAGTTCTCTGTCCTGGCTAGCTGCAGTGCCTCAGCTCAGGTACTGTACCACAGTGAACAGCACAGACGTAGGGATTAATTAGCTCCCTAGGATTTATTGCTAGCTTGTGCTGACTGTATTTGAAGTTGTCTGACATTCTGGGCCCTTTTTTATTTGCAGATCATACCTTGAGTTTTAGAATTTCTGTCAAACCTGCCTACAGCAGAAGAAATGGTTAGCAGCGTCTGCGTTTGAAGACTCCTAAAGGTTCATCTTTTTTCATATGCAGTTTCAAGCACACCACAGCCAGTGGCGCATGCGATACTGCTGGTGGTTCTGAATGTTTCCTGCAACCTGTGTACTCAAATATCGGTTTAAAAAAAAAATTATAGCTGTTCTGCTCCTTTCTGCTTTTGCTGTACTTCTGTTGAATAGCCTTAAAGAGCTGCAGACTTGCCCTTCTCCGTCGTCTCGGCTTACATGCTGTTTTCATGGTCTAAAGCACGGTTGTTTCACTACATGTTTTCTCTACATGGTTAAGAAGGACTTATAAAAAAAAAAATAAAGATGCCACCTACAATAAGTCTGAAATAATTATGTGTGTATTTGTAGCACCCCAAGTAATAGTAATTTGTAACCGTTCTAGGATTTAAGACTTTTAGTTTTGGATACGAGAACTGGGTTGCTTTGGTTGTGTTTTTTTTTACTTCAAACAATGAAAGGTAGAGCTCTTGCTCTTTACCTCCCTTCTCTTGTAGCACAATCTACCAGTGCTGCTAAAGCAGCAGCATCAGGTGCGATCACATTGTCAGTCTTGCAGCGTTCTGCTCATCCTCTTTTTCCAGCTAATGTGGGAAATCTGGAGAAGGCATTGTGAGCATAAAATAGCTTTGCCTTTAGTCATTTTTCTCTCATAGTGTAGCTCAAACCGTAAGCACATGTCTGAAAACACTTGTGCTTTTTATTAGTGAAGAGCAAAACTCAGTGCTCGTGGGGTGTGTGAGTCATCAGTGATTCCTGGAGCGTCCACCGCTGTTCCTGGGGTGTGTGCATTAATAACATGGTAATGTGGCAGTTCTTGTCAGAAGTGTCTTTATTTGAATAAAGCTGTCTTGGCTAGTTCTTCAAGGTACAGGGGCTGTCTTTATCCTTGAACTTCCATCTTTCGTCATAAATGCTTAAAGAGATTCTGATATTTAAGAGGATGTGGATAAGCAAGGGACATGGTTTGCTTCCTCCACTTTTCTAGGTGCTGACCCACTGCTTCACCCTAAAACTGCTTTTGGGATAGGGAGCGGGGGGGTGAAGTGCAGCAGGAATGCCACTTTCTGGGCAAAATTTACTAGAATATTTCAGACACGGAGGGGAGGGTGAAAAATGACTGCCCTGAAAATCTGAGGAGAGGATTTGGCACGGTTGTTAGGTTCCTTTTTCTAATAGCAGAAGAAAATTAATTTGTCACTGGAGCTGGTTGCCATGGGAATGCAGGACAATGGATGAGGAGCTGGGGTGGCTGCATGGAGCCTCCTTACCCAATTCCAGTCCTCGCCTTCGCCCTCCACCAAACCCCCTGGTGCAGGTGATCCTGCACCAGTGCAGTGCCTGGGGCCTTGACCATCTTTGCAGTGTTTGTAGTGAATTAAGGGTGGCGCTGAGGAACTTGCCACCCTTCAAACACAGAAGCCTTACAAACACTCAGATGAATTATGTTGCGAAGCCAACTCCTCTGTGGGAAGTGAGCTACGCTGGCTCCGTGCTAGATTTAGAGCACTGTTGGCACTGAAACATTGCCTCCATAAATAATAGTGAGACTTAATGATGATCCTATACAACTAATCAGAAGAAATACTGATATCTCTCCTCCAAAGGGTTCATAAATTTGTGGCCACGACGCTACCGCTTGCTTTCACAGGCTATATATACTGTCAGATGTTTTTTTTTTTCTCGGTGATTGTACTTCAGCTCCACTTCACTGAGCAATTGTTGGCAAGAGCACCGGCATACGGCCCGTCAGCAGGAACGCGATTGTGCTGGGAACACAACAAGCTCAAGGTAGTTTACACAAACTCTTCCTCTCTACCCACAGGTTTAAAAGGTCGCTATAACTGAGCATTTAAAAGAAACAGACTGTTGTTAAGAGACCTGGTAGTATGTAAGCAGCCAAACAAATTTCTTGAAACCTGCTGAAAGCTTGCCTGGAAATTCATTTCAATAATGGGAGAAGCACTGGATTATTCTGGTATTAATCTTTAACCTCTGCAGTGCAAGCCCAGCTTAGTTTTAGGCAAATTAAACCGAGAGTTTGGCTTATCCCTGCTCTGAGTACTGTGGGAAGTAACACACGGAGCGTAGATGGAAACCGGTCAGGATTGTTCCTGCTGTAGCCCTTTTCCTTTCAGCTGTCCTTGGCCTCAGCCGCTTCCCAAAGCCCACGCGCGAGAGGGAATGGCTGTGCTGCCGTTTCAGACCGTGGGCAGGAGCCTCACACAAGCCATCCCATCACTGCCTGGGGTCAGGCATTTAAAAAAGGAATGGAAGAAGCGCCGGGATTCTCCACTGTGGAAAAGACAGCTTATCTGCTTCCTGAGCTCCAGCTGGACCTGATGGCAGATGACTCAGACATTTAGGGAGAGATTTTGAATAGGCAAATCTACCTTTTTCTCCTTTTCAGATCACAAGCACGCTGGTACTGAAAAGGCTGCTGTTTCGCTATTGATGTACTGGTGTGATTCACGTAAAAGCTATTTATTTACATCAGAGATGTTCATCAAAAGATGTGACAAGTACAGCATGAATGATTCATTCCCATGTCTCAGCACTGCTCTCCTGTTAATCAAGGAACAGTTAGATGCGTCCAGCTGGGCTCCGCTTCCTTATCGTTTTCCGTGTCATCTTCTTCCCCCAAGCCTGTTCAGCCCGGCTCCCCGCGTCCCAGCTCCGCAGCATGCTCTCGCCGACCGTATCGATGATCCTGCTGGGCAGTGGAAGTCATGATGCTTGGTTTTCCATGAAGGAGAAGGGGCTGCAGCTATGCTGAACTCCCTGTGCAGGGCGTGTTTTTCCTGTGAGGGAGAGGATGGACAAACAGGCCTTCGACACTTGGGCTTTACTCCAAGATTGCAGACTCTAAACTCCAGGGCCGTGCTTCCCCCGTTAGGAATATTTGGTGTTTGAAATCTTCTTCCAGAGCAAGGTCTTGAGGTTGTTCAGCACAAGGGAGTGGTGCACTTCCATCTGGCTGGCCAAGCCACTGAGGGTCATGCAAGTTCGGAGCTGTTTCTGCAGCTCCTCTTTCAGCTCGGGCGGTGCTCCGTACAGCAGGTAGTCCTGCAGCAACCCGCAGACCTTCGCCAGGTTGGGCTGCACCACGTCGCTTTTGCACTGCTTCAGGAGTTTGTCGCACGTGGCCATACAGTCCTTCCCGTAGGTGCAGTCCACGTTCTGCTCACAGTGACGTCCCTTGAGGAAACCTCTGATTGTCATCTCCGTCGCCACCTTCCTCAGGTTGACCATTTTGAAGTCATATTTGTCATTGTAGCCCACGTTCTTAAAGCCGGTCTCGCAGATGTAGAAGTTCCCGTAGGTCCCGTGGAATATCTCCTCCACGAACTCCAGAAGGCCGATGGCGATCTTTGCCCGCCGCGGCCACGCTGGTGCAAACCACTGGTGGATGATTTGGTGGACGACTGAAGGCAGCAGCGACTGGAGGAAGGGGGGGACATCCACTCCGTAGAGGGAGGTGTGGGGGATCTTCTCGGTAACGTAGAGGTCCCCGCAGTGCCCCAGCAGCTTGGGAGTGTGCTCTTTCTCGTGCAAGGAGAGCATGAGAAGAAACTCGTTGAGCTGAAGTAGCGCCCAGACGGATTTGGCCTCTGCTAAAGACACTTTCCCATCCCGGTTCACGTCTGCCATGGCGATGATCCGGCTCACCAAGGCTGCAAGAGAAGGCTGGTCTCCCAGGTTGGACTGTGAACAGAACAAGAAGTGGCATCAGACCCTTGCAGCTCTCTGTGGGCTCAGCATCGCGAAACTGAACTGGGGAATTGAAGAACTGAGCTTGGGAAAGGAGGAACCAGCCACCCTGCTCGAGCAGATTCGGTGCCGTGCCACAGCGTACGGCTGGACGGATTCAGCTCCCGCAGAATTTTACCAGCCTCAGGGCTGCTCTAGACCTGCGTGGGAGCCAGTTTTTGGGAGCAAAGGCCAGGCAGCGCTGCCGTCCCACCGCCGCAGGAGAAGCCCCGCGCAGGGGTGAGTGCTGCGGCAGTGCCGGCGCTGCCAGGGCCGCCCGCGGGGTTGTGGATAAGCTCTGCCCAGCGCAGATGCCACCCGCAGCCTCAGTCCAGCAGCCTCCAAGGTTGCTGCTACTAAAATCTTGCAAATAAGAATTCCTGCGTGAGAATGGAGGTTTTTCTTGGCTAAACGGGTACTTGCTCTGCAGTCAGGGTAAGGAGCCCTGCCCTGTGCCCAAGGGGGAGCGTGGGCCAGAGGAGCCCTCGTTTCAGGGGAAGGAATGGCATCTAGTCTTTCTGATTCACAGGTGGCATCCCAGGCCCGCAAGATCCCGGAGGGACCCTCAGCACTGACCTTCAGGAAGTTCAGGAGCATCTCTTTGAACTCGTCCATCGACGTGCCTCGTGTCGGTTTGTCAAAGAGGACCACGTCCCTCCTGGGCACAGAGTCTGGGTGGCTGTCTGCCTTCAAGGCTTCCTCGATGCCGCATTTGATGATCACCTCCCTCTCCCGCCAGAGCCCACTGTAAACCTACAGCGAAGGAGAGGGGACACGGCGGAGACCGGAGGAAAACAACAGCAAGCGCAGAGAACTGGTTTCTGGTTCAATTCGGGACGGGTACCAGGGATGGGGTGAGGAGATGTGGGGTGGGTGGAGGAGGACATCTCCCGGGTTTGACGCTTGCACCCATCCCCGGCCATGCGGCGGGGCAGAGACCTACCTGCTGGGTGGGCGAGGAGGAGAGGCAGTGCTGGAAGAGGAGGCTGCGCTCCTCACACAGGTCCTTGCACGTGGAGCCAGAAATTATTCCTTTCTTGTACTGGTCGCACTGGGGAGGGCAAGACAGAGACAGGAGCTCAGCTGGGGCAGCTCCCCATTTGCTCAGGATCTGGGTCACCCCAAGCCTCCCTGGCACTTTAGTTTTTCAGTTTATCCCGTGTCCCTGACAGCACCATCAATGCCATCGCGTCCCCGGTGAGCCTGTTTCCTCTGAGCTCATGCCAGTCTCTTATACAAGAGAAAAAAATGACCCCCTAAAACAGGTACATCTGATTGCAAGGCCACACAGGCTGCTCAGAGGCAAGACCGCTATCTCCCATTGCCGACAATTTCTTTTTTTTTTTTTCCTGGGTGCTGCTGCTGCAAGCCCAGGGGGCCAGGGGAGCTGCCAGGGTGGGAGGAGAGGGCAGCGCGGACCTGGGCGAGGATGAGGATGCACGGGCTCAGGCTGCTCAGCAGAGCAGCAGCCGCCGCTGTGAACTGGGCTGGCCCCGGTCCAGGCAGTGGCGGGGACAGGGACAGAGGGTGGCTCTGATCCGCACGCGGGGCGGCTGAGTCGGGAGCTGGAGGCGTCCCCGGGGCAGGAGAGGCTGCAGCTCTGCAGCTTCACAGCGAAGGCACAACAGCCTCAGGGCTGGAAATGGGAGCTGCAGAAATTCACTGCATCTTTTCCCTCTTTTTTTTTTTCCCCCCCCCGATGTGGATGGGAATTACCCCTCAGACCTGCTCACAGGGGACACGGCCAGACACGGTGTCTTAAACCTGGAGCTCCGAGCAGGAATTAGCGCCTGAGCCCCCGTGGCCAGAGTCATGCAGAAAATCAAATTAAACGATCGTCGCTGTTGTTATGGCAATTCCTGCCTCCCTCCTCTGCCGAAGGACTGATGAACGAGGCGTTTTCAGCCACAGCCTGGCGTCCCCCTCCTCGCCTGGGCTGCGCGAGCGACCCGCTCCCTGCCTTGGGGCACACACAGCAGTTTGGGGGGATCCCCTGCTTGGCTGCCGGCCCCAGGGATGCCGTGGGGAGCAGGCTGCACCCCACCGCAAACCCCAGGCAGGGGCGAAACGCACCCAGCCAAGCTCCCCAGAGGGCTCTGCTCTTCGCGCAGGCCGGTGTTTCCTTAGGGCACGCCGGCAGTCACCGAGCGGTACCCACGGACCGGCTGCTCCCCGTTTTTCTCTGCGGCGCTCAGGGGGCTGGCGCGATGCTCTCCCCGCCCGCTGATCCTGCTCTGACATTGCAACTTCGTCTCCACAGACATTAATCTGCCCGCGTCCGCCTGGCCTGCCCTGGCTGGCTTCCCTCCAACATCTCATTAAATCGTTTGGCCGTCGCCCTGGCGGGATAAGGTCACCTCTCCCGCTCCGAGCTCCGTGCGATGCCGGGGACCGTGCCGGGGAAGCGGCTGCCAGGAGGGCTCCTCGGCCCAGCTCTTGCGCAGGACGCTGCCCCGGCGCTGCCTGCCCGGCCACACAGGGGCTGGCAATGGGGGTCCCGCAGCCCCCCTCACCCCAAACCGGGACCAGCGCTGCCGCGGGGGCTGCTGGCCGCCACTCACGATGATCATCCGGCAGACGTGGCCGCGGCAGAGCTCGGAGTAGGAGGAGTAATGCATGTATGCCACCCAGCTGCCCACGAAGATGCCCAGCCACACCACCAGCAGGTATTTCACCTTGATGCCCGGGAGACGATTCTGGAAGGAAAAGAAAATGCTGGTGAAGGCCAGGGGCTCTGCGCGGGTCGGCGGCGGCTGGACAAGGACGACTTCCATACAAACCAACCCCAGCACTGGTGAAACCTTCAGCCTTTTAAATATATATATATATTCACCAGTCTATTATACAACTCTTGCTGCAAGTAGGTCACTTAGAATTCCCTAAAAGCAGGGAGATTACAGCGCTGGGCTGCCGGGAGCTGGCTGCCGTGCATCCCCGAGCCCGGGAGCGGCGGCTGCTCCCCTGCCAGTGCCAGGGCAGAGCCCTGCCCTCCGCAACCCCAGGGATCACCCTCAGGGCTGCGAGAGGCTCTGCTCCTGCGTGGGGAGACCTTTCTCAGCAGACCCCCCCCCCATTGCAAAGCCCCAGGGGAGGCTGCCAGCGCCAGTCATGCGCTGGAGCGGGCGAGTAACGAACCTGGAAGCGCATGGATAATACTCCGTGCAAACGCCTCGGAGACTGGCAGCATGATTTTATTTTCCTGGCTTCATTTCTTCCCCTCTGACCCTTAAACAGCAGCGCTGCTGCTGCCTGGCTTCTCCGCAATACACGTTGTCTACCTGACCCGCAAAACATGGCAATTCCTATGGGCAGGGAATTAATCCTTGTGTCAAACACTTCATTCCCTCCGGTCTCTAACTCCGGCTTCACACCAGGTCAAGAAAGCCCTTGGCCAGTGGCCACCTCCAAACTCTCCCCTCTCCTCACACCGCTTCACCCGCTGCCAGGACAGGGCTGGAGGCGAGCGGACGCGGCAACCTGACAGCCTGCCAGGGATCCTCGCTTGGGTCTTGCAGCCCAAAACTGCTCCCACTTCCCAAACACCCCCGTGGCAGTAACTGGAGGCAGTGGAACCCTCCGCCCTCCCGCTGCACCGGCTGCGGCCAGCGGCTGGGCTCACCCTGGCCCCAACAAACGGGCATCACGGGAATCGGCAGGCGAGGGCGAAAGGTCTCGAGGTCTGCCTCGAGATCGCGACATCTTGCACGTGAATTAGAAATGCCGAAGGGTGAAGGGGGCCACGATGCCCGGTTTGCCTGTTGAGCAACAGCACCACTCGTTAACGCCTGTTAGAGAACCTGAGCGCGGCGAGGACTTGGCCAAGGGCAGCTGCTCCTGCGAGCCACAAACCAGCGCCAGTCCCTGAAGTCTGCGACACCACTGTGACCTGTGAGATCCTGCCCAGCGCAGCAGCCCCCCAAAAACTGCCCAGTGGTGGGGGCATCACCCATCAGGCCCCCTGCCCTCAGCAAAGGGGCCCTTTCCGTGGACTTCCGACTGGAGAAACGTCTCGGGGCGGCAAAGCCCTGGCATGGCCAAAATGTCCCCTTTTGCTTATTCAGACCAAGAATCCATCACGTCCCCAGCGCAGAACGGGTTAGGACTGCGACCTGAGCACAGCACGGGGAGCGCTGGCTTCACTGTCCCCTAAATGGTGGAAAGAAATGTGGAGGTGGGGGATGCACCGCAACAAGAGGTTCCACTGGTAATATTTTGGATCCATAGCTGGTTTCCTCCAGGGGCTCAGTCTCAAGGCACAGGGGCTTCCCTGCCCACCGCCTCGGCTGGCAGCCTGTTACCCTTTGCTCACGTGGGCTGCTGTGTTTAGTTTTAGGGCGACACTGGGGGACCTGGAAGTGACTTTGGGCCAGAGCTGACATCAGAGGCAAAATGGACGCAGCATCACAAAATCCTGCTCCATCCCCATGGTTCCCCTGCAGACCCCTGGGAACAGGGGGGAGTTTTCCACGACGTGTCCTTGCGGTGGGGACCGTGCCAGGGGACCGTCCTGGGGACCCACAGAGCCATCCCCTAAATGCTCCCCTTGGCCCTGCAGCCCTTCCTGCACACACTGACCCCCAGCTCTGCACCCACCTCCTGCCAGCACCCTCTGCCCACCAGCCACCCCCTCCCATTCTCCTCTCCGGCGGGATAACCGCACTGGTCCAGGACCTTCACCAGTCTGGGTTTCTCATCCCATAGCTGCAGAGAAAACACCCCAGGCCAGCATCTCCGGCCCCATCACCACTGGGTCCCCGGAGCGCTGAGACAGGTCCTCAGCCCCCGCGGCAGCTCAGGGATAGGAAAAGAGTTAAAAAAAAAAAAAAAAAAAAAAAAAGAAGAAGAAGAAAGAGAGGAAAGGAGTCATCCCTGCATCCCTGCACTGCTGCATCGGCTTCTTCATCCAGGGATGCAGCTGACGGACGGGCTGGCCCGGTGCTGCACGGCCGGAGCGGCTCCCCCAGCACCGCGGCGAGGGTTGGGCAACGCCTGCGGTTCCCGGTGCCGGTACAGGCCTGCGTCCCCCCCACCCCCCACCCCGGTACCGGTCCCCGACCCCCCAGCCCCTTACACCGGCCGGCGTGGTGGCGGCGGCGGAGCGTCCCTTTGTGCACAGCCGGTACCGGGATGCAGAGATGGGTGGGCATCACCGAGCCCCGCCCCGGACCATCACCCCCCCCCCCCCGCCCCGGTACCTGCAGCCCCTTGGAGAGGGGACAGAACAGCACCAGATGCACCAGCCGCCGGATCCTCCGCATGCTGCGGGCGCCCCGCGGCCGCGGGCCTCAGGCTCCGGGGGGCATGGCCGGGGCGGCCGCGACCCCCCCGGGGTGGGGGGGGACACGGGGGGCCGGGACCGGGGAAGGGGGCACCGAGCGGCTCCGCCCGCTCCCCGCCGCAGCGCAGCCGGCCCGGCCCGGCGCGGCTCAGCGCGGCTCCGCCCGATTCGGCGCGGGGGCGGCGCACGCAGCGCGGGGGGGCCTGCGGGGCGGGGGGGGGGGGAGAGGCGGGGGCTGTAGCGCGGCGCGGTCCCGCGGCACCGGCCCCCAGCCCCCGCGAGGGGTCCCACCCACGGCGGGTCAACCCAACCATGGGGATCCCCATCTGGGGATCCCACTCGTGGGTCCCATCCCGCAGCACGAGGGGTCTCACCCACCCGGGGGTCCCATCTCACAGCACGGGGGTCTCAGCCACTCGAGTCTCCCACTCAGGGGTCCCACCCCACAGCATGGAGGTCCCTCCCACCCAGGGATCCCACTCGGGCATCCCACCTCACAGCATAGGGGTCTCACCCACCAGAGAATCCCACCCTCAGGCTCACCCCACCGCCCAGGGGTCCCATGCTGGGTCCCCCAGCCCCAAGGCTGGTCGGTGACCCAGGCAGAGGTGGGCTCACGGAGATGCTGATCCCCCCACGGCCCCCAGCACCTTGGGTTTTATTTAAAGCTATTTTGGGTGGCAGCCTGGAAGACCCCCCAGCCTGCAGCAGATAACAGCCCGGGGGCTGCATCCCACCCATGGCACCCATCCCACCAGCCGTGGCCCTTGCTCCTTCGCCTCCTCGCTGTCTCCGTTCGGAATCTTAAACCCAAGCAGCAGCGCTGTCCCTGCTCGCGCTGCGCTGGGCAGGGAAACCTCAAGGCAAGACAGGAGCTGCTTTGTATCAGGCAGAGAGGAGACAGGCTCGTCCGGGGGGCTGCAGCATACACGGCCAGAGCAAGGGGGAGAGAGAGACAAAAATAGGACAGAAAATGGTCTGGGAGGGTCGGTCACGTGGCCGTTGTGAAGATAATTCCTCGCGCAATATTACTGATTCTTCAGATTATCTGTCTGTCCCCTTTTCATGGCTGAAATCGCTTCCTTCCATTGGAATTTGCCTCAAAACGACAAACACTGGAAACAAGCTGGTCGCTCCACACCCCGTGGTTCCTACCCGGTGTCCAGCACCGCGTGCCCGAGGACTAACTAGCCAAAACCCTGCGCTGGCCCAACCTGGTCAGCGGTGCTAAACGACGAGCATCGCCCCAAAACCGAACCAACACACCCAAATCCTGCAGCTTGTTTGCTGCCTCCTCGTAACACGGAGGAGATCCCAGCTGCTCTCGAAGCCAGCGCAGTGCCGTGACCTCCACGCTCGCCGCCGTACGAGCCGACGCTGCCCGACGTGTCGCATCAGTAACCGGGCCGGGTTAACGTCGCCCCGGCTGCCTGCGGCTCTGCTTCGTGCAGGTTTTTACGTCCTGCTGAAGGCAGGATGGCTCTCTGGAGCTTACACAGCTTATTTTTAGCTTTAATTAGCCCAGTAAAAGAAAGAACCTCTGTGATTTTTTTTTTTTTTTTACGGTGAGGTTGGTAATACGGAAAACAGCAGGGACAGGAAGATGCATTGCTGGGTGCCAGATAGCTGAGCCAGCTGTGAGGATGAGGAGGGTCCTGGGGGTCTTGGCGCTGCGACACGCTCCTTTCCTTTGCTCACCCGAGCCTTCCTCGGTGGGGTTGGTCTCCCACCACCCTCGGTGCCATCTCAGGAGGCTGAGCAGCGGCAGGCAGCTTTCCTGACCTTCATGCTCCCCACCTCACCCTCCTGCCACAGCTCCCTCATTTCGGGGGCCAAGCACAGTGCATGCAGGTGGAACGAAACCCCCGTCGGAGATGGGAAACGACACGCCCGGGCCGAAGCTGAGAGAGGCTCAAGACGCCACGGATCTCTGCTGCGGGGCTCTGCAACGCTCAGGGGTGGATTGTCCAGAGAATCTAATTAGGAACGAGCAGACCTTCCCAAGCTGTAATACGCCGAGTAATTAAGTGATTAGTATTGATCGTTGGAATGCCTAATGAGAAGTTATCATTGAAAGATTAATTAATCCAATCAAAAGAGTAATAAAAATTCTGCAGGTGTGATTATATCTTACACTCAATGGGCAAGGGCAGCGGGATCGCTCCCCGCGGTGCCTGTCTCCCGTTTATTTCCCAGGCGCATGGAGGACCTGGCATCGGAGACGCCCATTTTGCTGCCCCGTTCCCACAGCCTGGGCTGTCCCTATGCACGGGGTCTCTCCCCTCACCAAAAAGCCTGAGCTGGGCTGGGCTCCCAGCAGCAGGCAGGCATCCGGAGCTGCTCTGCATGGCATCACAGAGGTGGGGAAGGCGGTCCCCCAGGAGCTGTCAGCATCCAGAAGACGCCGAAAGCAGTCGATGCTGATCTCCAACCTGGGAATCTTTCACTCGCTCCCTTGATCAAGTCGCTTCAGTTTCTCACGGGTCACTCAGCCCACAAAAGCCTTGCTTATCTTCACTCAACCCGCAGCATGCAGCATGCTCGCCTCCGATCGCTTCCCAGCCATGCAGTGGCTCTGTGGGCACAGAGCGCTGCGCCCGCGGGACACGGGAGCTCTCAGGGCACCTACAGCCCTGTGACTGTCATTCCCCGGCCCATAATATTTACCTGATTACATGATGATGTTATTAAATACTTGAACGCATTATCTCGCCTGCCAGTGCTAACAGCAACGCACAGAGCAGCCCCGAGTTGTGAGCCAGGACCTCCATCGTCCCTTTGTCCTCCTTCCTCTGGGTGGGGTGGCAGTGGCAGGTGGCAGCCGGGGACAGCGTGGCTCGATGCCATCACCTGCAGTGCCCAACGCCGCTGCATGGCGGGGGGGGTGCAGAACCCAGAGCCGAAAGAGGGGCGCTTGCTCCCCCTCTGCCTACGCTCTCCCCTCCCCAAGCGTCAGGATCAGCCCCGCGGCTGCGAACCAGAGGCATTTCTGCTCCGGGGGGTGGCTGTGATGGCACCCAGCATTCCCAGGCGCTGCCGCAGCTCGGGAGATGATGGATCCGGGCTCTAATGCTCTTTTCTGTGCATCCTTGCAGGATTTGAGGCTGATCGCCCGCGCTTCCCGCGTGGCATCCACAGCTGGCTCCGCGCAGCGCCGTCGGCTGCCTCTGCCCGCCGGGCCATGCTGGGGCTGAGCGCAGCCGTTATAATTAGAAATGCTAATCAGCTCTTGTGTTTCTGGCTTGACACCACCCCCAGCACCATCTTCCTCTCCAATCTGTCCTGCGCTCGCCCCCTCCGCTTCCTCTCCAAATCCCTGCTCCTTGTAATTAAGCATTATGGAATTAGGAGGCGGGTGGAAAGCTGGGGCCCCCTTGCATGCTTTGGGCCAGGCGTGCAGCCCCCACAGAGCTCCCGGCTGTCTGGGGGCGGTTTGGGGGTCTCACCCTCCATTCACCACCAGGCCCCCCAGGCTGGGGACACCCCAGGACACCCCTGCCCCTCGCCAAGAGCCCCGGCACTGAGCCGTGGGGTGGAAGAGGGGCAGCCCAAGGGCTCCGCTGCAGGCAACGCCAGGGCTGAAGGCAGAGGGTGGTGGCTGTGGCTGGGAGCCCTGCGGCTCTGCCAGCCCCGCCGCTCCGGAAGGGGAGCCGCTGTCATTAGGATTTCTGTCATGTGCCAACTGCGGGCTCTTCCCAGCCGAGGAGGAAAAGGAGCTTGCAAATGAGCAGGGACGAGGAGGCTGAGCAAGCAGATCGCTGTGCAGGCTTAGCTGGTTACGGAGCAATTCATCCTCACGGCTTGCACTGAGACGCAACCCGGGGGATTCCTCCCTTGCCGGTGCCCGCAGACAAGCCCTGAAGCCCACACCTGCTCCACACGGATACCCGCCTCGAGCCAGAGCGCTCCTGATGCTGTGAGAGCCTGGACACGGCTTTATCCCTGGGAATTTTGTTCCCAAAGTCAGGCTTGGCCAAGGGGGTCGTTCCTTGGAAGCAGGCACGGGGCTCAGCTGGCCACGGAGGAGACGGAGGTGTGCAGGCAGGACGAGCAGCCCTGGCTGCGGTGCGCTGGCACACGCAGCCCGCTGTGCTCCGAGGGGGACGGTGTCCCAGCCTGCGCTGGCTCAGAGCCAGACGTTTTATCCAGAGCTGCAGCCCACACGCCCACCTGAGCCGTGAAATACCGCAGCATCTGTAAATGGCGCTGCGCTGGGAGAACACACGCACAGCTCTTGGGTTTTTAAGTCAGCCTTCATCTTCCAGGTGCTCCCTGTTCATCAGCCTCAGGTGCCTGCAGGAGGGGCTCCAGTTCGGGGGCTCCACGTGCGAAAGGGCTGGGGTTTTCAAGAAGGCAGTGCCTGCCACCACCACCACCTCTTCCACCCAGGACCCTCACACGTGGCTTCAGCTGGGGCATGTGCCTGCTCGCCGCGGCGTCTAACGGCACGGGCCGGTGATGGGCATGTGGGAAGAGCAATGGGCTTCTCCCTCCTCCCCGGACACCAAGCATCACAATTTCTGGAAAAAGGGAAATAGGAGAAACAAGGAGATATCACCAAAAAGGTGCAGAGAGGGACCGGGAGTGGTGGCTCTGATGTGATGGACTGTTGAAAAGGCCCCAGCGGCAGGGCCAGCTGAGTGGGAAAGCTCCGGGGACGCGTCGGATTGGATTTGCCATGACTAATTGACTCCCTCCAGCGCTGCCGCACAGGTTTCACGCCTCGCGCGAGCGGGGTCCCGAGCACCCAGGCATTAATGAGGGTCTGACCCTGCCCGCGCAGCCACTTCAGGTTTCCCAGTGCAGACAGCTGGCTTAAGAGGCCCCTTTATTCTTTCCATATCCGATCAATCGGGATGGCTATACTCTAGTCCTTGCGAAAGCTCGGAGCGGACATCGCTGCCCTGCTAGCTCAAGGGGAAAAAAAAGCAAGCAAGAGGGAGAGGTCATGATGAACTATCGATTGGGCAGGCGGCGGGGCTGCTCCCAGAGACGGCTTCTGCGGAGCGCTCACCCGGGACAGTTTGCCTCTGTCTCTCGCTAATGCCGCTCCATTGATCTTCCGTGACAGGCGGCAGCTACAGGATTTTTTTAGCTGGAGTCACTAAAAGGCATTAATCAATAACAGGGGAAACAGAAACTGTTTGTTTCGGGGAGACATATTCCCTGTGTGCGTTTTAGCCCGCTGAGGTGCATGTGTTTTATTTCCAGCGGCCAGGGAGGCCTGCCAGGAAAAGAATTCACCCTGTGCTGGACTCCGGCACTTGGAGGAGACCCAGAGTCAGTTGCCACACGCTGGCAGCTCCAGCCAGGCTGTGCAACGTGAGGGGACCACCTGGGGAGTTCACAGCATCTGATTCCAGGTACCCAAGCATCCTACCCGGCGCCCCAAATCGCCCAGACCCTCTGTTCCTCTCCCCTGCCCAGTGGCTCAGCCCACAGTGCTGTGGGCAAGACCAGAGCTCATTCCTGTGGCAAGACTGGAGTTGTTCGCAAGAGAAGCGGTCTCTGTGCTGAAAGCACCGCAGGCTGCACCACTCCCTCCCGCCCTGCCCCAGCAGTGTCAGTACATTTCCATTGCTCGGCGGCACCAACACCCATTCTCCTTCTGGTGCACCTCCTCTGCTCAGCCCCAGCAAGTGCCCGTGCAAGTGCTGGAGCCCATTTTCCCTTGGAGAACTGGAGAAGGGAGCTGGAGACGTGCTCAGGAGCAGGAGGATGGGATTGCCTTCAAAGGTGACTGCAAAGAGAGGCGGCGGTACCGGCCGCCCGCTGCGAGCTGTCGCAGGTGGCCCAGGGGCAAGCTCGGGCTGCGGAGGTGCCGAGGGCTCCCAGACGGGCTGAGCTCAGCTTGGGGAACAGCCCCGGGATGCAGAACCTGAGCTGATGTTTAATTGCACTTGCGGACTTGGCCCCAAGACCCTTTCGTACCGCTGCATCGCAGGGCGCTGGGACACCCCGGTCCGGCAGCCTGGGAACGCCACGCTCAGCACGCTGCCGGCTGCCGGCGTACTGGAGGGAGCGTGGGGAGAGAGCACGGATCCTGCTGACAGAGCCTGCACCGCGCAGGTACCAAGCGATGCTTCAGAGTCAGGGAAATGCCCTTCTGGAGGTGGGGATGGAGATCCCACGGGTGATCAGCTTCCCTTTCTGGTGCCTCGACTCCCAGAGCCCCGCTCTGCCGCTGCTCCAGCTCTCACGGGCTGCTGCGCAGTGGTAATTACTGTAGCTCCCTGGGGAAACGGGACCTTCATCCTCGCTTTAATTACAGCGACACGTCCACAGCAAAGGAATGAAGGGAGCAAGAGAGAAGGGGATGAGGAGCTGGCTGGCTCAGATCGGGTTGCAGTGGCGGTGCAGGGAGCAGCCACGCTCAGACGCACGCCGGCCACGAGCACCTGACAGAGGCAGGGCTCCGAAAACACACGGAGCATGGTGCCATCATCCAAATGTGGCCCAGATGGGGCAAGTTACACGGTTGCAAGCCAGTGGCTCCCTGACACGAGAAGCTCTGGCATGGGAGATACACCAAACCCCTCTGCAGTCCCAGGGTGCCCATCAGAAGCCCCTTGGCTAACAGCTTTGCCTTCCCTGTTCACTCCATCAGTCTCCAGCCCCTTCCGCCTGCACAAAATCCATTAGAAACAATTTTATTTCCTTTATTTACGCATCACATTTGCAAAAAAGCCTAATCCTATTGCAACTGGAAAAAAAAATAATAATTCCAGTGGGCCCGAAGGAGCCTGAGCGCTGCAGCCGGCCGAGATGCTGTTGCCAAGGCTGTGTCCTGCGT